>NC_140459.1:31630001-32262501 GCF_963576455.1 Neolamprologus multifasciatus | reverse complement strand
TCCAAGAGAGGGTAGTGGGGTCCTTGACAGCAGCCATGCTTGCTGCTTGTGTCTATGAGAACTGTGACAGGGCTTAGTGTATTCCCATGGGAGCAGAGGCATGGAAAATGAAGACAATGCAGCAGGGAATACAGAGCTCTAAAGAAACTGAGTAAACTGAACAGGCATGAGAAAGTGGGGTCTCTTATAGTCCAAGTAACACTTTGACCCAGTGTTTTTTTTAAATAGTCTAACGGACTGCAAGTACAGCAACGCAGACGTTTGGGAAAACTGTCCTCAGTCATTTTCTATCAAGAACCAAAAACCCATTGAAATCAAGTACAAGAGGATTTAACAACAAAAGGAACTAAGTGAGACATTAATGAAGCACCTCTGTCATCCTGGGACCAGTCTTGATGCTACTGAACAGTGCGCTATTACTTTAGGACAGAGGTGGGCAACTCCAGGCCTTGAGGGCCGGTGTCCCTGCAGGTTTTAGATGTGTCCTTGAACCAACACAGCTGATTTAAATGCTAAATGCTAATGGCTAAATTAGCTCCTGCAGTTCTCCAGAGGCCTGGTAACGAACTAATCATGTGATTCAGGTGTGTTGACCCAAGGTGAGATCTAAAACCTGCAGGACACCGGCCCTCGAGGCCTGGAATTGCCCACCCCTGCTTTAGGACATGAAGAAATATGCAGGAAATCCAAATATAAAATCTACAAATAAGTAGTTGTGTACCGTATGTTGGAATGGTGACATGTTTCCGCTGTAGCCAGCAGCACAAAATAGACACAGAGTTGCTGCTATAGGGAGATAATCAGCAACGGTGAGAAGACTTTAACATGAGTTTCAAACTCCTACATTTTTCGTCACCGTGTCACAAAAGCACTAAAAAGTTCTTTATTTCTTTGCTTTGGACTTTGAATACATCATTCTAACACATGAATATGCTTTAATCTAAACAATCTCATTGTAGTTGTGACTGTATGTTTAGGGTCAGTGTCCTGCTGGAGGGTCAACCTCTAGTGTCTCTTCACTGTGCCTCTTCCCCTCTTTTCTTGAACTTCTCCTGTCTTACTTTCTTATCCCCCAGTCATGTATGTTGTGTTTGTAACAACTTCAAACTTGAGAAAATAAAATAAATAAATAATGATAATAATATATTTTTTTAGCTTGTGGGGATAGGTTAATTGGATAATCCAAATTGTCACTAGGTGTGAATGTGCGAGTGAATGTGAGTGTGAATGGTTGTCTGGCCCTGCGACAGACTGGCGACCTGTCCAGGGTGTACCCCGCCTCTCGCCCAATGACAACTGGGATTGGCTCCAGCGCCCCCTGCGACCCTGAAAAGGATAAGCAGAAGCAAATGGATGGATGGATATTTTTTTTTAAAGAAGGTGAACCTCTACTCCAGCCTCTAGTCACAGTATCTAACACGTTTATTGTAGTTAGCTCCACATGACTTTCTGTGTTGCTTGCTGCGCACACTGCAGTTATAGAAATGTTACATGTAAATGTGGAGCCGTACACGTCAGATTAGTTCACACAGTGTTGAATTAGCCCATCAGCACCAGATAAATCTGTCTGTAGTTCACATCAGGAGATTTTAAATCCTGAGAGTGCTTTTTCTCTTTGAGACACTAACATTTGATTAGAACCAGCATCGACATTGTGGTTAGGCAGGATTGTAACATTGTAACTTTACATTTCAGTGCAGAATTTTGATTCCCCAAATGTTGCATAAATGGCTTCTAAAATGATATTTAGGAGTGGTGCTCAAGAAAAAAGGAAATCGGACAAAGATGTGTAATACTTGTTGACTCTTATTCATTTGACAGTTGAATTTCTGACACCAAAGCTTAGTTTGTAAATGTAATAGTTACTTTTAATCTAATACTGGCGAAAAATAATGGATTTAGATGATGACTCTGAAGGCAGACGGAGCAGTCGCCCGAGACTGCAGGACCAGGCTGACCGACCTGTGCACCGCCTGGATTGAAGGCCTGTGACTCCATCCCCACACCTGGACCTTTTGTCTCGTCAGCGTAATTTCCCAAAAGTCTTGGAGATCTTTAAGGAGTTCACTGCCAAACTGAGACGAGGCTTTATGTTCCTTTTGCTCAGCAGTGTTTTTGTCTTTTAACGCCATCGTTGCCCGGTCTCTTTCTCATGCTGGAGTCATGAACACTGACCTTAACTGAGCCAGATGAAGCCTGCAGTTCTGGATGTTGTTCTGGGGTCTTTGATGAGTGGTCGCTGCACTCTTGGGGTAATTTTGGTCAGCCGGTTACTCCTGGGAACGTTCACCACTGTTCCTTGTTTTCACTATTTGTGGATAATGGCTTTCTAACCTTTTCCAGACTGAGCGATCTCAATTACTTTGTTTCTCATTTGTTCCTGATTTTCCTTGGATCACGATGTGATGTCTGGCTTTAGAGGATATTTTGGTCTGTTCCACTTTGTCAGGCAAGACACAAGTTTTCCAGCAATGAGTAGTTTGGATTAGGAGCACATGTGCAATGGCAGAGAACCAATCTCAGTGTGCTAACTAAACGGAAGCTCATACAGAAGCCAGAGGGAAACATTTGCGGTACAATAAATTAGGGTTCTTTAACCCTAGAACTAACTTGCTTCAGCACTGGGCAGCTATACCTAGTGTGAGTGTGCCCCCGGAGGCTTTTGTACCCCTGTAAGTTGTCATTTCCATTGTGATCAGCTGATGATGAAGTTGGAGGAAGATACCACCCGTTCTCCACCTAACCCACCCTTCAAATTTGTGGAAAAGCAGGCCACATTTGGAGGAGCCTTCGAATTAGGATAGTCTTCGTCATCTCGCTGTGACGTAATCGGCTTTCGAATGCAGCGCCTGGGCTCCCACTCGGTCTCTTTTTATGTAAGAGACACTATCAGAGGGGATTTTCAGGGTTTTTTTGGAAAGATGTCTTATCCTACATCAGGATAACAACATGAACTCTTCTATATTTGTAATTAATTTAATTCTTTTATGGGCCAAATTTCATATTCGCAAATGTTCTGAACAGAAAACCGCACTTCCTTCCTTTCATGATGGAATTCCATAACTATGTGACACTATCAGACTTTCCTCTAATCATAAAGCAGTTAGAACATTATTGTTATTCTCGCAATCAAATATGCAAAAGGGTGCTTGATACAAAAGGAAGAAGAAATTTTCTTTCTTGCCTCCCTGACACATCTAGATTTCCTTCTTCTGTTCTCAAGTTCTGAAACGAGTTTCTACAGTTTATGTTTTATGTAATCTTTGTTCTGCTAAGGTAGCTACCGCTCTTGTACTTTGTTCTTTTGTTAAAGTTTAAAAAAAAGAAGAAGGATGCAGCCCCTGGACACAGCTAATAACACCACTCTGTGTTGTAACAGAAACAGCAAGTGACACCAGAAAAAGCCAACATCAAGTGAGAGCGCCACCCAAAGGAGTGTTCAGGAATGTTATCATGACCTCTGTACATTTGACATATTTCACGACATTTAGTAGCAAGTGAGCAGAAATGTCTTTGGTTTTTGGCAATGCACTCCGTCCTGCGTGTATACTGGTTCCCTCTACACATTGTAACTGCAATCCTTTAACCCTCTAAAGGAAGGCGTTGCAGATTTGCAACAAGTAAAAGCTAACAACCTGATTATCCCGCACATATATTTTATGAGTTTTTTTTACTCAGAAGTACCACTGCAGGTATTCTTTTGTGCATTAGCAACAAAAACTTAATTTGAGAGTGGATTTAACAGAGACTTTTTCACTTGTCACCACCATTCTGTAAGAATTTATTTAATATCATGCTTCTTAAGGATGATTTTATCTTAAAAACATAAAACAAAGAGGGAAACAAAAGGATTTCTGGGCTCAAAGGCCAACATTTGAAAGGTGGGAAAAAGAAAAACTAAGAAAAATAGACAGTAGAACAATGTTGCTGGTTCTGCACTATTTGGATGGTTGGGTCAGAATTTGGCATTAAACAATATGAAAGTAGAGGAAACATCCTCCCTTTAATCAATGGTTCACGCTTGTGTTGGTTGTGTCTCAGATACTCAACCCCAAATAGACTTTGGTCAACAGGCTTTACAAAGGGGTTCGATATAAAATGTTAAAATTACATCTTTTTGTACTTATTGTACTTTCATTACAACCAAATCCATCCTTTTTGTCCACTTAAAATATGTTTACAGAACTATTATTAGATTTCTTGCAATATTTGCTGTCTTCTTGGCCGGATTACTCTTAACCTCCTAAGACCCGAACTCTTCCACAACATGCATTTTTAATTTCTCTTTGATATTTGTGCATATTGGGGCCCGATAAATGTAAAAACAAAGAATTACCAGATTTTTTTTCACCTTATTTTTGTTTTTATGAAAAATCAGAGCCACATATGAGGATATTTGTTTACAATTTTGATAGAACAGTAGCAGCATAACGTCCTCGTAGGTGGATATCAGGCCCTTGTAGAGCAAAATTGAGTATTTTGGTCTAAATAACCCAAAATGTGATGACGCCAGGTCCGAGGAGGTTAAAAACACATTTTTAATGTCATCGAGCTTTTTTAACTGCATAAATAAAGGACGTATAAAAGTCACTCCCAAAAACTGACGGCGTCTACGCTGTGATGTTGTTTGTGGCTCAAGATGACTTTTTCATTCACGAGGGACACATTTGATGTTTCACACAGACCAACAAGTTATGTGTAGCAGTTTAAATAATCCGTTTTTGGCAGACGATCACTTTTTGGCACAACACCGGCGCTATCACGATGACTTGCCCGGTGAGGTTTTCAGCGAGTCATTTGAGTTTGACTGGTCCTGCAGCGCCATCTGTTGGTCATATGAGTTTATGATCGCTGAGTGGCTGCTCGGGCCACCTGCGCAGAGGAAGTGCGGAACGACTGGAACCACGTATCATGTGTCTGTTACATTCTGAGGTGATGAGATCTGATGTCAGACTTTAGTCTTATAATATATAATAGGACAGTTTGTCCGCTGCTGCTCGCCGCTCAGCAGATGATCTTGTTACTGGCGGTTCTCTTATGTATTTTCACTTTCTCCCGTTGTTGTCCTGAACGCTGCGTGTGTTTGACGGCTCAGTGTGACCCAGCAACGCTTGTGCTGTTTTCAGGCGAAGAGTCGTCGGTGAACGATGAAGCTCAACGGCTCCTGACAACAACCTTACTGGAATATTTTAAGAGGAAATTGCTTCTCTTTAGCCAATCAGTGGATCGGATATCCTGCCCCCTGTCACATGTGGACTAGGAGTCAAGTTAAAAAAACATAAGACTACACGCAAACTGGACTTCCGTGTAATTTTAATCCTTCATAATAAAAGCATGGCATTTCAGCCTGGAATTAACAGACCACGTGCATCCTTATTATACGATGAACACACAACTGATTGTAACTAGAGACGTTGTTACGTGATGTTTACACCCCAGACGAAGATACTTAAGGTGTCCATCAAAGGTTTACAGTGTTTTGTAGGTGAGGACACTGAGAACAGAGATAAGGATTTGGCTCAGAATCAGAAAGGGTTTTATTGCCAAATGTTGAGCAGGTTTACAACATTAGGAAATTGCTGCGGTACTTAGTGCAAACATACTGTCATATAACGCTTATATAGACATAAAAATTAAAATGAAAAGTGCTCCCCATTGGTTAGGGAGAGAGCTCGAGTTGTAAAGGGTGCAGCAGGTTAACACAGATTGAACTGCACCAACTGTGAAGTGAAGACTGTGTTGAGAAGATGGAAGGACTTCAAGGACCTGATGAATGTGCACTGAAGAGAATCAGAATCAGAGACTTTATTAATACCAGAGCATACATACAACAAACGTGTTGAAACAGAGATATATATAGATAAATATTAAGATAAATATAGATATAGATACATATAGAGATACAGGTATAAATATAATACAAAAGGACACAAATATTTGTGCAAATATATGTCATGGTGTAACACTGAAGGCAGGAGGCAAAGAGGAAAACCACAGAGATGATTCGTGGATGTAGTGAAGGAGAAGATGCAGAGGGTTGGTGTGACGGAGGAGGATGAAGGTAGATGCTGCATCCAAATTTCCCTCAAAATACCGATGTCTGTCTATCTATCTCACGGTCGGTCTTTATTTGACTTTATTTTGAAGGGTCAATATGTGACTTCCTCTGCACTCAGGTGTTGGTCGTAAACCTCTTTTTTCCTCGCAGGTTGGACCGATCATCTACTGCTGCGGACTAGCGGAATAAGTAGCTCAGCGGGTCTTTGTCCGGGTTTGATTTCTTGTGTCGAGATATTTATTTAAACATCAGTTTGAAGGATTTATTGTGTTGATTTGCTGGTGAACATGAGCTGCGCTGGATTTACCTGCTCCAAGCACTCCCTGTGTGCGCTCAACATCCTCTATGTTGTGAGTATCCACATCACAGCTCACCATATGGATAATTAAAGTGCCGCGTTCATCAACACAGATAGCATTTTATCACCCTCACAGTGTGTAGATGGAGTGTAGGACACGTCCACTTTTACAGAATTCACTGATGCGGTCAGACGCTGCTCTAATCAATTATTCACTGTGGTAGGTGGGATCAGGTGGCCGCTCCATCCACCGGGTGAACCGAATACGAGACGAGAGTTTAGAAAAGCGCCCGATTTTCTTTTTTAAACGGGAGGATCTACAGTTTCCACCTTTAACTGTGCGCTTGATTATTGGGGCGGGGGGGTGGCACTTTAGAGGTCGCCCTTACTGTGGAAGCCTTTCCTGCAGGCTTTGATAGCTCTTATCATGTCTGCTTTGGATTAAGGTGTGTACATGACGCTTGATGGATCCAACCAGCCCTTAGCTGCACACTGACCTGCAGCCTTGCAGCCCTTTAAAGAAGGCGCTCCATAGATTTTGCAATTCAGTGGCGACCACGAGCCGATCTGAGCGTGTGTAGGAGGTACTGATGATTTCACAGTGAGGTAATCTGCCGTATCTGACACTGCAACTTTCGTATTATATCATCATATCAGTCTGACATGTTGGCCTTTGCTTCTTGTTGAATCTCTCTTTATGTAAGTGTACAACATTGTTGCTTATCACGTAAAAGTAGAGAGGATAAGATATTCACATGCATTTAAGCTCACATTTAAAAAAGAAGACGAAAATGCTCTTATTATCACTTTTTTTTTTAATAAAGAAGAACATGTATCCATTCCCACAACTAGTGCTTGTAAAGCCATCCAGCAGAGCAGGTAGGACCATGTTGTACAAGTCAAGTCATCCCAGCAAAATGTCCCTAAAACATAACAACGTTACTGGGTTTGCTCACAAAATCACATCAAGGATTGATATTTTTCCTCATCCACATAAATCGTTCTATGCTACTGACTGAGTATTTTTACTTTTTAAAATTAGTTACCATGTGTCACGGTCTGCGGAGACAGGCCGTGCGGTGGTGTGTGTGATGGAGCCAGGTGCGTACACAAGTGAGTAGACGGGAGTGAACTTAACAGAAAGAGAGCCTTTATTATGGCTGAAGACAAAGTGTACAGACAAAGCAGGGATAGCGTGACTATAACTAAACTAGGAAGACTCAGAGACTATGATGATCACTGCAAAGACTGACCGTGAAAACATGGAGGTGAGAACACAGACGACGCGACACTGAACACAGCACGACTGAGGACTAAATACACACATGAGGTGATCAGGGGAAGTGGAGACACATGAGGACACAGCTGACTAGAATGAAACACAGGGGAGAGTAAACCTAAATGCAGTGAACAAAGACCACCAGACTCTTTCAAAATAAAACAGGAAACCCAGAGACATGAAGATAAATCATGACATGAACTTAACATAACCACACAGACATGAAACATGACAGGGAGACGCACGAATCAGGGAGACTGATTAAAGAACTAAATAGCCACCTAGAAATTAACTCGATCAAACATGGATACAAAAATACATAAAACTCAAACACTGGGTCACACGACCCAGCCCATGACACCATGTGCATGTGATGAAGGAAGAAGCACATTTAAACTCTTCTGAACTTGAGTTAAGCTACACTGCTGACACTGTGTGTCACCACTTCAGACAAAGATTCGTTGGCTGCTGGTTCAGTTCAGTTCAGTTCATTTTTATTTCAAACATTTCAAACATGAGCCTTCACAATCATTACAAAATATCATTCCATTATTTGTTTGAAAAGGAGGAGAAGTATTTACTTATTTGTCCCTACCCCCTCAAGTTTTACCTCTCATTCATTTACATTTTTTTTTTTAGTCTTAAATTAAACAAACAACATATGAAACAAAAGTAAAGCAAAACAAAACAAAACATAAATCAAAAACAAGAAATTAGCAGCCCCACCACAGTATAGTTTCTTTCATATGAAAAATACAGAATGTGTATATTTGCAGATACACAAGTTATGGAAAAACAAACAAACCAAAAAAGAACCACAACACCATTACCAGCAACATTACCGTCCTGGGTTAACCCCGTTTTCTTCATTCTTATACTTATTTAAAATTAGGTTTTTATATCTTACTTTAAACTGTTTTATGTTTTTTCTTTTATTTCTTCTGTTAGACTGTTCCATAATTTAACTCCTGCAATTGAGATAGACATCGTTCTTAAAGTTGTTCTAGCACTTTGTATTTTTAAATTCCATTTCCCTCTTAAGTTGTACCCACCTTCTCTTTCTATGAACAGTTTACAGATTTCTTTTGGAAGCAATTTATTTCTTACTTTATACATTATTTGCGCTGTTTTAAGCTTCACCAAGTCTTGGAATTTAATAACTTGCATTTTGACAAAGAGTGCATTTGTATGGTCCCTGTACCCCACATTATTTATTAATCTAAGGGCCCTTTTCTGTATTATAGTTATTGTTTGTGTGTTACTTTTGTATGTGTTTCCCCAGACCTCTACACAGTAGCTCATATATGGCAGCCACTCAGATTGTTTGTGGTCAAAGTCAATGCAGACAGCAAATACTGGACAATACAATGAAGTTCTCTTATAACCTAAAGCAGAATTTCAATAATTAACCCACGTGTGATAGTGTGGATACTTATATGGCTGATTTTTGTTGCTGCAGTTGATTTCACATGTTCAATTTAGCGCATATGAAAGTAGATATATTCAATCCACTTCTCCAAATAAGACCTATCACAGCTGTAGGGCAGTTGGCAGGGTGCACCCAGGACAGATTGCCAGTGTGTAGCAGAGCTAACACAGAGAGACACACAACCATTCAACCTAGAATCAGCAACTAACCTAACCTGTGTAACTGCATGTTTTTGGACTGTGGGAGGAAGCGTGTAAAGAAACCATGTAGACATGGGGAGAACATGCAAACTCCTCACAGAACGGCCCTGACCTGCTGATAGATTAAAAAATAGTGTTTAACTTTTCGCACTGAGCCAGTATGTCTGTCCTGCAGATGGTCAGTCTCCTGATGATTGGCATCGCAGCGTGGGGAAAGTGGTTTGGTCTGGTCTCCAGTTTCCAGGTGGTGGGAGGCATCATTGGTGTGGGTGTCTTTCTCTTCTTCGTGGCTCTGGCTGGCCTCATCGGGGCAATGAAGCATCACCAAGTCCTGCTCTTCTTTGTATCCTTCACAAACTCATGCTATGACTGTTCTTTCTGTACTTTCACAAATTCAATCCTTTTTCTACATATATAGTTCCAGTAGTGCAAGTTCACGGCAACAGTCATCTCAAGACGCTTGAAGATAATGTAAGGTAAAGCCCTACAATAAAGGGAGGACCCCAACAATCAAACATAAACAAGCTCTTGGTGGCAGGAGACCTCCAGCAGAACCTGGTCGGGGGCATGTTGGTGGGGTGCATAAAGAAACGAAGACAAAATAGAAACTATGTATAATAATATCTGTAACTACAGGGGTCCAACAAAGAATGGCCACGCATCATACTGATGTCTTCGGAAATTTATTTCTCTCTCTCACTCTTATTGTCTTCAGACACCGTGAAAACTGAAGAAACACAAAGTTTACAACATAAATGTTTGAGCTTATCAGTCTCTCATATCAGTGTCCATAAACAGTCTTGTGCAAGGAGAACAGAAAAAATGCACAATAATGGATATAACAAAAATGTCCTCTCATTACCGTGTAGAACACGTATGCAACATTATACAAACAATATACATGAAACCACACCGTGTGCGCTTCTTGGACCACATGCAGAATAACATTAACGCTGAGGCTGTAGATGCATCTGTAGCCATGTATCCATGCTAGCTCCACGATGCCATGGTTGTGCTCTCAACCAAACTCTGGTCATGTGACAATTACAAACTTTACCTCATACAAACTTTACAGCACTTTACATATTTAACAAACACATATTTTAGACATGTTTTTTAATTAATGTTACACTTTTATCATCTTATCTTGTAAATAAATGAACTAAATTAAGCATGTATCTATCACAGAAACATGAAATAACCAACTTTATTGTAACTGTCTCAGGGACAGTTACAATACCGTTGGTTTATCTTCTGTGGTCGTTGTTTTGTGGTATCGTTGAATTTGTGCTAATTAAACAATCTAAAAATAATTCTGTAATATTTAGATTCAGATGTTTAATTAGTTGTAATTGACCAGAAATAAAAAAAAAAAAGAACATTTACAGTTAAACTGTTTAGAGCTGTTTGTCCTGTTTCTGACCAGCACACTGTTTATCTCCTACAATATGCTGTCTTAACATTCCTGTTTTGGAAAATTCATTATATATTAATGTATTTATGTGGAAGAAGATACCGAGCTGGATTGTATTTCACAGACAATAGTGAACTTTGCACACAGACTATTTTCTTACTATTAGCAGATATGTTTCTATGAATGAGCTCTGTTGCATGTTGCATGCATGTCCAATGTCTGCAACGTGTCCACTGTTGTTGTTCTTTGACAGTGACGCTCAGTACATGATCATCCTGTTCATGGTTTTTATTGTACAGTTTTCTGTTTCCAGCGCTTGTCTGGCTGTCAACAGAGAGCAACAGGTGAGAGCTTTGGTTTCTCCACAGAGTGCAGAGCAGCACAAATGATGCAGCTTGAACAACAGTTTTTTTCTGCATTACAACATATTCACATCCTTACATCTGTTCGTGCTCTCTGTTGCACATTAATTTGTTATTACTTGACTTTATATCCAGTACAGTTAGACAACTCACATTTTAAAAAGTTTCATCAGAGCTGTTGAGATGCAGGAAGGTGGAGGACTTGAACGAGCAGACAGCACCGTCTCGTTCTTCCACCTGATAGTTTGAAACAAAACTCTCCTTGCAGCTTTGAGAAAACCCCACATATGATATATGGTTTTGTGCAGCTTGTTTGGGAATAGTGTGCTGTGACGTTTGGTAGCAATTTGTTGCACAGTTTTCGCAAAATTCCTAAAAAACTACAGAATTTTCCCCTATTCGTTTGAATGGGAACGCGTCCAAAAAAGAAAGAAAGTGTGTGTAATAGGAGGAAGAAATCAAATTATATTAAATTTTAAAAAAATTAAAATAAGTGTAAATTGTGGTCAGTAAACACTAATAATATTACTTCAATGAGAATCCTATTTTATAGATATTATCAGTGAATAACACATAAAAAGTGAAATGTAAAAGTAGATTTGACCTAAAACCTGCCTCTCCAAAAGTAGCTAACATAAAGTTTTGTTTCAGCATGCCATTTTTTGGCCACTACATCTATAAGGATTATTACTGATAAATAAACAAATAAAAACTTAAATATAAAAGTGAACCAGTGTGGCTTCTGTGATTAAAACTCTAAACTTGTCAGGCTGCACAGACTATGTGCTCGTTAAGTCATTTAACCTCTTAATGTGAAAATACTGACAGATGATGACGGATGTAATGCTTCATGTTCCTTCTAACACTGCTCAAGGATCACCTGCTGGAGGTGGGCTGGAACAACTCTGAGAGCACCCAGAGAGATGTGGAGAAGAGCCTCAACTGCTGTGGCTTCAAACATGTCGACCCTAACAGCATGTGTGAGGCTGTGAGTTTGGATCAAGTCTTTTCCAAGTGTTCCCCGTTACATGTCACATATCTCAGTTTGTGCAAAGAGGCTGATGATGCTTCTGTTTTTTTTAATGCACAATAAAATTGAACACATCACAAATTTTCAAGTAAATATATTTCTAAAGTTTAGGTTGACATGAAATTCTCACCATATGTTGATAACAACCCACCCACTTCACACACAACGAAATCAAACCATAGACACATAAATTGTGTAATTACATTTTGTGTGATAATAAAAAACTTTGTTGAAAACATGAAGAAAGGGAGGTTCAGTCCCAGCTGATGGTCTATTAAAACATGATGGGTAAAACCAGTGAAAAGTGGAACTTTATTGTTGGCTACAGAGGAATATTACTGAAGATCCCAGTGAGCACCACTGGGACCATAATCCAGAAGTGGAAAGAACATCATTTTATGATAAACTGACAACGACCACAACCTTGCTCCTTGCGAGGTTTCAGACAGAGGAGTGAAAAGAATTATCAAAGTTGTCCAAGAGCCAAGGAGCAGTTGTGGCTAATGCGACTGTTTTGCCCCATTAGCTCCAGCTGTTGTGCGTCCGCGGGAGCAGCTTAAAGCTGCAGCGCCCAGATTACTTACAGCTACTTCCTGCAGCTGATATAAGATGGAGTAAACTGAACACAGCTTCAACCGTCTGTTTGTTGAAAAATAGCGAGCGCACCGCATTTTCTTGTTAGTAACGGTAACGGCGTTGTAATGATAGGAATAGTAATTAGTTAGATTACTTGTTACTGAAAAAAACGCCGTTACTTGTAACGCCGTTATTCCCATCACTGGTTGAGAGTGAGCTGAAGTTTGAAAAGCAACAGCAGTAAAGTTCATTTGAAACAACGACTCTACTGTCAGAAGTAGGGATGGGTACCGGTGTCCGGTGCCATGATGGCACCGGTTCTGACATAAACGGTAGTAACCAGACCGAAAAGCAGCGCACATTTCGGTGCTTTATTTCGGTGCTTTTTTTTCCTGAGATGTGATACACTTCGAATTGTAGCCAATCATTTTACGTTTCCGGGGATAGTAGGCGGGTCCAGGTACGTACGTTCTTTTAGAGCAGAGCTACAGATTAAAAATGTCCAAGACGAAGCGGTCAAAAGTCTGGCTGTACTTCACAGCAAAATATGCAAACTCAGCAGCCTGCAACAAGTGCTTTAAGCTGATACTGTGGAAAGGAGGTAACACCTGAAATCCGATGAAACACCTGGCGACGCATAGCGTCTTTTTTTAAAAGCCGAGAAATGCGCCGTATTTGATAGTTTGCTGCGAGACCTCACACCGAGCGCATCTACTGCAGGTGTGGTGCCTGTTATCGGACCCGGAGTTAGCAACATCCCCCAAAAAGCTGAAGAGTAGAGTCCTGGCTCCTAGCCCTGCCAGTGTAGCAGAAATGATGAGGATGATGATGGCAGCAGCAGCCGTTCTTCTCTGCGTGAGTAGCTTAATGTTGTTCGTGTTTAATTTACATTGAGTAGGCTAACCACGTTATTACATTAATGCATGTAAGGTGAACTAGCAAACATCATCATAGCTACATGCAGCTGTCTTCTTGTTTGATGGCAGATACTCCCTTCACCCTGGCCAAAAAGGCTAAAATGACCAAAGAAAAAGTGGGAAACAGTTAAACATGAGAGGTTTTTGGACAAATTTGTGTTTTTTTCCATTGTTTAAGCACTGCTTCCAGCCAAGAGTGATACCATATATGCCCTATAGCTGCAGAAAAGGCTAACATTGTTATCTTTTTACAAAAAAACAGCTGGACATGAGAGGTTTTTGGACAAAGCTTGTGTTCTCCATTCTTTAAGCACCGGTTCGAGCACCGTTTAAGCACCGGCACCGTTTCAAAAGTACCGGTTTGGCACCGGTATCAGATAAAACCTAAACGATACCCATCCCTAGTCAGAAGCATTGGTACGGTTTTTAAACATGTGCTGTGTCTCTTGCAGGCTTGTTTCCCCAACAGCTTCTGTTCGCCTTGTGCAGACCAGATTAAGGAACACGCTGGAGATATTCTCCGATTTGTTGGAGGAATCGGCCTCTTTTTCAGCTTCACCGAGGTGAGCCATTCCAGCCCAGACATGCCCTATGTTTTCAGAGAATTCTCATTCCCAACGCGTAACATGTCCCAAGGTGAAAGGTACCATTCCGCGTCCTTATGAGACGCTTCGGAATCTCAATTGAATCCAATAGAATGCCGGTCGTGGCAATAACACACACTTAGAGCAGAAGCTCCAGCCGTCCATTCCAGCCCTAACCATAACCTTAACCATTCCCTTAACCATAACGTTGGCCCTATCAGATGTTTTTTCCCAAAGTGATTCATGATCAGAACATAAAACACATTTATATGAGTAGATTCATTCCAAATGGCTCTCATACCTCCCAACACGTAACATATCGCCGATTTGTTGGTATCAGAGCGTGCTGATATTTCAGACAGTGCCTACAGCAGGCTGCCACATGTGTCCCATGGCACCACCACCAACTTGTATGGAATACAAACCAGAAACTCAAATTATATTCAAAGTTAGTCTGTTGTAGAAAATGTAATCTTCCACTTCTGGACTTTCTCTAGTATATCAATAAGATCCAGTTTTAGTTCGATTTTCCTAAGGTTTTCAGTCTGTCATCTTCTTTCAGCTTCATATTTCATTTTCTGTGATTTAATCTTTTCCACAATAGTCATATTTGTCTGTATGGTGATTCCTATTGTTACGGGTTCAGATGTTGAGGGTGAGCACAAAACAATAATGGTCCAGAAGAGCTTCGGTCAAACAATAATTTTAACCCTTTAAGACCTACCATAGAACCAAGTCCGCCAGAGCTTAGATTATATTTTTACATGCTGTGGAGCCATTTTTGGGAGCATTTCAAGTTGCTATACATCAATACAACCATTACAGCCTAGATTTTAATAATATGTCTGCATTAAGTCCATAGTAATTATATAAATTGCAAAAAAGTGCAATAAACTACAAAAAAATTGAAAATCGTTTTTGTTTTTTTTAACATATATTTCTAGTTAGAGAAATTTAAGAGGCTTATCCCTCAAAACTGTAAATACAAAAAAGTTGCACAAAATAGTTTCCCACCACAGGAAATTTATTTTAAGTGTCTTCATAGTTTGATTTTTGAAATACACCAATTTTTATATACTGCAGGAAAAACAAAAATAAATATTATGATGCAAATTTGCAAAAAAGCAGCATATGCATCAAAATAAACTATTTCCAGCAGTGCAATATGAGTCCTAAGCATCCCAGAAACCACACAGAAAGTCAAAAACAACAAATGTTCTGTTGACGACTTTTGACACAGTTAAAAGGACATCTTCTCCGTCTCGAGGTGCTTCCTATTAATCTCTCGCTTATCTCCTGGAACAAACTGTCCCTTAGGCAGACACAATTTTGCAGTCACAAGCTTTTGCAAACTATTATTTGAACTCTTACCTAAACATGAGTCTAACTACTGTTTGTGTGTGTGTCTCCACCTCCAACGCACTCGGCCTCACCCGTTGGCGCTTCTGGCCTTTTACCAGACAGAAGCTCTCAGTGATAGGTGTAATAATCATAACTAAGAACATGTGTAATCTATTGAATAAATGCTTTGATGAAATAATAAGTAATGTAATGGTAATGATGGTTATGAATAGTAGCAGTAAAATATTTCCCTGATCTCCACACTATCTTTAAGGTTGGGCGACTGGACGAATATATCGACGTAGGCGGAGTCTTTCACCAATCGTTTTTACAAGAGCGTTTTATTCATTTATTTATTTATTTGCCCACGAGTACGTTTGCTGATAATGTTGATTGAAGCTAAGAGAAGCAGTCAATGGAAAAATAATTGGGCTGTTTTGACGGCACCGTCTTCCAGCTGTGAGCAAACGCACCGAGCTCAGCGTGCGCCCAGATGTAGCGATTCATTTATTCAAACTCATGACAGAAAGAAAGGCAGAAGCTCATGTTCAGAAAAAAGAAAAACATTTGATTTAAATGGGAAACAAAGAGAAAGTGGCTTCTTTTTCCACTATAACCGTGCTTACAAGCTGTCCCAGTGTTTATCTGTCGCACACACTCGACCAAACAACAAATGCAAGCTCAAACAAAAACGACGTTAAAAATCAAAATGTGTCTTCCAGCGAACGTTAAAAAAATCTCCATCGTAAAGTTACGTCTTCTTTGTAATTTAGCGCATCTCAAATAAATACATTTGAAGAAAAATCCAAAAGCAGCTATATTAATACTGAAACAAACAAGAAAAGAAGGTAAAATATTCCCTCAAACAAAACTTATAAATTCTAAATGTGCAAATCAGTCCGTGCATGATTGCATTGCTCCACCCATCAAAAATTCTGCACCTGCGGTTATTGGACGGATGATTATCAGTTGGAAAACTTTTACATATCGCCCAACCTTACTGCGTACAACTCGTTAGTGTAAAACTCTCAAACCCATATCTTAAAGCAGATGACTCGTAAGCTGGAGAGGAAATGGTGCGTCACTACTTTAGAAGATCATCATTTAGCCTCGAGAAATAGTTTGTTGCTCTATTTTAAAAAAAGCCTCTATAAAGCTTATTTTCTTCAATTACTGATTAAAGGAAATAAGAACAAGCTCAGGTTTCTCTTCACTGTAGCCAGGCTGACAAACAGCCAGAGCTCTGTTAACTACTAATGAGTCATTAGCAGTGTTGGGAAGGTTACTTTTAAAATGTATTCCATTACAGATTACATGCCCCAAAATGTATTCTGTAACGTATTCTGTTACGTTACTCAATGAGAGTAACGTATTCTGAATACTTTGGATTACTTAATATATTATCATGCTGTTTACAACTACATGAATGTACTATTGCTGTGATTTATTACTGTTACTGAAGGTCCGCGGCTCCGAACCGTAGTAAAGGGACCTCTGGCTAATACGGTGGGTTCGTGTTGGGCTAGTAGCCGAAAACTAGCTTTACTTTGTTGTCTGGGTCAACTTTGCTAGCGAGAGACAGAGAGAGGCGTTGAAAGGCTGCTCCAACGGAGCTTATTGTTTTTGGAGGAAAACACGAACACGGTGTACAGTCGAGTCTTAATAGCTTACTTACAACTGGGCTCGTCAGGCTCTCTTCTTGGCTGCAGTGGTTATTATTATATTTACATGCTTCCAGCTCCCGTTTCTGCTCGATGACAGCTCGTACTTTTCCTTTTTCTCCCTCCCTCGCTCACAGACACATAACGTGTATGGCAGTCCATTCTCCCTGCAGCACGGACTACACTGCCCATGATGCTACATTCTTTAGAGCTATACCTGTAGCATTCTGCCTATTAGCTTAGCACAACAACAACAAAAAGGCCTCTCTCACCCAGGAAACACACAGAGAGAGAGCATAACCCTGTAACCATGGCAACCGTAACGCTGCCACCTGGAACAACAGAACGTAGCTGTCAAACAAAACCCAAACAGGCCTGACCCGCCACAATATGAAACAGGGAAGTACCGCCGTGTAATCCATTTATTTCAACAAAGTAACTGTATTCTAAATACCACCTTTTTAAACGGTAACTGTAACGGAATACAGTTACTCATATTTTGTATTTTAAATACGTAACGGCGGTACATGTATTCCGTTACTCCCCAACACTGGTCATTAGACAGAAAAAGGAATTCATAAGGATTTGTGTTGTAAAAGAAGAACTTGAGGCTTCTTCGCAGGTGATATCATTACTTAGCAAACTTTTAATATGGGCTTCACTGTTTCCCTTGTTTGAACCAACAAAGACACAGGATTCATTTTCAACGTGGAAGTGAAAACAGCTGTTTGTACATTAATGACGGGAAAGTATTTAAAACATTTGAACAAATAAGAAAATAATTTAAATGACAAAATAATGACTTGGTTAATGTTTTTTCTAAGATGAAGAACGGTGTTGAAGTACAAAAAATGTACAGAATATAAAATAATAATAAAATATAATAATAAAGATTAGGCTAACAATACTGTGTAATCAGCATTCACACTAATAATTAATGAATAAGGTCACATGGATGCATTTTGATTGTCAGACCAACTTTTTTTTTGTATTGTATCTTTATTTATTTCAGACATATACAGAAAAAAAACAATATATACACAAGTACACATACTTACATTTACAAATACGAATATATATGTAAATACACACACGTATGTGCTCAGATAAAACAAAAGAAGAAAATAAATAAAATAAAACAGAGTCTAAATGACATGAAATGACAATTATTAGGTCTGAAATGGAGTAGGAAGAAGTATAACATACTTATTAATCCCTACCCCGTGCTCAACATTGTATTGAATCCCACTATTCACCTAATTCCCATCATCACTTACCCCACACAATAAACAAGGAGAACATGTATAAACATAGCTACAGTGATAGATATAATTTAGATACAATTTAGCATAGTTATATATACAATGGGTGATCAACTTTATCAGTTTCATATTCTTCCAAAATCAGTTTTCGAAACATCTTTATAAACTGACTAATGCTTGAACATTGCTGTAGGTCCACAGTAAAACTGTTCCACAGCTTTACCCCATAAATAGTAACACAAAAGGTTTTAATCGTTGTCCGTGCTTTAAGAGTCTTCAGATTTAATTTTCCCCTCAATTCATAGTCCCCTTCTCTGTCAAAAAACAGACTCAGACCTCCTTCAGTGAGTTTGTCCAGAAAACATGGCAGCATTTCTACATAAATAACTGTGGATTTGAAATAATTCTCATGACGTAGTGTTTTTGAAACAACTCCTTACATAGTATTGACTGACATAAGAAAATTTTTAACTTAGTGCTGTGTGTTTGTGTCAGATCTTGGGAGTGTGGCTCACATATTGCTACAGGAACCAGAAGGACCCACGAGCCAACCCCAGTGCTTTCCTGTGAGACAGCCAAAGCTCCGCTGACCAACATCCAATCACCTCATCCCCAAACGACCTCTACGGACGTTCTGACTTGTGCGTTTTGACTGATCACTGCAGTAAACCTGATGTGTTTCGTTTTCAAGAGCTAAGTTATGTGTGAGGAGTGGCGAACATGCTGCCCTCAGCATCCTGCAAAATACAGATACAGTTAGTACACTGTGAAACAAAAAGAAGGAATACTGATCTGCTGTATAACCCAGACGTATTCATACATCCTGCCTGAGAGTTAACTCTCAACACTTTTTTGTCATTTTGTTTCTTTTATAAAAACAGTCGATTCCACTGGAAGCAATAATATCACCACTTCTCTGCACACTGATATTACAGATGCTGATGTTTTACATGTGTAGAAATGTGAATGTGTGACGAGCAGCTTTGTTTGTAACCTGCAGATGTTTTGCATATTTGAAAGTAAGTGTGTTTTTCTCTGTTTGCTGTGGATTTGCCCTTTTGCATGACTCTGTCCATTAAAATGTGGGCTGCTGTATAAAAAACTGCAACAATGAGTCTGTAAGCAGTTCCTCTGAGCCTTTGTACTGGAAACCACACTATGATACTAATCTAATAAAAAGAATCAGTGTCGTCATCACATGCTTTCTTTGTCTGATACATAAAACTATAAGTAGCGATGCACCACTGCAAAGTATGTTGATGCTGATACTCATCTGCAGGACCAGCAGCCTAATATTTGGGTTGATGAGGGCTGTGGGCAGTAGGTTTCAACGGACTGTTACTTCTAAATGGCTGGAGTATCTTGAAAGAGCTATAAACCCTAAAATGGGTTAATACTCATATTTTTACCAGTACTGTTTCACACAGGGCGAAAAAGGAAATGTCCACAATTTAGACTTTTTGCAGAAAATGTAATAAAGCAACTGATAAGATTGTTGAATCAGACCAAAGTGGTAATATCTGACCATAACACCCAGCACAGAGGCAGCCATGGCCTAGGAGGCAGAGCAGGTCGTCTGCTAACCACGAGCTTGGCAATATAAACGCCGGCTCCTCCGACCTGCATATCAAACTTTCCTCTGGCAGGATACTGAAGCTAAATGCATCAGTTGGAGTCTGTGAGTGTCGGGTTAAACGCTGGTACTTTCCATCAGTGGATTTGGGGTCAGTTAATGTTTCTGTCATAACTCTGATTCAGTGATGTGCTGGTGACCATCAGCATGCAGAGACTGGCGTGATTTGCCTTTGATAACAAGAAATAATCATATCATGACCCCTGATCTGCAGTCTGTCAGCACGATGTCTGTCAGTCAGACGTATTCAGTAAAGTTGAATTCTGGGTGGGCGGGTCCACACTGCCAGCACTGAACGCTTTTTGTGTTGCTGGGTAACCCAGTCTCAAGTCTTTTCAATTACAAAGAACCGGCTGTGTCAGGAACCTGCAGATGTTTTGCATATTTGAAAGTAAGTGTGTGTGTGTATGTGTGTGTGTATGTGTGTGTGTATGTGTGTGTGTGTGTGTGTGTGTGTGTGTGTGTGTGTGTGTGTGTGTGCGCTGCGTACGGCAGAGTCAATCAGGCTTATCATGTTTTTGTTAAGTCTGATTTTGTCCCTTCCTGACCTCTTATAGGAGGAAGCTGACTCCCCCTCTTATAGGAGGTTCCCCCCCCCCCCCCCCCCCATAACAAAAAACAAACAAAAAACACTCCCAGGCCCTGAGGAGGTGCCACTTTTTTAGGGATTTAATGACTGCTGGGCTTGGTTATATTGAAGGAGCAAACGATGCTCCTCCTAATTTAACTAGAACCAGACAGGCTTCATTGAGAGTCTCTTTTTCCCTCTCTGCTAATGATGGCAATGATAACAAGCAAAGGAGGAATTAGAGTCATTTAATATTCTGATCAGGTTGTGGTTGGTGCTCGGACAAAGAATTAATATGTCAGTCAATGAATGAAAGAAGCAAAACCATTGCTATGAAGCTGTTTGTACGTTTGACCAGGTGAGTTTGTTGTAGAGATAAATATGTCTCCTAGCAGGCAGATAGATGTGAGGTATTCAAATATGAAAAGAATCTATTAGTTTGAATAGACTATATTTATGACAATTTAAAAATCATGTTTATAATGCCTACAACATGAATACATGTAAAATAATCGTCCCTGTAAAATTAAAGTTAAAGTTAGCCATGATTCCCCGTGATTGTCCTAGTTTGGACTGCACATACTGTCAAATGCAGCTTCATCAGTTCATCATCTGATGTGTCGAGAAAAGGTGGGCGGAGAGAGATTGAAGGCCCCCCACCCCCACCCCCGGGGTTTCTCCTGTCATCACAACAAGAGAGGGTAAGAGAAGAGCTTAGAGAAGGTCTTCAGTGCTATAACAGAGCTTTTCCATTTTTTGCTAATAGTAAATCATCTTCATTTTTAATCAAAGATATAATCAAAAGACAAGTTTAATCAATATGTTACATGAAAATATCTTTTCTAATGTCTACATTTCGTATGCAGAGACTTGAGCCAGCTTGTTTGGTCATCGGGTGATTAAATGTCATAAGTGAACTTTGTTCTTTTCAGAGACAAGAGTCTGTCTCCTGACACGTCTCTGGAAGTACATATTTTAATTTCTGTTTTTCTAACTGCACTGTCATAAACTTGAACATGCTAAACTCTGGTTAGTGTGCAAACTAAATGCTGGGAAAATTGTGGGCAAAAATATCTGTAATTATTAAACTTTTAATGCCACGCTTTTATTGATCTACTATAATTAAAGGTGAAAATCTGCACTTCCATCACATTTTAAAAAACCTCCTATAGTGGTGTAAGAGAAAAATGACCACACACATAAACACCTTTTGGCCTTTTGAGATAGATACAAATAACAAAGTGGTCATTATGGTTAATACAGGCTGAATGCAGTAAAAACTGCTTTTTTCTAGCCCTCCCACACAGCCTTAAACATTTAACAGCTGGGTGAGTGGAGACCTGAAGTTAACAGTCATTTCATTATGTTGTTGTTAGTATGATTACACATGGATTAAACATAAAGATTTGACTCCACACAGTCTGGCAAATAAGAAGGCAGACTATCTGTCAGTGAGAACAGCTTCATTTATTCACTCAATATTCCTGTCGTACAGTAATAATAACAAGCATTAGGAAGGAATTCAGGGAGAAAACATTTCAAGTGAAGGTGAAAAGAAGAATTTTTCCAGTGCGTTGTTTCTCATATGTAAACTGTGGAGAAAGCAGCTGTGGATCAGCATCACAGTGTGTCTTCCTGCTGCTCACAGCTCAGACTTCAGAAGCTTCTTAGCTTTCTGCATGTTGCTAACCACTGAGGGAGAGACAGGAAACGTTTAATTACACAGTGTAAATGGATGCAAGCAGACAAAAACTGCATCGTGATACAAGTACGCGTCACAGCGTATGGGCTGCAGCACTTACAGAGTTTGATGTCACTTGGTTCATAGGCATACATGCGGTTGGCGTAGCGACCAGTGATGTCAGCCCTCACTGTCATTGAGGGGTCTGTGGAGAAATTGGCGCTGGGTAAGTGAAAAAACGCCAGTTGTGTGCATCAAACTATGATTTCATAATATTTCACTATAAAATATCCGATTTTTAACATTTTATTTGTTGTCTCTGTAGTATATTCATTTACAAGGTTAGGATGGGCGAGGATTTTCCAAAGCACCAATATATTGGAGACATGGTTGTAACTAGGGATGCACCGATACCGATACCGGTATGAGTACACATACATTTTACAGTATCGGCCCCGATACCGATACCAGTATCGGTATTGGCCCCGATACCGATACCAGTATCGAGTATCGGGGCCGATACTGTAAAATGTGTGCGTACTCATACTTGTAAAAGTTAACCGATACCATGAACCGATACTAACTTATTTCATTAATCAGAGGGTGGCTTGTCATTTCTGTTGTAGTTTTTTAGATTGGCCACTAGGGGGACATCCCACGCTAAACAGGCACAGGGTTAGGCGAGTGAGACTGGCGGCTCCAGATAAAAAAGAGAAACTGGAGGCTGCTGTAGCTAGGCTAAACAAAATGTCAGCAGTGTGGAACAGCCAACTTTAACTCAGGTTTTGGAAAAGCGATGAAAAATGTCAAGAGAAAATCCACGGGCAGTTAAAATAACAGAGGCTCGACTCATTTTATCGCTCTGGATGACCAGCCAATGCCGGTCGTGGAAAATCAGGAGGTAATGGTGCCAAAACTTTCTGAAGAGGTAAAGACAAGCAGTGTGTGCACTCTGCAACAATTTAAAAGTTTATTTTATTCTCAAACCTAATTTGTATTTATTTTATTCCAAACAGAAGTGTTTATTTATTATTCTGAAAGCTCGAGACAGTGCCAATAGTTCAGTGATATTTTGTTAAATTACAATGTGGAGACTTATTTTTCACTTGAAATTTTTTTGTGGTCATTTTTATTAAGATATTATTTATTATCGGCAGAGAACAAAATAAAACCTGTCTTCCAATTCATTGTATTTGTGTGTGTGTGTGGTAGAAGTATTGGTTTTTGTACTCTGTATCGGCAAGTACTCAGATCCAAGTATCGGTATCGTATCGGTTTGAAAAAATTGGTATCGTTGCATCCCTAGTTGTAACTGATATACAATACAGCTAATTATAGTTAATGTCATTTCCTTGAGAAACATTAAAAGGATTCAGTGCAATAAAACACACTGATAGATGTAATAGTAGTTACCAGTCTATATAACAGATATGTCCTAATCTCAAGCTCTTACCAACAAAAAGGAGCCTGGGAACATACTGGCCATCAGGGGACAGATGTTTGTCTGTGGTTTCATACTGTAGGAGAAGCAAAAGAACAGTTTTTTACATGCACCGTAAACCTACACGCCAGTGCTGAACCTTAAAATGTAATACAGACTGAAAGACTTTAAAATACTTCATTTTGTCAGGTGTTGTAACCTACCACCAGATTAAGGATGACGAAGTCCTCATCGAGGATTTTTTGGACCTCGTTATCCTCGGAGAAGACTTTCTTCAGCCCTGTGGGAGAAAATTGACTTTAAGTTTTATAACTCGGGTGTGTAGAGAACAGCACCAGGATGACCAAAGTGACATCACATATGAACAAACACACACTCAGTCTTCAAACAGAACAAACACTGTGAGGAACTTAATAAGTGAAACAATAGCAGCTGCTCACCCTGGCTGTGTGGGCAGTCTTCAAGGTGAAAGATGACCAACAGGGGCTTGTTCCTAAAATACCAACCAGCCCATCATAAGCTTCAGCGAATTTTAGAGTTAAGCCAAAGTTTGGACTTTTATTTTGAAACTATGTCTTACTTTGATCTGGACCAGTAAAGACCCTCCTCATAAGTCTGAGCCCAGATCAGCTGATCGCCCCATCCTGCACAGACAAAGACACCATTAGAGATAAGTGCGTCCTTTACCTCATACTGGGCTTAATGCGTGAATGAAACGACTCAAATACCTCTGGACAGAGTCTGTGGGACCCTCTTCCCACTCTTGGGGATATATTTTGCAGCAAAGGTAGAGGAAATGGCTACCAGGACCAAGAGCACAGACAGCACTGATTTAACCATCTTTAGAGTTTTCCTGAAACAGCAAACACAAACCAGCTACAAAATCTTTCCTCTAAGAAATGCAAACCAGTTTTAGACTTGAAGCATCAGCTGTCGATCAGCACATGAGCTGTTAAAACCTGCAGTAACAGGAAGCAAAACTGAAGAGACACTTTTATAGAGACTATTTTAACAGAAATCCAGATACTTTTGTGCTTTTTCGTTTCCCGTAATGAACATTCCTCAGTAAAGTTTTAGCTATGACGTGCAATTATTTCACAAAGTAGAGTATTCACACAAAAAAGGTACAAAGTTCTTTAGCTTACCTGTTCCCGAATAGTCAGGTAGAGAATGTGAGCAGATCGTTGACTTGCACTGACTCTAGCTTCACCTGTCCTGTATTTAAGTATCTGTTGGCTGAGAGCCCACCTTCTTCCCTCCCCCACTTCTCTGTGCAGGAATGCCAGAGTGACGCAAAAGTTTGTTTGCCAACCAACTTCATAGTGAAAGTGGATCATTTGCATTTTCCGTGTGTATGAACAAAGACATCCTGTTGTAAGATCATGATTTAAACATTTTATGTTGGGACTCAACACACCTTTGTCAACCAGAAGAGAACTTGATGGAGCAGCACCTTTTAAATAATATGAAATCATAATTTGAAAAGGAATAAGAGAAACTATTTACAAATTAAGATTAAAAAGATATTCATGTAGCCATATTTGTCAGTAAGTAATATCTGAAGTTATAATCTGAAGGCGTAATTTGGTGCATTTAAATAAAAACTGAATTATTGTGTTTCGTTTGGCTGCTACAGTAATAATTAGTTTGATGCACATTTTGCACAGATGTGATCAGGATGAGTTGGGATGTTTGGCTTCGATCCAGGGCCGAGTCAGCATTAAACATAGGAAGGCGATCGGAGACTGAATGATGATTGGTCTGCATGTGATTGGTTCAGAGCACAAAGCAGCAACTTGATATCCGCTTTGCTGCAAAGTGCGCTGCTGTTATAGTCATGCAGAGCACGAATGATGCTTTGCATGAACAAAATGATGACCTGAGCCTTTAGTTTTTCAAAACCAGGACTTGTTAGCAGACAAGAACTAATTCACGATGCACAGGTTTGTATCCTGCCTGGTTTTTATCTCAGAGCATCTCAGCCGTCGCCTGTGCACTGCAGCGGGGGTCTCATGGTCACCTAGCTGCAGTCAATAGCAGCTTTGTTCAGGCTCCGGCTATTCTACCTCTGATTGAATCAGGCCTTTCACCACAGATCTGCCTGCAGTTTCTAACAGTCCACACACACCTGCTCTCCTCTGCTCAGGAAGTAGAGTGAAACATTCATTTGAGTTGAGCAACATTTTTCTTTATGGGCACTAACACATCATAATATGAGATAATATGAGAAAATGGGAATTTGCATTTTTATATTCCAGTAACAGACATATTTGGGGGTTTTTATTAAAACTTTTCCACTCACAGGAACTTTTTATCTAAGCAGCTTTTGTGTAGCTTAAAACAAACGGGTTTCCAGGTTCATGAATATCCTCTTCTACCAGGATGTGCTCTTTATTCAATCAGGACCCGCTGACCTGAACATGTACACGTACACACTTAGTTGTTTATTTGTTTTGTGATGGGGTAAAACAACAGATGACACAGGAACTGAGCAAACAGATTTTATTAGTAACGCACATCAATGTTTGGTGTGATTGAGGAAATTGACGTTTTCCCTGTTTTCCCCTCATGTCTCTTGTTGCTGGTGCACTTTGTGTCTTTGTTGTGTGCGTTCTTCAGTCTGGGTGTGGTGCTCCTTTTCTGCTCCTTCGGCCAACTCACCTGTACACCTGAGACTCATCAGCTAATCGTGACCTGCAGCATCCATCTCAGCTTAGCTCTCCAGTTCCATTGTCCAGTTCACCCATTGAACGGACACAATGGCTCATTCTGGCCGCTCTCAGGGTCTTCGTGTTATTCGACCTTTTTCCGTAACTCCTTGTTTCCCTGTGCCTCAGCTCCATGACCTGCACCTTTCTCACCACACCAATGTGAGAAAGACTAACATTTCTTTTTGTGACCAGTTGAACCTCATCATCATCATCATCATGGCTTCTTTGCCATAGTATCTTCTAAAAACGCCAGATCCTCAGTTTCCCATTTAAACCAGCATGAACATGTCATCATATCTGCTGTATTGAAATGGATGCTAGTTTAGAGCTTTCCAGTTGCATCAACTCACCAAAGACAGACGTTTTTATTGATATAGTACTGACAACAGTCACCTCAAGGGGCTTTTATATTGTAGGTTAAATAACCCACAATGTTAGAATTCCACATCTTAGATCCCAACACAGATACTGAAGACATGTAAATTCCTTCCACGTATTAAATGCCAGATATTTGAAGGCCTCGGTTACTCAAACCTTTGTTCTGGTTTTATCCTTTTGATTTCTCCGTCCACGTCTTCTACAGTTAATTTTCTTTTTCTTCTTTTGGTCATTTTTAACATTTTCTTGTTTTTTGTTTATTTTGTTTTTGAAAATGACAACAAGAAAAACAAAGAACTGAATTAAAAGGGGATAAAACGCATATCAGTGACTGAAAAGGTCCAAACAACTATCCTTTGAACATACAGCGTATGGCAATAACAACCTAACGAGATTTCACTAAAACAAAGACCAAAGAAAATTATTAATTAAGAATAAATATTAAATACAGAGAAGAACTGAAATATATGAGAAAATATCTCCATTTTGTATTGATTTGCCTCAAACATACTTTTACATACATTGTCGTCACTATTCCAGAAGATTCCCTCTTTTTTAAATATCTGACCCCTGCTTTTTGAACTTTTCTTATGTCTATTGAATTTCAAACAACCTCTGAATACATTTTGCACTTTGTATATTATCATATCAATGATCAGCTAAATCATGCAGTTAAATGAATAATCCGTTGGTTGGTTCATAATAATCTTGCTGTGGCTGCACAGTAAGTACAATGTAAACTATTGGAGTAGTGATGTGAAAGTAATATTGCAAAACAGGGATGAAATTACAAAAGGAATGTCAACTTCAGCTTCACTGATGTGACCTATGACACCCAATCCAGAAGCAAACGAGCTTATCGGTGTCAGTGTTTCAGTCTCTGGTGGTAGTTCAGTTCATCTACTGATCCGAAGGTTGGCGGTTCGATCCCTGGCTGCTCCAGTCTGCATGCCAAATACGGCATGATACTAACCCCAAGTTACTCTCTGGTGCAGCCATCAGAGTATGAAGGTTCGACAGAAACAAATCTGTAAATGACACAAGGTGTAGAAAGTGCTTTGACAAGGCAGACCAACTAAGCCACATGGGCTCTGCACCGTGTGGTGAAGAGAAGCAGTTGTTGAAAGGGTGAGAAAAGTGAGGATGCTGGAGGCAGAGTAGAATTGGAGCTGGGTGAGGTTGGTGGCGAGTTAAAAACAGGTCAAGGACCTCAGGCACAGGGAAGCAGGGTAAATGGCCTGTATTTGTATTTGTAAAGCACTTTACTAGTTCCTAAGGACCCCAAAGCGCTTTACACACCCATTCACACACTGGTGATGGCGGCTACAATGTAGCTACAGCCTGTGGCTACAATGTAGCTACAATGACACAAAAAGAGGGCTTGATTAAAGTATACATGGAAGTGAGTTTAGTGAAAGAAGGGAAGTAGAGCCCACAGACCACATTTCCAAATATAGACCCAAAACACAGATCTGTAGATACTTCAGAAAGTGAAACATTGCAAATCCAAATTCACCAGCTGTCTTTAATTATGATGCTCCCACATAGTCATTTATAAGTTGTACATTTCTGAGAACTGTGACCTCGTTTCCCTCAGTTTTGTCTCAAACATGTTTTCCAGGATCTGCTACAGCTGTCCTCAAAAGCATTGCTCTTATGATTAAGTGGCACTAAATCACCTTTACTGCTTTGCAGCTTTGTTTTATGTGACACTCCACTTGCACGAGAGGTCGTCATTCATTTACAGTGTTCTTCTTGACTGCAATTTCCTGTTGAAATCTTCTGTTCCTTGATGCAGCACTAAATAAATGTTTCTGTGTTTCTTGCACCAGGATGTGGAGGCAGCTTAGTGATGAGGTGTCCTTACTTCAGCTCCCTCTATTGCCTTTCACTCCTATGTCTTTGTATCTTTGTGTAGTCTATACGCCACGGTCAATATTTGCACTAAAGGGCCGGGTTAAAGGCCACTCCTCGTAACACTTCACTCACCAGATGCACTCGGCCCTGCCCTGATAACACGGACCTGACGTCAGCTGTCTCCACACGCACAGAGGACAGACCTGCCTGAACAGGATGTGTTTTCCTGATTTAAAACAAAACACCTAAACTGACAAATATTCCCAAGGTGTTCACTCAAACTGCTTGCTCATCACTCACACTTCGAGGGAAAACACAGCAACACTTGCTCAGTATTTAAACATTTATTTAATACACTGTGTACAAAAGAATTCAACTGAAAATGAATGTGTATGAATTTATTCATACAGTTCATACCTTCACGGGAAAAAAAATGACAACAAAACCAAAAGAAATCCTGAACCACACCGTCAAGTTTATATAAAAAAATGTAGAGGGTGAAAAGTTAAAAAACAAAAACAAACAAAAAAACCTCTTACAGTCCCACAAGAGACACAAATGACTGTTTTCACAGAAAACACATAATATAGGCGACCCACAGAGGGACTCATCGTTCCCATCTTTAACACTGACGACACAAACCCTCCTGGATTTAGACGAGTACAGAGGTGACAGGCAGCGGCTCTGACAATAGCGTAGCATGTTGTGATCGCCCCACCACGCTTACATATGACACACTGCTGTTGGAGAAAAGCAAAGCAAAGGATCGACTCAGATCAGCAGAGTTCATAGCAGCAGTTTTCTCAGGGGTAGGCAAACTCAGGCGGTTTAAGTTCTGTTTCTTTACAGGCCCAGTTTTCAAAAATCATCGATGAAGCCAAGTTTTTCTAAAGTTTTGTCTCATGCAGGAAGGGGAAACATTTCCAATTCTTCTGTACAAATCTTACTGATGGTGCAACAAAACCAGAGAGCAACACTATAAGGAGGAAATGAAGTGGTGTGCTGAGTCGGACGTTTTCATTTGGCCAACTCTGTTAATGATTTGGAAAGTGACGAAGCAGACAGGCAGCAAGCTGCAGCGGCTCAGACGCAGTGGGGACACATGGTAGCTCAATCTCACTGTTAAAAATGAACACGATAAAAACAAAGTCACATCAGTGATCATCTCACAGCCGTCCAGTCATTCCTTTACAATCTCTTGTCTTCTCTCTTCTTGTCCTGTCAGACTCTTCAGCTCCAGCAGCAAGCTCACAGTTCAGGACATCCTGGTCTTTCCATAATTGTCTAAAGACAGACGTCCTGCATTAATTGGATCGCCGTTAACGGCTACTCTAGTGTCTTTCAGTTATTCCCGGGCTGATGCCAACATCACCTAGTGTCCGTGCTGTGGGTGCTGATTATGTTGGTTGTTAGCGGGGTATTTGGGGGGCAGTGGTGGTCCGTTAACACCGGGGTGGTAGAAAGCACAGCTGCCCTCGTACCTGCAGCTTCCTTTCATCATGAAGTGACGACAAACTGGCCTCTTGGACATGTCTGCCGGGAGAAAACAGCATTAAACAGATGATAGATTTAAGGGTGAAGAATGTGAAACAAAGAAGAAATTTGAGTGAAACATACTAAATACTTCTGCACAGTCTGCAAACTTTGCAGAATACAAACACATTTAAAATAAAGTACCGTTCATATTGTTGTGTCCTCCTCCTCTGGGACCTCCTCGCCCTCTGCCTCTAAATCCTGGGTCTCCTCCTCCCCGACCACGGCCTCCTCGGTGAAAGTGCCCCCCTCTGTGGGGCCCTCCTCTCATCGAGTCATCTCCCCAGTAGTTGCCGTCTCCTCTCCCCTGACCTGGCGGCGGTCCCATCATGCGTGGGCCTCCGCCGCCGCTGAAAGGTGGTCCGTGGTTGTGAGGGGGCGGGGGGTGGTTAAACCGAGGACCACCGGGTGAACTGTTGGGCGGGTAGCCGCCATTCATGGGCATCTGCATGTGCATGGTGTTCATGCTGTTCATGCCTGGACCGTGTCCCAGCAGACCCTGGTTGACTGCAGTAAGAAACATAATCAGGTGAGTGGACGCGACCCGACGGTGACATATTTAATATAACGATTTAATTTAACAGTTAACCCTTTAAGACCTACCATAGAACCAAGTCCGCCAGAGCTTATATTATAGTTTTGGGAGCATTTCAAGTTGCTATACATCAATACAACCATTATAGCCTAGATTTTAATAATATGTCTGCATTAAGTGCATAGTAATTACATAAATTGCAAAAAAGTGCAATAAACTACAAAAAAAATTGAAAATTGTTTTTGTTTTTTTAACATATATTTCTAGTTAGAGAAATTTAAGAGGCTTATCCCTCAAAACTGTAAATACAAAAAAGTTGCACAAAATAGTTTCCCACCACAGGAAATTTATTTTGAGTGTCTTCATAGTTTTATTTTTGAAATACACCAATTTTTATATACTGCAGGAAAAATGAAAATAAATATTATAATGCAAATTTGCAAAAAAGCAGCATATGCATCAAAATAAACTATTTCCAGCAGCAATATGAGTCCTAAGCATCCCAGAAACCACACAGAAAGTCATAAAGTCAAACATAACTTTTAAAAATACCAGTATAGGCTCATTGAGGCCCTGATGGTAAAAAACTACATTTCCGCGAAAATGACGTCACTTCCGGTTTCGGGCAGGTCATGGCGGACATGCGATAGTTCGCGCTGACTTATGAACAGCTGATCGGATCGGCAAAGCGTGTTTCTGGAATATTATGTTTTTGTTGCTGCAAGTGCTTTTTATGCAGTTTTTGCAAAACTATATGTGGAAGGAAACTGTGACCGAGGACAAGCTGATGGCATAAGATGTAAGTACAACTCCTCCGGTTTCATATGCAAAAAAATTATTGCGCTAGCTCACGTGGTTGCAGAGCTACCGGGATTTAAAAGTAGTTGCGCAAAACGGAGCGTGCTGCTCTGACCGGCTTTAAAGGGTTAAAGATGAAAATGAATTCAGTTAATTCACCTGGTGGAGGTCCACTCTGGTTCTGGTTCTGATTCTGAGTCTGCTGCAGGGAGCCCAGGAGCTGTTTGATTTTATCTGAGAAGTCTGGCTGCTTTATCAATTCTTCAGTAGACTGGTTACCAGAGGGCCCCTGATGATAGACAGCAACAAAAAGAAAACTTAAACCAAGTGCAGAGATATTTTACAAAAACGTCCATAATTAAACCTGATTTACGTTCCATAATTAGAAAAGATGCTACTTTGTGATGATTGTCCTGTATTTACCATTATGGACGACAGCAGCTCCTGTATATTGACAGAGGGAGGCACAGTGTTGCTGACGATGTTGGAGGCCTGTGGGCTGCGGGAACTGTTGTTCAGGTTACCAATGAGATTGGCCAAGACAGGCGGCAGTTTGGCGCTCTCGCCAGAGCCTGGTTGTGACGTCGTGTCCATAGGTTCCACGTAGCCATCATCCTGCATCGACGAGTCCTGGATTGGAAATCAGACTGACAGCTCAGTAGGCTGGTAGCACACATGTAGAATATGTAAATGACAAGAATTGTAGAGAGAGTGTGTTTTAGTGAGTGTGTGTGTTTTAGTGAGCCAACCTCATCGAGTGGGATGAGACGGGGGGGCATGGGTTCATACGGCTCTGGATCTGGTTCGTGTGGACTGTCGGGAACACTGATGATGAGAAAGGAAAGAAAACTGTAAACACCAAATTCTTGTTTTAATAAAAGGACAATTTAACTTTTTGGTATGAACACGGTGAGACTCGTTTCTTAGAGTGACCTAAAGTGGCTTTTCCTCATTTTCTCTCAGACCACAACATAGCGGATGCTAAGCAAGACCAAAGCTTCTAATATGAAGAAATGTCTGTAAATAATGCTTGAAACGGTCATCTCAGGCACACAACTGAGGGCGTAGCAGCACACATACTGTTTAAATGTCTTCTTCTACTTGCTTGATCCTGGAAACATGCGCTTACTAACCACCGCGCGTACATATGCCCTACCTCTCTTTGCTGAGGAAGATCTCTTGCAGAATGCCCATTTCACGGTCTCTTTGGGTGAGTTTCTCTGTGCTGTTTGCACCTGAAGTAACAAGACTGCCAGCCAGCGTCAGGGGTCTTGGGGGTGTCCAGGGGACTCTTTCTTCCATGGTATCGTGGGAAAGCCGGCGAGCCATTTCAAATGTCTGCCGGTCCATCATTAGCTCTCGTTTTGCCGCCTCACCGAAGTCCTTAATTTTGTTGACATTGACTGTGAATTAAGTATAACAGCATTAATAGTTGTTTTTTTACAGACCAACTGTAAAAAGTCGACTCAAACACTTTGGTATTTGAACCTCCAGCTTTACCTCTTTCTGTCTCATCCAGATCGAAGTAAAAATAGTGTTTGAGCTGCTCCTCTTCAGCCCAGTGAACCGTCTTCTTCTTCTTGCCTTTCTTGGTCAAGCTTTCTTCTTCTCCACGTGGCTCTGCCAGCGCATTTGGTTTCTCGCCTGTAAACAAGACCCAACAAGGAAAATGTTTTATGCTCGTTTCCAACAAAACACCCTGGAGGCAACATGTGCTCATTACAAATCATCCTCTTCAATAACTAACCGTTGTCAGAGGGCTCTGGGTCCTCAGAGGGAACAGGGGTCCCAGGCTGCTCCGGTTCCTGGTTTTCATCTGCAGGAGTGCTGGAAGCAGCGCTTTCTGGAGATGCTGGTTTTGTAGAAGATGCAGAATATACAGGTTTGCTGTCGAACGGGCTTGCCTAAAGGAGACAAGGCAACAGTGGTGAGTATGTGGTGAGAACAGCACAGTTTCTGTGTCTCACACAACAACAGACTAAAGAATTTGATACAAATTAACAGAAATACAGCAAAACAATGTCTATAATTTTCTGTCAAGCAAAAACAGACTAATTCTGGGGACATTTACATAAAATACAACAATAATTTTAAAAATGACAAAAATAATTAAGAAGAACAACAACAAGGAAACAAAATATTGAATAAAATCTGAGGTCAGACTGTCCTGTCACTACCTTGTTAGTTGTGGGGGAGACCACCTTGGTGCTAGCTGTAGTGTTAGCACTAGGTTTCTTTTTCTTGATCTTGATCCCAGGAACTGGGGCAGAGTTCAGAGCATCTAGGAAGCCAGTGCACTCCATGGCTGCAGGGAGAAAAGAAAACAAGATTACTGATACGTCACCATCGTGTCCTTGTGTTTAAGAGTTCTTCGGTGGGTAAATGTGAACTCACGTTGTGCGGGAATGATTTTGACTTTGATCTCCTTGGCGGAATTGGAGGGTGTGTTTAGAGGTTTATACTTTTTCTCCTGAGGTGGAGCATCTCCTGAGCCAGAGCTGGAGGTGAAAAATGAACACAAGAAGAAGAATGTTAGCACTGCAGTGTTAGCACCACCTGAGGGCGCCACTGAGAAAGCTCACAGAACAGGCTGTTGTGCAGGTGCAATACCTGTGTCGTTTCAGGACTGGAGGCTTGATGTTGTACTTGCTACCCAGCTGTGGGGCAGCTGGCGTCTTCTTAGGAGGGGCTGGGTTGGGAGGGTCTCCGATTTCCAGTCCTAAGTAACATAAAACACTGATGCTCACAAACAACTTAAACAATTCCATTTTATTTATTTACTACAACTTCAGAACAACAATCCCCTTAAGGTGCTTTATATCGTAAACAAACCCAGTTTCAGAAAGAACCCCAACAATAACAGACATTTATGAGCAATCATTTGGCAACAGTGGTAAGAATAAACTCCCTTTTAACAGGAAGTTTCCCTTAGACGAACCAGGCTCAAAGAGGGGCAAAGTGAGGGAAAGGACAACAGCAGAGGGAGGCAAAGAAAGACGAAGAGACAGGACAAGACGCAGTATTGGAGAAAGAGCCAAACAGCTCTCCACCTTTACCTATGGAGCGAATCTTAGCGTGGCTGGGTGCATGAGCTTTGGGTTTGTCCTTCTTCTCCTCCTCTCCACCTTTTTCCTTCATGTCACGCACAGGCACCTTAGTCTCCTCTTTCTTCTTTTTCTTATCTAAAAAGACACATAGAAAGTCTTTAAATCTGATGCCTACAGGATACTTTGATGCCAAAAAGAAAAGTCGATCTGTACCTGCAGGAGAGGTGGTACTGCCCGAGACACTTTGGGAGCGGATCGTAGCCATCCAGCCATCCACAAGCACGGCAGCCAATTTCCTCAACTCTAAAAACAAAAGACAACACAACAAATTGAAAATACACTGCTGCCTATACTTAAGAGGTTTCATTTCTAATGTAACGCTAACTCACCCTCAGTCTCTGCACTCTTGCTCAGCTGCTTCACCAACTTGGCAGTGTTGTTCTGGGACAGATTAAAAGCCGGTTAGATGTATTGTTTCTCTATAGATTACAACTATAAACACAACAATAAAAAATACCTGTTTTAGGTGATCAACTTTAAGGGGTAACTTCTGCAGCGTTAGCAGGATAAGTTGAAGTAGAGGAGAGTTGTTGGTGGTTTTGGAGTAGGTGAGCCAGGCATTAAGCAGCTTGTAGCCACCAACTCTGATAAACCTGAAAGAGAGAACAACAAATTATAGAGAAGGCATGCCAGGATAGACAGGATTGGAATAACCAGCAGGTTATTTTACTGGGACAAAATTAAAAACAACAGTTGGGTAAATTACACAAACACACAATTGTTCTATAAACCTCCCACCTCAATTTTAAACCTACACTCCAGAAAGTACTAAAACAACTTCACACAGCTCTGTTCATGCTACAAACAGGGATGTATGCTGACACAGCACATATGCAAACATTGGCGCCTCAGGGCACGGTGCTTGGATGTGTTTGGATGAAAAATATAAGAAGTGTGACTTGAACTGGAAGTTAACAGCTATCATGCTTTGAGAGTAACAGAATAAACTGGGACCACAGAATGTGATTTACAGCATACCTGTTAAGAACATCGTGGGACTTCGTCTGCAGCAGGATGTTCAGGTACATACATCTACTGACCATCTTAGTTGAAGCTTTCATCAGGCTGCGTTGGAAAAAGGTGTTTAGAAGTCATTGAGTTAAAGTCCTGAACTAAAGCTGTTGTTCACAGTGAATGCATGTTCACATTTCAGTTCAGTTCTTTACCTAAACACTTTTGGGACTCCTTCCAGACTGCGCAGCTCTCCATCTTTGCCCAGCAGAGCCTCCACACCTTTCAAAATCTCTCTTGGGTCTACTGGTCCCCCTGCCATACCCTAAAACACAATACTATATTAAATACACTCATCTACATCACACAGCTGTATTACATTTGTGTTATATGGAGATGTTTGGTCTGTCGTAATAAGTATCACATCAAGTGTGGACTGTTTGTCTGCCAGATAGAAAAGCAGGGCGCCGTCCAACAGAACTCCAACCAGACTGTCTTTTTGATAACAACCACCCACCACACACGCGCTTCTCAGGGACACACATTGACAACTGTATTAATCAGATCCCTTAAAATGTGTCAGAACAACAAAGTTACAGCAGAGTCAACCAACAACCACCAACACATTCAGATTCCACTTTGAAACCGGTCCTACAGCAGCTCAGAGGACGACAGCACCAACCTGTTCAAGGACATTCCACCAAGCACACGCGTGACACCAAACGCCAACAAGGCCCTATTATATCCACTGCACCATTCCAAAGGAGGCCTCTATGACCAACTATCTAAGAAATAATTTAAATGTGTGTGTATGTGTGTGTGTGTAGAAACACAAATCACCAAGTACAGACAGTCAGTAGCATGTTCTTGCAGCCATATAGCCATAAAGGTTATATGTGCTGTGCTGTCTTGTACTTGAGGTGTTTGGAGTACCAACTGCAGTCAAGTAGTGACCAGGCCGGGTCACTGCTACTTGCTCTTCAGTACCACAGGGGCTCTGCTCTCTGGGCCTTTCACTTGCAGGACAGCACACTGCCATAACACTTTCATTTTGTGTGCGAGGAAACCCTGTTTATTCCATTTCAAGCTACAATTAAAGAAGCAGGAGCAACGCAGACAACTACGCACATTTATAAAGTTCATGTACAAAGCTTCACACCTGCCATTAATCATTTATTTATTTCAATATTTCACTATTAAAATGAAAAAGAATCTATTTACCTTGGATTTCATATGCTTATTTCATCATACATTTCCACTTATGTGTCACAGCTATATAAAATAGTTCAAAATATCCAAAGAGAATACTTTTAAGTAATGCTGAATATGACTTATCGGTGTTTGTTTTTAATAACATACATCTATCACAGTCATATTCATTTGTGCAAAAAATATAACTTTGTAAGAAAAAGGGAAAACAAACAAATACTTTATACAAACAAAATCTACTGTCATTAATTAATTATGACATCTAATGACAAGGTGAACGGTACAATTATATTCAACGAAAAAATAAAATATGATTAAAAAGAGCTGTATGAAGAATGAAATGCTTGGAAACTGTGACATTAGTTTGTTAATCTTCACCTGTGGTCATGTGATCAGAGTGTCAGTTTCTCTGTACTGGATTATTCTGTTTTAATGAGATAACTGACAGTTATCCCAGCCAGAAGGCACAAGTCGAGCCACTTACTGCCACCTATAGGTTAGTTAGTTTTTGCACATTGGCACTGCACTCTCTGTAGGAACAACATTTTAAATGGAAACACCTGTTAAACACCACATGAAGCTGTCACAAATTAAAGTGACTGTAAAGTTTAAAGGTGTTGGGTGTTTACTTACTTTTCATCTTTGAAAAGTGCAATACGAGCCAAACAAACAGTGAACACTCAAGCACATATGAATGCTCCATTGTTTTAGATTATTATTGTGTTAATCTGAATAACCCTCAAACGATTCATAATATAACTGCTCGAACTGACCTTTATAATAAGCATGCACTTTATTTTCTTTCAATGCATTTCGTAATGAAACATTTTGCCAATTTATGGAAATGTCATGATGTGAGGAATCAGTTAGGTCTTACCCGCGTAACTGTTGTAGTAGAAGTTTTATATAGTCTCAGACCTCCACAACACTGCAAATAACTCAAATCCTGTAAATGTCACAATTGTTACACATATACACACAATCAGTGGTTATACATGACCCTGGTTCCTGGTTCAGGAGGAGAAGCAGTTTTGCATAGACATACTGTGGTGTTACTACACATCACCAATACCTTATGTAAAACAAATGTTTGGCTTTCTATGCTTGGAACACAAATATCGTCACTGTATCGTTCATGGTTACTCAACAGACGGTAAATTGAATATATTCAATCAAGAAGCCTCAGAAGAAATCGAGCAACAGTGTAAAACGCCCTGTGTTATATAAGGGCAACTGAAGCGGCCTATAAAAGGCTGCTTCTTAACCTGAAATCTGTCACAGCAGAGGGCAGGCCTGCTCCTGCTCTCAGCTGCTTGACGAAGGGGAGGGAGGAGGAGGCTGCCTGCTAATCAGAGCACTCCCCCTGTTAACCACTTCGGCGACAACCCAGCTCCTTCACAAACAATCGCTGTCACAGCGGAGACCGTACTGATGGAATAACACAGCGAGCACCATATGCGTATCAAAGTCAGACAATGCGATGGCGTATGAGTCTATACTTGATCTGCACAGCCGTTTGCCAAATACTCCAAATGTAGTTCCGAGGAAAACACGGCTAGCCCTCGGAGCTGTCCCGAGGACAAAAAGCAAATCGCAACTAGTCCACCATATTTGTCAATCCTGTTTGTTCGCCGGTCATCTTGCAATCTTTATCCTCAGATTGCCGAGTACCTGGTTTAGGCTTTTCGTGAACTCCCTGTGCTATAATTATCGTCATTTAAACACACGCATACACACACACACATACAGTGCTTCACAAAATGTCCACAATCCTCAAACTAACGCAATCTTTATGTATAGATTGCGGTGGGTGTTCGTTCCGTGGATCAGCCCCTACAAAACAAAGTCTGGCAGGCAAAAAGTCCGGCTTCATGATCTGGAAAGTTCCCTTCTGTGCCTACGGCAATCTTTATGAACAGATTGCTTATGGTTATTTTACGAATTTTCCAGTTATATCTTTATTTGTATAATTACTCAATTCCGTCTCACACACGAAGAAACGGAGCGTTTTGCTTCCGTCCACGTTCCTGTGTGAGCTCATACTACAAGTCTATGCTCAAATTATTTGCTAAGAACCAAGCTAACATACGGTGCCTGCTAGCCAGCTACCGCTAGGTAGCCTATTGTCTACGACTAATTTCATTTGAGGAATTTCAATTCAACTTCAAAATCAACTTACTATTGATAATATAGATCCTCAGCGTCTCGGGTATATTATAGTGTGCTTTTAAGGCACTTATAGATCCTATTTAAATAATTTTATGTCTTCAACCTTCATGGTTTTAATATCAACTGAAAAACTTCTTGTGGGTGGGGCTGTGATAGCTAAATGCTAGCCTTTCCTTCAGGAACAAACTGGAGGCAAAAATAGTAATCAAATGTCCATTACTTGAAGAAAAAACATGAATTTGAGTTGTTCAAAGTCCTCGACGGCTCAGTCTTCGGGAAAGCAAATTCATACCTGAAAAACACACAGAAAGCGCACATTTAATTTCATTTGTATACAAAATTCCCATCCCTCATCAACATCAACGTCCTTGAATGTTTTGTTTTATACACTCAGCAGTAATTTCGCATTAAGAGCTGAACAATGCGTCGAAAATAAGCCCCTCTGTTTTTCTGACTTGACTTACCTTTGACCAAATCCAGGAATGAGTGCGTGTAGGAGGGATCTACCTTTTATACTACGTGACGTTTTTAACGTCACCGGAAACGGTTTTTTAACGTTTTCGTTGAAACAAAATGGAGGATAACGGTCGTTCTTTGCCAAATCAAGGACAATATGGCGCATCTCACATTGTTGGAAATCTAATTTTGAATTACTCCTCGTAATCGCCATCAATGCGTTAAATTTTTGTATAATTCGAATCAGACAAAACTACACCAACATATTTTATCGACAAACCCCAGTTTTACTGATTCTTTGATATATAAATTTAGTAAACAATATTCCTTCAAAATGGCGACTAGTCTTTTTGTTTGTCACGTGCTATAGATGTCACATGTTCGTGCTAACGGGAACGCCTCATTTTTAAAATAATCGTCTTTATTCAACTAATTGAAATGAAAATGGCAGGATTGAGTTTTGCATCAACTACGATTGATTTATTACCGAAATTATGTAGATTTAGATTATATACTTGAGAAGCAACTTAACCTTTCACCTTTTACCTCTAACCCCGGTAGGATCTGAAAATGGCTACCTCCATGAAGTACATCGCGGCGTTTTTATGTCGTGTGTCGCCTTTAACTTCGTATTCAGTTCGTCAGTATCAGGTATTATATTTCATTAAAACGATGTGCTGACTAACACATTACATGTATGGTGCGGGGGAAATGCTGGATGCTGCCTTGTTGTGTTGTACCGCTTTTGTTAGTGCTGTGGTTTTTCTACCACATAGACATTGGTCCTACGGATATCAGATATTTGTTTGTAAGTGAGGCATAATAATTAAATGAAAACACTAATTGATATGTTTTTCATCACGATAGTGGTTTAGCTGGTCTTTAGTTGGTGTGTGCTCCAGTATAGATCTACATCACGCTGCTCCTGCCTGGGGGCTATTTTAAAAAAATCATTTCACAGCTTAGTGACACTTAATTCGATTAAACTGGGGTTGATATACAAGTTATTTAGAATTTGAATCTTTTCAAAATGCTCAAATGGCTTTAGGCTACATTTATGAAAAGGACGTTTTGATGTTTTATGGTGTGATGAAGTCATTTTCTTGTGCTTTCAGTCCCGTCTACAGAGGCTACCTGCGAGGACATGTCTTTCTTTGTCTCCATTTATACATCCCAGACACTCGTACTGCAAAGCAGCATCGCTTCAGGACGAGGCTGCTTCTCAGGCCGCTGAGGCTTTAGCCCGCTACAAGGACAGGCCGTGGGATTACCTGGAGAGTGAAGGTGAGTGTTGTCCCTCGACAGACGTGTTGCCTTCTGTCCAAATGTTGTGATCTCATTGCTTTTCCTGACCCTGACAGAGTATATTGAAAGGTATGGAAGCAGTCCAGTGTGGGCTGACTACAGGAGGAACCACAAAGGAGGCATCCCCCCTCAGAAGACTCGCAAGACTTGCATTGTAATATTTCAGTTTTTTGTTGTTGTTGTTGTTGTTGTTGTTGTTTTAACCACAGATCACTGATGTTAAGATTGATAAATAACCAGCGCACTTCTGTCTCTAGAGAGGTGACAAGATATGTGGAAACCCCTGCCCAATTTGTCGTGATCCAAACATCATCATTCACCATCAGGTGGGTTATGTTGGTCTCACACACACCAACTAACGATTTTTCTGTATTGAGCCGGAGCTTTTGAGCCAGATTTAATTTTTTAAAATAAATAATATTGTTCTTATGATGTGAACAGTTTCTATCTTGGCGCGTATCAGCGACAGGCCAATATCAGCTGTAGTTTTCTTATACATCATCAGTCATTTGCTGCCAAAACACTGTTTTAACCCAACAGATTTCATGGACGTCATTTGCAAAAATAAATTGCATGTCTGATTTGTCTGCAGATACTTTAATTTTTTTGACACTAATAAAAAGAACAAAGCAGAACGAGAACATTTTGTCAGCTACTTCTCTCAGTAATGAATGATCAGAGTGTCTTTATGACAGTTTGGTCCTAACCCTGCACAGCAGCAGCCTGCTGGAGCTCATTTTGTAGGACAGTGGTCCCCCTCATACAAAGGAGTAGATGCTGTTACTCTGCTATGGTCCTCTCCAGCTGAATTTCTTTTTCTTGCAGAACGTCAAGTTGTTGCAGCAATTCATTAGTCCCCACACTGGACTGGTGTTTGACTCCACTCGAACTGGTAAGTTATAATAGCACCAATGTTAGAAAGTGTATTAATGCAGCAGGATGTTCCACTCATGCTCTGATGGTTCTGCCGCCTTCAGGTGTGTGTATGAAACAGCAGAAGAAGCTAAATGAGGCAGTTGACACAGCACAAGATCACGGTGGGTAAATCGTGATCGCCTTAGCTGCCACTCATCTCCGCCAGAGCACTTTATAGCACTTTTTTAAATAAGCACACAGTCTTGCACTAATCTTTTCTAGTGCAACAACTACCATCTTCTGTGCAACACATCTGGATTTGTCTTTAACGTCCAGCTTAGCTACATGCTAGCTAACTGGCTCAGTCTTAAAGTATAGTTTCAGGCTACAAGTTAAGAACTATGATGTAAAATGTAGTTTTATTTGCTGTTAGAAATAAAATGAAACGACACGAGTGATAAGTTACAGCTCCTGATGAGAATACATCATTTTAAAACAACACTCTTCTCTTCTAGGCTTACTTCCTTTTCAGATTCCATATGTGGAATTTTCAGGAGAGGACTACTCCAATTCCCATGATGCTGTGGGCTCCACACCACCACCCTCATCCTTAACTTTAGGGGACAACTGGTATAAATGGTATGGGGAAATAGTTCCTGATGAGAATGAAGTGGCTAAAGTCAGAAAGACATATAAGGCTTACTTAAAGTGATCGAGGCGCCGATCATGCTGTCGCAAAAACGAGTTTGTTTTTAGCCCCTGTGATGTTCTACAGGTGCACAAAGTTGTACAATAAACCACGATGAAAGATTGAATCACTTCCTGTTTTATTTAAGCAGATTATACTTCAAGACATTTTATCACCTACATATTTATAATCCAGTATCTGTGCAACGTCAACCCCATAAAGATGTTACAGTCCAGAGAAGAATCCATATGATGTGTGCTCTGGCAGCAGCTCTGATCATGGATTGACCTTGCTGACCACAGTCTCTCCCAAGGCTTCCAGCACCTCCCGCTTGTAGTCATCAAAGTCTCCATCAATCTGGTTGATGGTGCAGTCCTCCACCACCCAGAGCTGGCACTGCGTCTCTGTGATGAGCCGTGCATCGTGACTCACGATAATCACAGCTGGACGAGAAAGTCGAGATGTTAATGCTCTGATACGCACCGGAGTCTAAAGACTTATTGATAAAACCAAAGCTGACTCATTCTTTTGAGTACAAATATTATATTTTAACAGAGCGTCTACATGTACCCCTCACTGCCTACTGCACGATGCTGCAGAAGTCCCTACTTTTTACTTTACGACTTTGGTGCTGCTGAAGAAACAGTTGCAATTACTTTTCCATGTATGTAATTACTCTGAACGTCCACACGGTGACAGTGTGGGCACATAACTGTGAATGTGATAACTTGATATGGCTGTGCCTGCCTTTATTGTACTAATAAAGGCAGGCACAGCCATATCGAAAGGTTCTGCCCAAGCCAGGAGTCTGAGGAGTAAACAGAGGGATGGAGTCATTTAAAATAAAACTATTCCCAAATATGGGATAAATAAAGAATTTCTTAATTGTTCCACAGTAGTGCTTTCCATCTAGCAGATTACTTCAAGCATTTGAAATAGATGTGTGAATTATGTGAGCACTGAAGCAGTAAGAATAGTCGTCCCTACTGAGCTGATCAGCAGCCAGTCTCACCTCCTTTGTATTCATTGATGGCCTCTGATAAAGCATCGATTGACTCAATGTCCAAGTTGTTGGTAGGTTCGTCCTGTGAGACGAGAAGCGATTAATCAACAAAATAGTAGATAGTATTGATCACGAGGAAGAGCAAAGGACCGAACAACGCTTACCAAGATCAGCACGTCAGGCTGACGACAGGCCAGCTCAGCAAACACGACTCTGGCTTTCTGACCACCTGATGAAGACAAAATCCAGACGCTATTAGAAAATGTTTCCTTCACAAGTTTGTACAATAAACATTCACCAGTTTGTGTTTATACCAGAGAGTTTGGAGATCTGAATGGTGTGGGCGTGGCTCTCGAGGCCAAAACGTCCCAGGCACTTCCTGCCGTCCTGGTAGGGAAGATTGAAGTTCCTCATCAAGTACTCTGTGGCTGTTTCCTCCATGTTAAGCTGATCTGCATACTGCTGGTTAAAGAAGCCCACTTTCTGCACACAGAAACAACCTACATGTTAGCTGATGAAAACAGTATTTCAGGTTTGCACACAGGCTGTAGCTTCAGTGTTTTCCAGTAAAACAGAAGGCAGGTTGTGTGGTCTACAAACTGAGAGCAGCACGACTTCTCTTCATATCATTCTTGGTTTCATCTGTCCCAACAGTTTTTCTCAACTTTCCAGCCTCATTAGTCTGATTGTCTGGTGTCTCACAAATGTACCACAAAGTTGATCTGAACTCCAGTGAAAAGCTACTAAAAGCACTATTGTGCAAAAGTCTTCAGCCACACACAAGCTTTTTTTTTATGTTGGCTGCTCTTTCACACTCTGTGCAGAAATGGAGGAAATTTGACAAATGCAGGATAAAACAAGACCCTCATTAGAAAATGTAGCTGTCACAAAGCCATTCTTAAGGATGAGTTCTCAACCACAGAGAAAATGGTAAATGGTCTGTATTTGTATAACGCTTTACTAGTCCCTAAGGACCCCAAAGCACTTTACACATCCAGTCATCCACACATTCACACATTGGTGATGGCAGCTACATTGTAGCCACAGCCACCCTGGGGCGCACTGACAGAGGCGAGGCTGCCGGACACTGGCGCCACCGGGCCCTCTGACCACCACCAGTAGGCAACGGGTGAAGTGTCTTGCCCAAGGACACAACGACCGAGACTGTCCAAGCCGGGGCTCGAACCGACAACCTTCCGATTACAAGGCGAACTCCCAACTCTTGAGCCACGGTCGCCCCTAAAGAAAGACCAAGGTATGACAAATCCCACTGAAACTGAACTGAAAATCAGTGGGAGCTGATCTTATACAGTGATGAATCCAATTGTCGATTCAAATCATCATCGACATAGATGGACGAAGTCAGCAGAGAGGTAAATAGTGAATGTCTAGAGTCATTTGTAAAACATGGTGGCGGCTTGGTCATAATTTCAGACGGCATTTCAGGCTGTGTCAAAACCTACAGAACATATAAGTGGGTTGACCATCGATATGTAAAACCAGAAAGGGTCTAATTGGCCACTGCTTCAGTTTTTAGCATGACAATGATCCCAAAGTGGAACATTATCAGTTAAGGATCAACTTGCGCAGAGCCCTGAGCTAAAGACACTTGTAGAAGAAAGATCTCAATAAACTGTTTGTACATCGACTTTTAAATATTAGGCTAAAACCCTACAATATGAGAGAGAAACCCCTCTGTAAGCATCAATAGAGGGAGGGGAAAACTGCAGGACCAGGCTCAGGGAGGGGCAGCCATCTGCTGTGCCTGTGTGGAGGTCAGGCGAGCAGAGTAAGACAGGGCTAACAGCCAGAGTACGGGAGAGATTGTCCAGTTACATCTGAGCTGCTGAAAGTGGGAACTATGTATCAAAATGGTTGCAACTGTTAAAAAGTAAAACCCTTAAAGCATCAGTAGGAAGTTACTCACCAGCCGATGATTCTTCCTCATCTCACCTTTAGTCTGAAAAGTGAAACATCCTGTTAAGTCAGCAGATTGTAAGTTTTTGTGAATTTGAATATTACAGCTTTACATCTGCAGCCTTACAGGGTTTAATTTGCCAGTGAGCAGTAACAGCAGGGTACTCTTTCCAACACCGTTGGGTCCAACTATACAAACTACGGCAGGAAGAGAGAAATAAAATGTGACACATTACAGAACATCATCTATAACCACGGATCTCATTCACAACAACACAGTGAGCAGTGCCTCCACATTTAGTTTAGGAGATGCTGGGTACCAGCTGGTGATGTAATCCTTCCTGTATAGAAATGTGTCTATCAAGCCTACAAACAATAACATGGAATATAATCTGGATAAAACAGAAAGACGCAAAATCTCAACGTCTTCGATTTCAAAGTCTCTACCCTGGAAGGAGTTTTTCAAAAGCTTTGTTTCCAGTTACCTAAAATGACATTTACGTGTAGCTGAGAGGCTAAAAAGTACCCGATTACTTACTGAAAGTGTTCTTATGAAGCAGAATACTTACTCCTCGATTCCATGTCAATACCAAAGTCCACGTTTTTGAACAGCAGCTTCTGACTCTCGTAGCCAAAGTCTACACCTGCAGGTGGCACAAATGATGTCATCAACAAGGTGAAACGACTGTTACGTTATTAAACAAGCCACAGCAAATTTCCTATATTATTGCTTTTCTGTCCTAAAGATGGCATCATTTAAAGTATTTACTGAACACACACAGAGTCCACTTGTTAACTGCTTTATGTTGATATTTATACACTATTAGGACCCACGGACAGAAGCAGGATCACAGCAGGTCACCTGTCAGAGGAAACAGTAACGCAGTGTTTCCATCCACTCACTATACTGGTGAAGTAAGTCGAAGTGTGTTGTTTAGGTTTGAATTAAAAAATGAAAGAAGCACATGCTCAGTAGGAGGGAGGGAGGGAGAGAGAGAGAGAGAGAGAGAGAGAGAGAGAGAGAGAGAGAGAGAGAGGGGGACACACACACACACACAGAGAGAGAGAGAGACAGAGAGAGAGAGAGAGAGGGGGGGACACACACACACAGAGAGAGAGAGAGACAGAGAGAGAGAGAGACACAGAGAGAGAGCGAGAGAGGGGGGAGAGAGAGAGAGAGGGAGAGAGAAATAGAGAGAGAGACAGAGGGGGAGAGAGAGATAGAGACAGAGAGAGAGAGAGAGAGAGAGAGAGAGAGAGACAGAGAGAGAGAGATAGAGATAGAGACAGATAGATATATATATATATATATATATATATATATATATAGAGAGAGAGAGAGAGAGAGAGAGATAGAGACAGATATATATATATATATATATATATATATATAGAGAGAGAGAGAGAGAGAGAGAGAGAGATAGAGACAGAGAGAGATAGAGAGAGATAGAGAGAGATAGAGAGATAGAGATATATGAGACAGATAGAGATAGAGAGATAGAGATATATGAGACAGATAGAGAGAGAGAGATAGATAGAGAGAGAGCTAGAGATATATATATAGAGAGAGAGATAGAGAGACAGATAGATGGAGATAGAGATATATAGAGACAGAGAGAGAGAGAGAGAGAGAGAGAGAGAGAGAGAGAGAGAGAGACAGAGAGAGAGAGATAGAGATAGAGATAGAGACAGATAGATAGATATATATATATATATATATATATATATATATATATATATATATATATATATATATATAGAGAGAGAGAGAGAGAGAGAGAGATAGAGACAGATATATATATATATATATATATATATATATATATATATATATATATAGAGAGAGAGAGAGAGAGAGAGAGATAGAGACAGAGAGAGATAGAGAGAGATAGAGAGAGATAGAGAGATAGAGATATATGAGACAGATAGAGATAGAGAGATAGAGATATATGAGACAGATAGAGAGAGAGAGATAGATAGAGAGAGAGCTAGAGATATATATATAGAGAGAGAGATAGAGAGACAGATAGATGGAGATAGAGATATATAGAGACAGAGAGAGAGAGAGAGAGAGAGATAGAGACAGAGAGAGAGAGAGAGAGAGATATAGAGACAGATAGAGAGAGAGATAGAGACAGAGCGAGAGAGATAGAGAGCGATAGAGAGCGATAGAGAGCGATAGAGAGAGATAGAGAGATAGAGATATATGAGACAGATAGAGAGAGAGATAGATAGAGAGAGATATATATAGAGAGAGAGAGTTAGAGAGACAGATAGATGGAGATAGAGATATATAGAGACAGAGAGAGAGAGAGAGATAGAGAGCGATAGAGAGAGATAGAGATAGAGAGATAGAGATATATGAGACAGATAGAGAGAGAGAGATAGATAGAGAGAGAGAGATAGATAGAGATATATATATAGAGAGAGAGATAGAGAGACAGATAGATGGAGATAGAGATATATAGAGACAGAGAGAGAGAGAGAGAGATAGAGACAGAGAGAGAGAGAGAGAGCGATAGAGAGCGATAGAGAGAGATAGAGAGATAGAGATATATGAGACAGATAGAGAGAGAGATAGATAGAGATATATATAGAGAGAGAGAGATAGAGAGACAGATAGATGGAGATAGAGATATATAGAGACAGAGAGAGAGAGAGATAGAGATATATGAGACAGATAGAGAGAGAGAGATAGATAGAGAGAGAGAGATAGATAGAGATATATATATATAGAGAGAGAGATAGAGAGACAGATAGATGGAGATAGAGATATATAGAGACAGAGAGAGAGAGAGAGAGAGATAGAGACAGAGACAGAGAGATAGAGATATATAGAGACAGATAGAGAGAGAGATAGAGAGACAGAGAGAGAGAGATGTGAATATGAATGAAGTGTGCCAGCAGGGCTGGGCGATATATCAAGTTTTAAAATATATCGATATATTTTTATACGAGATCTAAGTTGTGACAATATTGTTTATATCGATATAGTCTATGTTACGTTATAATTATAATTGTGGAGCCACAAGTTTGCCTCTCTTTCGTCCACTTTTGTCTCTATACAGCGTTACTCTGCCTCTCCTTCACTGAACACAACTCCCCCTCCTCCCCCATCGCTTCACACGGCAGCTATCAAAGAGGAGCTGGTCATACTTATTATTATTACTATTATTTGGAGTGTCAGACGAGCAGCAGAATAATGTTTTCTGTAGAGAATGTCGGGAAAGTGTCCCGACTAACGGTTGGAGCACTACCAGTATTTTCAGCATTTACAACAGCGCCATGAAGTGCAAATGAAGAGTGTGAAACTGTGTGCTGTATCCCAGCCTCCTGCCCCGAAACAAACCACCTTACAAAACTCGTGTACCGTATTTTCGGACTATATGCTTACACTAAAATCCTTTCATCTTCTCAAAAATCCACAGTGCGCCTTATGTATGAGTTCTGGTTGTGCTTACTGACTGCAAACCGATTTTCTGTGCTACACGGTGCTCAAACATCTGTCAAAAATGTTTTAGTACGACTTTGCTAAGCTACGAAGCCGCACCGCCTGATGGATTGTTGGAGCATTACGGCTATCGTAGTCCGGAGCCTCGCGGAGTGATACGTACTGTGCTTCAACGTAATATTACCGTATTGTGTGTGTATAAGGACCATAAATGGCACCTGTTCAGAGACATGGTTACGAAGCAGACTTCAAACTCCAGGCTGTCAGTCACGCAGTAGAAGTTGGGAACAAAATCTGTGTTTGTTATTGTGCTCAGCGTCTGTTAGTTTACATTTTGACTGCACAAGTGTGAGCTTTTTGTTGTGCACAAAAACAACATTGTTTTTTAATAAATGCTGATAAAAAAATGACTCAAATAAACGACGTACATCTGCGCTGTATGTTAATAAAAGTGCCGGTGTGACATCTGGGACACAGCTTGGACTAAGAACTCTCTTTTTGTTCTTACTTAATGGCTTTAAAAAGAAAATATCGAGATATATATCGCATATCGCCATCTAGCTAAAGAATATCGAGATATGAATTTTGCGCCATATCGCCCAGCCCTATGTGCCAGTTAACTAAAGGTAACTTTGGGCACAGTTTGGGTAAAGGTGATCACTGTGTAGTTTCACTAAAGTCAGACCAATAAGGTGGGAGCAGTAGCGACTGTTGCCTGGGATACTCAGATGGTCCAGAAAACTGTGGACAGACCAATACTTCCTGATTTATGGATGAGCTAAAGAAGAAACCTCGTTTAATTCTTTCCTGCATAAAACACTTCATGCTGAGATTAGAAATTCCAGTTTTTCAAATGTAACAGAGGCTGTGACCAATGGGACCAACACAAACCCAGACTGGGCCAAACAACAGGATTAAAGGACATGTTTTCCATGTTTTTTCCAAAGTTCACTCAGTGGTAACTGTAACCACCAGAAAACAACAACACACACTCACTAAGGGAAGATGGCAGTGGACGGATATAAAAGCAGTGATGAAGATTTCTACATGAACTTCCTGCCCATCTCTTACTCCTTCATTTACAAACATTTGGTTTCTGGGAGCCCAGACCTCAGCAAGCTCGGTTTCATATTTGACATATTCACGTGGCGCTCGTCCTGAAACATTTGCTGCATAGCTGGGAATCAGACAGTAGACTGAATGCTTGGAGCATGTGCATGTTCTTACTATGCAGTCCCAGTATGGGTGGTGAGAGAGGAGGTGGGTTGGGGAAGGTGAACTTTACGGTGTACTCTTTGGGTCTTTTCAGCAGCTCTGTGGCCTCCCGGCTCTCCTCCTCCTGACCTCCCTTCTTCTTGCCTTTTAGCTGCTTCCTGGTCAGGGCATCCTTAGTCTGTTTCTCCTGAAATGGAACAACATAAGTGATGTCAGCAGGGACATTAGCCTGGATAAAAGTGTCACCTGGAAATTAAGAAACATCTTGCTGAGTCTAGACCTTGCAGGCATATTACAGCAGCATCAACTGCAACAGAATGATCAGCTGATCATAGACTGACAGCCTAAACGGGTGGATTTTGTTTACATTTTAAATCCTTCTTCTCCTGGTTGAAAAGACAGTATTTTTGTAACTAGTTGATTTGGTGCTCAGGTGTACTTGAGTGAAGAGAAAGCCATACTCACAGCCTGTTTGGTAGACTTGCCACCAGCCTTCAGCTCTTTGAGTTTCTTCTCCTGTTTGTCGTACTGTTTCTGCAGTTCTTTCTGCTTCTGCACGTACATCTTCTTGAAGGTCACTTTAAAAAATGAGGAAGAACTGAGGTAAAGCTGTCCTAATGTCTTTAACTAAATCACATCGTTTCGCACAAACTTCTCTCTCTGCAAGTAATTAGTGAGTAGCGACGACACATTGTCACTTACAATAGTTCCCTCTGTAATAGTAAAGTTTCTGGTTGTCCAAGTGGACGATATCTGTACACACGTCGTCAAGGAAACTCTGGTCGTGGGAAACTATGAGGAGAGTCTTCTTCCAGCCTTGAAGGTAGCTGCAGGTGGGAAAGAGAACAGTCAACAACAACAAATGAGTCACATTACTAACACTGAAGCTACTGTCATAGCTGATGGAAGCTGCAGACTGTAGGAAAGAAATGTGACTTTTTTCTTCTGTACAGCAATTTCAATAAATTAACAACAAATCATGGCAATGTTGTTTCATTCATCTTTCACACGAACCAAATTTAAACGAGTTAATAATTAAGATGAGACAAAATTATGCAATCATAATAATAATGGTTAAATGTCATTTAATTCGCTGAAATCTGAGACAGAAAAAGGTAACAAGGGAAGGACAGAAGAACAGGAAGTTCTTTCCAACACCACTGGTGTTGTTGGTGGTTCCAACAATACAAGTTGGAAAGTGTATGGAACTTAGGGCTGCACGATTAATCGTTAGAAAATTGCGATCTCGATTCATACTTATGTGCAATCTCATTTCCAAAGGACAACGATTTAAAAAAAAATAATAATAAAAAGACGATTGTACCGCATTTTGATCCGGGACGTAATCTGCATTAAAACAAGCGCTCACTCTTCCTGCTCAACAAATGACGAGGGCGGAGCCTTATACCACGTGATACAGAAGCTGTGCCGTGTGATGCTAAAATTAGCAGGAAAAACAGCGGAGAGCACGTCAGGGATGACGAGAAAGTGACAGGAGAAAATCCGTCCCGGTCAACCACCCAAACATCAATAACGGGAACCTTATACAGCGCTTCCCTATACCCGTCGAACTCCCGCAGGCACAAAGAAATTACGGAGGCTGTTACTTATCACCTGACCAAAGATATGGCTCCATCAACACTGTGCAAAACGAGGGATTTAGGAAAATGATCAACACCCTAGACAAACGCTACACAGTGCCGTCCCGCAACTATTTTTCTATTGTTGCTCTACCTGCTCTATACACGCAGCGTCGAGCAATGGTGGAGACGCAATTTCAAGCAGTACAACATTTTGCGGCAACCAAAAAACGTGAGACATTTGTTGTTTTTATGTTTATTTATTGTTTTTATGTTCAGTCTCAACTGTTACGAAGTTGATGTGCAGTTAATAAGTGCAATAAATATTTATACTGGGAAAGAAAATCGTGAGAGAATCGTGATCTCAATTTATGCAAAATCGTGCAGGCCTAATGGAACTACACTATAATCAGAGACTTGAGTCTGTTTCACTGTGAGAAGTAGGCTGACATGTTTCATGAGCTCTAATAAGAGAACCTGTCAGAAATTTAAATGAGCTGTTATTGGTTAGAAAGATGACTCGTACTTGTTAAGCCAGATAACGGCATTCAGATCCAAGTGGTTGGTGGGTTCATCCAACATCAGTAAAGTGGGCTCCATGAACAGGGCTCTGTGGGCACAGACGTTAAGGTTGAGACAGGTTGATGACCAGTTCCACTGAGGATGTTTGCTACAGCGTACCTGGCCAGGGAAACTCTCATTCTCCACCCTCCAGAAAACCTCTTGGTGGGTCTGTTCTGCATCTCAGGAGTGAATGACAGACCAGCCAATATCCTCCTCGCCTTGGCCTCAGCTGCTGCAGCTCCTATTGCCCTCAACTCTTCATAGACCTGTGGAGAGAAAAGTCAGATAATCAGCATACAGGTCAGCAAAGATCACCAAAGACTCTTAACGTGGGTCCATTATTAATGGGAAGGCTGTCGACAATTAAGGGAAACACCGTCTGCCAGAACATTGTGAGGAATTATTTTACTGTTGGATGGTTTTTCCCAGTAAGTCTGTTTAAGCTGGTTAGTTCATTTCTAACCTTTTGTATATCACAGTTGCTATAAAGTGGATCTCTTTAAATTTTACACTTACAGTCCCCATTTTCACTTCATTTATTTAACTGATATATTAAAGAATTTGATATCACAATCTCAAAGAATTTTAAACAAATAAAAGTCAAACGTTACATCATAAACTATGGCAACAGGACTATGTTCATAAGCTGTATACTGTATCAGGTCTGGTAGTGCACATGGACACCAACCTTATCCAGCCTCTCAGCTACACTATCCTCTCCCTTTTCCAGACGAGCCTGGAGCTGTTTCTCCTCTTCCAGAAGCTTCAGGCGGCGAGTGTCCGCCTTCAGCACCGCCTGAACTGCTGGCGTGTCATCAGCTACCACCTCTAACAAACAAAAGCATTGCACAGAGTCAATGGGTGATAAAAAAGGGCACGCAGCAGAAAAACGACAGAGCACAAGAGGGACTCGCCTACCCTGTTCACACAGCAGCACATCGATGTTAGGAGGAATACTGAGAGCTCTATTAGCTATGTGCTTCAGTAGAGTGGTCTTTCCTTTTCTGAAAGAGAAAATGAACACGAGAAATCTGATTATTTCTGATTCAAAGTGCCTGGTGTGATTTACTTATGTCCTGATGTTTGAGCTCATGCTGAAGAAACCAAGTAGTGCTATAAACGAAAAACCAAACATTGAAGCACACGTGTATGTTAAATCCTCTCTCGCCCCTGCAGGCGGTCTGTCCTCCAAGCTCGGGTCCTCTACCAGAGGCCTGAGCTTGAGGGTCCTGTTCAGTATCTTAGCTGTTCCCAGGACTGCGCTCTTTTGGACAGAGATCTCCGATGTTGTTCCCGGGATCTGCTCCTCGTGTTCCTTCTACCTGATGTTGCTGTCATTCGGTATCACTAATGGATAATGGACTGGTTCTTATATAGCGCTTTTCTACTCTTCTGAGCACTCAAAGCGCTTTACACAACTTGTGCATTCACCCATTCACACCCATTCGCACAAGCACATTTCTCTAGGTGCTTTCTAGGTAACATTCACACACACACACACTCCGATGGATGCATCGGAGAGCAATTTGGGGTTAGTATCTTGCCCAAGGATATTTGGCACGTAGACTAGGGGAAGCCAGGAATTGAACCACCAACTTTCCGATCAATAGATGACCTGCTCTACCACCTGAGCTACAGCCACCTCAGGCAGCATCGACTACATCGATCACTACGGCCGTCTTCTTCCGCTTGTCTACCACCACTATGTCCAGTTGGTTAGCCACCACGATTTTGTCCGTCTGTATCTGGAAGTCCCACAAGATCTTAGCTCGGTCATTCTCCACCACCCTTGGGGGCATCTCCAATTTTGACCTCGGGACTTCCAGGTTATACTCGGCACAGATGTTCCTGTACACTATGCCGGCCACTTGGTTATGGCGTTCCATGTATGCCTTGCCTGCTAGCATCTTGCACCCTGCTGTCATGTGCTGGATTGTCTCAGGGGCATCTTTACACAGTCTGCACCTGGGGTCTTGCCTGGTGTGATAGACCCCAGCCTCTATGGATCTTCAGATCAGAGCTTGTTCCTGTGTTACCACGATTAGTGCCTCTGTGCTGTCTTTCAGTCCAGCTTTGTCCAGCCCCTGGTAGGATTTCTGGATGTCAGCCACCTCCTCTATCTGCTGGTGGTACAAACCTTCCATGATGGTTCCTCCTCTTTCTTGGGTTTCTGCTGCCTGAGGTATTCACTGAGCACGCGGTCGGTTGGGGCCATCTTTGTGATGTATTCGTGGATGTTTGTTGTCTCATCCTGGGTGGTGCTGATGCTCACTGTACGCTTCTGCTCAGCGTACCGAATCAGGGTGCTGGACTTGGGGTGCAACTTGTCTTAATGTCAGTGGCTTTTATCTCCTTTAGCCAGCTCGTTATCCCAGCAGGGTACCTGATCACGGGCAGTGAGTTGGTGTTGATCATTTGTGAAGTGCTCAGCCAACGCCCCCTCATGTGTCGACACTGTGTGGCACTTTGGCCGATTGGGCCCCTCTCAACTTTGTGCCCTTCCATTTGAATGAATGTCAGAGACATGCAGATATACAGAGGACGACGTTGGAACAGTTTAAAAACTTGAGTGTTTGTGGAACAAACCCACTCAAAGTCTTGGGTTAAAGTTTTCACTTCTTTCTTTCTACATCAGCGCTTATGTGGTGGTATTGTCTGAGTGGCGACACCTATCGTTCAGGAGAAAACTGCAGCGGCTTATCGCCGAACAAAGTGACCATTGTGACGGTAGCTGCTTTACGCCACATCCTCCAAACTTCAATATAGCATTTTTAAAAAGAAATCTACGGTAATTATGTCTGTGAAGGTTCTCAGTCATCCAGGTCATCGTAGTCAAAGGAGCTTGCAAAGAAAAGCGTCTGGACTTCTTTAAGTTACTTGAAGACGTTTCACCTCTCATCCGAGAAGCTTCTTCAGTTCTAAGGTCAAATGGTGGAGAGTCCCAGATATAAACCTAGTGGGAGTTTCCCCCCACAGAGGGACAAAAGGACGCCCTGATGATCCTGTAATCGCCTGAGCCAAGGTGTGAAACTGGGTGTGGGTCCCAATCAGCCAGGGTTTCGGGTGAGTTCATTGTGAAACCTGGCCCCACCTTATCATGCGAATTCCTGAGGTCAGATGGCCCAGGATGTGAGTGGGCAGCGAGGAATGCCCAGAACTCTACATCGGAGAGACCAAACAACCACTTCACAAGCGCATGGCACAACATAGAAGAGCCACCTCCACAGGACAAGACTCAGCTGTCCATGCATCTAAAGGTCAAAGGTCACTCTTTCGAGGATGCCAACGTTCACATTTTGGACAGAGAGGACAGATGGTTTGAAAGAGGAGTGAAAGAAGCATCTATGTCCACTGTGAGCGACCATCTTTGAACAGAGGCGGTGGTTTACGACACCAACTCTCTGCCATCTATAATCCAGTTTTGAGATCCCTTCCCAGATGCCTTAACGCCCACTCACATCCTGGGCCATCTGACCTCAGGAATTCACATGATAAGGTGGGGCCAGGTTTCACAATGAACTCACCCAAAACTCTGGCTGATTGGGACCCACACCCAGTTTCACACCTTGGCTCAGGCGATTAGAGGATCATCAGGGGGTCCTTTTGTCCCTCTTTGGGGGGAAACTCCCACCAGGTTTAAATCTGGGACTCTCCACCATTTGACCTTAGAACTGAAGAAGCTTCTCGGATGAGAGGTGAAACGTCTTCAAGCAACTTAAAGAAGTCCAGACGCTTTTCTTTGCAAGCTCCTTTGACTACGGTAATTACATTTATTGCCCACTGTGGTGCAGTCCATCATCATACAATTACATGTTATATATAAAAAAGGGTTTACATGTCAGGACAAGACAAAGTGTGATTAAAACGATGCTTTTTAATCATCCAGAAAATGTCAGGCTCGTATTAGTCACGCAACAATTTTTCAATTCCAAACGAGCCAAACTGTTTTTGTTCGTTAGAGCTGCTTCTGCACTAAAAGAGGAAAATGTCAATCATATATTTAATCTCTGTTATATTCTGGATATTTATATCAGAGCTATTTCATATATTTTTTAACTTTGTGATATATTTTATTATTTTACTGAGTTAGTGTGTTACTGTTCTTATTGTCTTGGAGCGACGGTAACCACAGTTTCTCATTATGATTGTGAAAATGTCACACAGCCAAGACACCACGTTTCCTGTTCACTGTAAGAGCGAGAGAGTCTCCGACCATGTCCCACCACAACAATAGAGAAATCCATACTGTTGGTACACTGTGCAGCTAAAGTAGCTAATGTTACCATCATGGTTGGAAACACACCCACAGGGCAGAGCTATGTGAAGAACGTCTGAAAATGAAAAGATTCAAAAAAATAAAGATATTCTGTGCAATAGTGCAACTTGAGTGGCTTCATATATTTTCATCCCTTTTCTTCTCTTCCGTCCAAATATTGTACTTTAATATAGCCAAATTCCCAAAAGTCAGTTATGAAATGACAGAGCAAGTTTGAAACTGGTACTGAAAAGTGTCTGTGCTGCTAAAGTACTGATGACAAAAAGATATTTACCCATTTGGTCCAACTAAACCATATCTTCTTCCTGCCACAATTAGAAGATCAGCATTGACGAAGAGCTCCTTGCCATGAGCAGATATGCTGAACCTCTCCAGCTAAAACACACAAAGCAGAAAGTCACTGACAGAGATCGGAAAGAATCCTTTAGGAACAGTCTGACAACAACCTGTCATTCAGAAATGTAACAAAAACAAAAACACAAAAATAAATGAGCAATTCCTATACCTAGTTCATTTTTACCATTTTCAGTATATGGGCATATGAAATGAAAGGTTTCAAGGAGGCTAATTGCAGAACTGGGAAAACCTAAACACACCCTTATCACTTTGTCTGGGATTAAAAGGACCACCTGTACAAACAGGTTCAAGTTTTGTTTGTTGGTCTGGTGTGTGTGTTGGTCTGGTGTGTGTGTGTTGGTCTAGTGTGTGTGTGTGTGTTGGTCTAGTGTGTGTGTGTGTGTTGGTCTGGTGTGTGTGTTGGTCTGGTGTGTGTGTTGGTCTGGTGTGTGTGTTGGTCTGGTGTGTGTGTTGGTCTGGTGTGTGTGTTGGTCTTTGTGTTTGTGTTGGTCTGGTGTGTTTGTTGGTCTGGTGTGTTTGTTGGTCTGTGTGTGTGTTGGTCTGGTGTGTGTTGGTCTATGTGTTTGTTGGTCTGGTGTGTTTGTTGGTCTGTGTGTTTGTTGGTCTGTGTGTTTGTTGGTCTGGTGTGTTTGTTGGTCTGGTGTGTTTGTTGGTCTGTGTGTTTTTGTTGGTCTGGTGTGTTTGTTGGTCTGGTGTGTTTGTTGGTCTGGTGTGTTTGTTGGTCTGGTGTGTTTGTTGGTCTGGTGTGTGTGTTGGTCTGGTGTGTGTGTTGGTCTGCGTGTTTGTTGGTCTGGTGCGTTTGTTGGTCTGGTGCGTTTGTTGGTCTGGTGCGTTTGTTGGTCTGTGTGTGTGTTGGTCTGTGTGTGTGTTGGTCTGTGTGTTTGTTGGTCTGGTGTGTGTGTTGGTCTGTGTGTGTGTGTTGGTCTGGTGTGTTTGTTGGTCTGGTGTGTGTGTTGGTCTGGTGTGTGTGTTGGTCTGGTGTGTGTGTTAGTCTGGTGTGTGTGTTGGTCTGGTGTGTGTGTTGGTCTGGTGTGTTTGTTGGTCTGTGTGTTTGTTGGTCTGGTGTGTGTTGGTCTGGTGTGTGTTGGTCTGGTGTGTGTTGGTCTATGTGTTTGTTGGTCTGTGTGTGTGTTGGTCTGGTGTGTGTTGGTCTGTGTGTTTGTTGGTCTGTGTGTTTGTTGGTCTGTGTGTTTGTTGGTCTGTGTGTGTGTTGGTCTGGTGTGTTTGTTGGTCTGGTGTGTTTGTTGGTCTGGTGTGTGTGTTGGTCTGTGTGTGTGTGTTGGTCTGGTGTGTTTGTTGGTCTGGTGTGTGTGTTGGTCTGGTGTGTTTGTTGGTCTGTGTGTTTGTTGGTCTGGTGTGTGTTGGTCTATGTGTTTGTTGGTCTGTGTGTGTGTTGGTCTGGTGTGTTTGTTGGTCTGGTGTGTGTTGGTCTGTGTGTTTGTTGGTCTGTGTGTGTGTTGGTCTGGTGTGTTTGTTGGTCTGGTGTGTTTGTTGGTCTGGTGTGTGTTGGTCTGTGTGTTTGTTGGTCTGTGTGTGTGTTGGTCTGGTGTGTTTGTTGGTCTGGTGTGTTTGTTGGTCTGGTGTGTGTGTTGGTCTGGTGCGTTTGTTGGTCTGGTGCGTTTGTTGGTCTGTGTGTGTGTTGGTCTGTGTGTTTGTTGGTCTGTGTTTGTTGGTCTGTGTTTGTTGGTCTGGGTTTGTTGGTCTGGTGTGTTTGTTGGTCTGGTGTGTGTTGGTCTGGTGTGTGTTGGTCTGTGTGTTTGTTGGTCTGGTGTGTTTGTTGGTCTGGTGTGTTGGTCTGGTGTGTTTGTTGGTCTGTGTTTGTTGGTCTGGTGTGTGTGTTGGTCTGGTGTGTTTGTTGGTCTGTGTGTTTGTTGGTCTGGTGTGTTTGTTGGTCTGGTGTGTGTGTTGGTCTGGTGTGTTTGTTGGTCTGGTGTGTTTGTTGGTCTGGTGTGTGTTGGTCTGTGTGTTTGTTGGTCTGGTGTGTGTGTTGATCTGGTGTGTGTTGGTCTGTGTGTTTGTTGGTCTGGTGTGTTTGTTGGTCTGTGTTTGTTGGTCTGGTGTGTGTGTTGGTCTGGTGTGTTTGTTGGTCTGGTGTGTGTGTTGGTCTGGTGTGTGTGTTGGTCTGGTGTGTGTGTTGGTCTGGTGTGTGTGTTGGTCTGTGTGTGTTAACACAATCTTTCTAGCAGATTCAGCCCGAGGTCAGCAGTTACATCTCTTCACAGGCCTGAGTTAGCGTGTATATTAAAGTTCATGAGAGCACAATGAGGAAAAAGACACACGTGGCTTGTTTGGAGGGACTTTCAGGGAAGGTGCTTCGACAAACTATTAAATCATGGGATGTACTTAGTTTTCCAAAGAACTTTATAGAACAGAATTTCAGGCAGCAGTCGCAGAACACTGCAAGTATCAAGAACGCTATACTAACCTTGATATCAGAGGCGTTCTCCAGCATGGCCTGTCTGGAAGACATCTCAGCCTGGGAAATGGAGAAATCTCCTTCCAGTGCATTCTGAGCACGGACACTGACCAGCTGACGCTCATACTCCATCTGAAAGGAACGGCGCACACATGGACGCACAACCACACAAATGAGAACAACAGCAAGGCACAAAATATGCTAATTACACCAGACCCACAGAGATTACACCCGTGAACCCACAGCGATGCCACAGCAGCCTATGGTGCTACAAAAATGTGTACGATCCTGCAAGAGCTGCTCTTATGTTTTCGTTTCACACTGACAGCATAAACAGTGATGATCAAGTCTTCTGACTCTGAAAGGCAGTTGCACTATACAGGCCTTCACACGCATATGAACTTAGTGACATCCCATTCTGCATGTGGTCCTGTTGGCTTCATCAGCTGATGGCCTCCAGCTCGCCTTGGAACGGCCTACGTTGGGCACTCCACCCTTTCAGGGACGAGACCCTGCCCCAAGTGGAGGAGTTTAAGTATGTCGGGTCTTGTTCACGAGTGACGGGAGAAGGGAGCGGGAGGTCGACAGACGGATCGATGACCGAGTATACAGCCATTTACTTTCATGTCAGTTTTTAAATAAGACTCAGCTATTTTCATAGGTTTGGTAGTTCTCTAGTAATTACCTGTTTTTTCTTCTTCTTCTTCTCCTTTTTGGTGAGATTAGCATACAGGTCATCTTCGGGCTTCTTGGCCTGCTCTGCGATGACATCCTCTGCACTCTGAGGGTAGTAGTCAGAAAAGGTTTGTTCACTAAGCAAAGCAGAGAAGACAGGACAACACCCTTGGAGAAAGACTTACCATTGTGGTGTCACCTATGTCACTACCCTCCTCTTCCACATCTTCATCCATGCTACGTGGTCTCTGAGCAGTTTTTTCTTTCTACGTGGACAGATCGAAAAGCCATCATTAGAGAAAAAGCACACCAACTCCATCATTATCCAACAGGTGTCATTCCTCTTGTGCTGTTGTCCAACTTCTGACTCTAAGACTTTAAAATAGTAACTGACTGGTACTTGTTTGGTTCTAGGTGTTGCACCTCTTAATGTTTGTAATGGTTCACGGTTGCTGACATTGGTAAATGATTGTGTTGGTTCTTAACCCTTTAAGACCTACCATAGAACCAAGTCCGCCAGAGCTTATATTATATTTTTACATGCTGTGGAGCCATTTTTGTGAGCATTTCAAGTTGCTATACATCAATACAACCATTACAGCCTAAATTTTAATAATATGTCTGCATTAAGTGCATAGTAATTACATAAATTGCAAAAAAGTGCAATAAACTACAAAAAAATTTAAAATCATTTTTGCTTTTTTAACATATATTTCTAGTTAGAGAAATTTAAGAGGCTTATCCAGTTGCACAAAATAGTTTCCCACCACAGGAAATTTATTTTAAGTGTCTTCATAGTTTTATTTTTGAAATACACCAATTTTTATACACTGCAGGAAAAACGAAAATAAATATTATAGTGCAAATTTGCAAAAAAGCAGCATATGCATCAAAATAAACTATTTCCAGCAGTGCAATATGAGTCCTAAGCATCCCAGAAACGACACAGAAAGTCATAAAGTCAAACATAACTTTTAAAAACACCAGTATAGACTCATGAGGCCCTGATGGTAAAAAAAAATACATTTCCGCGAAAATGACGTCACTTCCGGTTTCGGGCAGGTCATGGCGGACATGTGATAGTTCGCGCTGACGTCTATTCCAACGTAGGAAGTGTTATGAACAGCTGATCGGATCGGCAAAGCGTGTTTCTGGAATATTATGTTTTTGTTGCTGCACGCGCTTTTTATGCAGTTTTTGCAAAGCTATATGTGGAAAGAAACTGTGACCGAGGACAAGCTGATGGCATAAGATGTAAGTACAACTCCTCCGGTTTCATATGCAAAAAAAATTATTGCGCTAGCTCACGTGGTTGCAGAGCTACCGGGATTTAAAAATAGTTAAAAAACAGAGCGTGCCTGCTCCGACCGGCTTTAAAGGGTTAAACTCTGTTTTAACAACATATCAGTACAGAAGCTCACAGATTATACAAAGGGAGATATGACAACAGTATGAAAAGATGAGATTTTCTGTTCTCTTCCTTTTAATAAGGGGATTCTTCTTTCTCACTAAGTGCTCAGGCAGCCAATCACCTGAAGGGTTTCTCACTTATACTGTGGGGGTTCTGGCTTGAATATAAAGTGTCCGATATTTCATACTTTTAAAATTTCACATTTCAAGTCTTTGAACTGTGATGGCTGAGATGATAATTACTGCAAATACATCTTAAGGTTAATGAAATGCAATATAAATGTAGATGTAGGCCACTGACATTTAATAAATTAAGGTCAAAGCTAAGAAGCAAACAGAGAAGATGCTGTAGACTGAAATAAAGCTGTAGAGTTTGCCATACAGACATTATTTGCTCAGCAGGACTCGCATTGACAGGTATGGATGTGAGCAGGACTCACCTTGGACTTAACTTCAGCCTTCTTGGTCTTCTTTGTAGGTTTCTCTTCAACATCCTCCTCATCAGATGCTGACTGACAGTAAAAGAATCAGAAACTGCTGTTTGGTAAAGTGTAAAATGTCTGCAGACCAACATCACAGACAAAACATATTAAGTGTCCAGCAGCAGACTGAGGAAAATCTGATGCAAGCATGCATGTTTTAAAAAGAGAACACTGAGTCAGTCGCTGGAATAAAGAAGTCAGAGATGTTGACCAGCCTTCTCTTAATAGTACAAAGGTTTTACATTCTGTATGTGCTGTTATGTTATCAAAAAGAAAGAAAATCAGAAACTGAATATCAGCAGCACGGTGGTGAGCACTGTTGCTGCACAGCAAGGAGGTTCACTTCCACCATCAGGGTCTTTCTGTGTGGAGTTTGCATGTTCTCCTCGTGTCTGCGTGGGTTCTCTCCGGGTACTCCGGCTTCCTCCCACCATCCAAAGACATGCACTTAGTGGGGATAGCTTAACGGATTCATCTAAATTGCCCATGGGTGTGAATGCGGGAGTGAATGTGAGTGCGAATGGTTGTCTGTCTCTGTGTGTTGGCCCTGCGACAGACTGGCGACATGTACCCCGCCTCTCGCCCTATGACAGCTGGGATAGGCTCCAGCGCCCCCCGCGACCCTGAAAAGGGCAAGCGGAAGTGAATGGATGGATGAATATCACAATGAAAGCTCGGACGCCATTGTGGTTTGTGCAAGACTGCTCCACAGGTGGCTTATATTTTCAGTTTAAAGTGGACATGAAACACTTCGCAAAGCTGGTTTTCTGTTACTAGTTGGCTAACATGAACACACCTTTGGTAAGGTTCTGATGGTGCTAACCTCTTGAGCCCAAATGCCCTGGGGGGCAAAGGGGTAGAGATCCAGTTTCACCGTCCGTGAAGTCGGGTGTTTTATGTAAATACCGGCATGTGTGGTTACAAATGTTCCAAACCTCTGAATCTCAGCTAAAAGCACATATAAACCAGTACAACCACCAAACAGTGAAAACAAACGATTAACAGAGCAGTTACGGTAATTTCACAAAATGACCGTAAACACAAACTACCAACCCACGAGTTCACGCGACTTCACGTAACCAAGCAAACAACACGTTTTCTAAAAGCCGAGATCTCACAGATTCCATAACTGCAACTTTCGGCCAAGATTCACTGAGACACAGAAGAAGACCACAAACATGTTTCCACGTTTGATAAACAATAACATGAAATCATGGATATAAACACAGTCTATCTGAACCAGGAAGAACACAGCTTATGTTGTGATGCTTTTTTATGCAGACTGTAGCAGCTGGATGTACCAACAGATGGCTTATGTGTCTCTATTGCATGTCATGAACTTTTGTCTCTTCCATTGTTTGAGTTTTATCCTTGTGTTTCTATGCTCTCCTTCCTGCACCACCAGCTTTTGTTTGGTTTCTTGCTAGAAAGGAGTTTTCCCTGTGCTTGCTGACAGGGGATCGTCTGAGTGTTAATACTCCAAGGTTCTTCTCTTATATTCTAAAGCCCCTTGAGGGAAGTGTTGTCTGTCTGCTGTCTGCATTGGTAATAAATATATTTATAGAATTAAATGGCTGCACTTAGATAAAGCTACCACATTATGGTCACAGCCACACTGGCAGGAATATTAACTGTTAACCCACATCAAATGGAGTACTGCACCTTTTCTGCAGGTTTTTCATCTTCATCCAAATCACTTTCCTCATCCTCATCACTCTGTCCTTGGCTAAGAGCAGCAAAGATGTTCCCACCCTGAAAGAGACCAGAGATGCTTTACACAGAGTCGGCATGTGAATGTTGATGATGGAGGTCAAGCAGTGTTTGTGAGTGCTGACAAACCTTCTTCTTACTTCCTTTACTGGACACGGTGACTGTGGAATCAAAAGATAAGTACATTGAAACAGCGTCAAACACTTTGTGAGGAAAAAGAATGATATTGTTTCAGAAATATACCTGAATCCTGTTCCTCATCACTCGCTTCCACTGAGAGTTTTGACAGTGTCAACATGACATTTTCATCATCGTCACCTTTTCCTTTCCGCCGATCTTTCTTTTTTTTCTGAGGCTTGAAAAAAATTCAAATGTTACAAGTAGTCAGAATCTTAGGCTATGTTCACTCTGCAGGTCTTGATGCTCAATTCAGATTTTTGATCAAATACGATTTTTTTGTCTGCTCGTTCACACTACAAATAAAATGAGACAGCAAACGTGCTCTAGTGTGAACGCTCAAAGCGCAAAAGAAGACGTCACACACAACGCGCTCTGTTTAGACCCAGAACAACAGTATTGTTTGACTGATGGCCCTTAATATAAAGACTTCGGACTTTACGTTTCCCAATTTTTGCTTTAAGTTGTTTTGTTATTTACATAATAATGTAAATAACCTAATAATGATCCTTATTGCTGTTTTAGAGGAGCGCTGCTTCAAAGGATAGTTGTATAATCTGCAGATTTCTGTCAGAATCTGCAGATTATACAGTACAAATAAAAAGTTAACGTTTCTCCAACGTTGTCTTCCCAACAGTTTCACTGGATGTCCAGGAAGCGTTCGCGATGTCTCCTCCGGCGCTGATAATTGGCGTCTGTCTTGTGTCAGTGACGTAAAAGACGGATTTAATGCGACATGACTGTTCAAACAGCAGCTTTCTGAAACACCAGATATGTATCAGATTCAGTACCACATACGAAAGTGACCCAGATCGGATTTGAAAATATCGGATTTGTGCCGTTCACACTGTCAGACCATGATCGGATATGGGTCGCATAGGGTCAAAAAAGTCGGATTTGATGCGCTTTCGCCTGCAGTGAGAACGTAGCCTTAAAGACACTGTTTTTGGTGCTTTATTTAGATTTCAAGACCAGTTCGAGCTTAGTGACACCATTTCTTTTTCAGCAGGAGCTGTTTAACCTACAGATTGCTCCATCACATAATTTTGAATGAGCTGCAATTCAATGTGAAAAACGGTGGAGGGGGAGGGGGGCACACAAAAAAAACACGCTACGCAATACAATTTCCAATTCTGGTAAGCTGTTATGTTAGTTGAACACCTACATGTCGTGTTGATGATTACCTGTTTTCCATGCACGTCTTTCACAGGCACCACATCCACCTTTTCAGCTTTGCTATCTGTGGCAAGTTCCTCAAAAAACTGGAGAAAAACACATCCAATGAGACATACTGTCTAAAAACAATAAAGTTATGTTATATTAAACATGTACTCACAGACTTTTTCCCCTTTTTATCTTTCTTTCCCTTTTTGACAGTTTTTTCTGTTGAAAGAAAACTGATTTGAAATTTTACAGAAACACAACTGAGCATCACTGATGGAGGAATTCTGTGTATAAAGCTAGAACAGTAACTGTCATAACCTAGTGAAGAGGGAATTTACCAACAGTGTGAGCAAGTGCACGTCAGTGCGACAAAAGCTGTACTACAGAGGTAGAAGCACTATGGGGTTGGCTGGCTTTATGCGTGTTTGTTTGTCTGCCGATTTCAGAAGCACAAAATTTGAAAAGAAACACGTGAAAACTAATGAATCACACAAGCATGACTGACTAAGGACTACTGGAAATGGCGACACATTTAGGGCTGACAAAACATGTCTTGTTTTGCACCTGCTGTGCCGTTGAGAGGTGCTGAGCTTTCCGTCTGGTCTTCAGTATTCCTGCCAACTTAAAATAACACAGTGGAAGGAGTTGGAGAATATTTACACCCCAAACAAAAACACAGTCTAGCTTCTCTGGATGTCTTAAGTTACATTTCTCAATGATCAGAGTGGTTTTCAGCATTTAAGGTTTTTAGATCACATTTCCAGAGTGAGATCACTTCATAACATCTGCAGTGAGCACAAAAACTGCACGAAGGTCTGCAGATGGAAATTAGCCCAAGGCTATAATCTGGCATATTTACATTTGTTAAAATGTTCATTAATATGCATTGTCCCTTTAAGTATATTCCTGTCTTTATTCAACAGTGCACACACCACAGAGCTCTGCACACACATTACTTCTTTTTTAATTTGTAATGTTGGATCTTAAACACTGACTACAACTTCAGCCAGTTTTAAACATCGTTTTTTAACACTGTCCCGTGTGTCACTGAGTGCAGGGACAGTTAGTCGCCCACAGGTGGCAGTGACTCTGTTTTGATAAATACTTGCAACCAAACAGCATGTAGTTTAATTTACGCTGCAGTGGTTTCACCGCAGGGCGATTTCACGTTTATACAGTAGAAGAGTTTCTGAAACTCAGCCTCCTCTAGCTAAATACTCCAAAACCACTTGAGCTGTCAGATATAACTCTGCAAAACACCCGTCTCAATCTACAGCCATCCCTCGTTATCACGGTAGCTACGTTCTAAAAATAACCCGCGATAGGTGAAATCCGTGAAATAGCCAGCTTTATTTTTTACAATTATTGTAGCTGTTTTAAGGCTGGAAAACCCCTCACTGCACACTTTATACACTTTTCTCTCACCCGCAGGCGCCTTTGACGGTGCAAAATCAACATTGTTGTGTTTGTTGGGGAGAAAACGTACAAACATACAGTACACCACTGTCACACTGCCAGCCATTGAAAAATCATTATTTAAATGATCAGCATCTGTGCTCAGAAATGTACTCGATTCTACAGAACCATTCACTCCTTTCAGAGCAATAGGATCCGTAGATAAATGATGATGAGCTTGTCGTCTGTTTTAACAATAGTTTCTCAACAGTAGGCTGGAAATTACACAGCCAAATCTGCTGGGAAACACACTGGCGTTGCTATACCAATCTTACCACTGACAACTTTGCAGTTATCTTACATGCACACCTAGAAACCAACTCAGAACAACCTTAACATAAATGACTGTGGGAAGAAACCCGAGGCAGGTACAATGAACATGCCATCTCTATTTATGTAAAGACCTTCAGGAAGGCTTAGACCACAGGATTTACTATATGCTGTCAAATCAGTTGTATTTATGTACAAATCCAAACGCAATGCCTTTCAGGCAGTTTACCATACTGAAGGCCTCACACATGTTAAATCTAGATCCTAGGTAATTGCAAATCCTCTAAAATGCTGCAACATGAGCCAGCGTGCACCTCCCTGGCAATTTAACTATATACGTGCTGACACAGCCCACAGCTATTGTGATTGGCCTGTTCAGTACTGTCGACTCCTCCTGTGCATTTCCAGGCACATTTTCTTTGCAGGTTTAAAATAAATAAATGAGACAATAATAATCAGAGCTTTAATACAAGGAAATGTAAAAATCTAAAGGTGTGCATAAAAAAAAAAAGACCACAATTCTTTATTGTGGCAGGCGATGTATACAAAACAGTGGGACACAACATGGTCTCTAACACATAAAACACTACGCAGACTGAATGCTGGTAAGACACTGACCACTTACGTGGGTTACGTAGACTCTACAAAGATTAATTACAATAATCAAAATAAGCCGTGACTTCACAACTAAGTCTGCATCACTTAACTTTTTATTCTCATCCTACAGATCCAAATACTTTGACACTATGTAACATCACTTTTCTTGTTATGTACATCCTGATTATTTATGCCTCACATGTTGACAAATTATGTCATTCTTTCCAAAGGTTGCTTTTGTTACCAGGACAATGCGATTTTAAAAGGAATTACATATTAATTAGTGGTCAGAAAAACAAACTTTGAAAAGAATAATTCATATATATATATATTTGTTAGCTAGTACAGTTTATTCGGACCACTCGGTAAGGCTCAGCGACATATCTGTCGTTCATTAAAGATCAATTTCTACTTTTTTCTTCTACTATTCTACCTTTATGTTACACGGGTTATTACTAACAGTGTGGCATTAGCTTAGGAGATGGGTGCGTGATGTAATAGCATGTTAAAGCATGTTGTTTGCTGATCCATCGTTTGGCTGTACTGTACAATCACCAACATGAGCTTAGACTCGACCGGTGCTGAGCCTCTGCGTGACCATATTTAAGCTAAACAGCGATTTGGTAAAAGTTGGGCTTCAACAGATCAGACAATACTCAGGATTCATGACAGTTGCGGTTATTTATAAGATAGCGACTGTTGGCAGCGTGGTTTTAAATGAAGACTGTAAGTTTTCGGTATTGTTTCTGTTTATATTCTCTTTATCTGTGCTGCTTATCGTTAACTTAGCTGTAATGCTACTTAGCCTACTGGCTAGCTTCTCACGCGTCTCTCACCAGATGCCGGAGTTGCTTCATCGTCCACCCACTCTGCTTCTTCTTTCACCTTTTTGGGCATTTTATTATTTTAACTACAATTTTCTGGAATTACAGCTGCTAAAAAATTTCGTTTGTTTCTCTTCTTTTTTAAGCCAGGAGGCTTTCACAGCCCCACACACATGTGACACAGCGACCTGATGACGTGAAGATGTCGGATAGCCAATTACGTTAAAATTCTTCTTCTTCGCCAAATAAGTCAGTTACCACCAACTTTACCGCCGCCATTGTGTTGGATGACCGCGTCCAGAATATTTCTTTAAATACAGCCGTGTTAGTTTATCTGACTCTGAATCAGTTTCACTTATAATTTTACATCAGCCTATTTTATTTGCAGATAAGCACATCTGAAGAATAAAGAATACAAATATGATATACCCGGGTTTAAGTAATGAAATGAATTGAAATGAGGGTTTCCTGTTCCAGAAAGAGAATTAACTTTAACTCTGAGTCAGCTGCCATGGTAACAATCTCTGTGAACCTAATCTGCTCGCTAACAGGTTTTCTTTAACAAACTGTGAATTTCTCACTGACCTTTGCCCTCCTGCTGCCCCTGAACCAGCTGACTGACACACCGATTCCTTTCCTCACTCATAAAGGAGCGAATTAATTTGTACAAGTTTGTACAATTTGTTTTAGTAAAGCGCTCTGAAGGCTGCAGTTTGAACAGTTTTTATCTGGGATGTGAGGGGTCTGCAGAGATGTTTTCTGCCTGCTTCCTGGACCTTTACAGGTCCCAGATGAAGAAAAGATCAGCATCAACGAGCCTCTCTGCTGACCCAATAGTCTGCTGCAGTCTGGCCCTGTCAATTCAATTCAATTCAATTTTATTTATATAGCGCCAAATCACAACAAAAGTCGCCTCAAGGCGCTTCATAGATACAGAGAAAAACCCAACGATCATATGACCCCCTATGAGCAGCACTTTGGCGACAGTGGGAAGGAAAAACTCCCTTTTAACAGGAAGAAACCTCCGGCAGAACCAGGCTCAGGGAGGGGCGGGGCCATCTGCTGTGATTGGTTGGGGCGAGAGAAGGAAGACAGGATAAAGACATGCTGTGGAAGAGAGACAGAGGTTAATAACAGATATGATTCAACACAGAGATGTCCTGCTTCATGACTGAGCCGAGCCAGACAATGACTGATGCACATAGGACAGACTGGATGATGGCAGTGTAGAAGATGACCAGCTGCTCCTGTGGCAGGTTGAACTTCCTTAGTTGCTGCAGGAGGTACAACCTCTGTTGGGCCTGCTGAGCGGGTTCAGCTCCAGGTGGTTCTGACTGCACCATCTTATTGTTATATATCAGACCAATGACGGTGGTGTCATCCATGGACTTCAGGATTTTCACAGATGGTTCTCCTGAGGTGCAGTTGTTAGTGTAGAGGGAGATCCTGCAGACCCTAGTCGATAAATTACTGACTCTTGGACTGAGCTCTTCTCTTTGTAACTGGGTTCTGGACTTCCTGACCAACAGGCCGCAGTCTGTGAGGATCCACAATGTCTCCTCATCCTCCATAGTCCTCAGCACTGGCTCCCCTCAGGACTGTGTGCTGAGTCCCCTCCTGTTCATGCTGCTTACATATGACTGCTCGCCTAATCACGACGACACAGCTGTGGTGGGATGCATCACAAACAACGACGAGGCCAGCTACAGGAAGGAGGTGGAACAATCGGAGGACTGGTGCAGGAAAAACAAGCTGGATGAGATAGGTGGATGATGTCTGCGATCACAGTGTTAAAGGCTGAGCTGAAGTTCGTGAACAGGGTCCTGGTGTACATCCCAGGTTGTCGAGGTGATGTAGGATGTAGTGCATTCCTACAATGACTGCATCTTTGGCCAACCCGTTTGCCTGTTTGGTAAACTGCGCAGGGTCTAACAAGGGCTCTGTGATGTCCTTCAGGTGGCTCAACACCAGGCTTTCAAAGGCTTTTATGACCACAGACATCAGGGCAAAGGGCCGGTAGTCATTTAATCCTAGGATGGTGGACTTCTTTGGGACCAGGATGATGGTGGAGACACTTCATATAGCTCCAAAGATCTGTTAAAGATATGAGTTACGATTGGGGCCAGTTGTCTGGCACAGACTTTCAGACACACAGTTGGGTCCTGGAGCAGACACACATCCTACTAACAGATTTTTAGTGCAGCTCACGCTCATTTACATGTACGTTTCACGAAAAAGACACATACACATAGGGCTGGGTATCGTCACTGATTTCTAGAATCGATTCAATTCCGATTCACAAGGTCCCGAATCGATTCGATCCACGATTCGATTTAATTCGATTCGATTTGATTCAATTCGATTTGAATCTGGGAAATTTTGACAGTCAGAAATATTATAATTCAGATCAGTACATTTACATATTTTTGTATCTATAAAAAGGAAGCTGACACACGCAAGACTTTATCAAAGGTGTGAGCGTCACAGCAGATGCCTTTGTGTCAAAGTAGCTGAAGATAAAACACAGAAACACATGAAGGTGATTTTTCCTGGCCTGGATTTTATAAAAATATTCTGCAGTACATCAAAAACGAAAGAAAACCATTAATCAACATATGAACATTACCTCTGAAGTTACAGCGGTTTTTATTAGAGACACGGCTAAGCGTTTTGCATTTTGCATAATTTTAAAAAGTTTAAATTTGTTCAGTATTGAACAGCAGAAATTAAGTTTTCTTTTCGGAAGTATATAAAACGGAAAGAAAAAAAACGTCAGCCGACAGCGCTGTAAACAACGGTAGACTTGTGCGTAACAAGCAAGCGAATAATGCAGAAAACCATACAGAGAGAAAGAGGGGGAGAGAGAGAGCTGTGCATCATGGTAGAAGCAAAACAGTAAAAGTCAGAGTGAATACATGACGATGTTTATGTGAAGCTTAGTTTGGATCTTCTTTTGCTGCTGGTTCGGTCAATATTGTTTGGAGAGACATCAAACTAACAGCTTTAGAATCAGCGCATAAAGGGCGTGAACACAAAGCGCAGACCGCCGACAGATCAGAATCAGCGAGCTGTCGGCTTTCAGCCCCGACTGTGAGAAAGGCAACATCTGATTCTGATCCGCGGGCTGCGCTGTGTGTTTAAGTCTTTGTGCAGAATCCTGTTCCTGCTCTCATTTACTGTTTTAGCTGTTTGGTGGTTGTTGAAATTTTGTGAGATTTCACCAGAGATTCTGGCATTTCGGGCAAAATAAATTTATATTAAAAAATCGATTCAGGATTTTAATGAATCGATTTTACGTAATCCAAGCCAGAATCGATTTTAATCGATAAATCGATTATAAAAACCCACCCCTACATACACACACTCAACACTCTCTCTCTATTGCTATCTCTCGTTCACACTCACACCACCACTTTCATATTTTTGTGTTCCAGGTGCTGTATGTTTGCTTTTTTCTTACAGGTGCAGCAGGTGGCGATACATTATGTATTTCTGTTTGTACTCTGTCCTATAATTACAGTGGGATGCAAAAGTTTGGGTAATCTTGTTAATAGTCATTATTTGCCTGTATAAATCGTTGGTTGCTACAATAAAAAGTGTGAGTTATATATATTATATAGGAGACACACAATTTAGGTCTTGTTGTTTTGCTTCCTTTTTTTTTTTTGAAAAAACAACAACAACAAAAAACAAACAAACAAACTACTTCTCCTGGGTTTATTGGAGAGCAGTAAACCAGCTTAAATGAGCATTAACTCCACCTACTGGACTGGAGTGTTGACAGGAAAAGTCGAGCAAAGCCTTCTGCAACAATGTATTGCTGCCATTAAGAAATGTTTAGTTAAAACACATTTTTTATGTCATAAATGTCTTTTGAATGTGAGCTTCCACTTAGATGATGGAAGGAATGCTGTGCAGCAAAACTATTATACAAGCCACTGTGTCCCATATAATGATAATGAGATTTTAACAATTTAAAAAATGAAATATAACTATAGTTATGTTTTACAGTTATAAATATAACTGTAAAAATACTGATATCGATTTTAAGAGCGGGTGTACTCGCGGCCTTCTACCAGCGCTTTCTACAGTCATACATTTGTTTAGATTCGGAAACTAAAACGTCACATGATGTGGAAGCTAATTGTGTTTTAAACACTTTCTGAGAGAGTCAGAGAGAAAAACAAACCACAAACAAGAGGAATTTTCTTTAGTTAACGCGACTGAAAGTGTAGACGCTACACTTGACATTTTTTATGCCGCATTGTTTGATCGTTTGTGGCGCTTTGAGCCAGTGGCCGTTTTTCCAACAGACCTGAAAGCAGCATCACGACTGGCTGCTTGAGGTGTGTTTGGCCGGGCAAGGACACTCAGAGGGTTGGAATGACATTTGTGTAAGTTACTAGTTTGTTAACTGATTCTGCGGCGACTGTTGTACACAATCTAACCGGAGACTTACAACATTTGGACGGAGCAGGGACTTCGTCTGGAAAAGATAACACGAGGATCTTTTCAAACCGGTGGCTAGCTCATTGCTAGCTGTTGACTAGTTAGCATTGAAAGCTAACTGCTATTATTTGACTGTCACTGCATGTAAACAGCACTAGCTGAAGTCTCCGAGTTAATATCAGCGTTGCAGGGATACATGTTATGGTTTATGTTGCGATAGTTTCGGAGAAAATCCAGATGTGATCATACAGGGATGTCTGACAACTTAAAACGCAGCTGTGCCCCATTTAACCTCCGGAGAATATAAAAAATTTAAACATTCATTTTTAAATTAAGTTATTTAAAACAACAATTTGTACTGCAGTAATTGGATTGTGTCACAGTCTAAAACAAAATAGTCCTGAAATTTTTAGCAATGTTGTAGGAAGGAGTTGTAGTAATGCTGTTTTTAAACTTTTTTGTTAAATGCTATAACCCAATAATTTCCTTTTACGAGTTATGACCTAAGAAGTGTCCTCTCAGAAGGCGCTGTCAGCTGGAAGATATGCAACTGACAACTGAACTGACAGGAACTGTTGAGACTGCTCTGTTCATTTTGGCTGTAGTGCATTTGAAGTTGTAAGGAAGAGGCCTGTGTTGAAGTGTTCACGTGTTTCACTGGATGCCAGCTGTCACCATGGAGTTTCTGATTATAAACGTGAGGTGTGCTGCAGGTCCCGTGCTCCTGGCAGTCTGAGAGAACCTCAGTTGAATGCCTGAACTGTAGAGTTTGTGTTATCTTGCTGCACAAATACCACAAGATTTATTATCACACAAAATCTTCCTAACACATGCAATATTTTTAAGATGAATCATGTGACCGGTAAAACGTTACAGCTTTAGTCACAGTGATTGCCTGATTTGCAAAAGCCAAATAAGGTGCTGCAGCAAAAGCTGAGACGAATCCACTGCCAGTGTCCTCGGCACTCCCTGCTGTACTGATGCAGCTTTTTTGAACAACTAGTGTGTGGTGCAGTGCTAACTGTCAGAGAAGCTGCAGGACCTAGCCAAGCATTCAGGAGCTGGTGGTGCCAAAAACAGAGCTATAAGACTTGCATCTGTTAGGTGGACAAAATAACATTCAGCCGTTAGCCAAGCGTGTTTTTGTTTTGTTTTTTAGAAAAGAAGGTGCAGTCCAGCTTTTGTGTTTATTAACTCTTATTGCACCAGACTGAACAAAATATTAGCCAATATTAACTTTTTAGCAAATATATCATATCAGTGTAGTCAGTTGATTTGGTTATCAGACACTGATAATGTTTCACATTTCAGGTACAAATTACAGTGAAAACATAGAAAACTGCCTTTGCATTTTTTGTTTGATAATCAACTAATAATTTTGTCAGCAGGTTAATATCTGTGTTATAATAATGTCATGTAGCTGTGAACAGCTGACTCGATCTATTCTCTCTGTGGTCTCAACTAGATGAGGTAGAGGGCCTCTGGAGTAGTTGGGAATCTTCCAGTCGTAAAGTCTTTGTCCTGTTGTCTGTGCTGTGGGTGATGGTCATCGGGTGACCGGGGTTGCCCTGACCCTGTGGTGAATGTCTGTGAGCAGAGGAGGCGTGGCCTTCTGGGTGGGTTGTATCCGCGGCCAAGGGAGAAGGCAGCCCATCCAAAAATGGAGCTGGAGTGTCAGACAGGTAATTCACTGGATTTCTTGTTATGCATCAGTTGACAAATACTCCAGTTATTTTAGGCTGTTAATAGTTTTTTTTACTTAGGCCTGTACTACAAAACAATTGAACATACCTAGAAAAGCATGTGTGAAGATTTCATTTAAGGTTCACAAATACAAATAAGTTCCCTGTAAAACATGTTTTTTAAATTACTTAAGGTCCAAGAGAAATCTTCTGGAAATGCTGTTTTACAGGAAATTGATTGTTCAGTAGGCAGTGATTTCATACCTGCTGATCTCAAGTCTCCAGCATAACTGTTCCTGGAGCAGGTAAAGTCTGCAGCATAAACCGATGGACCTCGGTAAGAAGTAAAACATCTCCATCTTAACCCTGAAGCTGCCTCGATGAGCCCAAGTCCTGTTTCGTAGTACAGTCCTCTGAACTGTGTGTTGTATAGATGTAAACAGACATAGATGAAAGTGGAAAGGGGCGTGACCCCATGACCCTAAACTGAATAAGTAGTTAAGAAGATGGAATTTAGTATCAGTATCCTGAAAATAATGCTATCAATGAATGCCAATCCTGTCTGTCTGTTTGTTAAAGAGATTTCTTTGCATTAACTGGTTGACAAAACCTGCCCATATGGAAAAGATATATATATAAATCTTATAAAGTTTGTATCTGTCTTGTATGAAACTTGTATGAAAAGCATACAAGAGTGAAAACACATAAGATCCCTTGAAAAATTATATAATGAAACTTGTATGTTTTGTATACTTACTAAAAAATATATGAAAGTAATGAGAAAGTGGCCACTTTCATGAGTAAATCATATCAAGTTTTTACTATTTCTTTTCCATATGGGTAAGTTCACAGTTGGACCTGTAGCTTTATGGTTGCTGTCAATTTTCACTGTTAAATTCAATTTGTTTATGTATAGCACTAAATCATAATATGATGCAGACCTGCAGATCATTTTTGCTGCATAGAGTTTTTTTAATAGTTTTTTAACTAACCTATAGAAACAACGTGAGTTGTAATAAGAGTGTATTTTTCGGCAGAGATGCAGCTATTCTCTGTTCTACAACAGGTTTGTGTTTCAGGTAAAAAGCAAACTCAATGTTGGACATGGAAGACTGATTTCAGGCTTCACGTACTTCTGTCACAAAGACATCTTACTTCTTGGACACCCTTCAAGAGTTATACTTGAATTAGCGGGAAGCAGCTAGGCTAGCTCCAACACTTATTAAGTCTTCACACAACGTTTTATGTCAATGTTTAGCAGCGTAGGAACGTAAACAATCACATCCTCCCCAGGATGAATTGCATTCGTTTACATTTTATTACTACAAAAGGTTGTATTATGACAGATGAGTCACGCTGAACTCTCAGGGTAAAGTGCAAAAAAAATGGCAACCAGACCGTAAAATGTCACAATCAGTCACTGCACAAGGCTGTAAAACATATTATAAAACAGGTGCTGCTCATCAGGTGCTTGACACTGAGCTTTCTCATTTTCTCACTTACAAAGAAGTGAACAGTCTCTACTTTTTAGAGCCAAAACATGGGCCACATATCCAGGAAAAACCCATTAATAACAGTTAATAAAGGGTATAAACTGATTTACACGTCACAGAGAGAAATAAGTATTCGATTGGCTCTGTGCTCATGTGACACATTTCAATCAATCAGTTACAGATCTAATTTACACCATGAGCCCTACTCTGAACAGGTATCATACATAAACCCAATATATGACAACTTTTTAACGTTTTTGGAGCTTGTTTAGCTCCATGTTTAGGGCGGCTGTGGCTCAAAGCTAGAGCAGGTCATCTACTTATCAGAAGGTTGGTGGTTGAATTCCTGCTGCTCCAGTCTGCATGTCAAATGTCCTTGGGCAAGATACTAATCCCAATCTCCAATCCAGAATAAATGTGTGTAAATAAAAATGGAAAAACCAAGGATGTACTGAGATTAAACTGTTTACAATCTAATAGATGAAATATCACGTTCTATATGCTTACAATAATAACACCAAGTCCTTGCTGCTTCTTTAGGTGGTGGATTGTCAGACCCGCCCCCTGAGCAGTGCAGCATGGGCCCTGGCCCCACCCAACAGCCTGAGATATCAGAACTTTAGGCAGCCGGTGCTGTCTAACCCCATACATCATGCGAGCCAGCCTCAGATACTGCGCTATGGCGAGGAGGATTGGGAGGACTCTCTCAGTGTTTGTGTGCTGGTGCGACAGGGCGAGTCACATGGCCTCCACACCCTTCTGGAGATCCCTCTGGGAAGGCCCCTCACGTCTCCAGAGTTCTTGTTTCCACTGACCACAGTGGATGGTAGCAGAGAGGATGACATTAACGTAGTGACCTTCAAACGTAGCGACACTGATGCTGTAACGAGAGAACACGGCTGCTTCAGAAGCCTGTTTGAAACGGAGGGATGTCCTGCACCGTTCATGTCTGGCTCCACCTTTTACTGCTTTCATTGCCCCGGCACACACTTGGTGCCTAACAGTGTGCTAAAGTACAGCCAGGACAGCGGACTTGACCAGAATGCGGTGGAGCTGCCCTCTGTATCGCTGTGCAGCCGTACAGGCCGAGCAGAGGGGGAGCATCGTGAGAGTGACAGGGAAGGAGAGGAAAAACTGGCCCTGATGTATGAAAGGCTGAGGATAGAGGTAAGAACCACTAAAGTATGAGAGCTGTCACTGGTTATGTTGACAGCTGTAGCTGACTCAATGCTCGCCTGGTAATCAGTCTCTTCCTGAAATATAAATAGACACATTTAAATAGTCTTATTGACCATTCAAAGCATTTAGTACTACAGTCTGTACTGACTGTTTAATACACAGTCATATATAACTTAGACTGTACACTTGAGGCTTGAGGTATATAAGTTAATCCAACTTGTACACTGAAATACAGATTTTGAAATTTGAAATTTTTGAATTTTTTTTTATTTCAGTCAACAACAACAACAGATTATAATTTTACATAAAAGTACTCAAACAGTAACCGAAAAAGGAATAGGCTGAAGCCTTGTGGCTTATACTTATCCTCTCCCTTACCCCCATAGAAATAATCAGTAAATAAGTTGTATAACAGTTTGATAAGAAATCAATGATAAATCAAGAAATTAAATCAACACAAAAATTTTTTAACAAACCAAATTTCTATAACCTTGTATGATACAAATTTTTAAAAGAAAAACACATCTTCACTTCATCATTAAGTCCATAATTTCACTCCCAACACTGACACATCTATACTTAACATTGGTTCACTTTAGGCATTTCAAACTTATAAGACCCTCAAATCATATTTTCCATCTCTTAGTTGAAACTTACTTAAAATACAAATTGGATCATTCTTTTTAATCACACAATATATCATTTCTAAAGTTTTAGAATATATAATGTTCATGAATTTTAACATAGATGATCCTACAAAAACTGGTTGGTTCCTTATATCCAACTTTATTTATTACTCTAATAGCTCTTTTTTTGCAATTTAAATATTGAATCCAAATATGTTTTGTATGTGTTTATTTTGCATTCTCTTTGTGATAAAGCGTATGGCTTACGAATGATTAATTAATTATTGTCAGTAACTTTAGGTTACTTGCATAACCCCAGCAGCACGAGTGAAGTGGTCACCATGTGATTCACTTCCTGGTGGAATCCTCAGAAGCATTGATCTCATTCTGCCTGTCAAACTGCACAAAGTGAGTGGACCAGCTTCCTGCTGACTGATAAGCCCAGGATGCTGCTCCCTCCTACATCCAACATCACTGTTAAATCTCTAGGGGGTGTCCGGTCTCCCAGGAGACGGGGGAGCCTTTCATAAAATGGCTCACCAAGGGGTACCGTTTTGTCCCCAGACCCTTAAAAGCAGATTAGCCTTTTCCACAGTTAAAGTACACTCTAACCTGTCAGATCCTGTAAGAATAATAAAATCACACCAACACCAGACACAGAACGTGTCCCTTATTGTTACACCATTTTGTCAGACACAAAGCTCTATTTTCAGTCTTTGATATAAAGCTCAGGTTAGTTAATGCTTCATGCCAACAGATATGATTGTGTCTTATCTTCCTGCGTGACTGTGCATGTAAATATGTAGCAAGATGAACGTCCTACTGCTGCAGCATGTTCAGTGCAGCCTCAGACAGGAGGGACGGTAACACTCTGCACAGATGCTCTGAAAAACAAACCTCTCTTATCTCCTGGGAGTGGCATACAGATGAAAAATATGCATCCTTCTGGCTAATTGATGTAAACCAGTAGCTCCCCAGCCCCCCAAACTGGTAACCAAAAAAATATCTGCAGTGATAGCTGCTTTATTCTGTTCACAGAGCTCTACATATGTAGTTTTTTTCTGACAGCAAGTGAATTTTCTCCTGAAGAATGCAAATCGAGTCTACATCTCTACAGAGATGCATTTTTCCAGGAAAGTAGGGGGAGTTACAGTAAACTGAAGCCGGGAGCCCTGTTGTATTGTTTTCAGTAACTAGTGTTGGCCATCTCTATCTTTAGAGAGAGAAAAGTGTCTCCTGTGTTTAAGGCGTCCTGTGAGTCCCCAAAACTCGTGTCGTGGGCCCATCTAACTAAACACGTTACAGCATCCCAAACAGTAGATTCTGTTCAACTGTATTCAGTGGGAGAAATGTTTCGAACTCATCCAAGTGACTGAAAAAGCTACATCCAGATGAACAGATTCAACTTTTTGGGATGATTGGACATGTGTGAAGACTTTACAGCATCATTTGTGCCATATTTCCTGAGGGGCTAGTAGCCTCGTCTCAAGACAGTAATGGCGCTCAGCAGTTTACCTGTGTGTGCGTTGAACACTCCACCATAGGTCTAGATGTGACAGTGGGGCACGCTTTATTAAATAGGAACAAAATTGTGTGCTTGTGTGGTCCAATAACAAGCAGTGAGAGCGAGCTGTATCTCAAGGCAGTGTAACAATAGTGTCAAATTAATGAATGACAATTAAAATACTCGTTTGTACTTTTGTTCACAGATCAGAAACATCATCAAATCATCACAAAATAATTTTTCATCTTCCTTATGAATGCATCTCATGCAGTGTTTAGAAATGTAACTAATGTTTGTTCATAATAAAGTCTTACTTTTAATCACGATTATCCTGCTGCACCTCAACAGAGACAAACCAAGAAATTCTATTTTAAAACCACTGCAGATGTAGCAGTGATGATGATACATGATCCACATGACAGGATTTACTCAGCTTTAGGTCAAATATTTTACTCATTTTTGCACAAAACCACCATAAAGATTATGATGACTATACGCAATCATTGAAAAGTAAATTTGCTCCAAGGACAAGTTTTTGGGACAGCCTGTTACCATACAATACATTACAATGTTGATATTTTACATTTGTATCCAAATGTTTTGATGATGAAAACAAACAATCTTCATATTTCCATGATCAGATCGGACAATGTTTACCTGAAATTTACAATTTCGGATCACATGGTGAATAATCGGCTTTGCAATTTAACACCACCAAGATCATTTGAACACACATTTGTGTGTTTTTTTTGTTTTGTTTTTTAATGTTTGAAGAATTAAGACATTTTATAATAGTTTCCACACTGTATCCACATTGTTTCCACAGCACAAAGGGGCAAATGAATAACAAAAAACAAACTGGAGCCTGCTTATTGTAGAACCAAAACTCTGTTTTTAGACTTAAACTAACAGAATTGGAGAACATCGTGTTGAAGTGTTTGTCTTTAACATCAGCACCTAAACTCTGAAACTGATCATCATCTGTTTGTTTTGCAGCTTCCAAGATTCTTTATGACAAACCATGACTACTCCATGTACTCAAACGATGTGGAATTCATCAACGGCCTCATAAACATCAAGACCAGGTGAATGTGCTTGTCTAGCGTGATGGTGATGCGTTATAAGAGACGCTCTTATCCTTTGACCAAACTCTTGATAAGTGTGTCTGATTGCGTGTGTTGGTGTAGAGGCCGTGTGATGTACCGGCTCACGCTGTCGCTGTGGCGCCTGCTGTGTCTGTGCTACTACGCTGAAGCTCGGCTGGATGTACTGAAGCTTACCAAACACATGGAGGACGGGACCATTAAGGCTCGCTGGAGGATCAGAGGGCTTCCTTTCCACTCTCTGCTGCTGCGCTTCTATCGCAAAGACAAATCGCACCTGTACAGGTAACGCCACATCCAGAACTGGGTGCACGGGAGTTACAAGGTTAAGTGGATATGGCGATTTCTGTCTCAGTGTGTTATTTTAAAGCTCCCAAAAATGTAATGAAGTAATCTTTCCATAAAATAGATTACTGTTCTGATATACTCGCCTTTTGGTGTTACGTATATAATTAACGTTTCCTTGCTTTTGAATTGAGAGTTTTTGGAACGAGGAAACAGATTTTCAGACAGGTTGCAATGTCCACTATAAACACTATCATGTTTTTAACATTAAAAACATAAAGACTGAGAATCATGGATAACTGATTCTTCCGTTCACACTTTTACATAAAAATGGGTGCATATTTTGTCCAACCTTAATCCAAATGTCATCTCTTACACATAGGTCCTATGATGCGTTCTCTACATTCTACATTGGACATGATGGATTTATTCACTGTCACAAAGTTGAGAAGGTAAGGAAGCTAACGGCTTTTTGCCACAGATCACCCACAGCAAAAAGCCTTCAGTGCTATAGAATAACTACTCCCAACTAGGGCTGCCACGATTAGTCGACTAGTCACGATTACGTCGACTATCAAAATCGTCGACGACTGATTTAATAGTCGACGCGTCGTTTGAAGCTTTGTAAGATCCCAAAAGACGCAGGAATAAGTAGTAGGATTTAAGAGTGTAATAACGGACTGCAACAGAAGATGGCAGCACTGCATGTACAAGGATGCCAGCTGCCGTTAAACCCCGAAGAAGAAGAAGAAGAAGCTCTGTCCCAGAATTCATAGCCAGCCCAGCTCAGTTTCCAACGATGACGGCAGCTAGTTAGTTTTAATATTACTCTTATTATTCTTTCTGGGTCACAAAATCAACGTTTAACATATTTTCAGGCGAGAATGTAGCTGTGTAAACCTCAAATATCTGCTCAGTTTATCAAGACACCACATATTTTCAAAAGCGCTCCGACGTTTTCAGAGATGTCTGTTACCCACTAGCTCGATAGCTAGCCGGGGGCTAGGCTAACTAGAGCCGTGAGAGCACCGGACTCCCGGCTAATCGTTTTCAAAGCCACCGCCGTCTTTCACTACTCAGGCTAAATATATATAAGTCACTTAGATAACTTAAAAATGTTATTGTTTGGCTTTTTTTAGTATTTATTTTGTTCCTGAGTAAATCGGTTTGGCTGAGATTAAAGTTATAGTTTTTACACAGCTGAATAAACGTCAAGCAGACAGCTGATTATCAGAAGTGTGAGATGTTTGAGAATTTACTCCGGTGTCCTGTTATATTTTAGATAACAAGGAGTTTATTAAAATTCACCGAAACAATCTGCAAATTTCATTAAAATTTAATAAACTATCATCTTGTCTTTATTTTAGTTAGCACATACCTTAAACACTTAAAGCTGTAAGCTAACGATAGTTATATAAGAGCAGATGCTGCAATAAGCTGTACGTTTTATGTCCAATGGATGATGATCTGATTAGTCGACTAATCGCAAAAATAATCGGTGACTAGTCGACTATCAAAATAATCGCTTGTGGCAGCCGTACTCCCAACGATTGTCTGAGAGATTGAAAAAGATTTCTTTTTGTGTGCAGTTTTCCCAGCACCACAGCTGATAAACTTTCCGACCAGGCAACAAGTACTTCTTTTAACCCGCTTTAACCTTAGTGTGCTTTAAAACACACCAGCGTCTTCAGCCAGGCCTCTCATCACTGTCAGTATTGGCATAGATCGAGAACGTAGACAGGTGGTCAGACGTTCATCAGCATGTGAATGTTGGATAGAAAGCAGTGAAAGGTCAGATTAACATGATGATAGTGAGACCTGCTGTGATATGTGTGGACATATGTTATATTTGTTGTTCTCTTTTTCTTGCAGGTGATGCCAGCTCAGCCCCCCGTCCTGCCTAGAGTAACTTCCCTCTTGACAGGGGTTCTGGTGGCACTGGGAGTGCAGGAACACCGACCTGCTCTCAATTTGTTACCCCTGCTTCTGTCATCACTGCGACAGAGCAGAAACTGACCCAGAACAAGCATTAGTGGAAAACCAGTGTCTCTATACCCATGTGACCCTGAAAAGCTAAAGTGGTCTTCACATAGGAAACACATGAAAACTCAAAGTTATGCTTGCTGTTCAAAAATATTCTTGTCCCTGAATTAAAACAACATAAAGTCTGTCTTCTGCTTCTCCTTTTCTTATGCTAGATCAGGCAATTGTTTAGATATTTATACTACCAACAAAGTCAATCAGCTTTTTCCTTTTTCCTCTGAATATTGAAGTGGTCAACAGTGCAGAGCAGCAGGAATAAGAACATATTTTGTCACTCTGGAGTCTGAAATACTACTGGCGGCTTCTGTACCACACCTTTCATATGGTGCACCTTTGTGTAAATGTAACCTTTGAGATTTTTATACGTATGTATTGAAATCTGCTTTTTGGATCATTAATCCAACTAGCTGCCTGTTCAGTTGTGGTAACCGGCTTGTTGGCATATTTGAATGAGTGGCACAACAATCTTAAACAGTTACGAGAGCTGCCTTTGTGGATCAGCACAAGTTTGACTTCGCTATAAATGAATATGCCAGCATTTGTCTAGAAAGGTTTTTGGTCATTAACAGTGGATTGTGTCTGCTTGCCTCTATGGAGCAACTCTAGGAGGAATAAAATGATACACACACACACACACATATACTGTTATTTCACATGTTAGAAATTGGAGCTAGAAAGCAGATGAGGGAGAAGACCTTGAGCTCACTACAGAGTGAGCATCAGATTTGGGCTTCTTACTGTTAAACAGGATGTTACAACTCAATTAAGGTGAATTTAAAAAGTTGCAAAAAGGAACTAGAGATGCTGTTACTGGTGGAGCTCAGATTAGCTACACCACCTCCTTTGGTGACTATGCACTAGGGCTGCCATGATTAGTCGACTAGTCACGATTACGTCGACTATCAAAATCGTCAACGACTGATTTAATAGTCGACGCGTCGTTTGAAGCTTTGTAAGATCACAAAAGACGCAGGAATAAGTAGTAGGATTTAAGAGTGTAATAACGAACTGAAACAGAAGATGGCAGCACTGCATGTACAAGGATGCCAGCTGCCGTTAAACACCAAAGACGAAGAAGCTGTGTCCCAGAATTCATAGCGCAGCCCAGCTCAGTTTCCAACAATGGCGGCAGCTAGTTAGTTTTAATATTACTCTTATTATTCTTTCTGGGTCACAAAATAAACGTTTAACATATTTTCAGGCGAGAATGTAGCTGTGTAAGCCTCAAATATCTGCTCAGTTTATCAAGACACAACATATTTTCAAAAGCGCTCCGACGTTTGCGGAGACGTCTGTTACCCACTAGCTCGATAGTTAGCCGGGGGCTAGGCTAACTAGATCCCGTGAGAACACCGGACTCCCGGCAAATTGTTTTCAAACCCACCGCCGTCTTTCGCTACTCAGGTTAAACATATATAAGTCACTTAGATAACTTAAAAATCTTATTGTTTGGCTTTTTGTAGTATTTTATTTATTCCTGAGTAAATCGGTTTGGCTGCGATTAAAGTTATAGTTTTTACACAGCTGAATAAACCTCAAGCAGACAGCTGATTATCAGAAGTGTGAGATGCTCGAGAATTTACTCCGGTGTCCTGTTATATTTTAGATAGCAAGGAGTTTATTAAACTTCACCAAAACAATCTGCAAACTTCATTAAAATTTAATAAACTATCATCTTGTCTTTATTTTTTGTTAGCACATACCTGAAACACTTAAAGCTGTAAGCTAATGATAGTTATATAAGAGCAGATGCTGCTGGTGCAATAATCTATATGTTTTACGTCCAATGGATGATGATCTGAATCGGTGACTAGTCGACTATCAAAATAATCGTTTGTGGCAGCCCTACTATGAACCTAGTCAGCACTATGGATGAATGATAATATTAACCGAGGGTGGAAAAATGATCAAGAACCAATGTCTGATTCTAAATTTAACACAATTTCTATTATTGTTTGCCATCTGGATTGTGGCAGTTTATAACAGTAAAGTAATTTTGCAAATTAAAATCCTACAATACAGAGAAAACTAAATGATCAGATGACCCCTTTAAAACATTCCTACAATTTTAACTAGTTGGTGTGTGTTACTTCATTGATAGACAAAGCTGGGTGGATAGATGGATGCTACATCCTCTAATGATACTGCCTGGGGACAGTATGGAACAATTAACCTGTGTGTGAAGAGGACCTCCCATTTCCATGAACACATTGAGTCTATTAGATATGATTCAAACCACTGCAGCCTCTACAGCGTGCTCTAATCGCTGTGATGAAATGTTATGGTCAACAGCATCGAACACACACTCTGGTCTAGCAGGACAAACACAGAGATGAGTCCACAGTCAGAGACCACAAGCAGAAAGACATTTCAAGCCAATAATCCAGATGGATAAAAAAATCTATAAAGACTGATTTAAAAGTGGATTTATGATCATGATGTTATCAAGCAGGTAGTAACAGTTCACAGTTTGACAAATATCACCGATCGCCTGTATCCTGTATTACTCAACAACAGAGTCAATTACACGTAATGCTCTAAAATTTAAAATGTGCAAGTCTGTGATTCACTGAAATCAATAAGATGTGAAAATAATATAAACAACAATCACGACTTTATATGGTAAAGTGCAACTGACAAAGCTCTATGCTACTATGTATTTATAACAGAACTGCTCAGTATTAGTGTATCAGGACCTCTGCTGTTTGACAGCAGAACAGTTTAAGATCATTTTTAGCATAGATTTGTGCTCACCTATGTTTTTTTTCACCATCACTGTTTACTATAACAATAAATATACACTTTATCTCATAAAATATTTTTGTTCTTAACAACACTATAACACGTTTCCTCCTAATATTAAGCACGCTGACTTATAAATTCGGACACTGTCAGATTACACGTTCACTCTCATTGTGCATCTGTTTCACAGATTAATGAAACTTTATTCTCTGACTCTGTTCCGTCCTAGCAGTGACACCACCACTAACTAATATACAGTAATATACTAATAATATCTCAAACTTTGGTATGACTGCCCACGCTGATTAGAAACTGCATACCATAGAGGATTAGTTCTGACATTAAGCTCGATCCTTTTGATCCTGTAGATCTGTTTGCTTCTGCACTGATGTCAGGTCCTTCTCAGAGGTGTTGGAGGTGTTTTAGCAAGAGTCTGCAGACTTTCCCATTCTAACCAAACTACAGCGGCGTGCGTCTCCATGACACAGAAGAGAGGAGGAAGTGAAGTCAGCAGCTGTCCTCCTTGCTTATGCCACATTACATGTATCAGGGTCTCACGCTGCAGGGGAGGTTTCATCACCATCCTGCTCCTCTGTGGCACAAGCTGTTTGACTGGGACTAGGAGTCTTCTGTAGAGAAAGCTCGATGTGTGTTGGGGAATCTCTGGCCGGTGAAGTCTGGATCGTCTCTCACTCGTTGTGTGATGTCACACTTTACCTGGCAGGAGGATACAGACAGAAACAGCAGCTCACACACAAAACTAACTCAGAACAGTGAAGTACAAGATCTGTATTCCAGGGCTGGTGGTACTGCCACGGAGTTCGTATCTCTTTTTGAACTTACCTATTTATTAGGGGTGCAACAATACTCGTATTGATATTGAACCGTTCGATACAGAGCTTTCGGTTCGGTACGCATATGTATCGAACAATACAACATTTTTAATTTATTTTATCAACTTTCCTTCTGTCTGTGTTGAGCGCTCAGTGGATCTGCGCTCGACAGTGCAGCCTAGGCGGAGTAGTCGAACGCAGATTCACTGAGCAGGGCAAGCTAGCTAGCTAGCAGAAGCTAAGCTCTCCTTGCAACATGGCAAGTTGAACCTCCCCCACCCTCATTCAGATGTGGCGTTTGGAACATTTTGGTTTTCATGTGACGTATGACCCTGAAGGTAAGTGTGTCATGGACAAAAGTAAAACAGTATGTTGGATGTGCCACGCAATGCTCAATTACATGGGCGGGAACTAGTGTGTTAGCAGGTTAGCTCGTTAACATGTTGGCCATCCAGCCCCACACACGGGGCGATCCGCGGTAGCTCGTTAATGGAGATTTGCCGTGTTGTGGCGTTAACGTCATTTCAGATTAACGCTGACAGCACTAGTGGGAACAAAATGAATATGACTGCACATTTACTCCGACATCATCCTCGTGCAAAGACAAGTGGAAGCAGACAAAAACAACATGCACGCATGCTACAAACTTTACCCGAGTCATTTAGACAGCCGTTAGCACATGATTCTCCTTATGGGGACCTGATATGTTTAATATGCTGCTGAGAATATAGCCCAGAAGAAGCGTATAGTATAGCTTTTATTTTGGAAAGAGCCATTTCTCTGTAATAAACTCTCTTTTCCAAAGATGAGTGATTCCTCAATCAGATTTTTTTTTTTATTACTTTGTTGTTTCAGCAACATTGAATTTAAAAACTGTACTTTTGAATTAAAATATATATTTATAATTTTAATAAATGACAAATTAAAAAGGCATGAACATTTTTTTTGTATCAAAAAAATATCGAACCGAACCGAACCGTGAATTTTGTGTATCGTTGCACCCCTATTATTTATCTACCAGTATTGTTCTTTATAAAGTTGGGTTCTCTCATTCTTTCCTTTGAATGGGGTAATGGACCTCCTCACTCTTCTAAAGGTCATTTACAGAAAACCACTAAAAGTGGGAGCCTTTCTGTTTTTTATTTTGATGTTTTTTATTTGGCTGTTAATAAAGCTAATACATCCTGATGATGACGTTGTTTCCTCACACATCTGCCGGTGACAACTTCATTTTTAGAAACTCTCTGAAGACTCTAAATTAAATGCAAAATACTCTCTGAGAAACATTTCTGTTCACTTCACAATAACAATCGACCATCTTTTCAAGCCAAGATCATTTTCCTACACTGGAAAAAGAATTGCGTCGCATAAATTTTCATCGATCAGAGTGTTTCCTTCTCTTAACTTCAAATCAACATCCATTTTCCTCAGTTACATTTTTATTGTTACCTCCAAATCAGACATTTTGTATGGGAACGTCCTTGAAAAGTCAAACTTTGTATGATCTCTTATTGCCGCAACAAACTTCTAAACATTTATTATCCAAGTTTTCACTACACTAGTTACAGCAAACTATCTTAGCAAAGCCGGTCCAATGAACTGAGATGAGCTTTGGGAGGAGGGCCTGGCCATTTACTCCTGTCCCATGGAGGAGCAGCTCTGACAGAAGGCATGATCGCTACAAAATCATTCATCTTATTAGAATGGAAATCGGCATCACCTCCCTGTTTTAAAAGGTGGCTTAGTGAGATGTTGCTAAACTTGAATGGATTTTGGTGTAGTAAAGGAGATGTCCCCACCTTTCAAGAGGCTTGGAAACCTTTCTTGAATTGCCTTTGTTTAATATTTAACCTTTGTTTAACATTTGCTTGTTTGTACTGGGCTTACTTTAGTGTAGAGTATGCTACACTGCAAAACAGGATATGTCAACAATCAATACTCAATTTTGGATGAATAACAATAAACAGGAGTAATTAAGTAATCAAGGTATCTCACGTCATACTTCATCATCCCAGATCAGCTCTGCAGCAGCTGATTACCTGTTTGGCGTAGGCGTCCTGTATCTCTGGGCTCTCCAGCTCTACCTGCAGGCTGTTTGGGGACGAGACAGGCAGGACTCCCACAGCTCGAGCAGCTCGACTAACTGCGTCCGACAGGGACAGGTGCGGTCCTTCACACTGGCTCGTCTAAGGGTAGAAACACTAACGTCATCCTTCTCTGCCCAACGGCCTTTTTCAAAAACCTGCAGTTCTACCTTCATATGCAAGTGAGAGAGTGCAGTCTTTTTGTTAGAGCTAAGGCTGACAACAGTAAGAAGGGATCTGTGACACAATCAGACTTTTCTGTTCAGTGAGTTTGGAACAGCAGGTCTCACCTTCCTTCTCTTAGCAGGCATCCCATGCAGGTAGGCATCAGACAGCGGGGGCTGGGCTTTGATCTTCCTCTGGGACAGCATGTCATGTCTGATGATGGGAACCCATTCCTGACCAACGTATTATTGCACAACTGTAAGTGATGGTCACTCATGTATGTAGCTAAAAAATCTGTGCAAAGGAAAATCACAGTTGTAGAGGGCTTTGCCCTTCACAACTTTCCCCTGGATGTCAGAACACACACAACTGCTTATTTACATTTCCTGCCATAGATGCCTTTATGAAGACCACGCTGGAGAAAACAAATGCTAAGGCAAATAAATTCTGTAACTATAGTGACTGTCACTCATTTTTTAAACAGTGTGGTTTTATTAAAATAAAATAGCTTACCATCCCAGTACCATCCATGTTTAAACGGACTGAGAACGGATCGCTTTTCCTGCTCTGATTCTTTCTATTAGACAAAGTTTCATTACAATGTACAACAGAGGATAGTTCAGAATATTAAACATTAAACAGCACTGGCATTACTGTCAGCTGCCCAAGTACACAAGATACCCAGAAAATAAGTTTGTTTGTTTGTTTTTTTTTTTGGGGGGGGGGGGGGGGGTTAATCTGTGGGCTACTCAGAGACAATAGTCATGAGCCTTTCAAAGAAGTCCAGAAAACGGGACCACAATTTATAAAATTTCTTTTTTTTATCCACAAACTGTCCATTTTTTTCTAAATCCATACAGGACATTATATCTTTTACCAACTGCTGTGCGAGGGAGGAGAAGATTCTTTCTCTTTGTTCTGGGCCGCACCAGAAACAACACAGAGCGGATCTCGTTTCATTTGATGCCGCAGGACTTCACACATAGTTTGGAAAACAGAGTTCCAGTGAAGGACAGGAAGTAATGGACCAGGAGCACCCCTACACCTTCTACAGGTCAATATACCAACTTAGCCCTGGACCAGTGTGTGTCAAGCACACACTGATATGTTGTGAACTTGGCCAAGGATTGAATCCCACAGTTTATGTGTGATATGAAAGTTAAGATTTTGTTCCATTTAGATTGGACAGCAGCTACTGAAGAACATTGGAAATTTGAAATTAAATTGTACAGAACTGATGTTGTGCTCCTAGAGGCTGGTGTGACCATTAAAGAATTGTCTACAGGATTGTCTGGAGGTTTTGGGAGGTTTGTGCTGTCAGTGTCAGACCTGTAAAAACTGAGCAGTGGCAATGCCAACTTTGGTGGATAGTTGAGAAAAACTTGCAAATTGTCCATTTACATATAAGTTCGCAAAAGAGTTTAGAGCGGGGTCGGCAACCTTTCTGATGACGAGTGCCATCTGAAATTTCCTCAGAAGTCAGTGTGCCATATTAGCAGTAAATTTAATAACGCTCTATATCAACAGTTACAGACTATATAGAACCACTTTATAGAATTATATTTGTTCGCAGATGTTGGCAGCTATCAGCGAATAGTTATCAGCTATATTGAAACAAAAAAAGACTTTTTTATCCATAACAGCAAATGAACTGTACAACAGAAAAATGCAAATGCTATTTATGGTCTCCTCACAATAATGATAAGAAAAATAAACTAGGCCAATATGGCATGTTTGTTAATACAGAGACACACATGTTAATGTGATCTCTGGTCTCCCACTCAGAGACACAGGTCTCCGAGTGTCCAGCATTCAGAGGCTACCTGAGGACTCATGTGAGAGAAAATCTGCTCACACAGATATTAGAGCCAAATACTATCAACAGTGCCTCTGCAATGTTCTGAAGACAGTTAAACTTGTCAGGTAGTGATGTCCAGCAGGTGAAAATGCACAGCTGTGGATTCCAGCTGCGTTCGTAGTTCTGCAAACTTTGACCCCACAGAGTCGAGCTTTTCATTCAATCAGCTGCATTTCGATGTCCTCTGTGTCCAGCCAGTTAATGTGAGACAAATCCAGCTGCTCATTAAAGATTTCTGGTTTGATCAGAAAATAAAACATTGGTCCAAACACCTGAAAGTCCCAAAAACACTTTGTGAATTCTGTCTCGAGTATCCGGATGTATCCGTGTATTTCTGCGGTGCTGATGCTGCGCTGAGCGGAGAGCTCCTGAAGCTTTTGAAGTGTCGGAGTGTGGAAATTTCAATAATGCTTGAGGAAAAAAAAAAAACGCCAGCTAGCAACGTCTCTCTCACCGGTAGGTAAAGTGATTTTTATCCAATTAAAAGTTGAATCTGATTGTTAGGTTTGTTAGCTAAGATACCGTCATTAAGAAGCGGCACAACTAATGTGTCTATGCGAGCTAATTTGCGATGTGCAGCGTTGGCCCGGCCATTTAGTTTTTAATGCACCTTCTCAAATTAATTCACTGTGTGTCGTGCCCAGGGCTGGACTGGGACAAAAAAATCAGCCCGGGCATTTTGACTAAAGAACTGCCCAAACAACATCTGCTGGTTTCCTCTTTCTGGCGCGAAGTGGGCGATAAACAAACAAGAGAGACGATCAGCTGATCATTGATCAGTTTCATGATTGAAGTAGCAACAGGAGAGGGAGGGGGAGAGAGAGAGAGAAGAAGAGGCAGCTGTGCAGTGTAACGAATAAATAAATCCAGCTTTGTGTCCGTGACAAACTGTGTTCCTCTTCTCCTCAATACAAAACACGTAATATTTTCGATTCCGTTTTTTACGGGACGGTTGGAAACTCTACTAACTAACCTTATGAATAAAATAAAGTTCACTATCAGTAACATCATAGAAACTCCATCATGCTAGCTAGTACGCAGTACGAGTTATTGTAACTGACTGTAAAAAGTCAGCACAACGAAAATAAACTCCACCTAAACTTGGTTTATATCCAAGTTCATATCCAACCCAGTCTATATCTGACCAACATAGACTGCAGGTCATAACTTCTTACCTGAAGTTCAGTTCACCTGACACTCGGACCGGCGGCCGCCTCGGGTCTCTCCTCCTCCTGCCTCCCCTCTCCCTCATCCACCTGCTGGCCTCTGTGGACGCTCCGCCACAGCCAGTTATTTTTACACATCGGCCAGCATCTGGCCAATCCACCACATTTTATTGTTTATGCCGTTACAAAAAAATAAATAAATCATCGACCCGCCGGTCAAATGCCCGATGGGTCGATGGCCAGTCCAACTATGGTCGTACCATCAGTTAACCCTTCGTATGCCAGCTGTGGCACGCGTGCCCAGGGTTGCCGACCCCTGGTTTAGACCCTTTCTGTGAAAAGCCTTATCTGTCATTGAAGGAACAAATAGGTGGTTTGCTGCAATTGGGCTTTGAAGTGAGAAAGCTCGGAGACCAAGACTCGTCCTAAACAGAAACCAAATTCTTAGAGACTGACTGACTCCTCTATTATTACTAGGTGAAGACAAAGCAAGAGGAAGTGATGAACCTAAAGTCGCAGGTTAAGAAATCTTCCTGTTCAAATAAGACTCCATGGTGACCCAAACAGGTGATGACGGTTCAAGATGGTAGTGTCGCCAAGACAGCACACACCTGATATTTGCAGCCCAATAGTAGTATTGGAAACTAGGAAGGGCAAAGCCTCCCACCAGCCTGGGTCTTTGAAGAAGAGCTTTCCTCAATTTTGAATGTTTACCATTCGAAATGAATGAAGTGATTAAAGAATCCAGAGATTTAAAAAAGGATTCGGGAATCATGATGGGAAGGCATTGAAATACATATAGAAATGTTGGAATAGCATCATCTTTACAGAGTTAATCCTGCCCATTAAGGACAAAGATAAGTCTTAGAAGTGTTATTAGATAAGACTGTGGTTCCATTTCTGAGGTTTGTTAATGACTTGTGCAGGAATAACATAAACTCTAAAAAAACAAAAACAGAACAAAACCTCGTCCTTACAGGTGGAACAGCTGCTGCCCACGGCTCCACTTCAGGAGCCACTTCGTCGTGTCCTGCTCGGGGCCCAGAGGAGCACTGAGATGAACCATCCACAGATAAACCAGGTGGAGGTGCTTCTCCCTCTCGGGTGGAAACCATGGCCTCCTCCGCTGTAGTGGCTGCAGCTGGAGACGAACTCTCCTCCATCTGACCGAGAGGTGAAGTGAGCACTAGGACTGCAACGATTCGTCGACATGATCGATGACGTCAACTACAAAAATGTGTGAACGCGGAATTTTATTTTCGACGCGTCATATACTGATACCTCGTAAATGTGATTTGGTAGCTGCAATACACTCCAGGAAGCTATGGGGGCAGTATCGCCTCTATCGTCTGCCAAGACTGTGCTCAATACTAACGAAGAAGAACTCAGCGCGAACGGCAACATGGAAACGGAGATTTGAAAGCATTAACGAGAAAACAAAGTTAAATGCAGACTGTGGACAGCTTCCATCCACGACAGCACTACTGCAGCGCGTGAGCATTGAAAACGCGGTTTAGAAAGTTCAGTTAGTGCATCGCGCTGACGCCGTGTTTATGTTCATGTTTGTACTGTTTCTGTTAGCTTACCTGTGGGAAACTTCTTAGGATGACGCTTGCTAGGCAAACACCATTTCAGTTTTGTTAGCTAATGAGTCAAAATGCCAATCAAAAAGGAGTAGCTACACTGTCTCCTATTTTTTTCCTCACATTAATATTAGCATTTATTTTGAATAGTAAAAGTCTTTCACCCAACGTTAGGTACTTAATCTGTGGGTTGGACTAATATATAATCAGTTAAACGGTTAGTTACTAACCCCAGTTACTAACCCCATGTTGCTCTCCGATGCATCCATCGAAGTGTGAATGTGTATGAATGTTAGACAGTAAGCACTTAACAGTAAGGATGGGTACCGGTATCCGGTGCCATGATGGCACCGGTTCTGACATGAACGGTAGTAACCGGACCGAAACACAGCGCACGTTTTGGTGCTTTTTTTTTCCTGAGCTGTGATGACTTTAGATTCTAGCCAATCATTTTACGTTTCCGAGGATAGTAGGCGGGCCCAGGTACGTACGTTCTTTTAGAGCAGAGCTACAGATTAAAAATGCCCACGGTGAAGCGGTCAAAGTCTGGCTGTACTTCACAGCAAAAGATGCAAACTCAGCAGCTGCAACAAGTGCTTTAAGCTGATACTGTGATGCTGTCAAAGGAGGTAACACCTCAAATCTGATGAAACACCTGGCGACGCATAGCGTTTTTTTAAAAGCCGAGAAATGCGCCGTATTTGATAGCTTGCTGCGAGACATCACACCGAGCACATCTACTGCGGGTGTGGTGCCTGTTATCGGACCCGGAGCCCTGCCAGTGTAGCAGAAATGATGAGGATGATGATGCAGCAGCAGCCGTTCTTCTCTGTGTGAGTAGCTTAATGTTGTTCGTGTGTAATTTACGTTGAGTAGGCTAACCACGTTATTACATTAATGCATGTAAGGTGAACTAGCAAACATCATCATAGTTACATGCAGCTGTCTTCTTGTTTGATGGCAGATGCTCCCTTCACCCTGGACAAAAAGGCTAAAATGACCAAAGAAAAAGAGGAAAACAGCTGAACATGAGAGGTTTTTGGACCAATTTTGTGTTCTCCATTCTTTAACACCGGTTCGAGCACCGTTTAAGCACCGGCACCGTTTCAAAAGTACTGGTTTGGCACCGGTATTGGATAAAACCTAAACGATACCCATCCCTACTTAACAGTTTAGAACAATTGCTGGTGTGAATGAGTTAGTTGTATAAAGCGCTTTGAGTGCTTACATAGAGTAGAAAAGCGCTATATAAGAACCAGTCCATTTACCATTTAGTTAGTTGGCACTGAACGCTACACCACCTGAAAAACCAAAATAACCACATTTATGATTAGTAACAGTCTTTGCCCGTGAAAACACAGGTGTATAGATGAGTTTGTCCTCATCACGTCTGAATGGCTGAAGACAGCGAGATGCTTTCATGACAGAGAGCATCTTTAGCGAGGTTATCAGCAGCTGGGAGCAAGGCTCACTCCAGAGCACGTCCCACTGCAATCATGAACTCATGAACCGAATCATCTGTAAATGTTGGAAACTTGTTATTCTGGACTGAAAAAAAGGAATATTTTTGACTTAATTTGAAGCTTTATTTGAACTTGTGGACAGAAGCCATTTTCGTTTTGTTTGCACATTATGTTTTTGTTTACATACTACTATCCCTTTATTTTCTATCACTTATATTTAATTCATTTATTTTTTTATATTTTTTAATTTGGTTTTTATTCTGATGGTCCTGCTGAGTAATGTTAAAAATACATTTGATTATTTTCACATTCACATGTTTCCAGGGTCATTATTATAATTTGTTGCGTGACGAGACAACAGGGTGATGTTCACAGGTGAGCAGACTTGAGCAGGTGAGGTATTGAAGCCTAGAATAGGAGGTTTGCCCACAGGAAGCAGCAATAAGAGTTAAATGCTGACTAATTGGCTAATCGAATAAAAATTGGCAGATTAGTCGACCACCAAAATAATCGTTAGTTGCAGCCGTAGTGAGCACACGAGCCTTTCATGTCGTTCCATTGGACTGAAGCACATTTGTAAGATACAAACTGCACTGCATATGGCTAGAGCGCCTAGCCCTCACAGAGAGAAAGCATAATCGTTGATTTAAACACTAATAAAAAATATTCACTAATTCAGACTAAAATACAAGATCATTTTTCAGTTACTTATACAGACTCTAATTTTGACAGTTTCACAAGTACAAAATGTCACGTACTCCACCTGAATCTTTGTTATATTTTATGACTGAACTCATATAATGTCCAGCTAACTGAAATAGAAAAGCTGAAGTTAGAAAAGAACAAAAATAAGTAAAAACTCACCTCCACACTTGCTCGCTCTGTTGGCTGTTCCACCTCAGTCTCTGTCCTCTGGTTCAACTCCTCCTGAAATAACATTTCAGGAAATGTAACTAAATCTGATTCTAATTACTCAAATGACAGATTTAAACGTAGTTGTTAAGTCTGCTGTTGGAACAGGGTCGTATTGTAGACACAGTCAAATCGGAATACATTCAAATGAATGTTTGATCATGACCCTTACTTATACAGCTATGTTGGGACCAGAGATGGGTAATCCAATTACTTTTTTCAAGTAACGAGTAAAGTAAGGGATTACTTTTACCAAAACGGTAATTAGATTACTGTTACTTTCCCGTAGGAACGCTGCGTTACTGCGTTACTAAAACCGTGATTTTTGCGAGAATGTCTCATGACAGTGACGTAAGCAAGTGCGACGTTCGTGACAACAGCTGTGTGCAGATCAACAATGGATCATATATCGAGTGCAGAGAGAGTATGAGCGTGCAGCGTTTAAAGCGTGGAAGTACTGACCTTACTTTGAGTTTGATTCCATAAAAAGTGACAAAAACATTAGTGTCCGTTGTGCGTGGGAAGAAAACTTCTTTTTACAGCAAAAAAACCCTAAACTTCCAAACAAGCACCGAGTAGCTACGACGTAATGGGAAACTCACAGAGAAACTCACGGATTCTTCCACTGACCGCTGCACACCTGCACCAGGGTAACCCTCCGCCTACCCCACTCCTGCTTTACAGGTGAAAATAGAGCAACAGGACCGCTAGTCTTTGACTTTATTTATTTTCTGCTGTGTTTTACTTGCATCTATTTGAAAGACTGAGTGTAAACACAAAAAATATTTTATTTTATGTGCTGGAATGTGCAGAAAATAGGTTTTTAATTTCTTCCAGTCAGAGAATGTTGCATATAATTAAATTTTTGCTTGATGCATAAAGTTAAAAGATTAAAACTAATAAAACAAGTTTTAAAAAGAGACTTTTCCATTTGATTACATTTTGTATGATGATTATGCAGAAAAAGTAGAATTGGGCTGAAAGATCTATCACTTTATCACCTATTCAGGTTGTAAATCGTGTTTTTAAAAAGTAACTAAGTAATTAAGTAATTAATTACTTTTGAAAATAAGTAATCAGTAAAGTAACGGGATTACTTTTTTGGGGAAGTAATCAGTAATTAGTTACTGATTACTTTTTTCAAGTAACTTGACCAACACTGTTTGGGACCTGACTGTGTCTGTATTACTTGCATTGGCAAATCATATCTACATAGATAATGTGGTTTTAGTAACAGCTTGATTAAGGACAGAAAATCCACCTGTAAATGGATAATGTAGTGTTGGATTTGGTCCTCAGTAACTGGGTTATGCTCCAGAATGATGTGCAGCCTCATAGACATCATGTTGGTCAGCCAGTTGACCAGACTGGGATTGACGTCTGCAGACATCCTCCTCTGCACAAACACAGAGATACACAGTAACAGGCAGCTGCCAATCTGTGCCACGAGCAAAGCACGTGATGCTGCGTTACTGAAGATGTATACAAACAATGTGTTGGTTGATAACAGCAGTCAGAGATCTGTGTTCTCCTCCCAGGCAATACAGGTTTAGAGCCAGACACTCAAACAGGCTATGAGTGCACAGCAACAGCAGGCGGGGGCCAAACATGTGATCTGCGACGTGGAAAAAACAAAAAACCCAAATATAAAACCATCAGTGCAGGATTCTGGCTACACAAAATACTAAGATAAGAAAATACTGTCGTGAAACGATGCCCCTCTGTGGAGGTGATATAGTTGAGCAACTAGATCAAACATCAAAGGTTGAAATAAAACTGAAGTTATTCCATAATCCACAACAAACTGACCCCCAGCTTTAAGCCATTAACACACTCAATGCCACATATAGCATGCCTCAAAAGGGTTTTAGCTCAAAACCTTCCATGTTCCATGTAAGCAGTTCTTAATGCCCTCTTTTCCCAACCGTTTCCTTCTTGCAATCAAAGTGAACTTACCGTGGCAGCGAAGGATATGTGTGGCCATTTGCGTGAACTGCTGTCTGAAGAAAGACAGGTTGGTCTGAATTATGTCCACTCCCTCACGCACTGTCACTGTGGCCTAGATGCAATACACAGCGCTCACTTATGTGCACATGTCACAGGAAATTAAGGGTCCGTGTTACTATGTTTGTGTGTGAAAGACATCGTCCTTACAAAGCTCTCAGCTATGTAATCCTCAAGTCCATTGATGAGGTCCTCAGCTGCTGCCTGGAGGGAGAATAATGTTACATTTGTTCATTCGATTTTATTTTTTTAAGCACACCATTGTTTTTCTTGTGACATTACCAATAAGTTTGATGTGTCACATGGCCTTCTTCCTATTGAAAAAACAAAAGTTGTATCCAAGATGGCCGACTTCTAAATGGCCACCATGGTCACCGCCCATCTTGAGGAGTTTGCCCCCTCACATATACTAATGTGCCACAAACAGGACTTTAACGTCACCAACCATTCCCATGTTATTATAGTGTATCCATATAAATGGCCCACCCTGTATATTTTACATAGATTGAACACAGTGGATCTTTCATGAGTGACGATTAGGGTTGCAACTAAAGATTCTTTCAGTTACACTGATTAAAATACAAGCTGTGTGAAATGCACATGAGATCATGATTTATGTTTTTCCCATATAGGAGAGGAACAGCAGCGCTGTCCCAGTAAAGACGGCACTGATGCCATTACATTAACTCTACATAGTACTCACAGCTATGTTGGCATCAGTAGGTTCTTGGTCCTGGAGATAGTGTTCAGTGAAGAAGTCTGTGAGCTGAGGCTGGATGCGTCTCAGAGGCTGGGCGTTCCCATGAAGCAACAGCACCATATCCACCATAGAGAAACTCTGACACACCAGGGAGAGCAGGTCCCCAAAGAACCCTACCATCAGATAACAACCATGGTGATTAGTGTGAACTGCAAGAACTTGTTAGGCACAATATCTTCATTCAAGGACTCACCCATGGCATCCCCAGAGCCAGGAACAAACAGGTTATTGGTCTGGGACAACCTCTGGATGAACTGGGCAATGCTTTCTCCATTGCCCTGCTGTGCCCCAAACGAGCTCATCATGGTGGACAGCACTCCCTGCATAATGCCAGAGAATAAATCTGGGCTCAGAGAGTCTCCGGCTGGGCTGCTGCCGGTCTGAGAGGGAGCAGGACCAATGGACTGATGAAGAAGTGAGGCCCTGGGGCCAGGGGCAGGTGGCTGTGCAGAAACAACACCTGTTGCTCATTGACTGGACAAACAGTCTTTATATTAATGTTCAGAAATGTTTAATTCAGGTTTTCTGTCATTTTATCTAAACTCACTGGTGCCACGTCTGACACGCTCTGGAAGAAGCCAGGAGCCCCTGGTAATGTCACAGTGATGGATGGAGCCAATCCAGAGGCAGGACCACCCAACCCTGCTGCTCCCAGTAGAGATCCCAAGAGCTGAGCCATGTTTCCCTCTGGGCTGGTCTCTGCTGGCTGACCGACTGAGGTAGTACTTGTGGTGCGGGTGGATGTCTGTCCAGATGTATTAGCTGAGGGAAAGTGGGGAGAAGCAGTGCTGGAAACAAACATGGGAGAGGCAGACAGGGAGGACTGAGAGTTCGCTGAAGGATCACCTAGAGAGTTAAAAAAACATGAAAAAATAATATTACATTTTTGAGGCCAATACTGATAAAAGTCAATATTAATATTATTTTTATTGCTCTCCTAACTAGTCTTCACACCATTTGTTGTAGAGACATCATTTATATGTCCTCCTACTTTTTTTTTTTTTTTACTGGTTTTTCCAAGGGTGTGAAGCCAGGTCTCCGATTCAGTTATCCTGGCCTCCAGAGGTGTAAACATTTATTACAAGTATTGTTTTTAATAAAGGATGCTCAGGATTAATAAACCATCTGACACACTGTGCAGGAAAGTGCAGGAAGGACAGGTGAAGACGCCGTGCTGCTAGTCAGTCAGCTATACGCTGAGGTAACCTAGTGAATCTCTAAAGTCACAGTGAATGAATACTGAGTAAGAGTGTGCTTTGGATAAAGCATGTGATGATTACACTTTTAAAATAAGACATTATCCATAAGCTTTTAAGTTAACTGGCTACACAGATGAGCTACACAAAAACACCACTCTGCATTGTAACAGGAACAGGAAGTGACACAATGGCACTGACCTGGCTGCTCCAGCATCAGAAGCTGTCCAACCAGACCACTGATCATCTGGGTGAGAGAGGAGGGACCCAGTGCTGTGCCCTGTTTACAAAAAGGTGAAGTGTGCAGAGCCACACCAGTGAATATACGTTTACTGCACAACAGTTATTCTACATAATTCAGTGCGTTGTAAGATGTATCAAAGGTTCTAAAATTAGCTGACAGTCGATAATCAAATCATTTATGTGTCACTTTTTAAGTACATTATGTTTGTGATGTTCAACCTGTATCTCCTCACACTCTGTGGTGGGTTACCTGTCCTGGCTGCTGGCCACCTGTAGCCCTCAGGTTGATGGTATTTCCCACAGGCTGGGTGATGTGGGTGGACAAGGAAGGCCTGGTGATGACCACCCTACCCTGTACAGGGGTGTTGGGGAGCAGCGGTGAAGCGGCTGTCTGTGCACTGGGTGTTGAGTCAGAGCCAGAAATCATGTGCACTGGGTGGGCTGCTGAGGGTGCAGCAGCCATGGCAGTGGGTTGGTGAGAAAACTGGTGCACAATTGCCTGCATGAACTCAGGAGGTAATTCTGTGAAGTGGGCAGGTGTTGTGCCTGAGAACAGGGAGAGGACTAAACTTAATTGAGTGAGTGCACTTGAAGTCCACTTGGCCCAAGGTGTTAAAAGGGGGGGGGGGGGGGGGGGCACCTATACTAGAGATGGCACGATACCACTTTTTTAATATCTTGCTGCTTTTTGTATAAGTTCATACTCAAGTTAAAAAAAAAAAAAACACTAAAGCTTTTCTGTTATACCTGTATGCAAAAAATACACTGCACCCAAAATATTTCATAGTTCAGCAAAACTGATCAATCTAATAACTTAAACCTACTCCATCCTCCCTATTCTGGTATTTTAAAGAGTACTTAGCAGAAATATTAAACAACCTAACTAATAGGGTTGCAAACTCCCAGCAAAAAAATAAAAATAAAAAATAGGGAACCCCCCCCCCCCCCCCCCCACCTCATGATGCTTAATCGACGTAATCAACTTTAATTTGATGCAGGGAAAAAATGCACAGAAATAAATTATTTTTCAAGAATAATTAAATAGATTCAACATCTTTCTTCAACAGAACTGCAGACTGCACAGATGGAAAAAGTACTATAGCTTACTAGGGTATATTAGACTTAACAGTTACTATATACAGTAATGGACTTCTATACATTTTACATCAGATTAAAACTTTGGGTGTATATTCAGATAATTATTAAATAATTAAAAGCTCGACATTTTAAATGAGAATAAGAAAGAAAAGTATGTCTTTGTGCCCCCTTTTCCCTGTTCATGCCCTATCGGCCCCCCTGGCTAAACTTTGCTAGATCCGCCCCTGCACAGTTACCAGCGTCAGCTACGTAGAAAAAGATCCTGGTGTAGAAAGTAATATTAAATAAATTCTAACAACAGCTTATCAAGCTTAAACGTGCTGCTGTTGTTCAGCCGCTGGTTTCCTCTTTCTGGTGCGAAGTGGGCGATAAACAAAAAAGAGAGACGGACTCACGACAGAAAAGCCGATCAGCTGATCATTGATCAGTTTCACATTGAAGTAGCAACAGGAGAGAGAGAGAAGAGGGAGTCGCTCCATATATCGGTTGTTAAGCTTAACGTGGGAATGCTTTACAAACATTCAGAGATGAACTTACACACTTGCTTTACTTCTCTAACCAATAACTTTCTCAGAGATGAAATGCCGGTTTGGTAGCGAGGCGAAAAATACGCAACCAGACCGCTGACAGGTCTCGCACGCCACAGCTGCTCTATCACATGAGCACACTGCTCCGACGTGCTACAGTTATGAGCTGGGTTACGCTATGTCGCAAGTTTTGTGAGGTGCTTTTTTGATATTTAACGGATCGGATTACATTTTTTATTTCTCTCCGATATCCGATCCAGTCATTTAGGTCAGTATCGGACCGACACCGATACGTTATATCGGATCGGTCCATCTCTAATCTATACTGCACTGTTTAAGCAACAACTCACTCAATGAAATCAACATTCATTTGCCAAGAAAATTATTGTTGATGTTTCACTCACCAGGTTGTTGAGAAGCTGCGGCATTTGGTTGTCCTGGTATCTGAGACCCTGCAGTCGATTCACCTATTCAACAACATCACAACTCTTTCAGTTTCACAGCAGGGGAACTGATACACTCATCGAAAATACGCAGTAGCTGTTTCAAATGTAATGTGAACACACTCATTTCAGCTGATGAAAGCAGCCATTAGAAGATCAATAGATCAACCCTGTAGTGACACATGACAGATTTCTAAATGATGCACAATAATAAAATTGTGACCCATCTGAAAATACCGTTTGCAGATTACTGTAATTGTTTGATTTAATTAGATAAGACCCATTTATCCAAATAAACAAATGAATAGGGCTGTGCGATATGACCAAAATCTCATATCCTGATATAAAACATCTATCGTCCGATAACGATATAAATCACAAAAATGTAACATTTTCTGTAAAGTCTGTGAATCTCGGGCAGCTCGACTTGCGTGAAGTGTTTCCAGCTGCGCGTCATGTAGCTGGAGTCGAGTGTTTTAACGATGCATGAAACGATACATTTTTAGACATAACTTGTAACGGCCGCTGTTTTCTTTGTGAGCATTTATTACACGGCGTACTGCGGGGAAAAGCCTGTTCTAACGTTTGAGTCTAAGGTTTATTTTTTAATTCTCATCCATAAATAATCTGCTCTTTCACGTGATTCAGTTTATTATGAAAAGTCTCAACAGGATCTTGAGCTTTATTGCGAAAGGTTTATGTGGAACATAAACAAGCGGACACGCGATGCTGTTACCGTCGTTGTTGCTAACGACAACGCATAAAAACAGGCGCTTGTCAGTCTGTAGTGTGGTTATATTAAATATAAGAGAAAGAGAGAACTTTAAGAAATTAATATAGCCACTACAGTGACCATCAAAACGATGAAAAAATATTGCTGTAAACTGTTTATTTTGCGACACCACGAAACAAACGAACGTAAAATGAAACGATAGACGTTTTTATATTGTCATCCGATATATATAGTTATATCGAACAGCCCTACAAATGAATACAGTAAATAACCACAGAAAGAGTTTCACCTCTGTTCTGTGTCGTGTATAATACTGGCATCAGACGGGTCGCAGAACTTCATGTTCTATGAAGGAACAGTCAGTTCTATGAAGGAACTGGAGCACACGTACCATCAATGTTCATCTGCATCATGACTACAGGCTCCATCGTCTGATGTGTGATCCGGATCACCCTAGGTCCTCCTCGATTGGTCCCATTTGCCTGAAGAGGCAGAGTCTGGCCTGTAGCCTGCTGATCTGATTGGTCAGTGCCCTGAAAGGTTTGTTGCTGTCCATCAGTTGCTTGTCTACCATTAGACGTCATGGTTACTGTTGTCCCTAAATGCATCTGGAGGGGAAATTTATTTCAAGGTTTGTGACAAAAGGTAGGGTAAGAATTCACAAGTGACACTGCCTGAAGCCCTCTGATCTATTCCTTCTCCTTCGTAAACAAATGTTGACATTTGCATTTTCAGGTCCAAACACTGCTTAATCGCGCAAATCTGCACACTATTTTAATGCACATTAGTTTACATTGCAATAATGCATTAAAGTTACTAATCAATCAATGATTTTGTTGCTTCCTGTGCTGTGCAAGTAATAAGTAATTTTTTATGAGTAATGAAACCAACCACTGAGAGCTACCAGATAACACTGCGCTGACACTAAGGAAATATAAGCAAAGTGGCACCTCCCTCATATTATCGGTCAACATATGAAATCCTGAAAAATAATGTAACACTTTCATTATATCATGTCCAAATATTATGTCTACCCTTTAGGTTTAAAAAGGAGTCCCTAGTTTTAACATGTAGACGTTACTTAAAATCTATTTTTTAAGGACTATATTTCACTGTTTCTACACTTTATATAAGAACTCAGACAGTGCATGGTGACAGTAATCCTCCTTCTAAAGTTCTGCATATTATTATATAATAACATATATAAACATACATTTCTTGTAGTTGCTCACCGGGATTGCACAAATCTCAGGAGGGGTTTTAGCCCACTCATCTATACAGGCGCTCTCTAAATGGTTTATATTTCTATAGGACGGAGGTTTGGAGACTGGACAGGCACGCCATGATCTTAATATGTAACTTTTGTATTTTTTCTGGATTGGTTGATATTTATACTTTCCATTAAAATGAAACTGCCATAATAATATTTTTATATAATTTTGTAAAGGTCTTTAAAGAACTAAAAATAATAGACCTTTAAACATTAATGCCTGTTTTTTCTTGTGTATGCAGGAATGTGCCTGAGACAATATGTTACACATTTTATTTTGGTTTCTTATGTGATATTTAGGGATGCAACGATACCAATTTTTTCAAACCGATACGATACCGATACTTGGATCTGAGTACTTGCCGATACAGAGTACAAAAACCGATACTTCTACCACACACACACACACAAATACAATGAATTGGAAGACAGGTTTTATTTTATTCTCTGCCGATAAAAAATTAAATCTTAATAAAAATGACCACAAAAACATTTCAAGTGAAAAATAAGCACTTCTGTTAAATTATTGCAGAGTCTCCACATTGTAATTTAACAAAATATCACTGAACTATTGGCACTGTCTCGAGCTTTCAGAATAATAAATAAACACTTCTGTTTGGAATAAAATAAATACAAATTAGGTTTGAGAATAAAATAAACTTTTAAATTATTGCAGAGTGTCCATATTGTAAACAAACAAACAAAATAACTTAAGTATTTGGCATTGACGAACAAACTCCTCATCTGCCCGTGGATCATCAGTCCACTGTGCTGTTAAACCAAGAACTGACATCGCACACACAGCTTGTCTTTACCTCTTCAGAAAGTTTTGGCACCATTATCTCCCTGATTTTCCACGACCAGCATTGGCTGGTCATCCAGAGCGATAAAATGAGTCAGAGCCTCTGTTATTTTAACTGCCCGTGGATTTTCTCTTGACATTTTTCTTCGCTTTTCTAAACCCTGAGTTAAAGTTGGCTGTTCCACACTGCTGACATTTTTTTTAGTCTAGCTACAGCAGCCTCCAGTTTCTCTTTTTTATCTGGAGCCGCCAGTCTCACTAGTCTAACCCTGTGCCTGTTTAGCGCCGGATGTCCCCCTAGTGGCCAATCTAAAAAACTACAACAGAAATGACAAGCCACCCTCTGATTAATTAAATAAGTTATTATCGGTTCATGTATCGGTTAACTTTTACAAGTATGAGTACACACACATTTTACAGTATCGGCCCCGATACCCGATACCAGTATTGGTATCGGTGCATCCCTACTGATATTTAACTGCTGTAACGTTTTGCTTTTTAACCTGCTGAGGGACTGCATATGCAAATTAGCTCTAAGCAAACTCTTATAAAATGCTTATATTGTACATGGTCCCTTTTCAATCCTAATCAATTAAATTAAATTAAATGTGCCTTAATTGTATGAACCTACTGAAAATCTAATGCCACTGTACACCTTTACAATGGCAGATAAAGATATTATATTTGGTACAATTCAAACACTATCCATTGCTTGCATGTTATAATTGTTACGGTTATTACACTATATCCTAACACAATAGTTCTTCACAGTAGCCAAAAGATCAGTGTGGTGTGAACCTACTGGCAGATTAGCCTGAAGCAGAACTGGGTGGTTGTAGTGAGCCAAGGGGCCAACCGCATACAGGTGACGTGGAGGAGAGGTTCCCAGGTTACAGCGTAGGTCACCAAGGACAACCAGTGTGATCCCTAAGAGACGAAGAGCATCTCCAACCAGGTTAAGAATGCGCTGATCTTCCTCTCTTTCCTGGGTCTGTGAAAAGAGTTATAAAATCATGATTAATGCTTAAACTAAAAAGCACTGACATGACAGTATCTGCTTATCTGCAGAGAAACTCTTGGTTTCTCTTATTGAAGCCGCTTCCATCAGTGCAAAAGGCATATTTCTTAGCAAGAGCTCCTGTCACAAAGTTTTGAGATGTATTTTTCCCAAGTACACTAGTGTGAATATTTTTGCTATGGCCACTACACGTTCATCTTACATTGTTGTTGTAGTCTGCTGAGGTGGCAGCTCCGAGGATTGAGTGGGTTCTCTCTATGAAGGGACGTAATCGCTCCTCCACCCTCCTGACCTCAGAGAGAACCTCCACAAAGTCAGCGGGACTAGGGTGGCTGAGGACAAACAATGGGAAAGAAGAGTCAGCGCTACAATAAACACTGGCATTTTTGACATGTGTTATAGGTCAGTTTGCACAGCATAAAGAAGCTAGGACATACAAAATGATATATAACATGATGATCTTTGAGAGTCTGCACTAAGGCGCACCGGATTATAAGGCGAAACAAAACAGTCAGATAAGTCAAACTTTACTCAACTCATTCTTCTTCCTTCCTCCACTTCCGTACCATCGATTCATTATTGTTGAATTCTCTCGTAGATGCTCTATGTTGTTACAGCATATTAATGACTAACCTCAGTTGTTCTCCTGACTGAAGTTTGGTCTGTTTACAGCATCCTGCCATGTGATTGCATTTGTCTCTAACCATCAGGAACCTTCACATTAACTTTCATCGAGTGGAAAAGTGTTAGCGTTCATCCTCCAGCTTCACTGTGTTTATGCTATGCTAAAATAGCTGTGTCGCTAGCAATCACGTAGCACATCGTTATATACCAGCTAGCCCAACTTCAGTAACCCTACAAACGTCACTGCTGTTTAGTTTTCTGTCTTCATTTATGTTGGAAGTGATAGCAGAGCTGTACGTTTGAATTTTCTCAGAAATCTCTCAGTCAAACATGCTATATCATGTTTAGGTGGAAGCTAGCGAGCTAACTTCCTGCTAACTTCCTGCTAACTTCTAACTCTGTTAAATGTAATAAATTCTGTTTTCATGGATGCCTGGATGTTAAACACCATAGTTACACCTGGTAAAGCAGCAACGCTGATCATTTTATTAAAGATGAAATAATTTAGACTGTTTTTAGCTCTCAGTGATGCCGCAGTGTTTGTTTGAGTTTTGGACCCAGATTACTCCGCGAGGCTCCTGACTACGACAGCCGTAATGCTCCGACAATCCATCGAGCGCTGCGGCTTCGTAGCTCACCAAAGTCGTACTAAAACATTTTTTGACAGATTTTTGAGCACCGTGTACCACATGAAATCAGTTAGAGGTCAGTAACCACAGCCACTGTCGATTTTTGAGAAAATTAAAGGATTTTTTAGTGTGCCTTTATAGTGCGGAAAATACGATAATTTTATGTCACTACTTGGTATATTCAGGATTGACGGTGGCTTGAATGACTGCGTTGGAGTTGACCTCCAGCGTTGAGGTCCTGCCCACTGAGTTCTCAATGAAGAATATTTATGTGCTGCTATCCTTGTATCACCAAGCACTACAGTATTCATGTGTGGGGCTCTGAGTCATAGGCTTTCTTATAGTCAGTCCAGGTGATAGTCATGTTGGTTGGTCTGGCGTATCAATGAGCAGCTGGTGCTGTAGCCCTTCTAATGCCTTTTAGAGATGTGCTCATGTACTGACTTATGCGCCTACTCAGCTGCTGATGATGATGATGATGATGCCTGTGGAGAGCCAGGTAACTAGTTGCTAATTTGAGACTGTTGTAAGGCTGTGATAAAGTCCTTATAGTAGTGATCACAGAGGATGAACGATTCTGTGAGAAAACACTGGAGTACTCAGTTACAAGTAGCAGCAGTAGCTAGAAACTGTTTAGCACATGACACAGCAAACTGTAAAGACCGTATGATCAGATACCAGTTATTCATTTTGACTTACCTGGGCCCAGTGACAGCTGGTCTCTCAGTTTGGGGTGAAGCTGATGCTGCTGGGGGTGAGCTGGTAAGCACTACTTGTGGTGCTTCAGGCCTTCTTAGAGATGAGGACAATGGTGTTGGGGACAAAGAAGACGGAAGCATCCCTGCTTCTGAATGGGAGCTGCTGGCACTGGGCACTCCCTACAACACAAAACATGTCACTGTTCCCACAAGCATTTCAGTAGTTTTTTGTTTAAAGATTAATTCAAGAAAACTTTCAGCATCTAAATTTGCATATTGTCTACTCAACAGAACAAGTTAGTGAAAAGTGACTGCACACACATCCTGGTACTGAACCTGGGCTATTACTATAGTACTGTCGCTGAAGAGAGAAGTTGTAGTATTTTTGATTCAAAAGAATCCTTGGAGAGTACGGCCAAGTCAATGCCATAATTTGTCAGCTTTCTTTTGTCCATATACAATCTGCCCACTGAATTTCATTAAGTTTATTCTTTGTTTAATCTCGTTTACAGACACAGTTGCCTCATCTCTCAGTTTACAGGTCGACAGGTTTTCAAAGATGCTCTGAAGAGTGACGCCAATGAAGGGCCTTAAACCTGCATTCTACTCAATGGCCAGCAGGGTGCAACCTGTCTGCAAAAAGACTTCCAGTTGTATATGAGTGTATAGGAACAAAACACTGGCTCCCTTGTTTTGTCACCTCAGTAAACACATTAATGATGACTTCATATTTTCAGTCACTAGCTTCAGGACAGACAGAATTAAACTTAAAGTTCATTTTGTTACTCTCAGTTAACCCTTTAAGACCTACCATAGAACCAAGTCCGCCACAGCTTATATTATATTTTTACATGCTGTGGAGCCATTTTTGGGAGCATTTCAAGTTGATATACGTCAATACAACCATTACAGCCCAGATTTTAATAATATGTCTGCATTAAGTGCATAGTAATTACATAAATTGCAAAAAAGTGCAATAAATTACAAAAAAATTGAAAATTGTTTTTGTTTTTTTAACATATATTTCTAGTTAGAGAAATTTAAGAGGCTTATCCCTCAAAACTGTAAATACAAAAAAGTTTCACAAAATAGTTTCCCACCACAGGAAATTTATTTTGAGTGTCTTCATAGTTTTATTTTTGAAATACACCAATTTTTATATACTGCAGGAAAAACGAAAATAAATATTATAATGCAAATTTGCAAAAAAAGCAGCATATGCATCAAAATAAACTATTTCCAGCAGTGCAATATGAGTCCTAAGCATCCCAGAAACCACACAGAAAGTCATAAAGTCAAAGATAACTTTTAAAAACACCAGTATAGGCTCATGAGGCCTTGATGGTAAAAAACTATTTCCGCAAAAATGACGTCACTTCCGGTTTCGGGCAGGTCATGGCGGACATGCGATAGTTCACGCTGACGTCTATTCCAACGTAGGAAGTGTTATGAACAGCTGATCGGATCGGCAAAGCGTGTTTCTGGAATATTATGTTTTTGTTGCTGCAAGTGCTTTTTATGCAGTTTTTGCAAAGCTTTATGTGGAAGGAAACTGTGACCGAGGACAAGCTGATGGCATAAGATGTAAGTACAACTCCTCCGGTTTCATATGCAAAAAAAATTATTGCGCTAGCTCACGTGGTTGCAGTTTTATAGGGATTTAAAAGTAGTTGCGCAAAACGGAGCGTGCCGCTCTGACCGGTTTTAAAGGGTTAATATTCGATTCAGAAAAGAACTTAAATGGGTTGCTTATTGGCTAATGATTTGTCAGAAATCAAATACAGTGTTCAGTCATCAGGTCTGGTTTCATACCAGCAAGATAGTGATGGCTGCAATCCTTAAACCAGTCAATAATAGGTGCTTACTAACATGCTTGGTAAGACCTATGATTACTTTAGTACTTTAGTGCTGAAAAGTTTTTCCTTCCCCATTTTTGTATTATCTTATCCATTTTCAGACTAGAAATAAAAAAGAACTCTAAACAGAAGCCATAACACAATTGATTCTCTGACTCCGCTGATAGCAGTGTTACAGTATACTTCCTGTTTGATCACCCAAAGTATGCTGAGAGCTGTTGTGGCAAAAATCTATTCATAAAAAACAAAGTGACAGAACAGTACCAAAACACATTTATGACACTAAGAAATACTGTGAGACTGCAAATAAAAACAAACAGTACATATGAAAACAGTCCATGTACTGTACCTCCAAACTGTGGATCAGAGAGTGAGCGTCTCTAAGCAGGTTCTCAGCAAGCTGCAGCCTCACCCTGGGTTCATTCTCAACTGACCGGTCCAGGTTGATTTGCACATCCATTGAGCCGTTGCTCTAAAGATGCACAAACATATATTAGATTTACAGGATGAGTGAGGTAGAAGGGGTTTCCAAAAAAAAGAATAAAGAAATGATTGGTGAATAATGACACTTTACCCCCGAACCAGTGCTGACCCTGGCTTCACCATCTCCAGTCAGCATCTGCTGAACTGACATCTGCAAAACAAAACAAAAAACCACAAAAAGCTCCTTACAGTTAAATTTAGGCCATCATAACCGCTAGTGATGCGACGTTCTGTATCGAGGCTTCGAAGCTTGTGTCGAGTAATGGAGGGGGCGTTTCCGCGATGCGCGTATCGAGGCTTGCTTCATTTATGGGAGGAGCTGTAAATGATGACATCCGAAGCCTCGCTGCCCGGCTGTACCACGTGACTGGTTCAGGAAGTGGTTCGAACTTTGCCACGAGCTATGACAGCGATATAAACCCCTCAGACTTCATTCAAAAATGTAGGTGTTTGATGGAGAGTTGCGGTTAGTGAGAGTTAGAGACAGTTTGGAGAGAGTTTGGAGGTTTATGAGAGTGAGGAGAGAAAGTCAGGAGAGAATGGAGCCAGCTAAGAAGAGGAGGATGTCCTCCCCTGTGTGGGAACATTTTGATTTTATTCCTCCCAACAAGTTATGTAAATTTCTACAGAAGATGTATTTTCATAATACTGATGGCGCAATAAAACTTATGTTAAGCGGCTTTACTTTTGTACAAGGTGAAGTGTTTGCTATGTGCCAGGGAGCTGGGATATAACAACAACACCTCATCCATGCTTAGGCACTACAGAGCTTTGCATGAGAATAAGGGGAACACCGATTGTGGAGCAAGACCAGGTGAGCCATCAAATGCCATGATAATATAGCATGCAGTAATGTTACTAAATGATGTAACAATATTATACAACTGTAATAAGTTACGTGTGTGTATTTATATTTGTGCTTTGTTCTCCTGAGGAAAGACAACAAAAACAATCTCAAATAGGTAAAACCTGGTTAGCATGGTGATTGAGGACTCCCAGCCATTTAGCATTGTGGAGGACAAAGGATTTAAAAGATTTGTTAAATCGTTAAATCCTAGCTATGTTCTCCCCACTAAAAGGTCATAAAAGCAGTGAAAATGCAATTTTTACAGAATAAAATGTGAACAAGCAGGACTGAGGCCTCAGTGTGTAGCTGTCCACACCTCAACGTTACAAAAGCACAACCACTGTCCACACCCCAACCACACCTCACCTCACAGTAAATGATCATTTCCATTTTAAGCATTTCCAAATGATCATTTTCCATACTGCCAGTATAAATATACACAGTATACTGCCATCACTACAATATACATGTTTTACACACTCCTTTTGTTGTTGACATTTACAGGCTGTCCAGTAGATGTCCTACTAGAGCAAATGAAGCTTCAAGAAGCTTTGCGCTGGGGTGAACCAATTGGATGAAAAGCTTCAGTGCTTCATGAAGCTTCATCTGCCCATCACTAATAACCGCAAATCCCTCTGAAACCCTGTAATGTGACCTGTGTCGTAATCTGAAGTGTATTTCTTTAGAAATGTGTCGTACACAATAGTACATGTATTAAAGTATTTAACACATAATGCACCATGCACAAGCATGAGTAGGGTCTACACATGTTTACCACAAGAGTGTAAGTAAGCCTTTACCGTTCCCCTCAGAAGAAAATAAATACGCAGGCCTTGACCCCACCTGTATCTGCTGCGAGTCCATCATGTTGACAGGTAGGTTGAAGCTCCCCAGCATCACATAGCTGTTGCCATTGCGGTCATGTGGGGCACCCTGGGAGGAGGCATGGCTGCTGCTACTGCTTCCACCCTCTGCCCCATCAGTAGAAGCACCTGCACTCCCAAAGGAGAACACAGTGGCCTGAGGCGGGGCACGCTCCACCAGATGGATGACTTTACCATCTACATCTAAAGGAAAACAAAGTGATGGACATCATTAGATGCTCCAAAATATTTATGAGTTACTGTTTGGCAATTTTTGTTGAAAAAGATAATAAGTGTATGAGAGGGGGAAAAAACAAACAAACAAACAAACAAAAACCCACACAAATCAGACAACAGTAGCCAAAATATTTAAATAAGGATTAACTTTAGATCGAGTGCTTGAGCAAATGCAAAAACTGAGCGAGAGGGGCTGCTACTGTGTGTGTATATGGATCATATCAAACACTGAAATACATTTCTTGCAAGCAGCAGTGAATTTTGTTCGCTCAAAATAAATTTCTCCTCAAAATGCAACACTTGTACTTGCATTTTATTTTACTTCGCTCAGATTAATGGCACAAAAATAACGCCACAATCAGACACGTGTTCAAAGATCATCCTAACTGTTTGGATGCACAGGTCACGTGGTGTCATTTGCTCACTGTATTCAGTCAGCGTTCTGTCGTCCTGTAGCACTCTGCCCTGGTAGATAAGTCTCTGCTTGTCAACCGGGATCTCCACTGAGGACGCTATGTGCTCCTTGAACTGCGTCACTGTCAACTGGAGAAAATACAAACACACAAGATATAAGCACCCACCAATCAGTTACCAGTAAGGGTGAGGATGTCTAACTAGATCAGCATTTTAAACAGAGACTATTACCTCGCCTCTGACTTTGTAAATCCTGCTCTGTGAGTCCAGAGTCTTCACTGTGACTTCAATCATCCCGCTGGACTCCGTCATACTTATCAATGTTCTAAATAGAGCGTTGGCCAGTTTATGTGCTCTTCTGTATTTGTAATTGTCGCGACTGTGGGGAATGGAGGACGACTCAAGCTTGAGGAAACACGCTGCATCTACGGCATGAGATTAGTCAAAATAACAGATATGGTGAAAGCAACTTGCAACAGACAACCCATACCCTGTTGTTGTTAATTTAGTTAGCTAGCTAACGTCAAGTAACCCCTATTACCGAGAAGGTAACAGTGCTAACTAGCTAATTTCCCCTGGAAGCGACGTTGCACGAGTTCGGTTGAAAAACGTCAGTCAGCTAATCGACACAAAAACGTGGGGTTTGTTTTGAAATGGCTGTCTACAATATTAGCCAATGCAGGCTGAGCCGTTAGCTAAATAAACTCCCAAACGTCGTAATGGAAGCATGGTCACATGACCTCGATGACGTAAGATGTTGACGCGACTGCGTCTGAGCGCTTTTACAGGCAGAGGTACAATAAACATACTGACTGAGAAGTGGGACAATGTGTACTTCATCTTGCGACAGAGACTGTCGGGCGAATGCTTAGGGACCCTTTCACCACTTGGGGACCCCAAAGAGCAATTAACTTTTCAGATATTTTTAATTATTTGTTTTTCTTCTTCTTTTTTGCATGCATGAATGATATATATGTATAAGTTATATATTATCAAAGGTATAAAGGTGTACAGAAACACAGTATTACGTAAACAAAGTACTGTTGTTGTAGTGATTTGTACTACAGGCTCTAAGCTCGTGTCTTCAGCGGTGCAGTCTACAATGTTAAGAAAGCCCCTGTCTGAATATCATTTTCATACAACTGGTTTAGAATAGCAAAGTAGCTAGCTAGTTACTAGATTTTTCTCATTTAACTGGTAGGTCACCTTACAATTCAAGGTCCTTTTTTTCTTGTTTGTGTAAAACTGAGCTTTAACTTTGATCCCGGTGGTTCTCACTAGTCTGGGTCACATTTTCAAAAATATGTTTTGGCACTGAAATCGACTTTTGAGAGAAAACGTTTTATACCTGAATTCAAAGGTCATGGTTAGAAAATGTGTATGGTTAATATTTATTTGCATGAATTAATTAGTTATACACTTTTCGGTGTTGTATTTGATGTATGTTGTTGGGGGAGGGGGGTGGGGTTTGTTTTTACTTGTTTCAAGTATTTTTTTTAATTTTTCTTTGTTGATTTTTTTTTAAATACTGTCTGTCTTTGATGAGTTTTGTTTATTTTCCATATGGAAAGCATATTAATGCGGCGCTGTTTATTTAAGTTAAATTATTTTAATTGTAGTTACAGTTTTTGCATTACTTTGTTGTTACACTTCAAATTGGTGAGCGTTACAGTTTATTTAAAACCAAAAATACTGAAGCTGTTGATGTGTTTACAGTAAAATCATTTTATCTTGGTTCATTTCATTACTTTTAGTGGGCCTATAACATTCAGTATCCCATCTACAGTTAGTACCATAACACTTGAATAAAACATTTAAATCAACCCTCGGCCACACTCGTAGCTAAATTTACTACCATTTCAGATTACATATCATAACTGGATAAAAACAAGCCAGGCTGTCAATTAAATTATGTAAACAACACTGCTTCAGCTGTGCAGCTCTCTGAGGTTTGATGTATTTTACGCTTCTCTGTGTGGCCAGTAGGGGGAGTTTGAAAGATTATTCTCCCAATTTGAAAAACTGTTGTCTGTTGCTAAGACCTTTATCACTGTGCCTTACAGCCTGACAACTACAAAAAGTCCTTACATCTAGTTTTATAATTGTAATCATAATTATAGGATAGAAAAACAGGTTTATAGTATGTGTATGAATGATTACTAATCAGTAATTATCAACAGCAATAGTGAGCACATTCTGCTCTTCTGGATCATGCATCTGCTTAACTGGTGTTCTATTAAAGTTTAATTTCTGGTCTCGCAAATTGATTTGTCTGTGTACACATTTCCATTTGGACACCGAATAGAGGGAGGTTTCACCGATCACAGAATGAATCTCAACTGTGCATTACTGGAAGCAGATGGTGTATGCCACAACCAAATGCTGTATGGTTGAACTTTATGGTTCAGTAGAGGTAGCAAGTTCATAGTCCACTGTCAGTCCAGACCGGTCTACAGCTCTGTTGTCACCTTGTAGTACACAAAGTATGTGTTACAACTGGTCTGTGGTCTTGCTTGTGTTATTGTTGGTCCACCATGCAGCCACAGAGAAGAGCAAAGTTATACGATTCAAAGAGCTGAATTGAAACAGTGTTAAAAATATTAAAAAGTGTCCACTGTAGACGCTGTATTTGCTTTTCATTCTGTATTTTTTAAATCTTTGATATTCCTTTCGTAGTTCTCCTATCACCGGTGAAATCCCCTCCCTTCTCTGATCAGGCCCACGTATCAAGCTTCATTATGATCCCGTAAATGTGCCTGTGTACATTTCCTGTCCTTTCACTGTCCGAATGGAAACATGTAATCATATGTGTTTCCATTACACTCTTAAATAGCAGGTTGGGCAGTGAGCTACAGTCGTGTGATGGGTGTGTGGTAAACTGGTTAACTTTAGATTAGTTATATGGGTACACAGGGTTCTGTAGCTCTTTCCGGCATATCTCGTAGGCATAGTGCCAAAGAGTCTATGTCAGGAATAGGTGTCAGATGACGTTAACAGTGTTGGGAACAACCACCTCTGTGTTGCTGGGTGATGGTGAAAACTATTGGCTAAGAACAAAGGAAGAGAAAAGGAAGAGGGAAATGTTCGGAGACTGCAAGAAGGAAAGCCAGAGGTTACGTGGAGAGAGTAAGGACTATGCTAGAAATGTAAGGACTATTGGTGGATTCTATATGAAATCACTTTCCAGTTCGCATGCTGAACTGACCAAGGTTGTGACGTAAACAGCAGTGAAACTTTAAACTAACCAGGCTCTATCCATGAACGTGCTGCACTGCTGTTTTTTTTAATCAGAATCATGTAAAGTGCATGATCCTGGTGCAGTATACAGTGTACAAACAAGCAGCAAATGAGTAGCAGCAATTCAAAAACATTTGACATGTCAATTAAACCGGTGATGATAAGATAATCATGTTAAACTGTAAAATAGAGTCTGACAGCTGCTGGTAAGAATGACCTGCAGTAGCGCTCCTTCCTACACTGTGGGTGTAAACGTCTACTGCTGAACGAGCTGCTCAGTGCTCCTACAGTCTCATGCAGGGGGTGGGAGGTGACGTCCATGATGGATGTTAGCTTAGACAACATCTTCTCCTCCCCAACCTGCTCGATGGACTTCAACGGACAGTCCAGGACAGAGCTGGCCCTCCTGACCAGTTTGTTAAGTTTCCCCCCGTCCCTCTACTATTCCACTGCTCCAGCAGCAGCATAAAAGATAGCAGATGCCGCCACAGTGTCGTAAAACGTCCTTAGAAGAGTCCCGTTCACCTCAAAGGATCTCAGCCGCCGTAGCAGGTGAAGACGCCTTAGCCGCTTTTAGTAAAGGGTATTTGTATCTGTGTACCAATCCAGTTTGTTATTGAGGTGAACACCCGGGTATTTGCACTCCTCCACCGTTTCCTGGATGTTCACTGGAGTAATAGGGGGTCACCAGCTCCTTCATCTTGCTGGCGTTGATGCGAAGATGGTTCTGTTCACACCAGCTGACAAAGTCATTGATGACCCCCCTGTATTCCAGTTTGCTTCCCTGTATTCCAGGAGGAGGAGTCAACAAAGAGTTCTAGATGACTGGGAAATTACAGCTGAAGTGGTGAGGGAACTGCAAAGAAAGTGCTAATTACCCTCTGTGCAGCCTTCCTGTTCTCAGGTGTGGCCCCTGTGTAGAAAACACCCAGGGAGTAGGAGAGCATGCCCTCCACTGAGTCAGCAGCTGCTTCTGGTCCAACTTATTCTTCCTTAGGACATGGAGGAAGGGCAGCCACTGCTGGGCCTTTGGCGGAGATGTAGGTGCCCAGAAACTTGTCATGGGTTTAGGGGTTCTGGCCTTTCTAGCTGATGAGGGCTTGAACACCTGATGAGGGTTGGTGTTAGCGATGAAGCCCTCTATCCATCTCCTGTAAGTGTCTTTGGCTTATTTGATGCCCCTCCTCAAGTTAGCTCTGGCAGTGCTGGACCTAAAATTGTCCCTCAGCCTGAAAGCGGAGTTATCAGTTCTGATCAGAGCCTCTACTTCACTCGTCATCCAAGGTTTCTGCTTAGGAAAAACCTGGAATGGCTTTGGTCACTGTCACGTTCTCTGGACAACACTTAATGTAGAGAAGAACATACTGAGTGAAGGTCTCCAGGTCTTGCTGTTCAAAGACAGAACAGTCTGTCAGATCAAAACAGTCTGGTGGTCGGATTATCGTTGGTGGGGGAGGGGTGTTGTTTTCTGCTTGATGTTACTGTATATACATGTTCCAGTGTCCAGTTCCCCCTTGGTAGGACACTTAACATGTTAGTGGACTTTGGGGAGTACAGATTTTAAACATGTCTTATTAAAGTCCCCATCAACAATAGGGACAGCCACTGTCATGATCCTGGGTCCTTTTGACCCAGCGTTTTGTGTTTTCTATTATTGTGATTTTGGTTCTGTTCTTCCTCTGTTTAGTGTTTGTTCTGCCCATGTATTCCTGTGTTAAGTCCGCGTTTCTTAGTCTGTGTCTTTGCATGTGTAAGTTCCTGTTTTATTGTGAAAGTCTGTGTCTTATGTCAGTGTGTTCTGTTTACGTTTCCCCTGCCTCGTCAGCTGTGATGTCTTCCAGGTGTGTTCCCCTCCTGTTTCCCATCCCCTGATTCCCGCCGTGTGTATTTATAGTGTGTGTTACCTCGTCCTCGTCTGTGTTGTTTCCGCTCGGTCTCCCTGCGTCTCTCCGTATGTATTTCCCCGGACCTTCCTGCATCTTCGTTTCTGGTTTGTTTGGTTAGTTTTACCTAGTGATGGTGAGATGAAGCCTCATGATGAACTGAGCTTTCCACCCAATTGGTCGACTCATGGTTCGAAGCATTGTGATGATTAATTCGCTCTACTGCGCCATCAAGTGGACAATTCAAGTGAAGGCTCTGTGATTATAATGATGTGTAAACCTCTAAACTGAATAAATAAATTGTTTTCTTGGTTATTTATCCTGGATATTGTCTCAGTATGTGTGATACAAAAGAGAAAGTGGAACCTATCAGGACAGAGTTTTGGTATGATTGTGTAACTGTTAGCCTCAGACAGTCAGTCAATAGTATAATTCAGATCATAGATCAGTACATTTGCATATTTTTATAACTATAAAAAGAAAGCTGACACTTTCGAGACTTTATCTAATGTGTAAGCATCACAGCAGATGCCTTAGATTAGAATCAGTGAGCTGTCAGCTTTCAGCCCCGACCGTGTCCGTGCTGTCTGGTGAGAAAGGCGACATCTCACTGATTCTGACGCGTCAGCGCTTTGTGTTTTTGCACGTCTGCACGTCTTTGTGCAGAATCGGTGTACCTGCTCTCATTTACTGTTTTAGCTGTTTGGTGGTGGTTGAAATGTAGTAATATTTATATTAAAAATCGATTCAGAATTTTAATGAATCGATATCACGTTATCCAAGCTAGAATCGATTTTAATCGATAATCAAAACCCGCTAGTACCTGTGTAATCATGCTTATGTACATCTGGATAATGACACAAACTAGTATTTGGCGCTTCACTTTTTAATAAACTAAAAGACAGAAATCAGATTATAGGATCTGTAGTGTTGTTTATTTATATTATGGTGCTTATCATTTGTGATATTTATTACTGTGTGCATACTTCATTAGGAGAGATAACATAAAATAAAAAATCTCTTCCTTCCTGGTTCCATCGAAGAAGAAATGCTCAAGTAACTATGTAACACGTACGTAATCCAATTCCACAACACAGTGTGATGGGAAAGCTGTGTTTTTCTGCCCATTTTATTTCGAATCTGGCGCGAACCGGTGAACCAGTCCTTGAATCAGTCACGTGGTACGGACTGCCCGCGAGGCCTCGAACGTCACTGCATACGTAATCAAAGCAAGCCTTGATACGCGCTTCACAGACACGCCCCCGAGATTACCCGACACACGATTCGACGCTTCGACACACAGGACACATCACTAGTTTTACCCAGTTTAGGTTCTAGTTTTATGTTCCCAGTGCCATTGTTGTTTGTATTCCTTTTGGTTTAATAAATACTCACCTGCACCTGAGCTGCCGCATTTTGGGTCCTAATATATTCCACACGTCTGCCACACCGGACGTGACACCCTCAGGGTTTTTCTCTCTGTGGTTTCTCCCCTCATTCTTGGCCAGAGTGTCTGTTTTAGTTCCCTTGTGCATACTTTGTGGATCCAGCTGTTTATTCTCCGCTCAAATTCCACCATTGTTATTAATCAAGCTTTATAACAGCAGGCAAGATAACACTTATGGACATTTCCACTGTATTTATAAACCATATTTATTATAGTATAATGTAATCAACATTCCTCTATTTATAAACTGTATTTATTATAATGCAACCTCAATGTGCACTACCACCGATTACATTGGACCTTATATCACTTGCTCCTTTATAATTTACATATCTGTGTAGACACTTATTATTATTCCCTGTGTCGGTACGTCTTTAACTTTAAGTCAATTTTTTTGGTTTCCCTTTTTTAACTCTTATTCTAAAGGAATGTTAAAATCTACATACTGCTAATGGAGAGATGCCAAACTGTCTTTCATTGTTCTTGTAACAGTGACAATAAAGATCTATTCTATTCTATTCTATTCTATTCTGTATTCTGTATAAATTATTCGGCTAACTGCTTTACCTGTAATCTTTTAAGAATTAAAGCTTAACAAGACATCACAATAATGATAAGATTGCCAAACATATGTGTCTCTCTCTTTATTTTTGCTTTTCTTTGTATATTCATTCTGCACTAAAACTTCAACAGTTTAGGGCAAAGAGTTAAAAGCACCACATAGAATACATTTGAAATTCTGCATAATAGGATATATGGTAAAAGTACTGAATTTGACTTTAGTATTTTTTGTTAACAGTACCTAATATACTCTTCCATCTTAGAATCTGCTTGACTGATTGAACCTTGATCCTTTCACACCAAACTGTGGATTAAATTAGATTATAATAATAAATGCCAGTGTTAGTTGGCTGTGTAGGTTCTGAGTCATCCATAGTAATCTAAGGAGCTGGATTATAGGTGGCTGACAATATCTAAACCCCAGAAACAAATAAAGCATAGAGGATATAATAGACTTATAATGTACAAGGCTCATAACTCCAGTTGTTTTAGTTGTGAATGTGAGGCTAATGCTGCCCTGAAGGAATTCTTCATTAGTTTGTTTTAAGTTCTAAGTAGGTGAAATAAAATGCATATTTCTGGTAATTCTAAGCATTTCCTAAGTTATCATTTTCATACTATAAAGTAATTACTTTATAGTATGAATACACGAGCCCATTGGCTCATGGTTTGTTCTGTGCAGGGGCGGGAACCTTTATTAGCCTGAGTTAGTGCTTCTGAGGGTGGAGTTCAGGTTAGTGCTGTAAAGGCTGGCTAGTAGTCCAATAGTCACGGGCCGATCCTTTTGTTTAGTCAACGGTTTGACGTTTGTTTGTACACGTTTCTTTTTGGCTGTTCGTACCACCTGCCTTGCTTCAGTATTTTCTTGTAAATAAATTGCACGTTGGGAGATAATTCCTTCCTCCACCACATCTCTCCCCCTTACAGGGACTAAATGGCTTTAGATGCCACAGGAAAAGCATTACATGCAAAATGAAGTTTTAAAAAGTGGCCTGCCATTTATACATCATGTCACAAAATCAGGTTGAGTTGTCTCGTGCCACATGTCGGGCTCATAGGCCTATTTGACCGGAGGAACAAACGGCTGATACAGTCGTTTGGATCGTCCTAACAATACAGGACATGATAGCACAACTACCACGATAAACCAAATAGCCCCACAAAGCTTGTCTTCTCTTCTTTTCAGCACTGTGTGAATTTTGCCTCTAGCACAAACTGTAACAGAGTTACTAGAATTTAAGGAGTGCCTGTAAAATGCCCCCCATGTTAAATTAGAGCACAACTTTATTTCAGCCAGCTGAACTGGATATATCAATACTGAAGATCTTAATTCCTTCCTTAGGGAGAAAAAATGATTGTCTGTATTTAAACTGTTGGCCAATAATGTGTCAGACCTGTCAAACACGTCTCATGAATGATATGAAGTCATTACAGAGAGAACACTGAGTCACTAGAAGCCATAATCAGTTTTTGGCAAAGTGACTTTTATATATCCTTTATTTACGGCCGAGGGCAGAATTAGCAGCAAATATTACCACTGCTGATTGTAACGTAGGTTTAATAACAGGGAGTCATAAACAAGTTAAGTTGAATTCTTTTATAGATTCTCTTCATAAATCCTGTTGACTACATCTATTTACCAATAGGCTAAATCTGTCTAGTATCTGTGACCACAATAAAATGGCCAATTTAAAAAAAAAAGAAGTTACTTTTGTAAAGAGACTTGGTCCCAAAATCCCAACAATCAAAAATCAGAAATTCTGAAAACTCTAAATGCTTTTATTTTGTACCGCTTTCCTCTTTCGCTGGAACAACTGTGCTTATAGAAATAAAAGGCAGATGAGTGTTTGTTTAAAACAAGATAGCAAAACAGAATTATTCCTTCAGTTGAAGCTAAAAACTACAGGAGATACGACTTCTCACATACCTGAACCAACCAATTAACATTTCACAAAACTCCTGCGTCAGCACCCGCTCAACACAACGCAACACGAGGTAAAACTTTCTAGGAATTTCCGTAGTCCTTTCAAAGTAAAAGCTCCTGATTGATTCGTGCCGATTTTGTCTGTCTTGGAGGAAAAAACATTCTGGCAGCTGGAAGCAGCCATTCTCCTCTGACCACAGCCTCCAGTATCACCGGCTATTCCCAGAGACCTGCTGCTATTTCAGACCAGTCCCTGTAAACCATTGTTTAGAAAGTCCTAACACATCAGCCGTGCCAGAGTCAGAGTCAGATGCTCGGTTTGAGCAGCTCGTCGTGATTGTTTAGATATTTGCGTCATTCGGGCCAAATCATTTTCTAGCAATGCAAATATAATGATGGACGTATGTCCGCCTTTCTTCTCTTCTGACTGAGTGATTGGAGCTTAATTAAAGTGCGAAAGAAATCATATAATTTAATAACACACAGGGTTCCTTCTTACTTGGTCCTTTCACTGAGCCAGATCCTTTCGTTGTTACTTGACACAGATGCGTTTGAATCGCCCGTTTGTTTGTTTGTTTGTTTGTTTGTTTGTTTGTTTGTTAAAATGCGGTTTGTTTATTTGAAACAGAGGTTTACGCTGCGTGGCGTAAAATACAGAATCCCGGAGGCTTCTACGGATCATTTTCAGCGTCTGAACCGTTTCAAACGTCCTTCCTTAGCAAAGTTGTTTGAGATGACATTTGGCGGACTTGTCTCAGCTGCTCCCTCCTCTGCAGGGACCTCTGATAAAGTGTGACGGACAAGTTGAGGCAGGACTGAAGGTGTGGCGGCCGCAGCCGTGAGGAGGAGCACTCACTGTGTCGTGTAAGAAAACTTTATGCAACTTGTTGCGCTCTCGGCAACACTTTTCTGTCGGTGAGCACTTGACTGTGTTGCAGAAGGATCTGAGTCAAGAACAGATCCTGTCGGAAGTTGGGTATCGCGTTCTCCCGGACACCTGAAATCTGCTTAATAAGCTTCAAACCAGACTCGTCAGTTCATGGACATTTTGCCCTTGAGATCTGGAGGATTTTTGCTTTTGGTCATGGAGAGAGCTTAAGATTGTCGAGGAAGAGGTGAGTACACTGACAGAGCCCCGGCACTCCTTAACGATTAAATAGCAATCAGCTGTCGCTTTTCCCAGAGCTGTGCCGAGCAAAGGTCTGGGAAGGCTGCAGGGCTTTACGTCTCAGTGTGAAACAGTACAACAGCAGCTTTACAGTGGAGGAGAAAAACCAGCGATAAAGTTCGTTGTTAAGTTTTTTCATGGACAGTTTGAACTGGAAAGAGACGAAACCTCAGTTCTAGGAAATGTTGCCAAGTCAGAAATGTGGAAATTAATTATTGACAAATTTGAGTTAGTCTGCCGTACATGTGTATAAGATTGTTTTTATATGACTTTATATCGCCTGGTTAGACTTTTAATGCTCAGAAACACTTGACTTGCTTTATTTGTGCAGAATAGACCAAAGAGTTAAACATTAAAAGTATTAAGATAAGAAAAAGAGACTTCCTTTAAATTGAAGCGAGACTACTGAGACTATTCCAGCTACGGCACCAGAGTCAGACTTTTATAATAGTTCCAGATTTGTGAGAAGGCAATAAAAATGAAATTACTCGTGTTTTCTTGTTCAATTCAATTCAATTCAATTCAATTTTATTTATATAGCGCCAAATCACAACAAAAGTCGCCTCAAGGCGCTTCATAGATACAGAGAAAAACCCAACAATCATATGACCCCCTATGAGCAGCACTTTGGCGACAGTGGGAAGGAAAAACTCCCTTTTAACAGGAAGAAACCTCTTGTTCTCCAGCACATAGTCATTATTTATGCCTCTAAACCTTTTGAATTAATATTCACTGGATGTGAATATTTTATGAAGAGCATTTATACATGTTGATGAGGGAAGTCTGTCTCTGGTAAATGGACCTCCACTAAGTTTTCCAGAGAAACAGTTTAGGAATGTTTTGAGGCACATTTGCTTGTCTTCCAAACTCCTCAGATTCCCAATCTAATTGGCTAATTATGCAGTGCCCCGAAACATGCCCAGTGCACAGAGGACCCTACATTTAACTAGGGGTGGGGGAAAAAATGGATACTGTGTAGTATCGTGATATTTTGTTTGCTAATAATGTATCGATACAGAAACAGCAGAAATCGATATTTTGTTACAAAAAAGGTTTTTGTGCTCTGACTTCAGAGCATGTTGATCCTTTTTCTGAGCAAGAATCCTGACATTCCTTCACTGTCCAAATGTGTTTAACTTGTTTATGGCAGCAATAAACATGACAGTTTACTTATTTTAATTTAAGACGTGTTTTATTTTAATTAAGTTTAAAACTTTTATTTCATGTAAAATTATATTTTGTTTTAATTTACTTTCAAATTCTTCAGTTGCTGAAGGGGCTGCATAGTTTTCATAAACTGCATAGTTCAGAATAGCTATAATTGTACCAGATGGTTGATTCAGTTAAGTTGGACTAGACTGTAATACAAACCGTTCAGTTTGTCAACAATCAAACTGAAATGAGAGAAAGACTGAGTGTGAGACTTTGTTATTAGATAAAATGAATATTGATAAAGTTTACCTTTATGTACAGAATCTGAATATCGCAAAATATTTTTAAAAATTGCAATAATATCGTATCGTGGGATGTATGGTGAGTCCCACCTCTAATTTAACCAATAGAGCCAGAAGGTTCCTCTCCCAGTGTCCTGGTGTCAGGCAGCCGTTCATAGAGAAATAAGGAGAGTTGCCTGTGTGAGCCTTTTTTTTTTTTTTTCTAATTGTCCAATTTTATCACCTTTTCCCCAACCCCCAATCTTCCCCCTCATATTTCTGTGCTTCATTTCTGGTCTGATCCCTTTGTGCCCCTCTTTACTTACTTCTAGCTTTTCCTGCTTTCTTTTCTTTTTCGCAGCACCTCCTTTTCCATTCTTCATCACTTCTAATACAGCTGCAATGCGTAGATTCAGCTCCGAGGGTTCCCTCCTTGATCTTGACTTCCCGACATGGAAAAAAGGGGCACTGAAGAATTCTGGACAAGACCACGAGTCTGGCACCTGCACACTTCACTTGCAGAAGGATGAGCCGGCTGGGAAATCGGGTCGCCTGACTCCCATCATCCAGGAGCCCACGGAGAGTCCGGGTGAGATGAAGAACGAGCTGACTCGGGAGCACAGCGTGAGTGCGGAGAACCTGTGCGAGCTGAGTAAAGTGGAAAAGAGCCAGCTCAGAGGCTGCCTCATCAGTGAAGGCAGCAGGGCTTATAGTGACAGTCAGCTGGCCCCAGCTGTGCAGGGCAGCACCGAGAGCGTGGGGAAAGCCGATCTGCCTCCATCGTCGCCTTCGTCCTCTTCCGGCTCCTTGAAGATGGAGCACAGACACCAACAGAGAGACAGACTGACAGCTGCTAAGCTGCACCTCAAGAGTCTTTTTGCACAGGTGCAGTAAATGACATTTCTATTGTGTTTCTATGCTGTGTTTTCGTGCAGCTGGTACTTTAACAGATTACACCCTCTAAATGTTGTTGTAGATTTTTAGAGGAAGAAAAGCACAGCCACCTTCAAAACCCCCAAACTGTACATTTACCATCCTCTAAACTCCTCACCTCCCAGTCTAACTGGCTAATCGCAGCGTTTTCCAGCCTACAGAACACAAACGATCCTTTTCATGTGTCCTGGTGCCAGATGTAATGTTTGGGTGCCACGAGGGGACGTGCACAATGCCTTACAAGGTTTAAACACTTTAGTAACTTTGAGCCTGTTTTTCACTTGGAGAGGCTTATAAGTGACAGGATGGCGTAAGTCAAACTGTCACTTTAGAGAGTTCTACATTTCAAATAAGCAGATGTGGTGTTCAGAAATATCCCAATGTAAACACTGAAATGTTAGCAAACAGCAAGTTGTTTACATTGTCAGCAGAAACATAGCAATAGCAGCTGAATAGTACAGCTGTTGTCTGAAATTCCCTTTTTCCCATGAATTCAGTATGATAGAAAAGTACGAGGAAATAAAAATAATTGAGACTGTCTCTAATGAGTGTCCCAAATTCCCAATCTGCTGTAGGATCTGTGTGAGCTGGTGCAGTAGATGACTATGGTCACACATAGTCTCTCCATTCTGTTTGGCATAATTATGATCACGGCTCAACTGTTCAAAATCTTCTGGATATGTATTGTCTGTCTAGTTTACTTCCTGCCCTCGTGCACAACGCTGCTCTTCATTCTTTATGAATTTGCTACTGCAGTGCTGGAACTTTCCTGACACTAGAAGCTTTATGTTAACAGACACGTGGAGATTATAGTAGAAGTACACAGCTGTGCTCAAAGGGTATCATTTGATTGCTGGTTTTTCTATGAATTACTGTAAATAAACAATATTTTAAGCACCTTGAGGCGACTGTTTGGTGATTTGGTTGCTACATAAATAAAACTGAAATGATACTTTTGATTGGGTATATTCGGAATGTCTTAAAGACATAAAGACTTGGATGGCCACTAACTTTCTGCTTCTTAACTCAGATAAAACTGAGGTCATTGTACTCGGCGCTGAAAAGCTTAGAAATATGGTATCTAACCAGATTCTTACTCTGGATGGCATTACCTTGGCCTCCAGTAACACTGTGAGGAACCTTGGAGTCATTTTTGACCAGGATATGTCCTTCAACGCACATATTAAACAAATATGTAAGACTGCGTTCTTCCATTTGCGCAACATCTCTAAAATTAGAAATATCCTGTCTCAGAGTGACGCTGAAAAACTAGTTCATGCATTTATTACTTCCAGGCTGGACTACTGCAATTCATTATTATCAGGATGTCCAAAAAACTCACTGAAAAGCCTTCAGTTAATCCAAAATGCTGCAGCAAGAGTACTGACAGGGACTAGAAGGAGAGAGCATATTTCTCCTGTTTTGGCTTCCCTTCATTGGCTTCCTGTTAAATCCAGAATTGAATTCAAAATCCTGCTCCTCACATACAAGGTCTTAAATAATCAGGCCCCATCTTATCTTAATGACCTTGTAGTACCATATCACCCTATTAGAGCACTTCGCTCCCGCTCTGCAGGCCTACTTGTTGTTCCTAGAGTATTTAAAAGTAGAATGGGAGGGAGAGCCTTCAGTTTTCAGGCCCCTCTTCTGTGGAACCAGCTTCCAGTTTGGATTCAGGAGACAGACACTATCTCTACTTTTAAGATTAGGCTTAAAACCTTCCTTTTTGCTAAAGCATATAGTTAGGGCTGGACCAGGTGACCCTGAATCCTCCCTTAGTTATGCTGCAATAGATGTAGGCTGCCGGGGGATTCCCATGATGCATTGAGTTTTTCCTTTCCAGTCACCTTTCTCACTCACTATGTATTAACAGACCTCTCTGTATTGAATCGTATCTGTTATTAATCTCTGTCTCTCTTCCACAGCATGTCTTTATCCTGTCTTCCTTCTCTCACCCCAACCGGTCGCAGCAGATGGCCGCCCCTCCCTGAGCCTGGTTCTGCCGGAGGTTTCTTCCTGTTAAAAGGGAGTTTTTCCTTCCCACTGTCGCCAAAGTGCTTGCTCATAGGGGGTCATATGATTGTTGGGCTTTTCTCTGTATCTATGAAGCGCCTTGAGGCGACATTTGTTGTGATTTGGCGCTATATAAATAAAATTGAATTGAATTGAATTGAATTGGGTCTGCCTTAAGTAGACTTTATGTTAATATTTTTATTCCCTTTTAATTATTTCAGTTTAAAGTGGAGAAAGGTCTACTGTAATAATAAGCAGGATATTGAGTAGTGCAATAAATTGACTTTACAACAATATATTTTATTTTGAGATGTTTTAATCCAAACCACAGAGGCTGCTTTGGTGTGAAATGACTAAAGAATTGAAAATAAGACAAAACTGTTTTGTTTGCATCAGATATGCGTGTCTTCTGTTTTAGCTTCAGTCGTCTTCTGTTTACGGCCTCTAAACTCTCACTGTTGTTCAGTCGAGCTGTTTAGAGCTGCTGAGGTCTGGAACAACTTTCAACAAATGATGAAAAAGGTTAACTTCAGTTTACTGTTTCTGTTTCAGAGTCCTCATTCGTCAAACTCCAACCTGACCCATACAGAACAAAAAGACAGGTGAGAGCATGGTTTATTTTGTTAGTTCTGGTAAGTGTAATTTTTTATCTTAGACTCACTTTCAGGGTCTCTCTGATGCTGAAAGCGAGTCGGTACTTGTCTTAATGTTATAAGAGTGTGAAGGTTTGATCTGATGTTTATTTCAATGGCAGCGTTATCTTTGCTACCATCTCCTCTGACACGCCTCGACTCTCTGTTACCATCTTTTCCTGTATCGTAGTGCTAAAGAGAGAAGGTCTCGCCTTGTATTCATGCATCAGTGGAGTCAAGTGGGTCACGGTAGGAAGAGGAATTATAATCGAGATGAGCTGGAAAAATGGGCCGAGTCCGTAAATGTCCTGCTGGGAAGTCCAAGTAAGTCCTGCTATTTTCCGAGTTTCGGGTCTGATACTCGACATTTTAAGCAGAAAACATTCTGACTGTAAATTGCTGGACTTGTATTCCTTTTAATTTAGAGGAATAGAAAGAAATGTCTTTAGGGGGATGGCTGAAGCATAGAAGGAAGTGCGTGGCTTCTTCTAATCAGGGGGTTGGTGATTTGATCTGCATGCCAAAGTATCCTTGACATCCACACCATAGTGCATGCATCCCACTCTGTGGTCATCAGTCTCATCCACACACTATAAATGCCAGAGTGTGTGAATGTTGGCTAGAAAGCACTTAGACGCAGAAAATAAACTGTGTGTGTGTGAATAGGTTAATGAGCCGTGCTGTATAAAAGGCTTTGGGTGCCCAAGTAGAATAGAAAAAAAGCTATATTTAAAAAAAAGAAAAAGAAAAAAGAACAGCACAAATTCTTACTTACAGGTCATAAGTACAGGGAATTTAATTATTTTATTTTTTCATTATTATTTTTTTTTAAAGAAGTAAAAGTTTGTGGACAATCTAACAAGCCCTGAGCACGCCCGATCTCGTCCATTTACCATTTATATAGTTTTTCAGATGAAATGCAGCTCATTAAGTATTCAGAGTTCAGTTGGTTTTATCCAATTACGCTGCCTATTTTGTTTCTTTAACTTAGGGTGAGCCAAGATGCTGCCTCAGTGGTTTTCCTTGTACTCAGAAGTTCCTTGTTTCAGAGTTGTGAAAGCAAACCAGGATGTTATTAAAAATGAAGACTAGAGTAAAATCCTCTGGAGTCTGTACAGTGTTGGAGTAGAGCCAGCAGAGAGAAGATGAACTCGTAAAGTTAATACATGGAAAAATCATTAGGGACAAGTTGTTGATCAGGTGTGACAGACAGACTGAAGCGGGACTGAATGACACTGAGGGAAGTCGTTAGAAGGATGTCTGATGCCAGAAATTAATGGAAATAATTTTGGCAGTGCGGGAAAGAGGGAATGCTGGAGTAGCCAATGAAAGAGAATTCCCAGTGGGAAAAGAAGTGTTGGGGGGAAATCTCTCCCGCTGAATGGTCACCAGAGTTTCATTTATACTCCAGAGGTTGAATCCCCAAACTCTTGGTGACCTGCAGGTCTTTCTTTTGGCCCTGCTGTCAGACTTACACATCACTCTTGCACTGGGGAGACATTCAAGTCACATGACCACATCGCCCGATAGGACACTGACAGTCGTCGGGCATTTTTGCTTCCTCCATAATTTGTGCTGCACGTCTTACTTGAGGACAGATGTGACATTTTTAGTTCCACTACAAGTTAGAGTCGACGCCCACGGACCAGTTTAATGTCAGACAATGTTTTCACGGACCGGCGTTTAAGGTGTCGTGGATAAATACAACAAAATAAAATGATATGACCAAGACACAAACTGGTATTGTCTAAATATAATAATAATAAATGCGAATTCACTGTGTAATCGTGTAACTTTATTAGCAGCGTCCACTGAAAAGCACCAACAACATTCAGAGTAACATCCTCCTCTCTGCCCCTTAATGCTCTCTGGTTGCTATGGTAACGCGTAAATATATCTTTCAAGCACAACTACAACACAGGAAAAGACCCAGGAAACTGAGTTAAGGATAAAAAAAACCTGAAAACCATAAATTTCTCAACCGAGCCTTAACTCTCGCTGCTCGGTACCAAACAACTGACAGCCCGGGGGTCGCTGCCCTAGACCCCCCCCCTTAAGTTATAGTTAAAGTTAAGGGAACACTTGAAGGATATTTAGATTTTTGGTGTGACTTTAAAGCCCTTAAAGGCCTGGCTATTTTAATTTCCTGTGACCTTGAATTACGCACACGACATGACGAAAACAGATTTTCACCTTGATCTGTGTAACTTAACATTATGGTGTTAGTTTAGTTTTTTAGATGTTTTTTAGACTCTATATAAGGTAATGATTGGATTTGGGAGAACACACAGCAAATAATACTTTTAAAAAAGCAAAATGATCAGAGATTCCAGGTAGGATTGGGAAAAGTAATAAAAGGCCACCTGCTCGTTGGCAAATGAGCAACCAAACTTTACACACAGGTACATTTTAGTCTGCTGGAGATTTTTTATCTGTATCAGATATGTCACCATGTTACTTAGCAACCATCTAGCAATTGGCTTTAATGACCTGTTTCTTTTCCCTGCGACACCTCGCAAAAGCATCCTAATGTCATGACAATAACTTTTCATTTATATCCACAAAGGCTGAATTAAACATAATTGTAATGTGGTCATGTTGCCTAGCAACCACCTAACAATGCGCTAAAATGACCCTTTTTTAATTGAATCATCTACAACACGTTATGAAACCACTGTATCATTTTCATTTCATGGTTAACAGCATAGAAAGACGAGTGAATTAAAATAAAGCCCCTTTATTATTCTTCCAAACCTACTTTGAGTGTCTGTATTTTGGAGAAATTAATGCCATTTTTGATTGTTATATCCATTCTTTTTTTTCTTTTTGCTATGGGGGCTGCTTGGTTTGAGGACACCAGCAATACTCCTGTTACTTCATTTACATATCAGAGATTACACTTTGCTTAAATTAAATAATGCACTGCTTCCCTGGATCTTTGCCACAACGGTGATTTGTTTTCCTTCATTCACAATTGAACCCTTGCAGTAATCGTTTTCAGGATGCAGCTGTGGGAGTCGCCTTTTATTGCATTCTTGTTTAACAGGTACTAATAATGTCAACTCTGGAAAAATAAAATAATTGTGTTCAGATTTAAAGAAATACAACAAGAAAGTATTTTCTTTATATACTTCAAATTGCAGCAGGATAACCTGACACTGAGAAAGATACTTTATTTACTTTAATGTCTTTACTCTTTGTGAGATTCTGACCTGAACCCTATCCTGTGACATTTCAGTGTCTCACAACTTCTGCTTTGAAGACATGTTTGCGCAACAAAAAAAAATCACGTTTCTCAAGTTTTTAAGCTGAATCGATGTCGACATCTGGTCTGACATCAGTGACCCTCTGTGCTGCTGAAAGTGCAGCACTTACCCAAACCCTGCTGCTTCTATGAATAGAATAGATAGTAAACACCAAGATGGTTATAAATCACAGCTGTTTCAAAGTCTAAAGGCTTGAGAATGTTTGACTTGATATCAACAAGGGTTCTGGGTTTAACGGTGTGTGAAGGGGAAGCGTGTACGGGCACATTCCTGAAACCTGTTTCTTGGCAGTATGCGTTGTGCTGGTGTCGTCTATCGCTTTCACCCATTCAAGAAAAGCAGGACGTGTCCCGATGAAGCGCTTTGATAACACCGATGCATTTACGGCATATACTGAATGCCGCAGAATGTTTCCATTCGTTTGTTTTTCTTGTCACGTCAGTTTCCTCATCATCATGTGCACGACCCGGTCTGACAAAATTATGACTAAATTATTCAGGATTTCAGCCTTGGGCGATGTCTTTGTGTATGTTATACAAAGGAAGGTTGTGCCAGTAATCTGACCAGCCTACTACTTCTAAAGGTGAACTTTTGTGGTAACTGGATAAGTTCTATGCAAAGCCTATTCAGGCAGATCAAAAGTGAGCATGCTATCAGAGAAATCAAGCTTTGTTGACAAAGAGCCCCCCCCCCCCCCCCCCCCACACACAAACAAACAAACAAAACACTGCAATGCAGATACAGAATTTCTTCTACAATTAAAGTAAATGTTGAAAAGAATAAAATAAAAAGTTGACTCCTGACAATAACAGAACTCTAGTCTTATTGCACGTCTTAGCAAATGACCACAAGGGACTCAGTCAGTGGTCATGGTTCACCATTTATTATAAATGTAAAGGTATTATTACCATTTTTAGGTTGTAATGAAAATTTTTTAATAAGTATAAAGCCGTTGTTCTAGCTGGAGCTGCGAATGAAAGAAATCCAGTGGCTCTTAGCAGCAGACCCAGACCCCACATTTAACTAGTGTTTATCTGTTGTCTTTAAATTAGGGCTGCCACGATTAGTCGACTAGTCATGATTACGTCGACTATCAAAATCGTCGACGACTGATTTAATAGTCGACGCGTCGTTTGAAGCTTTGTAAGATCACAAAAGACGCAGGAATAAGTAGTAGGATTTAAGAGTGTAATAACGGACTGAAACAGAAGGTGGCAGCACTGCATGCAGTGTTGCCAACTCCTCAGTAAGGAAAATCGCTATTGGCTGTCCTAAAAGTCGCTAGAAGTCGCCAAATGACGTCATCACCTAATTTGCATAATTTGTCATGCTAATGTGATTGTAACCTACGTTGTTGGAGAGAGAAATAACGTTGTGGAGACATAAAGTGAGTAAAAAAAACGTCCTAAATGCAGTTAGAATTTATCTAGAACTACAAATTAAATTTATTTTAGCAATTATTGTTTTTTGTAATGTCACAATTCCAACCTTGCTCCTTTATCCAGGCCTGGACTGGCAAAAGTGACCCGAAATTGGCACTCTGGTGGAGTTACTTTGTGTGTGAGAGTGTGTGTTTATAAGTAGTTTTAAACCTTGTGATCCACAAAACAGCCTAACAGTAAAAGAAGAACTCATGCGCGATTCATTTGCAGTTTGGACGCACAGGTGTGAACGTCTCCTGCCCTGATAGCAGCTGGGGGAGGACTATCCTCCACCCGTGAGCGCTTTGTCACGGGTGAGGCGCCCACGGCAGCACCGCTGCTTGTTGAGAGTGAGAGCGATACGCGTTTTCACATCAAAAAGTCGTCATAAATAACTCTCCAATAATACCAGAAAAAGTCGCCAGATTTGTCGCTAGTCGCTTTTTAGAAAAAGAGTCGCTAAGGGGCTCTGAAAACTCGCTAAATATAGCGACAAAGTCGCTAAGTTGGCAACACTGACTGCATGTACAAGGATGCCAGCTGCCGTTAAACCCCGAAGAAGAAGAAGCTGTGTCCCAGAATTCATAGCGCAGCCCAGCTCAGTTTCCAACAATGGCGGCAGCTAGTTAGTTTTAATATTACTCTTATTATTCTTTCTGGGTCACAAAATAAACGTTTAACATATTTTCAGGCGAGAATGTAGCTGTGTAAACCTCAAATATCTGCTCAGTTTATCAAGACACCACATATTTTCAAAAGCGCTCCGACGTTTTCGGAGACGCCTGTTAGCCACTAGCTCGATAGCTAGCCGGGGGCTAGGCTCACTAGAGCCCGTGAGAACACCGCAAATCGTTTTCAAACCCACCGCTATCTTTCGCTACTCAGGTTAAACATATATAAGTCACTTAGATAACTTAAAATGTTATTGTTTGGCTTTTTTTTTAGTATTTTATTTGTTCCTGAGTAAATCGGTTTGGCTGAGATTAAAGTTATAGTTTTTACACAGCTGAATAAATGTCAAGCAGAAAGCTGATTATCAGAAGTGTGAGATGCTGGAGAATTTACTCCGGTGTCCTGTTATATTTTAGATAGCAAGGAGTTTATTAAACTTCACCGAAACAATCTGCAAATTTCATTAAAATTTAATAAACTATCATCTTGTCTTTATTTTTAGTTAGCACATACCTTAAACACTTAAAGCTGTAAGCTAATGATCGTTATATAAGAGCAGATGCTGCTCGTGCAATAAGCTGTACGTTTTACGTCCAATCGATGCATGATCTGATTAGTCGACTAATCGCAAAAATAATCGGTGACTAGTCGACTATCAAAATAATCGTTTGTGGCAGCCGTACTTTAAATGACAAAAAGGGGGGGAAAGGTGAACAGCTGTTTAGAAGCCGTTTTAAACCCCATCTAGCAGTTAATGAGTTTGTATAAGTGGTATGATCCTCTCTATGGTAGGGAGGAACAACAAGACATCACATTGGACCATGCCAGAAATCAGAGATCATGTGGTATGTTCATGACATTTCTAACCTTCAGTAGGATGTTCACATGGAAAAAAAGTAGAGCTAGGTTGCTTTCTCTAGTCTTCCTTTTAGGCATGATAAAGTGTTTCTGTGTTCTCTGCTATAAGATACATAAATTGATGTTGCATGGGGTGGTAAGGCTCACTTGTCGTCCTCTTCCTGGCAGCTGGTGTTTCAGTATTTGGAGCCTTCCTGCGCTCTGAGTTCAGCGAGGAGAACCTGCAGTTCTATCTGGCCTGTGAGCGCTACAAACATTCGTCCACCAACTTCAGCCTGCAGAGGAGAGCCAAAGACATCTGCGCAACCTACATCCAGCCAGGAGCCCCCCGCGAGGTACACATGTCCATACTCAGTCTTACTGGTTGCACTGGGCAGCCTGTCTTCTGGGAACAGGAATTGTAATTCAAGTCCTGTTTATTTTTTCCTCTTTCTCCATTGCCAACTGTTTTACTGCTCAGTCTCTCTGTGTTATCAACAAGCTTGTGTGGGTGGTTCAGATTTGACGTTGTAGCGTTCCATCAATAGCTGCATTCATGTGGAGCTGTTGTTTTTTTCTTTCTTCCACTAATAGAGACATTTTCCCCACAGCATGAGATTATATGTGTGACAGTAGCTAAAGTAAAGGACCAAATACTGTGGAGAAAAAAAAAAATTCATTTGCTTCTCCAGTAGGTCCCTCGTTTCCCAGGAGTCCAGCTCCACTGTCTTATACTGCAGCTATAGCAAGGTGCACAGTAGGTAAACTCCAAAAGTAAAATGTCAGTATGAGTGTGAACAGTATGACTTTTGATGTGATTCAGGGGATGCCATTAATTTAGCATTAGCACTGGAACTTTAACAAAGCGATCTTTTCTTTTTAGTTGAAGGTATTTATGCCAGGAAGAAGAGAACTGCACTTGTTAAAGTTTATTAACGGAAAGACGAAGTCCAGGAATCAAACTGTGCTTTATGTTGGTGAGCTCAAAGAATACTCACTGAAAAAGTAGGAAGACCTAAATGACATGACTTAACACCGAACCGCTACAAGATAAAGGTTATCTGCAAAGCCCAAAAAGTTGTAGGCCAACATATCGTCAAAGATTTGGACATTTCTACACTGAAGAACAAAGAAACAGTGTTAACAAAGTAAAAGGAGCATAAGCTACAAAGCAGCTTCCTTTTGTGTTCATAACTATGGATGAAATCTTGTAAGCTAACATGTGCTAGCAGCAGATTTGGAAAACCCAAATGCATCAAGTCTGTACTGAGGTGGAAAAATGAATAAAACAAACACGATCACAGTGCCATGTCAACATAATACAGAAAGTGCTCCTCTGTTCTGGGAGTATTCACACACACCGAAGTCATGCACTGTTGCACTGTGCCGCTCGCTGATCTTGGCAGATGTAAAGCTGCAGAAGGAATTCTGAGGATGTGAGGTTATCTGTAAAGCTTGCATAAGTTCTATACATTTCTTTGTCACGGACGCATGCTAATAATTATCTGTTTAAGAGATGTTTGCTCAATGAAGGAACTTTGTTCATTATCAGCTTTGCATGCTCCTCATTCTTTCCACCATCTTCATGAACTCTTCACCTGGAGACTTTGAGCAGTCTTGCTAAGCTTTTGTTGGCTGGTTTTCCTTCAGTAACCTCAAGTTATTCCAAACCATCTCTACTGGAACAATGTTGATGATACAGCACTCATCATTGTGCTACCTGGTAACTGAGGCTGAGGAGAAAACAAATAGTCTTAAGTCGAACTTGATTTTGACGCCAATTTTTATCTATTTATTTTTTGGCTTGTCTTTCCATAAAGTATTTGAATTGACTTTATGTGGCTATTGCACCATCACTGTGTCCTATTGCAGGTAAATCTGGACAGTACGACCAGAGACCTGACGATCCAGCTGCTGCAGGCTCCCTCTCGTAGCTCTCTGTCCCACGCACAGAAACGCATCTACTCACTTCTGGACACAGACTGTTACCCACGCTTCCTCCAGTCTGACGTCTACCTCTCCTTACTCCACGAGGCTGAATAGATTCCCCACACTTGGACTCAGGAGAAGGAATGGTGGCTTGGTGGTTTCTGGAACGGCTCAACTTCCTTCAAACTGTAAATTATAAAAGCTAACTATGCTGTCAAAACATCGAGCTGCTGTGTACAAAGTGTGGTTGGACACTGTAAATAGAAATATTGGTTACTGCAATTAAAATTTGGGGAATTGTGTTTTCACTGAGATGTTTGTGATGTTACAATGCTTGGATTTGGTTTGGCTTACTTTAGGATTAAGACTGGAAACAGTTGGAAACTGCCGGCGAGCTTCTGTCCGTCGTATAAAATAATGAAGTGCTAAAGTTGAACCGCAACAGTGAGGTTGTCTTTTTACACCGATGGCATCGCCAACAAGTGAGACATTTTAACTTGTTTAAAAAAATCACAAAATTTAAGAGGAGACTTCTCTAAAATCTGAAAACACCATTTTACTTTAGTTTCATATTATTCCAAATGGAAAGAATCTGGACAAATTTATCAAGACAGTTAAAGATCGTACACCAAACAATCCAGGATCTTTTTTATTTTGTTTTTTTGCACCCCACATGTGAGCTGTCATATCTACAGAGGCATTATGTTTTTACAATCATAATTTTTTTTTACTAAAAGCAGTTTTTTCTTATGTTACTTCTGTACTGACACTCTACATATGATCCTCTCTGGGATTTACAAAAAATTATTTAAAAAAGAGAAAATTTCCAGTTCTCTGGGTGAAATACAGTGGTTTGCAAAAGTATTCGACCCCCTTGAACTTTCCCACATTTTGTCACATCACAGCCACAAACATGAATCAATTTTATTGGAATTCCACGTGAAAGACCAACACAAAGTGATGTACACGTGAGAAGTGGAACGAAAATCACACATGATTCCAAACATTTTTTACAAATAACTGAAAAGTGGGGTGTGCGTAATTATTCAGCCCCATGTACCACGGAGAAGTAAGACCGTTCTGAAGGCTTCATCCTTCAGAACAATCATCCTGATACCAGCAAACTATACAAAGTGGCCAGTAAGTGTATATACTCAGTGTTGGGGAGTAACGGAATACATGTACCGCCGTTACGTATTTAAAATACAAAATATGAGTAACTGTATTCCATTACAGTTACAGTTTAAAAAGGTGGTATTTAGAATACAGTTACTTTGTTGAAATAAATGGATTACATGGCGGTACTTCCCTGTTTCATATTGTGGCGGGTCAGGACTGTTTGGGTTTTGTTTGACAGCTACGTTCTGTTGTTCCAGGCGGCAGCGTTACGGTTGCCATGGTTACAGGGTGACGCTCTCTCTCTGCGTGTTTCCTGGGTGAGAGAGGCCTTTTTGTTGTTGTTGTTGTGCTAAGCTAACAGGCAGAATGCTACAGGTATAGCTCTAAAGAATGTAGCATCATAGGCAGTGTAGTCCGTGCTGCAGGGAGAATGGACTGCCATACACGTTATGTGTCTGTGAGCGAGGGAGGGAGAAAAAGGAAAAGTACGAGCTGTCATCGAGCAGAAACGGGAGCTGGAAGCATGTAAATATAATAATAACCACTGCAGCCAAGAAGAGAGCCTGACGAGCCCAGTTGTAAGTAAGCTATTAAGACTCGAAGGTACATTGTGTTCATGTTTTCCTCCGGAACGTTCCTGTTGGAGCAGCCTTTCAACGCCTCTCTCTGTCTCTCGCTCAGTGTTGCCAACTTAGCGACTTTGTCGCTATATTTAGCGAGTTTTCAGACCCCCTAGCACTTTCTTTCTAAAAAAAGTCGCTAAAAAAAGACGTGAAAGCGCATATCGCTTTTACTCTCAACAAGCAGCGGGTGCTGTAACGCAGTCAGTTCTTCTTTTACTCTTATGCTGTTTTGTGGATCAGGTTTAAAACTACTTATAAACACACACACACACAAAGTAACTCCACCAGAGTGCCTATTTCGGGTCACTTTTGCCGGTCCAAGCCCGGGTAAAGGAGCAGGGTTGGAATTGTGACATTACAAAAAACAATAATTGCTAAAAGAAATTTAATTTGTAGTTCTAAATAAATTCTAAATGCATTTAGGACATTTTTTGCTCACTTTATGTCTCGTCCACGATGTTATTTCTCTCTCCAGCAGCGTAGGTTACAATTACATTAGCATGACCAATTATGCAAATTAGGTGATGACGTCATTTAGCGACTTCTAGCAACTTTTAGGACAACCAATAGCGATTTTCCTTACTGAGGAGTTGGCAACACTGCTCTCGCTACAAACTTGACCCAGACAACAAAGTAAAGCTAGTTTTCAGCTACGAGCCCGACACGAACCCAACGTATTAGCCAGAGGTCCCTTTACTACGGTTCGGAGCCGCGGACCTTCAGTAACAGTAATAAATCACAGCAATAGTACATTCATGTAGTTGTAAAAAGCATGATAATATATTAAGTAATCCAAAGTATTCCGTTACGTTACTGTCATTGAGTAACGTAACGGAATACGTTACAGAATACATTTTGGGGCATGTATTCTGTAATCTGTAGTGGAATACATTTTAAAAGTAACCTTTCCAACACTGTATATACTAATATACCGTACCAACACAATTTTTGAGTCCCAGATTGTAACTTTACCACTTGTTACTAGTTTTTAAGAAGCAGCTACATTTGGCTCTAACAGAAAACCTCCACACATAAGGCCAACATTTCCCTGAGAGCAGATCTCACTCTCCGAGTTTCCTCTGCTGCATGAAAGGGGAAAAACAAGTTCAGCAAGAATGAGCTCTTTGCTTTAAAGGTCAAAGTAGAGTGTGAGATATCCAGAAGGCAAAGGTGAGAAACCTGAATAAACTGACTGGTGACTTAAATAGCTTCATGCCAATGGAAAATTTGAGTTGCTTTAGTCTTTAATGTTCTTTGTATTCCTTCCTATTCCTACCTTGTAGCAAAGAGGTTGTTCGTTTGAATCCCAGTTGAGGTTTCTGTATTGAGTTTGCATGTTTTAGGTTTCCTCCACCTTCCTCTCATAGTTTGTTCTGGTGTGCTGGAACATTTCTTTAATTTGTATTTAGCTGGACAGAACAAATATATTTTCTACCATCTTCTGCACACCAAGCACATTAAAGAGGTGAGGAGAACAGCATCAGCTCAGTTATGAAGTAATTGGTATTTAACAGTTCCAGTCAGTTTTATGTCACTGCAGTGGCTGCAGCCATTCAAGCAAAGTGTCCCCACACATTGTCTATAAGACACAAACAAAGCCAGTAGTTCATAAGCCTGTGCCTTAGTGTGCAGTGCAAGAGGGTCGAAATATTTTTGAGTCCTCGTAGCTTCACGAATACAAGAGATATACAAAAAAGTCTGAACTGAAAAACTATTTAAGCTCTGCAAACAACTCAGTGTTACACCCGCTCCAAAGGGAATCTGATTTTTGTTTATCAGAACAGTCTTTATAACCAACGCTACTCATCAGTATGATGGGATATAGGTGCTGTGATGCTGCTCACAGTCTGCAAAAACTGTTTGCTGACTGCATTTTTATACCAAGATCATCTTCTAGCCATGAAACCTTCTGGGTTAAAATCATTTTCTAATCCTTTACGTTGAGTTGATCGGGTTGCCATGTTTTTCAAACTTTGTTGATTTAATTTTAAGGCCCTTTTCATGTGTTAGTTCGTTTATTCTGCTCTGAATTAGTTGGTGAGAACGAGCTGCATTGTGTCACCATAAACCACATGTGTCAAACTCCAGGCCTCGAGGGCCGGTGTCCTGCAGGTTTTAGTTGTGTCCTTGATCCAACACAGCTGATTTAAATGGCTAAATGACTTCCTCAACATGTCTTGAAGTTCTTCAGAGGCCTGGTAATGAGCTAATCATTTTATTCAGGTGTGTTGACCCAGGGTGAGATCTAAAACCTGCAGGACACCGGCCCTCGAGGCCTGGAGTTCGACACCCCTGCCATAAACTATGTGAGAATGTTTAGTCCGCTTATTGGTCAGATGTGTCTGGGAGAGGAGCAACAAAAGTAACATTAGGTTGTGGGTTTTGGCCAAGTGGACGACGTGGATAATATACATTCATTTTACAGCTAGGCTGTACTCCTGGTGGTGTACCCTGCAAAGCCTGCGCAGCCAGCAGAAGGCTTTTAGCTCAAACTTACACCTGTAAATGAAACGCTCTGGAGTTCAGTTGTTTTGTGATCACCGTGCTCACATCTGCATAAACGAACTGCACCAAGGGGGACATGAAGCAGGGTTCAATTTAAACAGAATAAACACTGTTGGTGTGAAAACACCCAGTCCAGCTTCTCCTGGGTGATCCAAGGTATCCAATGGAGGGTAATTATGGTGATCTTAATGACTATAACAATAATAATGGATTGCATTTATATAGCGCTTTTTGAGGTCCTCAAAACGCTTTACAATACCACTATTCATTCACTCTCACATTCACACACTGGTGGAGGCAGCTACAGTTGTAGCCACAGCTGCCCTGGGGCAGACTGACAGAAGCGAGGCTGCCATATCGTGCCATCGGCCCAACACCAGTAGGCGGTAGGTAAAGTGTCTTGCCCAAGACACAACGACCGAGACTGTATGAGCTGGGGCTCGAACCGGCAACCTTCCGGTTACAAGACGAACTCCAAACTCTTTGAGCCACGATCGCCCCGACTATGAGATGCAGGTGAAATCTCTTGGGATTATTGTGTCCCAAAAGTCAAATATTCAATTGTTGTGAATGTAGTTACCTGGGTTTATTCCTTGCAGCTGCAGTGGACGTCACTGTTAAACAAACTGCTGACCAGAGAGACGCTGATCCACCGAGCAGAATAACTAAATTCAGTTTACTTTTAGTGTTTACAGGTGCCAATTAATAAGTTTTTTTATATTGTGTTGTTCAGCATAGAAAGGATGTTTCTGTGAATTCTGTGACATGAAGTCGTCAGTGGCAGTGAAATAGCAGCACTAATGTGAATCAATGCCAGGGGCCTTAGCCTTTAATGATCTTCCTTAAGTAACAAGGTAAAAATGGCCCTCTCCCTCTGGATTTTGAAGATGGTTCATCTAAAAAAAGTACCTCAAACAAATCCAGGAATTCATGGGACCAGTGGGGAATTGTGTTTAAAAAGAAAACTTAACATTTCTGCCTTGTCTTCCTCTGGCAGTTTCACTGTGTACATTCCAGTAATTCTGTGTCTTCCATCTGCTGATACTGTATGAATGATCACACTGCGCCTCTATCCCGGGTTTGGAAGCGTTGTTTAAACACAATGTATAATATGAATTCTAGCTTTTTCTCATTTGGCTTAATTTATTCAGAAAAGACTAAGTGACACATATAAATCCCAGATTCTGCTTCTTTTAAGTATGAACTCCAAAGCAGACGGACTCAACTAAAACAAAACACAACAAAAAACAATCAAACAGAGAAGTTATAAGTTCAGTTAAACCCAGCTAACAGGTTTTGGCATTAGGCTTTAAGCCCATTCTGACTGTTGAATACTAAAGTTTATGGAAGTGTAAAAATGACAAAATAAGGATATATCGTGGTGTATTTTGGCTTTATGGACCATTCTAACTAAAGTTTACATTACAGCAAAAATGTGTAAACTTTCAATTTGTTTTCAATTCTGTCTGAAAAACCTAAAAATATATGTTTTGTCTCACAAACATTTCCATTATTTAATGAAAATCCAGTTAGTGGAAAGTTGCAGGAAGCTCCGTCCATGGGAGACTTCTTTAAGTCCAAAATAAATCAAAATGTTTTACTTGATTTCTCCACAAATACACTGTTTCTGTTCTTTTTTAATTGTTTTGATTTTTGAACAAATATTAAAAATGACTAATTGTCTATTTCTGTGCTTTGCACTTGTGGATGACCTGTACCATTAGCACCCAGAGCAGTCTACAGACCGTGTTTGCATGTTTAAAGATTTGCTTACATGCAAGATCTGAAAAACACCAACATGGGTTATGAGTTATCATTTTAAATACTGCCTGACACACATTACCCTGAGGGTATCTCATAAGTAATTACAACGTCTGATGTACTATCTTGAACCCAGTCAAACAGGGGAGAATCTGGATTGATGCGTTACACACTCAACTCCATAACCATCAAATCTTTTGGAAGACTGATACAGATCCATCTTTCCAGAGACTTGGAAAATCAATGCCAGGGTACATTGAAGCAGTTCTGAGAGAATCTGGCAGGCCAATGCTTCAACTTAAAGTAAGCAGTCAAGGACACAGTAACCTGTCTGTACATCATGTCGTTATGTTACAGTCTGTGGCTGCATGCAGCTGTTACACATGTGCAAAACAGAAATGGAAAATTAAGAGTACTGTATCACACTTTTTAAATATTTGCTAAAAAATGCAACAAGCCAAATGTGATCAACTGAAAGTTTATCATGCTATTATCCCATCCTATCCAATCTGTCCAAGTAATACAAGAAAATGGATGATGACACATTCAAATAAATTCCATTGGATTCATTTTGTTAATTAATTAAATACAAAAGTCACTATGAACCAAGTTCACGTTAGTAACCTTTGTCTTATGCAATGTTTCCCTGAATTTATACAACAAAATAAATGAACCTAACAACGCTCAGTGCGAAGGCTACTAAAAGGAAACACCTACCTGAGTTAGCTGGACCTGTCTTGCCAGTAACACCACTGACTTAATGGGCCAATTATTCAATTAGCAAGGACGCAGCCAGTCTGACTTCTACGGAAAAACTTATCCAGTTGCAGTTGACTAGAAAAGATGAGCTAGTTGACAGCTGAAGAACTCATTTGGGAATAAAGGCAGCCATTATTATAGCCTTTCTAAAACCAGAAAGACTGGAAGTGTATTTGTTCTGAACTGAACTTTGGGCACTTAAACTTCACAAAGAAATTGTTGCATGGTGGGCTCTCAAACACTCAAAAGTCGGCTCAAACATGTCTGAAAGCATTTTAGGCATCAACATTTTGATAATGTTTAAAGTCTGTAATCGTCACACATTCACCAGGGCCGGGTGCTCCTGTATTCCTGCTTCTGCTTCACCCACTGGGCAGTGTAGCAGTGCACCCCCACAGCCCATGACCTGTCTTCAACTCTGTCACTCTCCCACAACAGAGGTCTGCCTGCTGGAAGCTGTGAACTGTCCAGAACCTTCATCTCCTCTTCAGAACGACGGGATTCAGGATCTGTGCCCAGGCGTGTTTCTCTCCTGTCTAAAGAGGTAGTGCTGCTTATGCAGTCCTTCTTGGATGTAGAGAGAGGTGGAAGCAAGACAGGCAGGTTCCTGTGTGAACAGGAAGTTGGTAAAAAGGTAAAAGTGAGGGCAGATATGAAACTGAACATTGCTCTTATCCGATTTCTTCATATCTATGGTTGTGTGCGAGGGCTGCTGTCACTCTGCTACCCACATGATGATTATATGTCACACTGTCTCATCAGCTACTCTTGTTATTGTGTTATTTGAGGAAGACAACTTTACTACACTGCACCCACAATGTGAAATATCTGCACAACTTTGCTCAAGGCTGCTAAAAGCTCTGGTCGTCTGCACGTAGATTCTTATAGTCCATTAAGGAACTGAAGAGGCTCAGAAAGTCTTCAGATCTTTTTCCCTCATCATACTGATTATTGTGTTGCCAACAATAATCAGATGTAGCATTTAATCCATGTGTCACCATGAATTTATTACATCAATAAGCTAATAGGAAAGTCTGGAGATGTGGTTGCATATCTGGTGCATAAAACATGTTCCGAGCAGTTTAGAGAAACGGTCCATCATAGTCATCCGTCTGCCGGGATGTAATTCCAATTTAGGTATTTTTGTAATTGTGACAACAGACCCCTCTTATCACATTTTGAGGCGTTTCAACCCCATATCTACACTAAACCTCCTCATTTTCTTTTTTAATGCCTGCTAACCTCTAAAACAATCGGTGGATCAATGTGTGAATACCTGTTTTGTTGTGAGTGAATACTGTATCCCAATGTGTATGACTGATCCCCTACTGCTCTCAGACCTGAGGTGGCACATGGTGCTAACATGTGAGGAAAGGGAACAGATGAATAATAAAAAATAAAAATGAGAAATTGATGAAACACAGTTTTCCATAAAAAGAATATTTCTTATAATCTGCATTTTTGCTTTAGCAACAACATGACTGTGCTGACTTAACAACAACGGCCCAATGCTCAGTGCTCTGAGAGCAAACATTCATAATAATGAAAGAAACGTTTTACATGTAGACTGTCTAACACTTCAAAACCCAGCTGTGTGTTACGTCTGACAAGCACAACTGGGTCAGCGTTTTAATCAGAGCGTAAGATAAATTTAAACCCAAGTGATCCCTAACATATTCATGGACACAGTAACTGTGATGAACATGCTCCTCTGCAGTGTGGGGTGGTTCTCGTAAGAGCCAATTTGCTTTACTTAAAGAACCCAGTAATTTTCTTACAAGGATTACCTTTCAAGTGGATACATTGTAAGTGTTGACTACATGAACAAAGTAACAACAGTGTACAAACCTGTGATCAAAGGAAACTGACTTCTCTGATGAATCTACTATATATGAAATACATTTCAGTTTCATTTTTCCCAAACAATAGAAACAATAGAAGGGAATAAATAAAAGTCATTTAGTAATCAAGGTGTACGTCCAAACTTTGAAGCAGTCTTTTATCTGCCATAGTCTTCAATCAATATTTTGCAATGCTAAAAAAAGTTCAGCCCAGCATATCATACTGGACATCAGTGATCAGAGTGCATTGGATCAGAGTTTTTGACTGATGAGTTACGAGTATCCTGTCACACAACCACATTTCCAGAGAGGTTGGCTAAATAAACACAGAAACCAGTGATTTGCTAAATATTTACATTTTCTATTTATTGAAATAAAAAATAAAATAATAAAAAACTGGATAAAAAAAATGTTGACAAAATTTTAAATGTAAAATGTAATACCTGCAACAAAAACACTGGGCCAGGAGTGGTTCACCGTCTCCATTGGTCTAAAACTAGACTAAAATCAAGGATGGGTTTGACCCCACATGTGACCGGTGCAAACAAGACCCTGCTTCCCTATTTCACATGTTCTGGGCATGTCCAAAACTGGGTAGCTTTTGGAAAAGCATATTTGAAACCATGTCCAACTTATTGGTGTTCCAATTGCACCCTGCCCGTTTATAGCTATTTTTGGGGTGATGCCTTGTGATGCCAGTCTTTCCAAATCACACTCTGATCTTCTGGCCTTTTGCACTCTTTTGGCCCGTAGAATGATGTTATTGAAATGGAAAGAGCCACTTCCACCTGTATATGGGCAATGGGTTAAGGATGTCATGTACTATACTCAGCTGGAAAAGATCCGCTACACTGTAAAAGGTTCGGTTCGGAGGTTTTATGACACATGGTATCCGGATACTATCGCTTAATGTGCGTGTGAGTGTTTTTTTTTGTTGTTGTTGTTGTTTTCTTTTGTTTTTTTTCCCTTGCTGTTCATTTATTTTATTATTTACGTTGTATCTGAAATTTTATTTTATTTTATCTCTTCTTTCCTCTCTGGCTGGGTTTTAGTTACACTGTTCTGGACGGGGGGGGAGGGGGGGGGCACTGTTTGTTAATATTGCCGTAATTGTTGTTGGAAGCAATTCTTTGTTCAATAAAAAGACCTTGATCAAAAAAGAAACACTGGGCCAGGTACAGATTTAACACTAAGCTAGATTATGTATTCGTTTAACAACATCAAAACATTTGGGATGTGTGAAAATGTTATTGTTGTTATTGCGTTTATACTGTTTTCATATAAACATTGTACATTAAATTAATGTACAATTATGTACAATTTACATGAATTTACATCCAAGCATGATGTGGTTTTTAACTGCCATCAACACCTCTACAAAACCTCACCTGGAGAGCGTCTGTGCAGCAGTCCAACAGCTCTGGTGTCCATGTGTCGACTGTACAAGTTGCATCTCGCAACTAGACCCTGTTGACTACTGGAGAAGTAGCAGAAGCCAGCAAGGATGATGAGAAGAAAATCAAATAAGATAGAGAGCAAGGCAGAGAAAGGAGAGAAGACAGGCACGTGTTTGGATGGAAGAAAGAAAAAAAAGAAATAAATGAGATAATTACACAACTCAAAATATAACAAACAGAAAAATGCATGGTGTACTGTTGAAATAAAACACACAAAAAAAGAAGAATGGAAATAAGACTCCGGAATAAAAGTCGCAGCCTTAATTTACAATATCCTGTTTAAGTATCATTTCTGTGTGTGACAAAATGCAATTTCACAAGAGCAGTTTTGTGGCAGGTTGTTTAATTAGTTCTAAAAAAGTCAAGCAGATAAGACACGGCCATCAAGCTCCAGTCTGTCGTGCTGATAACAAGAAGGCCAAAAGGAGTTTGTTCTCTCCTCATTTGAGTTGAATAACTATTCTAGCAACAACAGACTCCCCATTCATAAGACAAAAACAGGCTATTTATTGAGCTAAGACACATACGCCGTTCCTTTGAAGGGAAGGAACAGGCTGGTCAATGAAAGCCTAGCTGAGATCTATTAAGGGAACTATTGATGACAGAAAGACGAGCCAGAATCAGTCAGAGGGACAAAATAAATGGAGCACAATGGGTAACGAAAAAAGGGGAAAGAGAAGAGAAAGAAGGAGAGAATGAAAGGAGTCGGTCAGCAAAATAATTACAAATTACAGGAAAACTCGAGCCACTAATCAAGATCTGCACCTTGTTCTGCTCAGAACAAGCATCTGACTAGTTTGTATGGCCACTTTAACCATGCATTCAATGGTACACATACAATTTATATAACTTTACACAACTATTAGTGCTATTAACATACCACTTACACTTAGAGCTGGGCGATAGAATGATAACGATATGTATTGCGAATTAACTTTTTCTCGATAGAAAAATGAAACTATTGCGATAGACCAATCCAAATCAAGTAGTGCAGAGCCGAACCAATCACAGCCGCAGCGTCACGTCACGTAACTTGTTACGTACAGCTCAAGTGCCAAGCCGCGCATGTGTATTTGTTTGGGAAGCAGCCAGCCGCCATGCGGCTGGGTAATCGAGGAAATGGCTAGAGAAAAATCAACCGAGAGCTTGGGTGACCAGGTTACCGAAGAGAGCACAGATGACAGTTCCAATGCCGGAGAGATTGTCGAAAGGAAAGGCCAGAGAAGTTCTGTAGTGTGGAGGTATTTCGGCTATTTGAAGTCTGACAAAAAACAGAGTAACGTGCACTGTAAATTGTGCCGAAAGCAAGTCTGGAAATACAACAAACCTTTTTTTATCACCTGAAGCAGTGCCATCCACTAGAGCACGCTCAATCTCTGACTGAAAGCGCTAATTCGTCATCGAAAACAACCAGGGGAATCCCTGCGAAGCAGCAACATTCAATTGAGTCCGCTTTCTCCAGCGTCTTACCATATGACAAAAAAGCTAAGAGACATAGTGACATAACGAATGCCGTAGCTTACTGTCTTGCTAAAGACATGCTACCAATAAACATGGTCGAAAATGAAGGATTCAAGCAGCTAATTAAGGTAATGGATCCTCGTTACCAACTCCCTGGACATAAACATGTCTCTCAGACAGCGCTTCCAAAGCAATATTATATAAGTTAGTCAATTTTGTCTGTTCTTCTGTAAAATAAACTAAGATTTATTTTTAGAATTAATATTTTGTTTCTAAGTGGAATTGACAATTTAGTCTGTTTCGTTTGTTCTGTTTTGAAACTTAAACGCTTTAGCGGCTACTTTTTGTGTAGTTTGCAATATTTGCCTTTATTTTGCCTAAACTGAAGCCTCATTTTAAGTACATCTGCCCTGTTGAACTTATTATGGGAAATAAATATTTAAATCAAAACAAGCTGCTGATTATTTCACATTTTATTTGAGAGGAATGGCACATTTAAATCTTACAAATATAGTTATTTGGCTTATATCGTGAACTATATCGCCTGAAATGAAAAAAACATATCGTGATATGAAAAAATCTTATATCACCCAGCTCTACTTACACTTATTTATTATATTCATATTATATATATGACCCGTTTATGTATAAAGCACCTATAACAGTGTTGTATCGACACAGAACTGACAAAAACAGACAAATGTGAAGAAAACAACAGATTCACAGATAAAACAGCATTTATTAGCATTTTTGAGGCCATTTATTAAACCAGCCTAAAAAACTACCTACAGCAGATGAACAGTATCTGAAAGTTGGAACCTGAAAGAGGAATTTGGCCTTTTAATTGCACCGTCTATGTAAACCTCATCAGAAATGCTCTCAGCAGCGACTAACCTAAACAGCTGGCCAAGCTGGAGGTGGCAGAGGTGAAGATGATAGGATTTTCATTGGCAGAGACCAGAATGAACAGGATTAAATATTAGTATATCAGAGCGGATTGGAGAAAAGGTCAGAGAGGTTGAGACGATTTGGGCAGACGAGGAGGGACAGTGGACATACTGGACAAAGGATGTTGAAAATGGAGCCGCTAGGCAGGAGGAAAATAGGAAGACTTTAGAGGAAGTCTATGAATTTAGTCAAGGATGGCGTGCACAGAGTTGGTGTGACAGAAAAAGATGCTAGTGTTAGGATGACATAAAGGCGTTCCATGTAAACAACTGACTGTGGGAATGACAGCGGTGTAATCCCTCTACACAGGTGGAACAACATTTGTCTGCTAAGTGTTTCTTCTCACAGATCCAGCTTTTCTTTGTTACTGAGGCTGAAACTGTGGACAAATTTCACTTGCAGTAACTGACCTTGACATGATGTTAAGATGTGTAAAATATAGATTTCCATAATGGAGCTGCAGAAAGAAGTGCGTTACTTCTTACCTGGTGCGTCTTGCTCTGCAGCGATCGCTGAGAGGTGACTGTGGGCTCTGGTTCCTGTTGCAACCAGGGGAAGAAGTTGGAGTGACTCGAGGGGGTGCCCTGCTGGGGGAGCATCCCACGCTGAGGGATTTGGACCACTGGGAGGCTACCGAGCGCTGGGGGGAGTGGGGAGGAGCAAACGGCCAAGGAAGAGTCTTCTGCTCCTGGCGAACAGCTAGACAGAAAAAAATATGTAAATACTAATAGCACTAATTGAGAGCATCATATTTTATTGGCTCTGTGCTTGGTAAAAGCTCACCTTTAAACCCCCCCCCCCCCCAACAATTTTATAACATTTTTCAAACTTTGGAAAATGCTAAAAGAAGCCTTGCTCCTTGGCTACAAATATCAGCTTACAGAGATTCAAGGTTCTTGAATTTGCACTTTTAGCTGGTTCATCTTCTACCCACAGCCATCATTATGTGTAAGACTGGAGACTAACATTTATATTTTCAACTGATAATCATATCACAATGCAGTAACACAAAGTTACAAGGAAGTTAAGTAACAAAATGGATTATTTTTAGACAAGTAATGTGTAATACATTACTTTTTTGACTAACGCTAACATGCTATAACTTACAATTTACTCTGCATTTGCTGAGTTAGTGTATAAGATTTTTATTGGTATTACGGAAGATCAGCTCCAGTCCATTCTTCAGTGTTCAGACTTACCATAGAAGGATTTGTGGAAGCTTTTTCCAGCACATTTTTGTTTATTTCCACAGTTTATATCAGTGTTACCGACAAGGGAAACAAGTGCTTTCTTATGACCATATACTTGGAATAGAGTCTTAATGTTTAATGTCAACACTTGGTTATGGCAAAGTGGCACTATGTGACTGTTTACCTTCTCTCTCCATTAAAGAGTAAGGCTTGATCTCTCCGTCTGGCTTTTTTGGGGGAACCTTTCTCAACTGGGCCGCTGCAGAGGAGAACAAACTCAGAGCAGAGGCAGAAGAGGAACATGAGTCGATCACCCCACCCGTCTCCTTACAGCACAGCCCCACATACTGTCCTTCATAAGCTCTGTGTGGAAGACCAAAACTGTCTATATTATAAATAACACATTCATTTCATAAGTGCCAAGTTTCAGGAGTAGTTAGTCATTATGAGAAGTGAAGATATGCTTCATCAAAAACCTGTCCATTATGTGTCCAACCATTCTTGTTTTATTCATACTGCGCCCCCCATGCTGACATATATTACATGTATCTATGGCAACACTTGTGCTAAGCGGTTTGCAGTTACATTTCTAAACAGGTGAACTTTAGACTGCAGTGCATATACATGATACATCAGACAAATCTGATGCTGTAAACCAGCTGATTCTTATGACTGACTGGTCAGTGGGTGACTCTAAAAAATACCAAAAATGGAAAAGTGAGTTGAAATGTTAAAAGGTAGGGAAACTACCTTTTAATTTATGTAACTTTTTTTAAAATTAATATTACATAATAATTTAATGGCATATTGGTTTATTCATTTAGTCAGACAGTTGTGCTCCTCCATACATTTAAACAATGTTTCCTCTGAAAGAACTATTTCCACTTTATCTTACGAGATAGTGTTGTGTCTGTGAAAGGGAGACTCTGTCCAACAGAATTCATATATTGGTGCTGACAAAACCAGCAGCTCAGACGAGTGAAATATTCTCTCCAAAAGTCAATGCAAACCTGACATGATTGTTTTGGACGTCAATAAATATATAAAATTTATATACAGTGGAACCCGACTTACGAAATTAATTCGTTCCAGAGGGTCTTTCGTAAGTCGAAGCACCTTTTTCCATCGCCTTTTGAGTGAGGCGATGCTGGCTGAAGACGAAGTTCTTGGTGGAGGTTGCATACACATGTACGTATACGTGTACATAACATTATGGAATTTAATTCTAAACTTTAAAACTAAAACTTAAATTTACGTTAATTAATGCACGTACGTACACTGTGCAATGATATTTTTTCAACATTTTTTTTAAACTCGCTCATATTTATGCCGGCCCCATTACGAATCAACGATAGGCTACTTGCAAAAGAAAAGCACATGAAATAGCGCACTGCAACAACAATACGTCTTTCATGTGGAACAGCCAAACACATTTTGCAAACGGATTTCGTTACGTGGGCATTTTGTCGTACCGCAGGCAAAAATATTGCCGTTAAGTGCCTTCGTAACTTGAATTTTTCGTTAAATGGGGTCTTCGTAAGCCGGGGTTCCACTGTATTTGATTCAGCCAGGCAAAGTCTTGTTTTTGTTCTGTTACCTGAGCAGTCTGAGTTAGCCAGAATCCAATATTTAAATTTTGTTTTTTATTTGCAAGTGTGTTTTTAGCCTACTCATGCTGTTTTAACTATAAAGACAATTCTTTCAGGTACCTTTGGCACAAAAAGAGCACATCTCTGGTTGAAAGGATCGGTAGCCTCTGTATAAGACTCGTCATAATAACAACAAGACATTTTATACATTCACTTCTTTATAATCACTTTGTGCCCAATTTTTATGTAAATAACAACATGTTAGCTTTTGTATAATTTTCCAATGCTCGTCTAAATGGAGTGGCACGTGGTGGAAAAACATGGTTTCCTTGGATTCAGCTAATCCTGAAACCTATATTCACATTTGTGTCAGTTTATTAATTCCTTTGAGTGTCATATGCTGGGCATACAAATGCAGCTTAAGGAAGGTAAGGTATTAATGGTTCTGTGCTATCAACTTCTATGTCAAAGACTATTAATTAAATTTGGTAATTTGAGGCAGATGAGCGTCAACTATCAACAGGGGACACAATGGAATGTAAATACAAAACTATGTTACTATCATAAATCTCAAAAAGGTCAAAAGTGTTTCTTGAAATGATTTTTGCTTGGCATCTCGTCCTGTTCTACACTATAAAGCCATCCTAATGATGTCAGACGTAAACAAAATGCAGTATAAAGAGGCTACCGATCTTCCTAACCATGATCTTACTGCTCGCAGTCATTACAATAATGTAGTCATACAACACACTTTAGCTGTTTTTAACAAAGTGACACATTGGAGGTTCAGGAAACAAGCAGGTATCAAGTGGTCTGTGGAGTTTAGGAGTGGTATACAGGGTGTGGATTTCTCTCTGCAGTTCTCTGAAACCCAGGAAGGTAGGTTCAATATATGACATGATGCATCACACATGGCATATACTGTACCAATGTAGCAAGGAGATAAAGTAGGGGAAATAAAGATTTAATCCCCTGTTGAATTTGTAAGTTTGCTCACTTACAAAAAATTGAACAGTCTCCAAATATTATAGAAATTTCACTTTAATGTAGAAAGAAATGATATCAAGCAAAAAAGCACAGCTGCCCACAGAATCAGTTTCTTCCATTCAAACTTCTCCACCACCAGCAACACCAAAGAGCTGTCAAAGGATGTCAGGGACAAGACTGTAGACCTGCACAAGGTTGGAATGGTAGATCATAATCACGAGGTTTGGTGAGAAGGTGACAGCTGTTGGTATGATCATTCAGAAATGCAAGAAATATAAAACAACCATCAATCTCAGTCTGCTCCTATTTTGGAACGCCATGCAGGATGATTGTAAGCTAATGAAGTCCAAAACTCCACAGGAGGCGCTTGTTAATGATCTAACACAATTAGTAAAACACTACGCCCTAATGGACTGAACTCTTGCTGCACCCGCAAGGGCGCCTGCCGCATGAAGGCGCACATACAGGTCTGTCTTAACCCTGGAGAACCCATCCATCCATCCATTCGCTTCCGCTTATCCTTTTCAGGGTCGCGGGGGGCGCTGGAGCCTATCCCAGCTGTCATTGGGCGAGAGGCGGGGTACACCCTGGACAGGTCGCCAGTCTGTCGCAGGGCCAACACACAGGGACAGACAACCATTCACACTCACATTCACTCGCACATTCACACCTAATGGCAATTTGGATTATCCAATTAACCTATCCCCACAAGCTGCATGTCTTTGGACGGTGGGAGGAAGCCAGAGTACCCGGAGAGAACCCACGCAAACACGGGGAGAACATGCAAACTCCACACAGAAAGACCCCGGCCTGATGTTGGAATTGAACTCAGGACCTTCTTGCTGTGCGGCAACAGTGCTAACCACCGTGCCACCGTGCTGCCCAGGAGAACCCATAGGGTCAAATTTGACTCCATGGTTTCCCTAGAAAACCAATGGGGTCGGCTCTGACCCCATTGGTTCTCCAGGGTTAAGTTTGCCAGTGAACATCTAAATGACTCAGAGAAGGCTTGAGATAAAGTACTATCATCAGGAGCCAAAGCTGATTTCTCCGGCATTAACTCGACCCGCCATGCTTGAAGGAAGAGAAATGCTGAATATGACTTAAAGAGCACCATCCCCACAGTCAAGCACGGAAGAGAAAATATTATGCTTTGGGGCTGTTTTTCTGCAATGGAACAATTTTACCACATACTGTAAAATCTAAGACAAAAAACCTTCTCCCAGACAAAACACTAATTCTGTCATTGTCGTTTCTGTCATTGTCACTGTCAAGTCATTGTCTCAGCATGCTAACGAAACAAAACATAAGATAAGATAAGCAAGTTATACCTAGTACAACAAAATTGGAACAGGGGAACAAAGGAGTTCCCCTGTTCCAAGAAGAAGTAGAGCACATTCAGATAATGCCTAGTGAAACTCCAGACTTCAGTTTTATAGAAAATCTGTGGAAGGAGCTATCAAGTGGCAGCAAAAAACTTTCTGTAAAGAGGAGTGGGCCAAAATGTGTGCAAACCTGGTGACCAACTACAAGAAATGCCTTACCGCTGTGCTCGCAAACAAGGGATTCTCCACCAAGTAATAAATCAAGTTTAGCTTGGGAATCCAATACTTTTTTCACTCAATGGCCTAAAAATTCATTTTCTCTTGTGCAATTTTTCTGTATTTTTGGTTGATCTTCAGCCTCTCCGTCAAAGTGAATCCACCATTAAGACTGTTCATTTCTTTGTAAATGAGCAAACCTAAAAGTTCATTAGGGGATTAAATGATTATTTTCCTCACTGTACTTACACTGATGGGAAAGCTAACCTGAAACTTAAGCACTGACGTGTGAAGTTATACTAATTATGGGACAGAGGAATGGGACCAAGATGTATGAGGGGTAAAAAAAGAAAGAACAGTCCTTACAAAAAGCTGTACACCCCCTGATCCCTCAGAGGAGAAGAGGTTGACCCTGGGAGAGTTTGATGAAACAAAGTATTTTGGAACTGGAATAAAAGCACTGCAGCACTCTTTTTGGGTTGAGTGCCACGTTTAAACTTGCATATCTAAAGGTTCTTATATACTTCATTGTAAAAGGAAAGCTGACAGCCAAGCAATTCTATATCAGTGGAGAACCAATTCCAGCAGTCTTAGAGAAGCCCATAAAGAGCCTGGGACGGTGGTATAATGCAGACCTCAATGATACGTGGCAACTAGAACAACTAAGGCAGAACTTGGCTGATGACCTCAAGCGGATTAACAACACTGCACTCCCAGGGAAACCGAAGCTCTGGTGCTTCCAGTTTGGGTTATTACCCAGACTACCGTGGCCGTTGACAACGTACGAGGTCTCACTCAATCATGCCAATCGACTAGAGAGGCTAGTGAGCTCCTACGTTAAGAAGTGGCTCGGACTTCCCAAATGCCTCAGCAGCGTTGGACTCTACAGTGACGGGATACTGTCATTGCCTATCCCTAGCCTGGTTGAGGAGTTTAAATGTGCAAAAGTGAGGCTTGAGATCTCACTCATGGACTCCCGGGACCCCATAGTGAGAGGCACTGCTCCCACCTTAGCAACGGGGAGGAAGTGGACCACAGCCACATCTGTGCTACAGGCGAAATCTGCTCTTCGGCATCGTGACGTGGTGGGTCACGTCCAACAGGGCAGAGTAGGATTTGGTCTTGGCGCAGCAACACCTCGGTGGCAACAGGCATCTGTAACCGGACGTCGAAAAATGGTGGTGGAGGAGGTGCGTCGACAGGAGGAAACAGCCAGGCATGCCAGAGCCGTGGCACTGGCCAAACGGGGTCGCTGGGTGAATTGGGAGAGTGTGGAAAAGAGGAAACTCTTATGGAGTGAAATCTGGGGCATGGAGTCTAATAGACTAAGTTTTATCATCCGAGCGACATATGATGTGCTACCTTCCCCAATAAATCTGCAGCTGTGGTTTGGAAAGGACCCATCCTGCCCCCTGTGTACAGTCCCAGCAACACTCAAGCACATCTTGGTTGGTCTAACCTTACTCAGGGCTAATAAATATGGAGACACAACCAGGTCCTCAGGTGTCTAGCCGAGAAAGTTGAGTGCAAAAGAAAATCCATCAACGCTCAACCTTTCACGAAGCAAGAGTAGCGTCAGTTTTCATCAACATTTGTCCGGGAAGGAGACAAGCCGAGGACAAGCCCCTCAACCCCGGACCTGGGCCCGCTGAAGGTTGCTAGGGATTGGCAGATGCAAGTGGTCTTGGATCAGAGGCTAATTTTTTTTCGTAACAACAACTTTGCGACCAGACCTCGTCCTTTAGTCTAACCCCCAAAAACTTGCGTACGTCACTGAGCTGACGGTACCATGGGAGGAAGCAATTGAGGAAGTGTTTGAGCGTAAGAAGCTGCGGTATGCCAACTTGACAGCTGAGGCAGAAGACAGAGGCTGGAAGATCAAAGTGCGCCCGGTGGAAGTGGGATGCAGGGGTTTTGTTGCCAGCATAACAGCAAAGCTGCTTAGAGAGATTAGGATCAGAGGACAGGCGCAATGGCAGGCTATAAGAGAACTAGCTAACACTGCTGAGAGGACCAGTCACTGGCTATGGCTAAAAAGGGCTGACATCACTTGGGCAGCTAAGGCAGTCAGCTAACCGCGAGAGAAAAGAAATATTCCGTTCTTCTCCCCTCTACTCTTCTTCCCTTTTCTGGGAGGCAGTGGGGAGGTAGAGTGTACAGCCCGATCCGGCGGGGAGGTATGGGAAGCCAGATCGGGCGCCCCCTTCCGGCTCTCCTCTCTCCTATCTTGTCCCTTTTGTCTCTATCACCTTTTCTATCCCTTTGAAGATGTTAGGCTCCATAAATGCTGAAGAGGTAAGTATTATTTCTCAGTTGCAGTGAATAGATAAAAAATAAACTGTAGGAAACTAAACAGAAGAAAGAAGAAGAGAAATAACAAGTTAACATAAACCAGCGACACACTCCAGGGCCTGATCAACCCGGCAGGGCCTCCTCGGATGAGGGTGTCTAGTGATAATGGCCGAAACACCCGATGAATCAAAGGTCCACTACTGACGATGTGTCCCAAATTTTAAAATGATAAACTAGATCAGATCTCTAATCCCTCAACCTAACCAAGGAAAGAAAATGGCAGATTAGCCCGGGTAAAAGACCGAAAGTTGAGGCACACAACGATGCATGCTGCTGGCAAAGTTTCTGGGCTGCCTTTCCTCATAACAGCCATCCCTCAAGAGTCTCTCCATCTAAAGCAATGCATTATCAGGGACTGTAACATCTAGTCCTTTTTACTGAATCATCGATGCATGCTCAATCATCCAGGTAAGGAAAGTTTACTTTAAAACTACTAGATGTAGTGTGTTAAGTATTATATAACTGAACTCATACTGTTCTTGTACTGAACCACCAGTGTTGATTAATATATTCAGAAATATCAAGAATGCTAAGAAAACACAGGCTCCACCAGTAAGAATTTCATTTTTGGAGCTGCTTGTTGGGAGACACCTTATAACTTATGTTAACACAAAGCAGATATAATTTAATAACCCCTTGCAGAACAGCAAAAACCACAGCAATGGGATCAAAGTGGCAAAAAAGTTACCTGCTCTGTTGAGGAAGAAGCCTTCAAAAACCACAAAGTTATTGACCTGGACAGAATAATAAGAAAACAGATCACTAAAATTTCTTATGAAGTTAACTAGGTAAGTAGATAACCATCTGTGTCCTGATAGCCCCCGCGTTTCCAGTCTTAGTGGTGTGTCCACCAATAACATCCCTACACTGTAACCTATGATGTAACCTGATATGCAACTCCTGAGAAAAGTAATTGCAGGTCAGGTTGACACAATTGGCAACAATTTTGAATGGGTTGGTCAGCACTGTCAATTCCTCCTGTGCATTTCCAGCTACTTTTTCAACGCAGTTTTATAATTTATCAGTAAGAGAATAACAATCACAGTCTCAGTGTAAGGAATAATAATGATAGCATCAATATAAGGACTCACAAATGTCAGAAAATTCCTGGTGAGAGATGAAACTACCTGAATGAGGGAATGCACAAAAAAGTGGAAAAACTAGAGGGACAAATAGGTTTGCCCCCAAAAAAATGATCACATCAACAAGCAAGAAGCTAGGAAGGAATTTTTTTTGTCTGTTGGCTGCATATGAAACTTTGGGAGATGACCCAATGATAATATACCCGCCACTTACAGTTACGTTATAGTCTCTAAAAGGTCTACATCAGGCCTTTGTAATTTCCTCATTTGAACTTATCTCATCTCATACGTAGTCTTTTGGGATCCAAGTGTGTAACTAGTGTTGTCTAGCTTATATTCTGTATACATCTTTTAGGTCCAACTCACTGTGCTTCTTCTGATATCAGTGCATGCACAGGTGTCACCACTTTTCAAATCAGGGATTTCCTGATTTTTTTAATGTATAGGAAGATTGAGAGTAGTAATTAGTTGATAATGTCAATTTCTATGAATGGAATCCAGTATAGAAACTCTTGTTTGATCTTTGGCATGAAACGGCAAAACTAAATTTCATTAAAAACACATGAAAAGCAGGCTGATAACTCCCCCTTTGTCAGATGAGTTACATGTGTATTTTTACTGGAACCCTACTGTTTAAATTCAAGTAATGCAACTACTGTAAGGTGATATAATTTTGACTAATTTGAATTGTACATTGGATGTTTTTGTCTTGTGCTGGCATTGTTTTTCTTATTTTGGTCCCTTCTCTTCTCAGTCAGTTTCTTATCTAAATTTACCTTGTCCTAAGATGTAAAGCTATTAACTGATTATATTATATAAACAGCTTCTGGGTACCCTGTCTTCCCAGAAGTTCCACTACAGATAAACTTGTAAACAACCATTTATTTTACAATAGAGAAGTAGCAGTATTAAAAATAACCAAAATTAAAGAGAAAGAGGAGGGAGCAAGATTAGCCTAATTATAGCCATGATAACAAGCGAAGCCCCACTAAAAGTCAAATAAAAAACTACAGGATTTTCTTTTGCTCTCCAGAGGTGATAAAGATTCAAATTTGCTTTAAAAAAGTGTAACGACTGTGTGAAGTGCAGCCCGTACCTGAGGAACACTCTGCGTGAGGCAGTAATGCTTTGCCAGGAAAGACAGGAATTTAGGTGAAGGCCTGTCATAAGCCATCAGCACTGGCTCTAAATTCTTGTGCTACAGGTGGGAGATGGAGAAAGACAGAGAAACAAAAACATGCAATTACCGATAAACACACACAGCAATGACCTGCAATACTAGTGTCATCATTTTAGGTACCACTATCATATCATTCCAGTTTTTAGCTCTTTTTGTGAAAGGTCTGATGTTTCAGATGATTTCAGGGATTCCTAAAGTATTCTCTACCTGCAGCATGAAGTTAAATAGCTCAAGCCCATAGCCATTTCGCTGCAGGTTCTCTGCTATGTAAAAATCCAAAACACAGAGTGGTTCTGCCTCTACGTGCACACCCTGCCGGTCCTGTGGAGGAAGTATAGCAAGCATACCCGAAAAACCTTTCAGAAAGTCAAATGCAGATCACAGCAAGGCCGAAAGGAAAGAAGTTAAAAGGAAATTTTAAAAAAATATAAGTGACTCACCAGCAAAAATAACTTCTTGTAGCCAACCTTCAGAAATCCCACTACCACACCACGTCCCCTGTAGTTAGGAGACAGGAATAGGGGTTAGTTTGACTTGGCAATGAGTAATACAACTATCTACTGAGGTGAGCTCCTGTGATATGCATTAAAAACTGTGTCTTTTATGTCTCAATGCTACAGTACATGATTTGTTATTTCAACATGACTCATCTGACCAGGTCCCGCTGGAAAACACCAACTCAGTCAATCCAGAGAGAAACAGAGAAGCTGAATAATAAGTGAAAGCTGAGGAAGGGATATGAGATGTACCCGCTGCTCTCTCCATCCTTAAGAAGATAGAGCTGATGCTTCTGGGTCTGCAGCTTGGAAGCACTTGTTATAGGTGCTGTGAGCTGTTGGGCCTGAGGGAAAAAAGAAAGGGAATTCTTAAAAATAGAAACAGATGTCGTTGGATTTTGTCAGTTGAGCTGACACCATTCTTTGCAGACATCAATGTCAGACAGCGAAGTGCTCTAATTGGGTGATATGGTACTATAAAATCATTAAGATAAGATGGGGTCTGATTATTCAAGACCTTGTATGTGAGGAGGAGGATTTTGAATTCAATTAATTTATGTATTTATTGGAACTTTTTCAGCGTCACTCCAAGATAGGACATTTCTAATTTCAGAGATATTGCACAAATCGAAGAAAGCAGTCCTAGATATTTGTTTAATATGTGGATTGAAGGACATATCCAGGTCAAAAATGACTCACAGTGTTACAGGAGGCCAAAGTAATGCCATCGAGAATAAGTATCTGGTTAGATACCATATTTTTAGGGCCAAATACAATAACTTCAGATTTATCTGACTATAGAAGCAGAAAGTTAGCGGTCATCCAGGTCTTTATGTCTTTAAGACATTCCTGCAGTTTAACTAATTGGTGTGTGTTATCTGGCTTCATGGACAGTTAAAGTTGGGTGTCATCTGCATAGCAGTGAAAATGTATGCTATGTCTTCTGATGATACTTCCTAGGGGAAGCATGTATAATGTAAACAGAATTGGTCCTAGCACTGAACCCTGTGGAACTCCATAATTAGCCTCAGTGTGTGAAGAGGACTCTCCATTTAGATAAACAAATTTGAGTCTATTAGATAGATATGATACAAACCACTGCAGTGCAATACCTGTAATACCTACAGCATGTTCTAATCGCTCTAATAGGATATTGTGGTCAACAGTATCGAACGCTGCACTGAGGTCCAGCAGGATAAGCACAGAGATGAGTCCACTGTGGGGCGATCGTGGCTCAAGAGTTGGGTGTTCGTCTTGTAATCGGAAGGTTGCTGGTTCAAGCCCTTGCTCGGACACTCTCGGTCGTTGTGTCCTTGGGCAAGACACTTCACCTACCGCCTACTGGTGATGGCCAGAGGGGCCGATGCCGCGATATGGCAGCCTCGCTTCTGTCAGTCTGCCCCAGGGCAGCTGTGGCTACAACTGTAGCTGCCTCCACCAGTGTGTGAATGTGAGAGTGAATGAATAGTGGTATTGTAAAGCGCTTTTGAGGGTCTTTTGTTTATTTATATAGCGCTTTTCGAGACCCTCAAAGCGCTATATAAATGCAATCCATTATTATTATTACTGTCAGAGGCCATAAGAAGATCATTTGTAACCTTCACTAAAGCTGTTTCTGTGCTGTGATGAACTCTGAAACCTGACTGAAACTCTTCAAATAAGCCATTCCTCTGCAGATGATCTGTTAGCTGTTTGACAACTACTCTTTCAAGGATTTTTGATATGAAAGGAAGGTTGGAGATTGGCCTATAATTAGCTAAGACTGCTGGGTCTAGAGATGGCTTTTTAGGTAAAGGTTTAACTACAGCCAGCTTGAAGGCCTGTGGTACATAGCCGATTATTAGAGATAGGTTGATCATATTTAAGATTAAAGCATTAATTAATGGCAGGACTTCTTTGAGCAGTTTTGTAGGAATGGGGTCTAAAAAACATGTTGATGGTTCAGCAGAGGCATTTACTGAAGTTAGCTCATAAAGATCGATTGGAGAAAAAGAGTCTAAATAAATATCAGTGGTAGGGCTGGGCGATATATCGAGTTTTTTAAAAATATCGATATATTTTTATACGAGATATAAAATGTGACAATATCTTTTATATCGATATAGTCTATGTTACGTTATAATTATAGTTGTGGAGCCACAAGTTTGCCTCTCTTTCGTCCACTTTTGTCTTGACGCAACGTTACTCGGCCTCGCCTCTCCTTCACTGAACACAACTCCCCCTCCGTCCCCGATTGCTTCACCTGCAGGCAGCGACAAGATGGACACGGCAAATCTCCGTTAACGAGTTACAGCGCATCGCCCCGTGCGTGGGGCTGGACGCCGTCAACGTGTTAACGAGCTAACCACGCTAACGAGCTAACCACGCTAACGCCATGTACGGCCTAAAATCCTTTCATTCTCTCAAAAGTTGACAGCGCGCCTTATGTATGAATTCTGGTTGTGCTTGATGACCGCGAACCGATTTTATGTGGTACACGGCGCTCAGCAATCTGTCAAAAAATGTTTTAGTACGACTTTGGTAAACTACGGAGCTGCACTGGCTTGATGGATTGTCGGAGCAGTACGGCTACCGAGGAGCCTCGCGGAGTGATACGTACTGTGCTTCAACGTAATATTACCGTATTGTGTGTGTATAAGGACCATAAATGGCACCTGTTAAGAGACGTGGTTACAAAGAGGATTTCAAACTCCAGGCTGTCAGTCACACAGTAGAAGTTGGGAACAGAGCAGCTGTGAAATCTGTCTTTGTTACTATGCTCAGCGTCTGTTAGTTTACATTTTGACTGCACAATTGTGAGTTCTTTGTTATGCACAAAAACAACATAGTTTTCTTTTATTTATGGAGCATTATTATTTAATAAATGCTCATAATTTATTTTTGAGTAGTTTTTTTCATGTACATCTATGCTCTATGTTAATAAGTGCCCGTGTGACATCTGGGACACAGCTTTGACTAAGAACTCTCTTTTTGTTCTTACCTTGTGGCTTTAAAAAAATATCGAGATATATATCTTATATCGCCATCCAGCTAAAAAATATCGAGATATGAATTTTGGGTCATATCGCCCAGCTCTAATCAGTGGTACTGAAAGTAGCTGTAGATAATGCTGTGAGATGATTATGAGCATTTTTTTCTCTAGTGGTTAAAACTGTATTTGTGAAGAAATTCATCAAGTCATTAATAATTAACATTAAAGGGATGGTTGGCTCAACGGTGCTCTGACTTTTTGTCAGCCTGGCTACAGTGCAGTAGAGAAACCTGGGGTTGTTCTTATTTTCAGTGAAGAATAGTAAGATGTTCTAGCTTTATGTAGGGCTTTTTTATATAGCAGCAAACTATTTTTCCAGGCTAAATGGGGATCTTCTAAATTTGTGATATGCTGTTTCCTCTTACGAGTTATCTGCTTTAATCAAGTATTTCTGAGGCTCTCTTTTTTTACAGGAGCTACAGTATCCTGAGTCATACGTAGAGAGGTAAAATGATTAACAAAATAATTGATCTCTGTTGGAGTAGCGTTCAGGTAGCTGCTCTGGTCTTTTTTAGTACAAGGGACGGACTGAAGATGATAACAGTAAGTGAATTCTATTCTTAAACTTAGTTACAGTCCTTTCAGAAAGACCTCTTTGGCTCTCGGAGGAGGCGGACGCATCTTTCCCCTCTCCCTCCCTTATCTTCCCTGCTGCTGCTTCTATGTGTTTGTCTAGTCTCGTCTAACTCTAACCCTCAAAGAGTTTCCCAGTCTTGTTCTCTAAAACCTAAAGAATTATGGATTTTATCAACTGGTCCTTTAATGGGATTGACACCCTGCTAAGCTTGGGAGAGCCCGATTGTCCTGTGGAGACGTTTGCTGCCGGATACTCGATGGTCGGTTGCGTCGTGTGTCTGGCGACACTCTCGATGGAGGACAATGAACAACATCTACCAATTTGGAACCATGATAACAGAGTTCGGGCTGATTGGAGATGGCTTGGACCTGGTTTATCGAAGAACAGGAAGCGGCTACAGCTGTTCAAAATCCCATAAGGCTGGCCGACATGATAGACGATTGGCTGTGAGTACTCAGACTGTGTTTTGAACGCAATATGGATAAGATCTTGGAGAAGCACAACGGGAATTGAGAGAACTGGTGACCAGTGATGGACATTAGACCAACTGTAAAAATTGGATGCAGTTGTTCGCACTAAACCCAAACATTCATGATCTTCACTCATGCGGCTCCCCTGGCGCCAGCTGAAGGCCTGCCAAGGTTGAAGCTGACTGGAACAACAAATTCTTCCCATGATAAAAGGATTGTTGTCAGAACTCTTTGTCCCTCCTTCAAGGCCACCTGGGTCGACTGGAGACTGTTGACTGAAGCTTAACCGGGCGTGGTGACACTTTCTCTCAGCTGAACACAGGATCAACAACGCATCCTCCCATCCGATGTGGACACCGGATCAGCTGGAGGCGCAATCGAAGATTGCAGCGGTCCCAGATCAGCTGTACATACTGGAATACTCTCCCATGTTGCTTGTCTGTGTTTTATTGTGCTATGGTGTGTTTATATCTGTGCATTCCTGTATTATCCTTTTGTGTTACACTTAGCCTGACCTGTCTCCCCAATGTGATGTTTGTGTATTGCATGTGCGGTTGGCAAGGTCTGTCATCTCGGTTGTGGGCAACTGCAACTGACAAATAAAGGCTATCTCATCATCATCTCATCTCATCTACAGTGATGAAATTTACTCCCCACTACTGTGTAATCATTATTGTCAATTATTATTATTATTATTATTATTATTATCAATAAAGACAAGAGAGGCTTTTTGGGAAACACTGTTAAATGTTCAGTTTCTATGCGATGTGTTAAAACAAGATCTAGAGTGTGATTAAAGTGTTGGGTGGGTTCTTTCACATTTTGAAAGAAGCCAGTTGAGTCCAATAACAGATTAAATGTCAAGGCTTTCCTTTGGATGTTAAAATCACCTGCAATAATCATTTTATCCGAGAGGAGTACTAAATCGGATAAAAAGTCTGCGAAATCAGACAGAAACTCCGTGTAAGGCCCAGGAGGACAATGGTTTATAACAAATAAGACTGTTTTTTGAGTTGTCCAGCTAGGATGGACAAGGCTAAGCATCCGGCTTTCAAATAAATTAAATCTTGGTCTTTGGTTGATTAACGGTGTGGAAGTTTGCTGCGGCCTCTGCTTCAAGAATGCTGATAGTTAGTATGACTCAGTGTTGATTCATTTAAACTAAATGTCTAAAGACAACGTCAAAACAAAAAGAAGGAAACAGAAAATTGCGCATAAAGCAAAAATTTCAGTGACCAAAAGGAAAACCACTAATTGGTCACAATTAGTGGAAAAATATACCAGCTTATGTAGTTCAGATTAACTTGCTAGCTCTAACTATGAAGTTAAGAACAAAAACCAAACCCCCCCCCCAAAAAAACAAACAAAACAAACAAAAAAAAAATCATCTTTGAAGATCTGTGAAAACCACAAAATCAATTTCAGGAACATACCTATTATGTAATAATATATAAAGTCTTGGAATAACGTTCACATTTTTATAACTCCCCAAATTTTGCATTAGAGAACAATTTCAACTAATTTAAAGAGAAACTTTATGTCATACCATTCCAGTGGTGGATGCTTAGATTTAAATTACATGTCAGCATACCAGCAAGCCAACCCTCTAAGCCAAATACTGAAGCTTCACACTTCTTTGTATGCTTTCCACCCTATTGTATCGTGTCAAAATGAGCAGATCTGCTTCCAAAGATGCTCATATCTGACACAGACACTGCCTCTTACCCCCATTTGCTCTACAAACCTTCTGTTTGGGCAGCCAGTCAGATGGAAGCTGTCCTAAAGGGACTGTTGGCCTTAACAAAAAACAAAGGACAGGAGCTAAACAAAGGATGAACTATGAACTGAGTGGCCATAATGGAGATTATTGTGAAAAGTGAATCAAAGCAGCAAAGCGAAACTACTTTAGTGGGTAAAAGAATGAAACTATCTAGTTAGACATTACTAGAGCAGGGCGATATGACCAAAAATATTTATCACGATATACATTTGAAAATTTGCGATAACGATATAACTGACGATATAATTGATACTAGACAAAATACTTTACAACTCCACAACTTTATTAGTGCAAAAAACCCCATCAATGTATTTTCACTTAAACAAGCAGCTGTTTTTTATGTGCATTAAAGTTATATAAAAGTTTAACAGTGCAAATGCAAATTCTTTGCTGACAGTTTAACAAAAGGCATTTCCAGTGGAAACTGGCCGACATATCCTCAGCATAACCATGTATAATATCCACAAACCTTAAAAAGAGGTTATACACACACAATACGGTAACATTATGTTGAAGCACAGTACGTATCACTCCGCGAGGCTCCTGCCTACGATAGCCGTAATGCTCCGACAATCCATCAAGCGGTGCGGCTTCGTAGTTTAACAAAGTCGTACTACAACATTTGACAGATTTTCAAGCGCCGTGTACATAAAATCGTTTCGAGATCAGTAAACACAACCAGAATTCATACATAAGGCACACGGGATTATAAGGGGCACTGTCGATTTTCAGAAAATCAAAGGATTGATTTTAAGTGTGCCGTATTTTCCAAAAAACACTGTAATAACGACGGCCCGCTAGCATGCTCTACCAAAAATAGTGTTTTGTTGTGTATCTGACGGACGAAAGCCAAACCAGTTCCACACCACTGAAGCTGCAGCATTTTTACAAACCAGTTCTGGTTCATCCGTTTCATTTGACGATCCGCTTTCGCTCTTCTCATTCTGCGTCGCCGCCATGTGCGTATGTAAACATAGGCACCGCGCATGTGCATTTTACCCATATTCTATCACGATATGTCATTTTCCTATCATTGACCAAAATTACACCGGTATTACCGTGAACGGTATGATATAGCCCAGCACTAGACATTACCATATTTATTCCCTTTTAAGAGCCACATAAGACAAGAGAGAGTGCATAAAAAAGATCACTGACAGCAGACACAATGTGAGTTGGGTGTCAACTAAGTATGCAAGTGAGGCATTCGGATTCCAATTCCTGCTGCTACTCATCTTAAGTAAACACAATATGTACAATGGACAATGTACAGCTATAACGGATGGAAGAATGATCAGGCCTTACAGTGTATGCGAATGATGGGTGCTTTCAACAAAATAATACTTGCAGTCATCCAGAAAAATTCATACTGGACTTGCTTTAAAACACTTAAAATGATGATATTGTGACCAAAACTGCATAATTACAATTCCATTAAATATATGAGGGCATGAACTGGGTTATTGTTCTTGATTGGAAATGGGAGCTTCTCTAATCCATCTGCTTGAGCTTACCTGAATCTGATCTGAAATATGTAGAGTCAATAACACACAGACTGGCTGAAACAAACATTACAGCAGAATGCTTTTTCTGTATTAATACACTCATTATCTGCCATTGAGTGACATAAGTGAATTTAGTGTTTCAGTTAACAGTCACATAAGATTATTTCATGTCCCAACTGAACTCAAGAAATACTGAAGGTAACATAAATAGCAATATTTCGATGTCACCAATCAACTGTGCATTATGATTTTGACTGGACATGTCAGGCGATACACTGCGATGTTACTTCAGTAGACAGAGTACACACAAACATAAAAGTTTGACTTGTTTAGAAGATGATAGTGTAAAGAAATTCATAAAGAGCTGACATTAGCTTGTTCTAAAAATAAAAAAAGGAAAGCAACTGTTCAGAGCAGTCTGAATCCTGAGCTTTTGACTAAAAGAAAAATAGTAACATACAAATGGCAGATAATAAAAATAGCAGAATATTCCCTTTTGACATGTGTCTTTACACAGAAAAGTAAGCGGACTACACAGACTCACCCTTGCTGAGGCCCTCCCAAGTTCATCAATAACTGTGGCTATGTGAGCTTGAAGATCTGGCCTGCGAAGAAATCGCAGAGCAGAATATTATTAGATAAGAGGCTCATTTTCACTTTTTATATTCCAGACACTCTACCTCTTTCTCACAGTACATCTAAATGCAGGATACCATATGGCCCACAGGCATGATAAAAGTCTGTTTCCCTGCCTAAACAGGCAGTTTATTTTTTCTAAAAAAAAGGGGCCAGTGTCCCTGACTCCTTGCTTTTTCACATAGGGCCATGTAGATCAGCCCAAGAGGTCACAGATGTGTGATTTATGTTCTATTTGCATTATACATGGTTCTGCTTACAGTTGAGGTCAGAAGTTTACATACATCCATTATAGGCATGTCATGATGTAGAATGTGACTTGTAGTCTGAAGACGTCTGACTGGTCAAAAAGAGCCGTCAGACCAGTCACATCCTGGCAAGCCTTAGTGCACCTTGTGTGAGGCACATTGCTGAACAACTAAGCAATTTCCTGTCATTTGACGGTGATAGTTTCCCAAATACTTGTACTTATGTGCAATTGTTTGACTTGGTGATCTCAGAATCTGCAGTTGTTTAGACATGGCTCCAACAGATCTCCCCAACTTGTGTAAATCTACGATTCTTTCTTCTTTACTGAGATTCCTGGGGTCCGATGAGTGCTGTCAATCAAATCTTTCTTATGGAGGAAAAGTGGGACTCAAATCATGATCACCAATGAAAAGTCAATAAGCCTTGGCCATGTAAACTTAAAAAGATATTGTAGCACCACATTAGAATATTTAAGTAAGTTTAAGTACATATTTGAGCCTGTATGTATATTTTTGGTATTGTGCTATGTAAGCCTGAATTGAAAACCTGAACTGAACCGAGTGTCTGACTGTAAAAACTGTAAAATACTATCAAAAGGATTCAAAAACCTTTGAAACTTGCCTTCCTGCAGATTTGCGGCCTGCAACCAAGGTCTGGTCCAAGACAGAGATCCTCTCGGAGAATAATTGGTTTATGTCAAAAGGAAACTCCATAGTAAAAACTGGCAAGGCAGCTATGATGTTATCAAACTGGCTAAAGCTAGCTAACGGTGCACTGCACGGCTACTCTCCTACTGTCTAACGAAGCTAGCTTGTTAGTGCAAAGGCATCAGAGCTCACTGATAATAGCCCCAGAACAACGCTTCGAAACTGCACTCACAGAATTTGAGAGATGCTACATATTGCTCTAATAGTTTCAAATACAAACACTTGCTATATACATGGTGACTGCAGCTCTATTGTGTCTGTATGACTACGGCTCAGTCACTCCCTGGCAACATGAACCGTAATATCTGTAAAAGACGTTGTTGTCAATCTGATGTACACACACTGAGCTCATTTAAGCCGAATTAACGTCTTTGAAGATTCCCAAGAAAGGGTGAAAGAAAGGGTGAAGACAAATTGCGTGATAATCACATTACATGTAAGCTTTTTGTCGTTATTAAAATTGTGCGGAAATTGTGGGGGAGTACCTTCTCTCAGGTTTACGGTAAATTGACGAGGCAGAAAGAGGTTAAAGTCATTTGATAGCCTGATTTATTTTACAGATAGTACCTGCAAAAAATCTGTACTACTGATAAAATAATATACAGGATCACTTTATAATGAAAAATTATATATTTACAATTCCTATTAATTGTTTATCAATCTAACTTTTGCGTTTGCAGCATATTATCAGTCTCAAATATGTAATGGCAACTGATTCTACAGAGGGAGACAAAACTGTAATATAACAACATATTGTAATGTAATATTTTAATGACTTTAAAAAACCCACATATGTATTTATTATGGATTTTCTATAATCAATCAAAATTACACACAGGTTCAGATATACACATACTCATGGTAGTGTTTGCATACCCTCGTTTTTGCTGTGTTGCTTTCAGGCTGTATTATATGTTAACTATTAGATTAATATTATATTTTTTGTCTTCCTTTGTAAAACTAGCTCCTTTGTTGCCTGTAGATTTATTCTTATTAATGCTTGGTCAGCTCTTGCTAAAGGTGCCCGTTTCATACGAATGGGTTTGTACCTACATTATGAAATCCTTACTGACTTAATAAGCTGATAACCACAGTGGCTATTTTGACTGGAATAAGTGAAATCAGATTATACCCTGGTTCTGTTGAAGTTGCTTTGAAACTGACTTAGGTAAAACTCTTTGTTAGTCTGTTAAGATCTAGTTGTCAAAACCTAGACATGTATTTAAATAGTGCAACAAATAAATAATTAACCAGCCACTCTTTTACCTTGATGGAAAGCATCATGAGGTCAAGAACAAGGCCCATAGGAGGCATAGCTAGAGATGGACAAGGTGGCGGTGTTAAGATTTCCATTGGGAGTGTCCAGGAGGGACAGGATATAAATAGAAGTATATAAGAAGGAAATGCTACATGGTTTGAGAGAAGAACACAAAAAACCTGCACTTCAACGGTATTATAGTGGTTATTACATTAATAGCGTCTTAATTGGGACTGCTATTTTTTTGAGCCACTAATTTATGTTTTTCTTAGCAGAATACTGGTTATGACTAAAATGAACTTGCTTTCATGGTCCCAGGGTTTTTGTACTTTTTTTTTTGTTTGTTTTTTCGTTTTAGGTTTTGTATGAGGTTTGTTTTTTAATCTCTGAATACAAAGGTGATTGAAAAGATGCAGTGACCTCAGTTGGAGGCTGTGTAACTATTAGCAATGAAATTCTCAAATGATGGATGAGCAGCATGATTTAGTGCAGGCGCAGCAATGTCGACCTCTACTGACATTACATTTGCATCGACAGAACTGGCATTAGTCAGTAGATGGGATGTAGTGTCAAAAGACAAAGTCATCTATGCTCCAATAATCAACAACAGGGTTAGTATAAAATTTTCTGAGGAGCTGAAGATTGTAAATGGTACTTGTCAAGGAAGTACCTTGTAAATGTTCAGTAGAGTGGGAAAAGAGTTCTTGTCATCTGGAAATAAGGAAGAAATCTTGTGTATATGTTCTACTAAATTCAAAAGGCTTTGCAGAATGTGGGCTAATGATTGGGTTTTAAAATATCCGCTGATTAAAAAAGGAAAAGAAAGGAAAAGACCTGACCTGATGTTTGCCAGACAAAGATCTAAAATATGTGAAAAGACTCTTGAGTAAGCCAAGTAGTTTAGATTTCTTGAAATGTGGCTAAATGAGAGATTGATGGAGAACAGAACAGCATTTTATTAATCAGAAACAGAAACTACAAATATGTTTATAAATGAACGATGGCAAAGCTTATGGAAAACGAGCATGTCTTACTTCACATGATCACTTCACAATACAGCAGAAAAATGCCCGTCTTGGATAAAAATAACAGCAGATGGCAGCATTGTGCCACTGAGTCGCCTAGTCTGCCCAATCCAAGGGAGCAGAAGCGCAACGACGACGTGAACCTCAGTTCTCACGAGACTCTGCGTGATCCAACATGGCTACGACCTGTTTGTGGAAAGTAAACAAAGTGACTACCGAGCCAACTACATCTCTCTCTACATTATCAAGGTTTCAACCCTGCGGAGCTGGACTATTATATCGATTCCTACTCCGAACAATTATTCACAATGTTAAAGAACGAAAAACTAACGGAGCCGCTCGTAACTCCATCATCAAAACGATCACTGGACTCATTCACCAACTCAACCCAGAAGCAGCTGAATGAAGTAGGGGAGACCAGGGATAGTTGTAACGTGGGTCAGTTGTAACACTTCCAATTTCTCCAATCAGGGCTAAGTTTCAAATGATGTGACTCGTCCTGTGCATGCCCAACTCAGTTCTGCTATCACATGTGAAAAATCAGCACATTTTGTCAAACACAGACAATTTAACACGAAAAAAAGTAATTTGTATGGCAAAAAGTAAGTTTTTCTACTTTATTTCAATTTCTAATAGCATTATCTGCTTTGCAGTTAAACTCATCAAACTTAAATTATGTTATTTGTATGTCTATGGGGATATATTCTGTGTAGGTCTTTAGTGCTAATGTTTTAGCCATTGGCTGTAATGTTAGCTAGTTCATGGCTATAGGAGTCTGGGTCAGTTGTAACAATAATGCAGATGTTACAACTTACCAAACTATTACTTTAACTTATATTAAACAAGTTTGGGCAACGACATCAGCAGAGAGAGATTCACTGGTCACCTTTGTATATGCGGTTAATGCCATTGGCAACACAATTCCTCCACTGTTTGTGTTCCCACGCATACGTTATGCAGACCACTGTGTCAGAGATGGACCAGTAGGAAGTATTGATAGTGTAAATAAATCAGGATGGGTGCAAGAAACAGATTTCCTCATCTTTCTGAAGCACTTTGCAAACCACACCAAGGTAAGCCATGATAAAAAGTAATGGAATTGCGATGCTGGTGCACAACTACATTTTTTCAGCTTCATTGTTATGTTCAAAATTGGTGCAAGAGTTGTAGGTTATAATGCCCACTGAGGCAATGAGGCCAAACTCAAGGAAGACCAACCAAAATTAATGAAATATTCAGTTGCAGAAAATTCCATAATTTGTCTTTTTTGGGGGGTTGACATATGTTCAAAAGCTCGATTTCTCCATTCTGTCACACACACACACAGCTACATAAATGGCTCTAAGTGCATTCATGTGTTGAATAAACAAAGATTACATGTTAATGTTTTGTTAGTACCCTTATTTCATTGTGTTACATTTCACCCCAGGATATGTTATACAACTAACCCAGACTATGGGGTAAATTGTAACATTTCACTCTTTGTGTTTGAGACCATACCATGCAATGGGTAATTGTGCTGCAGAGAAAATAGCTGCACTATTTAATAGCCGAGACATGTAAATACTTTGCATTACATTTTGAATCCACTACCTTAAAAGAGCTCCAATTTACAGACAGAAATGTCAAAAATGTTACAACTATCCCAGGTCTCCCCTACAAATACTTTTTTTCAACTTTGTTATTTTCCAACTTTCTGTGAATGGTCCTTGATTAATGGTCATGACAATTTGTATATTAATTATCATGAAATTGATGTCACGGTCCATTGTGTATTCAGTGGTGCTAGTTTCAGTCATTATGCAAATCTGCTGTTTACAAGTCTGGGGAAACCTACAGTCAGCTGAGACTGAGGAAGTTACTTGGTTGAGTGACGAAACGCTACGTCCAGATGCACACAATTAATTTTCTGGGGTAAATGAAAGCAGTAAACTCTATATTGATAGACAGCTTTTATGCTTGAAAATGGTAAAATGATGAAAACTCTTTGGCTGCATAAATGCAACTACGCAATATACCATAAAATATGAAACCTAATCACAATCCAGTCATAGAGTTTTTGATCCAGAAGGCCAGTTTGTAGTATCTACATTGCAATGGTCCTAACAAGATGGTGCTTCATAAAATTTTCTCTTCACTGAGCAACCTGTCAACCTCAGAACTTACAGTAGCTGGTGACTTTAATGCTGTGTTGAATCCAATAATGGAGAGATCTGACCTTTCTGCTAATAAAATAACACAACAGAATACATGAAAAATTATGCCTTTATTATTGTTGGACTATTGATGGACACTTTTCACTTGATCAAGTATACACGCCTTAATTCTTCAGACATAAATGATGTTTTTATTAAGTTTTACATTAATTTATGCACCTCTTACTTTGACCCAGATATTAAAGATATTTGCAAAGTCATCAGTACGTCACACTAACTGATGCACTTGATTTCTGGAGCATGGCCCAGCAGGTTCTCAGTTTTGGAGGAATAATGTGGTTGCTACAGACCATGTGGTATTAGTTCATCAGCTCACTTTTAAATTCAGGATTCAGTGCAGTTACTTTGTATAGTAAATTGTATCGTATATGTGCAATATGGAGCATTAATAAGTCATTCCAGGGCAAAGTAATGTCACAATACTGCACTTATAATACAGAATTACAACCATGAGACAAAAACAGCAAGAAATGAAACCAAAACTAGAAAATAATTTCCTGAAGAAACTGCAGCGTGATGATGGTTTATGGTTGAATGTTTTGAGCTGAAATGTAATAACTGCTGAATGTTAAGTTAAAAAATGTTGAATGAGCTGAAACACACAGAATCATTCACTTGAAGGTTAATGTTCAAAACTGCTGTTTCAAACGTTCAAAGTTGGAAAGCAGCTGAACAGGTTTGACATGTACATTAGAAAAAGCTGACTAATGACAAAAGAAAATGTAGAGTCAGAAAACACCTGAATGAGTATTGAAACCTCATATTCTTTAAATTAGCAGAAGAGTGGAATTATGTATTTTAAATGTCGAAACTCAAGAATCACAAATGAAAAAAGATGCTTGCATGTCTACTCTAATCTGCTGTGTGTGTAGATCACTGCAGGAGGAAGCAGACAGGTAGAGCTGGGTTGATGGTAATAAAAGTGGAACTAAAGTAGCCTGGCATAAGTTCCTGCACAGTCCAGATTGTCTGTCAGACAAGAGCTCATCCAAATCTTTGGAGTCATCAACAGACCTGTGGAGTGTGTGTGAAACGCTGGGAAAACCAGAAAAACAAAGAATTAAGATAAAAGAATGAGCAACAAATCAGAAACCCAAAATTCATCAATCATCAGGACTTAGAACATGACAGGCTTTTTACAAAATTTCAAAAAGCTTATAGATCTAGAAAGCTACAAATACACAATATATTTTAACATGAATCAATACCACAATGATATTCTAAATATGTCAAACCACCGTGACCTACTCCTCCTCCGCCATTATGTCAAAACGCACCTCACAACAGGAACAAACATGCACGTAACAGCTTGTGGTTTCGTTGCGAAAAGGAGACAGGAAACACCAGTATCGCAAACAATTTCTTTCTACCTGGTTTCATCCACAGCTACAAAACTCCACAGGACTTCCTCCTCCCCTCCACTCCTTGATTCCTTTCTGAGCAACCACTGGCCTTGCCCAGACAGGTAAGTTGAAATAATGGACAATGAGATGATGCAGTAACTATTGCCTCAGCCCCGGTTGCATAACTCTGGTTTTTCCTTTTTCCCAAAGTCATCACATTATCTCAAATGCATGTGGTTACTTGTCACCATGTGACTTGACAGTATTTATAGTTTTTAGAAAATAGTTTTGTTTTCATTTCCTATTTGGAAAGAGGTCACCTGGTTCACTGATTCACTTCAGTTCAGTTGGCTTCCAAATAAAAGCAAATACTCCCTATAACCAAACCCAATGACTGTTTTTAACATATGTGCTAAAATCTGGTATCCAGCATATCTATCTAGCTAGCTATCTTTTTTCTCTCAGAGAAAGATAGGTACTGTAGATAGATAGATATGTTGGCATATACATATACTTTCTGAAGTAAAAATCAGATGATTTCAAAGAAAAAGGGGCCATTAACCAGCTGTTAATCATCTAGTGGGAAGCTTAAAAGCATGATGACTGTTAGAGCATCACATTAATGTACGAGGTGTCACATCAGTGTGTAATATTCATTCACATGCTTCCATATACCCCGCCCTGTGACAGCTGGAGTAGGTTCCCGCAACCCTGCAACCGTGAATTAGATAAGAAGTTGTATGAAATCGGTTGGAGGGATGAGTGGACTTCCATGCACTGTGCATCACTACTGTAGAAGATTGTGTTTGTGTGAATCTATTACAATGCATCTTGATGAATCCATTTGTATCCATTTTCTGGCTCCACTAAATTAAAAATGTATCTCGGTGCACAAAACTACACTGATAAATAAGAGTTTATTTATTTTGGAATTTTCCCTGTTTAAAAGTGAATCAAACCAAGAAGGTAAAGCACCGGGGTTTCCCCTCGTCTGTCCTTAGATAACCGATCATCATCACCAGCCTGAAACCTTCCTTTCTCTCCTTTCAAGTGGTTACAGTTGTTATACGAGTGATTCATGGTTGTTTCCCCTAAAACTGAATGGGGCATTTATTCTGTAGAACAAAGGCCACACGGATTTAACAAAAATTGAGAGTTTCACCATCTGCTGGTACCCAGCAGAGTTTGGAAATGATTGTACAAACCATTTACAGTTTAGTTTGGTTACAATTCTTGAACCAAGAAAAGTGATTTGAATAAGTGTAGTAACTTCGATTTCTATTTCAGCTAATCTCTGCTTTGCTTCCTGTCTTCACACAAGTGCTCAAGACTCTGTAATCCAAGACCCAAGAATGTGAGAAGTAGTTATAGTTTTGCATTATGCATCAGATCTGGCTCTTTCAACCCCACAGAGGCTCTTTTCCATATACAGATTCAAGTTTCTGCAGCCAGAGGTCAGCAAGCCAAGGTCTCTGTCCTTGTTTGAGTCATGATGCTAGCATGATGCCCACCCAACCAACATTTACTTAGTCCCTATAGGTGCAGGTCACCAGGAATTTAAAGATTTTCCATCCAAGCCTGGCTCCATGAGAGGGTCAGATAAAATGTGACAATAATAACAAAATGTTGCAACAACAACAATAATAACCTCTGTAGATAAATTGCAATTTGTGAGTAATAGTCACAGTATAACATGGCAATGTTTAAACACATTTTTCATCAAAATCTTTCTAGAGAGAAGATTATATTATCATATTTTTGGTGAGCTATTTATCTACGAGAGCTTTTCGAATCCTGTCTTGTAAAGAGGAAGCTGAGTAGTGGGCCATTCTACAAAAAGTCTTTTTTTAGTTGAAGGGAGTTTGATTCTCACTTTTAGAAAGAGAAAAAAGCGTGACAAGCAGACTGATGTACTGCACCATGAGGGGAGTTTTTTATTTCACATCCTTTTGCTAAACAAAATACCAAACTGTGTGTGTAAGTGGGCCGGAGACCACATGAGGGGCAGTTTCTGAGGAAAGGAAAAAATTTAAATAAAATTTCTGTCCTGTTGTTGCGTATACTCCCCTGCTGCTGAAGTTCACCCTCTATGGAAAACCGTGTTTAGTCATTTTCACTGAATGACATATAAAATGATACATGGAAACATAAAAATGTGTTATAAAGTATCTTTGCTTATTTGAATGCATCTTGACATCTTTGATTCCTCTTCTCCTTTTCAGTGTTTTAGTTTATTTTAGTTGATTGTGTTAGATTTTATCTTGGTGTGTGTCTGTGACGATAGACAACAGTCTCCAAACAGTTTGTGTTTTTGCGTGGTCTTTTATTCCATGGCCAGTTTTGTAAACTAAAGTAGCACTGAAAGAGTTTTGTGGAGTTACAGTAAAAGGTTGTACTTTGCCTTCCGGTTAAGGCAGATTTGGAGACATTAGGAGACAGTTCTTGTAATAAAGTTGGATATCATTGCTGCCATAAGACAATAAAACTACATTAAAACAGATGAACTGTTTTGAGTATTCTGGATTTGATGTATGTATTTATTTTAATCTTTAACATAATTGTAGTCCACATAGTGAACAATAGCTGACAGTGTGTTACTGTGTTTCTTCCATAACTGTTTCATGTGTACTTCAGCCAGTTTTTTGTCTGCCTTTCAGATATTTCTTACACTAAAAGTTATTTTTATTGTCTGTAATAATAATTAACAACAGCTAGCATCTCATCAGTTAACATTCGCCATTTTGGAGACATGCCGAGCCAAATTATCTAGCATAATACAGTGTGAGTAGGACTTCTGTGTGTGACTGTGTGCCAGAATAAGTGCTGTATGAATAGTTGAAGGTGGTTTGCAACATGTTTTAAGTGCGTGATCAAATTAGAAAAGGTCTGTATAAATGTAGTCCACCACAGACATGAAGTGTCACCAATTTAATCATGTCAGTGTCCTTCAGAATCTATTACTCTGTCCACTGTCTAATATATGTTGAACAAGTCCTTTCTAAAGAGAGCAACTTTGTTTCATATGCTAATGTTGTGGCCATCAGTGTAAGAAGTAAACTTTCTGAATTTGATGTGCCGTGCTGTCGCTATGAGTCTTCCTGTGGGAATTGTGGGCACACTCAATTTTTATTTATGCAAATATATTGGTTTTAGCTGCAACCTCTCTGTCTATCTTACTGGTCACACTTCTTTCCTGTTTCATAGCTAATACAAATATATACATATATGATAGATATAGAAAAATAGAGCTCATCTTATCTTGGCCACCACTGGTGACATCATTTAACACCTTAAGATGCTACTCCACCCAAAATATAGTTTGAGCATGAAAGGCTCACTCTCGCGTGAAGATGACTGTTAAAAACTTGCAGCTTAAAGAATAAAGACGGACATTCTCCATGATGACTGTGATGTGGTCACGAAGCCTCCCCAATAGGCATGGCTGTTACACAACTGTTGTTTTGTAAGCTCATGTGAAAGGGATATCATATGTTCTTCTACATTATCTCTATAGAGAAGGTTTGTTGGTTTTGGTGTTGTGAAACCCTCTGGGTAGCTGTTTTTAAACTATGGGCCAGAGATAAGCCTGAGGCCCAGGAACTACACCTTAACCTTTGTGGTGTTCGAGATCTGGGATTTCCATCACCAGCTATCGTCGGTTACCTCTATGAAACCAAAGACTACTTCAAAATAAAGTGCTATTTTCGTTTTCTCTTCAGAAGATGGTTTAAAGTGATTGTGAAGTTGAAATATCATTATATGTTCGTTTTCAAAGTCAGCATCTAATGTAAATAAATCCCTTGTTATTGTTTTTACAATTGGCTGAAATACACCATCTTTAAACTTATGTTGAGAACTCAAACTATTTTCCACCCAGTCCCATATACCATCATTTTTCTGGCTGTTTCTAACATTTACACAATCAGTCACACTCTAGTGGGGGCAATGAGGACAACGTGGGGATTCAAGATCTTGCCTATGTAGATTAGGGATTGATCACGCAACCTTCCCAGTGGTAGACAACCCGCTACCACAGCCTCCCACGCTGTTGCAGCAAACGTAGAACGGTGTTCCTCTTTCCAGGGCATGGTTTGTCAGTGACGATGAAAAGACATTCAGATGCAGCGCGTTCCCATTTTTCAGTTTTCCAAGATCAATTTATGACAATCAATTCAAAATAGTAATGAACTCTGGTTATCTGACTAGAGTGCTGACTAAATGTTCAACACATACTCCTGTCTGCTAACAGACATGAAACACCTACACTCATCCTTACTCATTACAGTTACCATATGATCTTTTCAAACAAACAAGCCATGGAAAGGATTATGAATGATACAGTTTCAGATGGTTTGTAATCATGTATTACATATATTCTACCTTTTATATAACCTCTTATCATTAATCAGTCCATCATTTCCATTAATCATTGATCTATCCAAGCTGTTAGAGAGCAGGAAGGTGGTGTCCACCCTGAAGGGCTCGTCATGCCATCACAGAGATACAGACAGACAAGCGTTTGTACTCAGAACATACTTCATAGAGTGCCTTTTAGTAATTAGAACAACTTATTTGTATATCACATTTAAAACATGGCACTATCTGATATCGTCGTGTTGGTGTTGTTCCCAGATCATCACACCAAATGTTGTTCCAGGATCAACATTGCAAGTCACCAATCAGAATGTAGTGTCGTCATACTTTTGCGACTTCGGGAAAAAACGCCGTAAAACAAAAAACTGTACTTAAGCTGCGAGAAACCGCTTCTGTCCGCCGATCAACGGACCCTAACCCTGACCGTAACCCTTTAATAAACGGTAAGCAGAACTGATATTGTCCTTGCAACATTGGAATTTCATAAATGCACGAATGGCTTGGCGCGCAAAAGAATAACGTCACAACAATGTGATTGGTCACTTTCAATGTTGAACCTGGAACAACATTTTCATGATGATCTGGGAACAACACCAACACGAGGATATCAGGTCATCCTAAAAGATGCATCCCAAAAGGTTGATTCTGTTCATCTGGATGTAGCGTTTTCAGTGGTTCTCCCACTGAAAACGCTACTTACCTGGGATTTACTTACCTGGGATTTACTTACCTGGGTCAAAGTGACCCACGTTTAAACAAATGCCCCTCCTTCAGCCTGCTTGTCACAAGTGCTTCACATAGCCTAATCACCCCAGTGTTGTGTCTGTGCTGTCTTTACATCACTATGTGACACACCAAAAAACATTTTTCAGATTTTGCGAATATTACTCAGAAAAAAAAAAATCCCAAGCACGAGCTAGATAAAAAGGACGAGGACATTTTTTCACAAACAACATACAGTGGGGCAAAAAAGTATTTAGTCAGCCACCGATTGTGCAAGTTCCCCCACTTAAAATGATGACAGAGGTCAGTAATTTGCACCAGAGGTACACTTCAACTGTGAGAGACAGAATGTGAAAAAAAAATCCATGAATTCACATGGTAGGATTTGTAAAGAATTTATTCGTAAATCAGGGTGGAAAATAAGTATTTGGTCACCTCAAACAAGGAAAATCCCTGGCTCTCACAGACCTGTAACGTCTTCTGTAAGAAGCTTTTCTGTCCCCCACTCGTTACCTGTATGAATGGCACCTGTTTGACCTCATCATCTGTATAAAAGACACCTGTCCACAGCCTCAACCAGTCAGACTCCAAACTCCGCCATGGCCAAGACCAAAGAGCTTTCGAAGGACACCAGGAAAAGAATTGTAGACCTGCACCAGACTGGGAAGAGTGAATCTACAATAGGCAAGCAGCTTGGTGTGAAAAAATCAACTGTGGGAGCAATCATCAGAAAATGGAAGACATACAAGACCACTGATAATCTCCCTCGATCTGGGGCTCCACGCAAGATCTCATCCCGTGGGGTCAAAATGATCATGAGAACGGTGAGCAAAGATCCCAGAACCACACGGGGGGACCTGGTGAATGACCTGCAGAGAGCTGGGACCAAAGTAACAAAGGTCACCATCAGTAACACACTACAACGGCAGGGAATCAAATCCCGCAGTGCCAGACGTGTTCCGCTGCTGAAGCCAGTGCATGTCCAGGCCCGTCTGAAGTTTGCCAGAGAGCACATGGATGATACAGCAGAGGATTGGGAGAATGTCATGTGGTCAGATGAAACCAAAGTAGAACTTTTTGGTATAAACTCAACTCGTCGTGTTTGGAGGAAGAAGAATACTGAGTTGCATCCCAAGAACACCATACCTACTGTGAAGCATGGGGGTGGAAACATCATGCTATGGGGCTGTTTTTCTGCCAAGGGGACAGGACGACTGATCCGTGTTAAGGACAGAATGAATGGGGCCAAGTATCGTGAGATTTTGAGCCAAAACCTCCTTCCATCAGTGAGAACTTTGAAGATGAAACGAGGCTGGGTCTTCCAACATGACAATGATCCAAAACACACCGCCCGGGCAACAAAGGAGTGGCTCCGTAAGAAGCATTTGAAAGTCCTGGAGTGGCCTAGCCAGTCTCCAGACCTCAACCCCATAGAAAATCTGTGGCGGGAGTTGAAAGTCCGTGTTGCTCGGTGACAGCCCCAAAACATCACTGCTCTTGAGAAGATCTGCATGGAGGAATGGGCCAAAATACCAGCTACTGTGTGTGCAAACCTGGTAAAGACCTATAGTAAACGTTTGACCTCTGTTATTGCCAACAAAGGTTATGTTACAAAGTATTGAGTTGTATTTTTGTTATTGACCAAATACTTATTTTCCACCCTGATTTACGAATAAATTCTTTACAAATCCTACCATGTGAATTCATGGATTTTTTTTTCACATTCTGTCTCTCACAGTTGAAGTGTACCTCTGGTGCAAATTACTGACCTCTGTCATCATTTTAAGTGGGGGAACTTGCACAATCGGTGGCTGACGAAATACTTTTTTGCCCCACTGTAATGCTAAGTATTATTACAGAAACAGCTCATTTTGATTAAAAAAAACCTTTATCAAATTATTAGGGAAGTGACACATGTACTATAAATGGAGGGTGACGATGACATCACTGGCAGTTGATTGTTGGTGGAATATCAAACACAATAACGTAAAAAACATTTGGCAATAGTGGTCAAACTGACGAATAGCTGAAGGTTGCAGACTTTTCTGTGACTTATTGCCCCACATTTGAACTGGCTTTCAGTGTGTCTGCCTCACATAGAAACGAAGACAACACAACAACATATGTGAACACTTCACATCAATAGCTAACATATACTTTTTAAAAATTTAGAATAGTAGAACAGAGTGATCTGTGGTCTGTGTACGCAGGTATACAGCAGGTGAGTGTGTGTGCCTGTTTGAAATGATCTATTGAGTCGCGTGGGTGTGCACTGAGGTGCAAAAGGGGATTCCACACAGGTGTCTGGTTTTTATTTGATGTTGGTATAACCCGATCATACACATGCCATGTGCAGAGGAGGTGTGGTGTGTAAGATCCTCCCCGGCACTGGGTCTCTATTCCTCATTGAGTCTCCACTCACTGATGTGTGACATCATTGGAGTTTCCCCCTCTATCGGTAAGAGCCTTTTAAAACAGCCTCTCACAGATAGCGGCATCAAACAAGAACGGTGGTGGAAGAAGAGGAGGAAAGGCTGCTAAGAAGTGAACTGTACCTGATAGAAGGCACCCACTAAAAACAATGGAAGGTGAATGCATGGTCGTGCTGGATACAATGATCGACAAAGACACAGAGAAACAGGCAACACAGGAAATCAAGCCCAGGTCAAAGCTAACCATGGCCCTGCTGGCATTCACACTTTGCCTCGCTGCTACTGCTGCTGCTGCCCTCGTTGTTAACAGGCGTGCTGAGGTGGGTTTTAAAATACTCTCTAAGTGAATGAACTGCTTCACCTAAAACCAACCAGTTTGTAACAGCGTTCTGTGTCATGCTCTATTTCAAACAGGCTCCTGGACAAAATGAGGACAATTTTGGTGAGTACCCTTAACTCTTACAAAAGTAGTGGACTTTTTTATTCTTTAGCTTAGTAATGTTAGTGACTAGTAGGCGAAAACACTGTATAATTCCTATTCTCTGTCTTTTCTTGTTCCCAGATCTCCATCACACTTTGAGGCAAATATCAAATGTGAGAGCAGCCATTCATTTGCAAGGTAAGGGATGAAACCCAAGTAAAAAAAAGTGCAATCTAAAAAAGTTACCAGGCATATTTTAGACTGACTGTGGAGAATCATACTACAGCTTTCCCAGTATTGTAATCATGAAATCACACGTCTCTGTGAGATTCATGGGACATTTAGTGGATCATAATTGGAGGAAGTTCTTTATTCAGGAAGCTTACCAGTATTTCCAGAAAGTTTTAGAGCTTCTTGATTTTAAGGGCACATTATGCCTGTTTCCTTTGGATAATTTGGAGATTTAAATGAGTTCTAGTTAGACTGAAGAATGTAGATGATAAATGAGAAATAGGCTCATGTCACTACAACAGAATTCATTTGAAATTTCTCTTCAGGAACCCTTGACTCAAGGGCAGTTTTATTTCACTGTTAATCAGAAATTTACCATTTGTCTGTACTATTCAACAGGAGCACACAACTATAGTAGAAAGACCTCAGTGGAATGGCAGAAGGATGTGGACCAGTCCCACTCTCAGGGAGGACTAGAGCTCGATCAAAATGAAATTGTGATTCCTCGAGATGGCCTCTACTTTGTTTACAGCCAAGCATCTTTCCGGGTTGACTGCAGCAGCGATGCCGACGATACCTCCTCACACCCCATGGTCCACCTGAGCCACACTGTCCAACGCTGGTCTCGCTCATATGCACCTAAATATGTGACCATTCTTCACTCTATCCGTACAGTCTGCCAAAAGACAACCAGTAGGGATTCGGATGAGGATGGGAACTGGTACTCTGCAGTTTACATGGGGGCTGTGTTCAACTTGTATGCTCATGACAGACTGAGAACACAGACGGAGGAGGCAATGCTGGAGAAATTGGAGGATGAGCCAGGGAAGAACTTCTTTGGTGTTTTTGCCTTGTGAGGAGCGATGTCTGATGAATGTAGGTGACCTCAGACTCCACCATGACCTGCTGCCCTTCTGGGAGGCTTTTAACTATTGAATGTGAGGAAGCCACAGATGGTTCACATTGCACTAAAGAGGTGATGGAAAATGTACTTTTACCATCAGCCATACTTGAAATATTTGTATTAGCAAGTCATTTCATTTTTGTAAGTAAATCAAACCATTGTAACTACAGCAGTCAACCAAAGAGTGCGACCATGTCACTACAGGCTGACAGAATAGAAAAACAAAGGGTTTACTTTTTGGGGAATTTATTTATTTAACATATCTTTGTCGTATTTATTATATTTGTTGTATTTATTTATTTATTTATTGAAATACTTAAAATACTTAATTTTATTGTGTGTTTTATACTGAATGTCCTACTGTATTTATGCTGATTTTTATTTATCAAACTATTTGTTTCGTTTTATGGCAAGTACAAACAAATGTCTAAGAATTTATAGTGCCTGTGGTACTCTGAAATATTTGAATAAAACTCAGCTTATAAAGAAATCATGTTTGCAAGAGCTGTGTTTATCATGTTACAAACCAGTGGGGAAAAAAATCAAACAGCTACAGGGTCAAACTAAACAGAGCAAACAAATGAGCCACAACGGCTAAAGAAAGCTCAAATTATTGCTAGTGTGTGCGATGGGACAATTAATTAACACACGGTAGTAACCACAGAGCACAGTGTGTCTTCTTGTTGTGTGCAGCGAAACAGTCATGGAAGTGGAGGAAGTGCAACAGTTACTTCATGGAGATGAACCCATATTTATCATGCTTCCTAAATACTGAGATATTTGTCTCTATGACACCATTATTGAAATGTATATGTTACCTTTCAACTGCATGCACACTAAAAGAATACTTTATAATACTTGCAAATGAAGTAAAATTAAATGTGCAACTTATTTTCATGTAATCACCCTCCCAGTGTCCTGCCTCCAGTCAGTGAAATGGAAATAGGTCCATAAATATTTTACAGAGACACCTTTTTTTCCTCATTTTGGTTCTGTACATTACTACAATGAATTTTAAATGAAAGAACAACAACTCAGATGCGGTTGAAGATCATACAGCTTTAACTTAGTGGGCTGAACAAAAAGGTTGCACACAGTGATCGAGAAGCCTCTAGCAAACAACATACTATATATTTAAATTAATTTCATTTGTGCTTTTAAAAAGGAGACCCACGTTTCATTCGAAATTGTCACTTTCTGCAGGATTTGATACCATTACACATCTTAGTACTTATAACAGAGAATTCATTTTCACTGGGTCGCTCTAAAGAGCTCCAAGTGTGGTCCTGTAATGAATGCCACAAGTCAGTTTGTAAGATATCCCACAATCAACCGTTAGTAGTATTATTGTAAAGTGGAAGAACTACAGCAACTAGGCCACAAAGTGGAAGAACTACAGCAACGTGGCCACAAAGTGGCAGACCATGTAACGTTACAGAACTGCGTTGCTGACACAATAAATGCAGTTTCAAATCCCTCGTGTACGAAACCTGGTTTAAAGCCTGATTCAAGGATGGGGTGTCTGCTAATGTTTCAGACATTGCTGTTAATGTCTAAAAGCTGATATTAGAAAGCTTACATGTTACTTATGGTAATGTAGCCTCTCAGAAAAACTTGATATGGTTTCTTTTTTTTATTCAACTCAATCAAAACAAACAATTTAAAAAAGCCATTCTAGAATTAAATAGCATTTTAATGCCAACACTTTTGAAAAATATAGTCAATGCATTTTGAATTAGACAATATGTTAAATCCCTTCTGAGTTAGATTACTTTAATTAAAAATACATGGTAACATGTATTTAAATACAGGGCTGCATGGTTACATGACTTATGTGACTGTGTTCGTATGAGCTCATCACTGCTGACAGTGGGTAATATTAGCCTGGTTATTACGTAAGATACTATGACTTAGCTCTGTGTTCATATTCATTAACAGTGCAAGTTTTTCTATTTGGCACTGTGAAAGTTTCCAGTAGAGTAATAATTCCTCAACACTTTAACAGAGTGGAAGGGAGAAGGGGAACTCCCTGCTGTGGTAATTCCCCTGCTTCCTCCTCCAGCTGCCTACAGAGCTGTACCAAATATCACCAGTGGAAAGTATTTATCTCACAGTAAATAGTTTTTTTATACTGTCTTTTTTGTTTATTGACCACACTTCAGAGGTCCCTAAGAACCCTACAAGGATAATGGCAGAAGAGATGCATTTTTGAGTCAGACTGTATATCTTTGTAAATTTTTTATTTTTTATGTTAAATAGATTTGCAAGAATTTTATGTAGATTTGGTTCATTTTTTCATTATGTTATTGTGTGAAGAAACAAAAATCGGTGGCACGGTGGTTAGCACTGTTGCCGCACAGCAAGAGCTCCTGAGTTCAATTCCACCAACATCCTTTCTGTGTGGAGTTTGTGTGGCTTTCTCTCACTGTCCAAAGACATTAGTGATGTGTCGGTCGCAAATGACTCTTTGAAGTGAGCCGGCTCCTTATTGGGAACCGTGGGCTTTTTTCCCTTTCTCTCTCTCTCTCTCTCGCACTTTTTTCCCGCTTCACTCCGCACGCGAGCCTTGTGCTTTGCGCTGAGCAGAGGGGGGGTGGGGGGGGGGGGGTGGTAGTTACACTCGCAGTAGCACAGGAACAGAGCGGGAGGGAGAGAGAGAGAGAAAGAGAGCCAGGGACAACAACGTCACATTAGAAAGGTATAGTAATCATCCACAACTATTTTCAGTTGCGGATGATAAAGGATTCAGAAAGTTTATTCATGCAGGCCCATATGACAGAGAATATGCATCTTTTTGTTTTCATATTTTAATTTATATTTAATTGTGTTGTGGTTTGCAGTGTTTTGTGTTGTTTCACTTTAAATTTGTTTAAAAGGAAAAAGCTGAAAATTGAAATAGTTAAAAGTTGAAATGTAAATAGTTGGTTTTTGTATTATACGATTTATTTATTAGATTTTATGTGGAGTGAATAAATAAAAGTATATTTGTGGTGGCCCTTAGAGACAAAGCACGTACGAACTCCAAAACACGTACGAAGCACGTACAAAAGACAACAGAAGTGCTCCAGGATGCTAGGGGGCAGTGTTGAGCTTTTGTTACCTAGTGGCTACACAAGCCAGGAAGTACCAACAACCGGATTTGGTGTGTGGTAGTAACAGGTAAATGAACATTTTTTTTTTAATTATTTGAATAATTATGAGTGCTTGTGTATAAATACACAAACAATACACATATGCTTTCAATTATGTAATTTAAGTGATCTAGGTTAGCGGTCTCCAACCTTTTTTGCGCCACGGACCGGTTTATTCCCGACAATATTTTCATGGACCGGCCTTTAAGGTGTCGCGGATAAATACAACAAAATAAAACTAGTACCGGTACCGAAAAAAAGAAAATTTATTCATAACACAAGGAAAAGACCCAGGAAAACTGAGTAAACGATAAAACTATAACAAAATAACGCTGAAAACCGACAAAAGCCCTGAAAACCAGACATTTCACACCTGAGCCTCAACTCTCGCGGCCCGGTACCAAACGACTCACGGACCGATACCGGTCCGAGGCCCGGGGGTTGGGGACCGCTGATCTAGGTAGCTCTGTCTTGAAGTTCAGTTAACCCTAGCAATGTGTTTTGGAGTTTGTACGTGCTTTGTTTCTAGGGGCCACCGATATATTTATATATAAACATTAGGGGTGCAACGATACTCGTATCGATATTGAACCGTTCGATACAGTGCTTTCGGTTCGGTACGCATATGTATCGAACAATACAACATTTTTAATTTATTTTATCAACTTTCCTTCTGACGGTGCTGTCTGTGTTGAGCGCTCAGTGGATCTGCGCTCGACAGTGAAGCCTAGGCGGAATAGTCGAACACAGATTCACTGAGCGCAGGGCAAGCTAGCGAGACAGAAGTTAAGCTCCTTGCAACATGGCAAATTGAACCTCCCCCACCCTCATTCAGATCTGGCGTTTGGAACTATTTTGGTTTTCATGTGACGTATGACCCTGAAGGTAAGCAGTCATGGACTAAAGTAAAACAGTATGTCGGATGTGCCACGCAATGCTCAATTACATGGGTGGGAACTACTGTGTTAGCGCAGTTAGCTCGTTAACGTGTTTGCAGTCCAGCCCCACGCACGGGGCGATCCGCGGTAGCTCGTTATCGGAGATTTGCCGTGTTGTGGCGTTAACCTCATTTCAGATTAACGCTGACAGCACTAGTGGGAACACAACGAATATGACTGCACATTTACGCCGATATCATCCTAGTGCAGAGACAAGTGGAAGCAGACAAAAACAACAAGCACGCATGCTACAAACTTTACCCGAGTCATTTAGACAGCCATTAGCACATGATTCTCCTTATGGGGACCTGATATGTTTAATATGCTGCTGAGAATATAGCCCAGAAGAAGCGTATAGTATAGCTTTTATTTTGGAAAGAGCCTATTTCTCTGTAATAAACTCTCTTTTCCAAAGATGAGTGATTCCTCAATCAGATACAGGGCTCGCAAAATCGCTAGCCCGATGTCCGGGGGCTAGCGATTTTTCCAGTCGGGCTGCCCTGCCCTGCCTGTCGGCCTATCGTAGGAAGGAAAAATCTATGTCAATGCTTTTGCATTCTTTCGGAAATGTAGCTGGGTAATTATGTCATTGGCATCGGTGAGCCACTGTCAATATGTGACATATTGAAATCGCGTTTGAATTTGCGCTTGTTTTTTGCTTTCACTTTGCAATCACGTGAACTGTGTATAGAGAGTGACAGCACTGATTGGTGAGTGATGATCATTTGCGCACCAATTCCTCTGACATCATCTTATCAATCGTTAGCTTACTATGCAAACATGACAAGTGAAATCTCCCGCAGCTTAAACATGTGAGAGGTTGATCGCGCAGAGAATCGCTGAGCGTTATGTGAGTGTGCGTGTAAAAGCAGCAGGATATATATTTTAGTTCTGCTGAGCCAAATAAGACAGGTCAGGGTGGAGAAGTGACAGCCAAAGAAAAGCTTACCACAAAACGGAAAAGTTATGACAAATCAGACTATAAGGCAAAAAGAAAGTGCAGCTTTATGGTTTCATGGACAAAAGAATTTCTGTGGCTGCAATATGACGAGCTAAATAACCAGGGCTGCACATAAGTGGTCCGCAGGTGTGCATTCGCTGTCAAAATAAATGCGCACAAGATAAGAAGTTGCAACGCGTGTTTGCATACATAAGATTTTCTGGAGGAGGACAGACATTTGTTTAGAACTCTTAAAGATGTCGAAGAAGCTCCTTTAAGCAATTACTTTGGTGTTCCTCCACCTCCAAAGAAATGTCAGGAGGAGTCCGAACCACAAAAGAATGGTGCAGAATGTGCCGTGAAAATTTAATAAATGACAAATTAATAAAAAGGCATGAACATTTTTTTTGTATCGAAAAAATATCGAACCGTGACACCAAAGTATCGAACCGAACCGAACCGTGAATTTTGTGTATCGTTGCACCCCTAATAAACATATATAAATAAAACCACATTTTTTATACATTAGTAATTCCTTTTGTGCATAATTTTATATTGTTGTTAATAACAAATTAATTAAAGCAAGAAAACAACCTGAAGAGCTGGTTGGGAGCCGAAAGAGCCGGCTCTCTAAAAAGAGCTGGAAATCCCATCATTAAAAGACATGCAGTTAGTGGGGATAGAATCAGAAAGACTTTATTTATCCCCAAGGGCCAATTAACATATGACATAACGTTGAAGATAAGGACAATAAGAAAAGGCAATAAGAGTCAGATAATAAATACACAGAATATACAGTTTTAAAATTAAAGTGACTGAAAGGTGAATATATAACTGTAAGTGACTAAACGTGAATAAAGTGTCGGTAGTATAAAAATAGTGTAGAGTAGTTGATGTTTCTGGTGTGGGAAAGCAGGGTGGCTTTGGGGACAAAGGTGGCTCTCCTCTCTCAGTCCTGCAGGAAATGCAGCAGAGGCGTCGCCCAGAGGGGAGCCATTGAAATGCGGGGTGAAGAATGTGAGAGGGGTCGCTGATGATTGTGGCTGCCTGTCTAAGGGCCTGCGGGCTGAAAACCTGTGCCAGAGTTCTGACAGGCAGGCCGATGATTTTAGAGCACACTGATGCCATGTGCTGCAGTCTGTTCCTGTTCTGAAGGCTGAGGGAGTGGAACCAGCTAGTGATGGAGAAGGTCATGATGCTTTCCAAGAAGGCATAGTAAAAAGCCATCATGATGGGTGTGCTGACTCCAAAGGAGTTGAGTTTCCTAAGGCAGTATAGCCGCTGGTGGCACCTCCTGAGAATCTCCTCTGTGTTGGCAGAGAATTTCAGGAGGTTGTCAAAGACGGTTCCCAGGTATTTGTACTCCTCAAAGATAGATTAATTGATCATTCTAAATTGCCCATAGGTGTGAATGTAGGTTGTCTATCTCTGTGTGTTAGCACTGCGACAGACTGATGACCTGTCCAGGGTGTACCCCGCCTCTTGCCCCGCGACCCTGACAAGGATAAGTACAATGAACAAAACATTTTGAGAAAAACAGTTTGTTTTATTTTCATTCTTGCAAATGAAATAATCTGCCATATTAAATGTAACAGCATATAGAAATATAGTTTGAATACTGTACCACATGAAAGACATGTTAAATATGCCAAATAATCAATTGTAATTATTTACATAACCAGTATTTACACTCTGTGTGCATATTTTCATATGTATGAACAGCACATCTGCACTGCTTTACAGGCTCTACAGTTAATTCACATCAACACACACAAACATACATTACATTAGATATTTACACAGGATCACCGGAAACAAATTTAGCCGAAGCACTGAACAATGTTTGCGTGGTTCACACATCAGTACCTCCTAATTAACTTGTTAGTCTACTCGGGGCGAGGTGCTTGGGACAGTTTAGATTACCCGTGCTAACGAAACAAGCTGCGCTACCACAGAAAGAAAAATGAGTCTTGAGATCACACTGAATATTTGTCACGTGTAGAATATTCCCATATATTGGATTCAAAGAAACCGACATGACAACACAATGGAACGCTGGATCCTCAGTGAAATAAAAACCTGTCACGAGAAGAGGCAGAAGTGAAACTCTTTGCTGAGAGGAAGACAATCAGTTGTGGTTGAAAGCGCTAAGAACAGCTTGTGAGAGGGGAGAATTTCCTTTTGTCTTTCTTTTCGTTTTTGGTCAAATGTCATGATTTTTGGAAATCAAACAAAAATAACACAAAGAGGGGATGAAACGCTGCAGTTAGCTAACCTCTCACATCAAGCCATGTAGATGGTGTTCAGGTTAGGACTTAGCATTAGCGTTAGGATTATTTTAATTATTTCCATGGCAACCTTACCATTATAAAGACACTAAATCTGTGATATAAATTATGGGTCTGTGCTCAGAAATAAAAGCAGTGTGAGGCTATCAAAGAGTCATGAGTGGGTGATTTGAGCCTCTAATATGATTGAAGCTTACTCTGTGCGGCAGAGAAAAAATGACATGGATGTTCTTTGTAAGAGTTTCAGAGGACACTACGTGTGGCCCGTGTGCAGTCATGTAAACAGCCATACTGTTTCTATCTTTGTTAACATTTTGTCCTCCAGTGCCCCTGCAGCCTGTGGCAGCTGCTTGAACTGTAAAGAAGTGGTGGTCCTGTCAGGGTCCTGGATCTGAGCGACCCAGGGTGCCTGAGCAGTTATGGACTTGTTTTATATTATATGTGTTTTTGCTGCTCTGCACTGCTGTTTTTGTGTTTGTGTGGGTGTGGCTGTGACAGGCACCTTCAGGCCTGGTGGGTGTGGCCCTGCCAGGTGGTTGGCCACACCTGACGACCATCACACCTGCAGCTGATTAAGCCTCGTCAGAGAAACTACTTAAGAGTGTGGTGGAGCTCTCTCCAATGCTGGATCATTGTGTGACTTCACGTTAGGCTCTTGTCAAGTTAGTAAGGTTAGTCTGCTGCATTGTGGTGTTTCTGACGGCTGCCTCTTTGTTATTCCCTAAGAGAGTGTGGCGACGAGAGGGCAGCGAGCACGGGGTGCTCAGAGGACATGTCACAGGAGTCGGGATCGCACTGCGGATTTATTGTTTTCCCTTCACTGTAAATAAACGCACTGTTGCATCAAATAGTCCAGCATTTGGCTCCTCCTTTCCCCACATCGCCACGGTTGGGCAGCGTTAACCGTGACAGGTCCAGGACTGTATCTTAAGTTTGAGGTGCGCTTCCACGTGTACGGGAGAAATGACCTCATGAAAACTGCTGGATTAACTACATCTGATCTTTACTGTGAGCAGACCATACCACCAAGACCAAAGATGTGTCCAAATATGGTTTGATATGATAAGAATCAGTAGCCTGATGGCATTATCCCAATGCCAAACCGAATGAGAAAAATGAAACTGGTTAGCATTATTTACTTCCACTTATTTGCCTTGAACACCCTTCTCAGCATCAAGATTTCAGTTTAGTGTGAAACATGAATTCACATTTAATTTATTTAATTGTTTTCATGTTATTTTTCTTTTGAGAAACAGGAGGACAATATTGTCAAAGTTGTGGTCAGTTTTTGTAATGTTTGTGGGTATGGAAACCTTTCTGACTGAATTAATAATGCCTGACCTGCTTTATATTACACGAGCGCCCTTTGACCAGCGCTGAAGACATAGATGGTCTCGTTTCACTAAAGTCGGTAAGACCCAGTTAAACCAACATAAAGCTCTGAACCCAGTGAACTTATCTCTGTTCGGTATACAGAAATGAAGCATGATTTCAGTTTCTCCTATAACCCCCCACAAAAAAGAAGCAGAAGAGAGAACACAACAAAAAACGGAAATACAGCAGCAGCAGCTCATACAGGGGAAATCTGACAGCCTGGTGGTTTTCTTGTTCTGAATAAGTTTGTTTATAGCTGTGGAGGAAGTGTGTGAACTGTTGGTGAAACTTGAGTTCTAAGAGGAAATGATATGATCAACCTCTTTCAGTAGAGACTAAAGTAAAATATCATCATGCATCTATTAGCTCAGAAACAAACCCTGTTTCATATTAATGTTGATGCCCACATCTAGATCTCTTTCTGACTGGTGCACATTTATTGCACAAATACATGAGCGATGTGCCTTTGTAAATAAAGTCCAGATGAAGGTGCCGCCCTATTTAAATGGAACAAACTCTTTATTATATATCATTACCTTAAAAATAATGTCAGTGATAAATACAAGTTATATAAAATGAATGATTTCTCATGGTTTGTTGACTGGAGAAGCAAAACTGCTATTATTTAAATTTAAATTTATACCTACATACCATTAGGAATTTAAGTTTTGGCACTCTAAATGATTAATTTCAACAATTCAGAAGTCTGTATCCAAGTAATTAAAACATAAATAAAATAAAATCTTGTGTTGATGTATAAACCCTCCTGTGAGGAGGCTCCCAGGGTCTGTACACTCTTCACATTCTACATCAGGGCACCTCCACTCCTTCCCCTCCAGTCACCTCCACCAGTGTTGCCAACTTAGCGACTTTGTCGCTATATTTAGCGAGTTTTCAGACCCCCTAGCGACTTTTTTTCTAAAAAAAGTCGCTAAAAAAAGACGTGAAAGCGCATATCGCTTTTACTCTCAACAAGCAGCAGGTGCTGTAACGCAGTCAGTTCTTCTTTTACTCTTATGCTGTTTTGTGGATCACAAGGTTTAAAACTACTTATAAACACACACACACAAAGTAACTCCACCAGAGTGCCTATTTCGGGTCACTTTTGCCGGTCCAAGCCCGGGTAAAGGAGCAGGGTTGGAATTGTGACATTACAAAAAACAATAATTGCTAAAAGAAATTTAATTTGTAGTTCTAAATAAATTCTAAATGCATTTAGGACGTTTTTTGCTCACTTTACGTCTCGTCCACGATGTTATTTCTCTCTCCAACAACGTAGGTTACAATTACATTAGCATGACCAATTATGCAAATTAGGTGATGACGTCATTTAGCGACTTCTAGCGACTTTTAGGACAGCCAATAGCGATTTTCCTTACTGAGGAGTTGGCAACACTGACCTTCACTACTAAACAAATCAGGAACCAGCTGATGAGACCCCAGAGGTCATAGCCCATGTCACGAGACCCATGGTGCTCATTGTGAACATCACACATCGTGACGATGCTGGAGAGACTCATTCTTCACTATCTATGGCCCACGATTAGCCCACTGATAGTCCTCTCCATTTTACCCGGTTAGTGAGCATGGTGAGATAAATGAGAGCCAGATGCTTCTCCTTCAGCACCTTCAGACAAGCCCTACTGTTTTTTAAACAGCAATGTAGGTAGTTATGCGTCCTTAGTCATCTGGATTGCCAACTGTCTGACTGTCAGACCACACTATGTGTGCCTGCAGTTTTGTGTGGTGGACAGTATGGTCAGCAACACAGATGCCCTGCAGGGGGCCGTCCTGTCTCAGAAACCTGCCACCTCCATTAGCTTTATGATGATTCTGCAGTAGTGGGATGTATCAGAGAGGGTGACGAGGATAAATATATTCTGATTCTAAGCAAAGTCTAATCTTGACATAATGATTCCTGGTGGTTATGTGGGGATTTTGCACTCTGAGAGACATATGGATGCTCGCCATGGGGGGATTCCCATGATACAGTATTTCCTTTTTACTCACCTTTCTCACTCAACATGTGGTAACAAACTTCTCTGCATTGAATCACACTTGGTATTTATCTCTGGCTCTCTTCCACAGCATGTCTTTATCCTGTCTTCCTTCTCTCACCCCAACCGGTCGCAGCAGATGGCCCCGCCCCTCCCTGAGCCTGGTTCTGCTGAAGTTCTGGTTCCTGTTAAAAGGGAGTTTTTCCTTCCCACTGTCGCCAAAGTGCTTACTGGGTTTTTTGTATGTATTATTGTAGGGTCTACCTTACAATATAAAGCGCCTTGAGGCGACTGTTGTTGTGATTTGGCGCTGTGTAAATAAAATTGAATTGAACTGAATTGAATGGCCTGCAGTGAACTCTGCTTTGAGCTTTAAAAACAAGGTGACAGGAACTGTTCATTAGAGTTGTCTGAAATACACTGCTGGCCATATAGTCGACAGGCTTACCACTTTTAATTGAAAGCTAGTCTGGTATTACATGCAGCAACTGCGTTTATTATAATTAACCATTCTGTAGTTGACATATTACCTTCAAGCTTGCAGTTTGAATTCAACACCAATTGTCATTTCTGCAAACAGAAAAAGGCAAAACTGGTAGAAAATGTTCACAACAGAATCAGATAAATAAATGTTATGATGTTTTTTCAATTCATATGTGTAGCTGACACCCATCCTGTCCTAAGATGGGTGTCAGTGAACTACATGCTGCTGTAAACCTGCCAGTGGAACAGTAAAACACAACAAATCATGACATCAGCACCCCCAAGTGTATAGGACGGTGTAATTACATCCTAAAAGAAATATATGCTCGTGATATAAATAAGCAGCAACAATATTGAGCAACTAGAAAAAAGGTCTAAAAACTGATTAAAAAATTGGTCATGTTGTATTTTACAGCCTTAAACATAAGATCTGCAAATGTAATTCCTACAGCAAAGTTAGTTTAAATAAAACATTTTAAAGTCTTATTTTGTTTGACTCTAATTTTAAACTCTTGAAGACGTGTTAAATGTCTTCAAGTGACAGTGAGGGGTTTAGCATGAACACACCCAACTATGGATTCTCTCTAAACAGGAACACTGTTCAAACCACCACCAAACATTTAACCAGAAGAGCTATAGTGACAAAGCTAATTAAATAATGAACATTTATTTTTAAAAAAAAATCATATTTTTTAGTCAGTCTCTTAAATCCCTATTTAACCACATTAGAAGACCATATTATGAGCTCTAAATGATTGCCAGGCTGTTGTTGCGGCATTTGATTATTTTTTAAACTGTGATTTAAAAGTGTCTTAAATGTGCCCTTCAATGGTCTGTATGAACGGAGACCCTCTAGCCTGCATTTTCCTTAACATATTTAAATAAAATAGTAATTTTATGAATAATAATGATGATGTACTGTAAGTTTTGTGCACGTTTTATGTGTTAGGAGCTGGGACGGGTGTGTTCTATTGTGTTTTGAGTCGTTTCCTTTTTTGGACTAGGCCGCTGGGCTGTGATCATCACGGTTTCCCTGATGCACCCTTTGAGCATCAGGCGTCATCAGCCGGACTATTTAAGAAGCAGCTCTCAGGTGTCAGATTATTGTCTTAGCCTCAAGCAGTAACGGATCACCCGTCTTTTATGTACTACTTTGATAACCAAGGTATTCACAGATTTCCTTCTGCCCAGCCAACCACCTGTCCACTTCACCGTGCTCCCTCAGTTCATCTCTTCTGGACCCCGTCACTCCACTCGCCTACACTGTTGCTGGTCCCTGCCTCAACCTCCTGTTTTATGTAGGAGGTGGCGACTAAGCTCTCTAATTCCTTGTGAACATTTCCGTATCTCCTCAGCTCTGTTGCTATCGGACGCTAACTTCCTTCTCTCCTCTTCCCCCTCTGGATAGTTTGAGTTTTCCATTCAATCTCATGTACGTGTTATGTTTGATATTCGTCCTCGCTGTAAATAAACCTGTTTAACTGCACCCGTGTCTGTCTGAGTGATCTGCCACCTGGGTCCACTTGTGTAAAACCTGACACTATGTCTATTACATACAGCAGTGGGGGATGCTGACTATCATGCCTGGGTCAGCAGCTTTATCATGAATCTGTGAACATCATCATCATCATAGTAGGCATGCTGATAACTGTGTGCATATTGAGCCTGTTCTCACTCCTGAGGCGTAACATGCCGACGTTTTGTCACGTCCTGCGGCGTTCCTGAGGAACGCGAAAGGAGACCTTCGGTGTTCTTATGGTACGTGGCGAGTTATGGCTGAAATCCAGTGCAATGACGCTCCCGCGGTAATAGACGTTCCAGCCCTGTATTCCAGCCCTAAACCTAACCTTATCCCTAGCCCTAACCATAACCTTTTTCCTGATCTTAACCATGACTTTAATGATGTTAAATAGCGTGTTTCTAAGCGATTTGAAGAAAAAGAGCGAACATGTGTAGATTGAGTCCATACGGTTCTCATATTTCCTCATTTTTCCGAGGTCGTCATTTAGGAACGTGGTGGGTAGCCGAAAACGTAATATGTTGACGATTTGTCACCTAGCGTAAAATGTTACGCTTTGGGAGTGAGAACGTGTTGTGTTGGCATATCAAAGCGCCTTTTATATGTTTCTAGTTTTTTAAATGATTCAGCTAAAGAAACTCTCATTGGTCTAACTTCAGTGTTCAGCTGTGTCAGTGGCAGCTGTTGTTCTTGTGGTCATCACAGACAGAATGCTCTTCTTGTTGTTTCATAAATGATTACTTTGAGTTTTGATAGTAAACCTGTCACTGCTGAAAATACCGTTGTATGCAATGTTCAACTTCTACTTCTGCATGAAATCTAGTACACAGAAATTTAGTTACACATTGTAGCAATGCACACCACAACCATAAAAGTCTGTAAACACAGTCCTTTGGTTTGCTCAAAGATATTATCACTGGGGAACAAATGTAGAATGTAAGTATGTATGTAGGCTATAATCATGTCTATCTTGCTTATAACACAAATAGCCCAGTCTTCTGGGAATGTTGTTGCTCTACAACTCTACCACTCTCTATATAAACCCAACCAGTTTGAAAGTGCAATAACAATGATGGATGCAGCCATTGGTTAGCGAACTGCAACCACTAACTATATTGGTGCACTGGGCAGACACTGTGGATACCTGCTAATTAGTACTAAACAACATACTAATGGAATAATAAAATTTCACTCATCAAAACTGGAAGACAGATTTCTTGGACAGACCTCTGCTCCTCTTTCACCAAACAGAGAGCACCAGGACAGCTTTAAAACTATAATTTATTTGATTCCACCCTAAGGCACCCTGTCTAAACTAACCTCGCTAGTCCTGTAGGCTACCATTTAAATCTAATAGAGAACAGACCAGTTACAAATTTGGGAGGAAATGTATCCAGAACAATAAATCAAAAACAAATCCAGCAGAGATCAGCTTAGAAAATACTGGACTGGCACACATATAGCATTTTTCTACTGTATTTGAACACTCAGAGTGCTTCCTTACTACAACCCTTATTCACCCATTTGCACACGCATTCATTTAAGCACTTTTTTCTATGACTAAGTGCTGTTTACCTCATACTGTGACGGATGCCTTTGGGGCAACTCAGGATCTTGGTCAAGGATTCTTTGATGTGGTTTGGCTGGAGGAGCCAAGCACAGAAGTACCAATCTTCCAACGGGTGGATGACCCAGTCTACATCTTGAGCTACAGCCGCTCTACTGTTTTCAAGTTGTAGTGGTGGTAAAATGACCTCAAAGCCAGGGGACATTTAAAGACGCTGCTCATGCCTCAATCAAATGAATCAAAAGTACATGTGCTGTCACAGGGTGTATATCTGTGTATGTGCCTTCTCGTCAGTGTTTTTATTGAGCTCTTTTTTGCTGCACTCATTTCTCTCTGAGGGAAAATCCTTTACCTTTTTTTAAATCTTCATTTTAAACCTTAGATATTTATTTATTTTCCAAACTCGTATTACTATCCTCATCCTGCCACTGTTAACCACCATCTTACTTGTAGAGTAGCTGAAGCCGGCTAGTGTGACACTTATTTCGACTGATCTTGCTGTCTGACTGGTAGAGGCTGGACGAGTTGGCGAAGGACTGTGGAACAGGATGAGGGTCAGAGGCAGGCGCTGGGTACCCTGGAGGAGGGGCCAACGACCTGGGGTCACTCTGGGTGATGGAAAAGGGAGGGGGGCTGTGGTTCTGATTAGTGATGGTGGATGCTCTTCTCCTTGATCGCAGGGCCTGTCGCTCAGACAGCTGGTTTCTCAGCTCCGACACACGTTCTTCTTTCTAAGGGAAAAGTAAAGTAAACACTCAAAAATTAAGTTATTACAGATCCAAAAAGACTTTTACATGATAAGCATCTGATAAGAACCTGCTTTCTTGTTTAGGTACTTCTTGGGAGAAAAAGTATTTGAGTCATTAACCGGTTAAATATTGAGGAAGAGCTTAAATGAAACAAACACTTGGATAAGAAAAGGGCCTGCCTGACCTCCTGGATGATCTTCTGCAGTTCCTTGTTCTCTCGCTCTAGTTGTCTGGACTTCTCCTCGTCATTGTTATTGGTGGATGAACCTGTCTTCACGGTCTCCTGGGCATCTGACTGCCACTCACCGCGTGTTATCAGGCGCCGCATCTACAAATTGTGCAAATGTTTTTAATGTGATACATGAAAACTCCATAGTGCATCTATTACAACAGCTTGTAGTACTGTAGAAGAGTCCATCTGCTGATAGGTACTTCTTCTGCAGAACTTTTACCAACTCAAAACATTTTGAAACAAAGGATTTAACAAAGATCACCCAGGACTACAGGAACGGGACCTCATTCCTCTCCCACCAATTAGTCCCCTAAGTTCCCAGATGTTTACAGACTGTTGTTAAGAGTCTAGGCAGTGGTAAGACAGTGGACAGATGTCCCAAATGTTTTGAAATTTGTTGTTGCCATAAAACTCTAAATGAGTTATTTTGAAACATTATCTACATAATCTCTAATTTCAATGGTCACCATGACATACAAAGTACACGTATGGACTCATCAATCGAAGCTGAAACAATTTTTCTCATCAAATAACACTTAAAAAGTTTTGCTGCCATCATCTTTGCTGTCGCATGATTCTTTCATAAATATCTATCCAAGGTTTGTTGAGTTGCATGTTTCTCATATGAGATATCTGTTATTAATATTAGTTTGGGTGTTGGCTAATTAGCAGATATTTCAGTACCATGTCACTTTTCTGTGACAAATGAATGCAAATAGCAGAAACAACGTTTATAAGTTGTACACAGTGTATTAAACCAATGAATACCTGAAGAGTTCACGATCTGATGCTTTAAACTGTACATTTATGGTAAATAAAGGATGTAAAAGTTAAACCAAAAAGTACCTACAAATTCTAGTAGGTGCAATTGGCTTGAAGTTAGCCTCTAGTGTTGTATGCCACATCCCCATTGAGTTCCTGATGAAGGCTCTTAGGGTCCTATTGAGAAGTAGTAGGTAAGGACTAGTTCTTTTAGGTTTTAGCAGCCAACAAGATGGCACATCAGTCAGAATTCAGCAAGGAAGACAAGAGGCTTCCACTCTGCTGAACTGTCAAAGTTAGCTGGTTTGTTGTTACTTTGATGCTCAGTGTTGCCAGCAGTCTGTAGTAGCAAATAAGTTGCCATCAGACCAAATATATCACAGCAGCAGTGGTTCAACTAATATAAACTCAAAATATCTATTAAAATGTCTGTGAAGGTTCTCAGTCATCCAGGTCATCGGAGTCAAGGGAGCTTGCAAAGAAAAGCGTCTGGACTTCTTTAAGTTACTTGAAGACGTTTCACCTCTCATCCGAGAAGCTTCTTCAGTTCTAAGGTCAAATGGTGGAGAGTCCCAGATTTAAACCTGGTGGGAGTTTCCCCCCACAGAGGGACAAAAGGACCCCCTGATGATCCTCTAATCACACGAGCCAAGGTGTGAAACTGGGTGTGGGTCCCAATCAGCCAGAGTTTCGGGTGAGTTCATAGTGAAACCTGGCCCCACCTTATCATGTGAATTCCTGAGGTCAGATGGCCCAGGATGTGAGTGGGCGTTAAGGCGTCTGGGGAGGGATCTCAAAACTGGATTATAGATGGCAGAGAGTTGGTGTCGTAAACCACCGCCTCTGTTCAAAGATGGTCGCTCACAGTGGACATAGATGCTTCTTTCACTCCTCTTTCAAACCATCTGTCCTCTCTGTCCAAAATGTGAACGTTGGCATCCTCGAAAGAGTGACCTTTGACCTTAAGATGCAGATGGACAGCTGAATCTTGTCCTGTGGAGGTCGCTCTTCTGTGTTGTGCCATGCGCTTGTGAAGTGGCTGTTTGGTCTCTCCAATGTAGAGGTCTGGGCATTCCTCGCTGCACTGTACGGCATACACCACATTGTTAAGTCTGTGTTTTGGAGTTTTGTCTTTCGGGTGAACCAGTTTTTGTCTGAGCGTGTTGCTGGGTCTGAAGTACACCGGGATGTCATGCTTGGAGAAAACTCTCCTGAGTTTCTCTGATACACCGGCTACATAGGGGATGACAATGTTGTTATGTCTGTCCTTCTTATCCTCCCTCGCTGGTGTCTGATCTTCTTTTCTGGGTCAAAAAAATCGGATTTGATGTGCTTTCGTCTGTAGTGTGAATGTAGCCATAGTGTACGCTGTTAAGTGCCAGGATTTATACATCGGGGAAACCAGACAACCTCTGGCTAAGAGGATGGCACAACACAGAAGAGCTACCTCGTCAGGCCAGGACTCTGCAGTCTATTTACACCCACAGGCCAGTGGACACTATTTCAATGCTGAGGATGTAACATCCTGGACAGGGAGGAACGCTTGTTTGAGGGAGGAGTCAAAGGAAAGACCATCTCTGAATCGAGGAGGGGCCTAAGGGTACATCTTTCGCCATGAACAGAATAAACTTTTGGAGGTTTAATTACTTTAAACCTTACCTTGTTACTTTAATTTGCTTGTATGAAATTCTAATTATCATACATTAAAAAGCAATAAAAAACAGTAATGTCTCAGTTTCAGAATTTAATTTCTTGTCTTGTTACGTTTTTAAATTAAATATAGGGTTTTTGTAAAAAACACATTTTCTTTTGATCATTTCTTACAAATACTTTATAGCAAGAATGACACTTCCGGTCAAAAGTTTTACAACACCCCAAATTCTTCAGTTATTTATTGCAGTTCAAGTCATTCAAGTCCAATGAATAGCTTGAAATAGAGGTAAAAACCTTTCTGGATTACTTACAACCCCCTCTGTCTGCATAAAAGCAGTGTTGGGACACATACTGCAGAGAGTAGTATTTTGCCACAAAGCTGGTGAGAAAAGGGCAATTAACCATGGAAGAGATACAGACCATCATAACACACAGAAATTGCAAATAAAGTCAAGGTGTCATTGAACAGCTTTCTTCACCATCAAAATGCACTCAGAAACTCGGGCAATCTCAGACAGGAAGAGTTTGCCAGACCCAAAGCCACAACTGAATCAGAGGACAAGTTTCTGAGAGTTAACAGCTTGTGTGATAGGTGGCTCACAGGACAACAGCTTAAGCATACCTTAATAGTGATCATAGCAAGCAAGTCTCAGTTTCAATTGTGAAGAGAAGACTTCGAGCTGCAGGTTTGACAGAATGTGTTGCAGCAAGAAAGCCATCGCTAAGACGTCAGAATAAGACCAAGAGGCTTGCCTGGTAGTGATGGGTCGTTCGCGAACGAAATGGCTCTTAGAGCCGACTCTTTGAAGTGAACGACGCGAGCCGGCTCCTTATTGGGAGCCGTGAGGTTTTTTTTTTTCTTTCTCTCACCCTCTCTCTCGCCCTTTTTTCCGCTAAACTCCGCACACGCGGCCTGTACTTTGCGCTGGGCAGAGGGGGGAGGGGCGTTAGTTACACTCGCAGTAGCACAGGAACAGAGCCAGAGAGAAAGAGAGCGAGGGACAACAACGTCACATTAGAAAGGTATAGTAATCATCCACTATTTTCAGTTGCAGATGATAAAGGATTCAGAAATCATGCAGGCCCATATGACAGAGAATGTGCATCTTCTTTTTGTTTTAATATTTTAATTTATATTTAATTGTGTTGTGGTTTGCAGTGTTTTGTGTTGTTTCACATTAAATTTGTTTAAAAGGAAAAAGCTGAAAATTTAAATAGTTAAAAATTTAAAATTTAAATAGTTGTTTTTTGTATTATATGATTTATTTATTACATTTTATATGGAGTGAATAAATAAAGTATATTTATGGTGGCCCTTAGAGACAAAGCATGTACAAACTCCAAAACACATAAAAATTCAGAATCACGTACAAAAGACAACAGAAGTGCTCCAGGATGCTAGGGCGCAGTGTTGAGCTTTTGTTTCCTAGTGGCTACACAAGCCAGCAAGTATCAACAACCGGATTTGGTGTGTGGCAGTAACAGGTAAATGAACTTTTTTTTTTAAATTATTTGAATATATATGAGTGCTTGTCTATAAATACACAAACAATACACATATGCTTTCAATTGTGTAATTTAAGTGATCTGGGTAGCTCTGTTTAGGAAGTTCAGTAAACGCTAGAAATGTGTGTTGGAGTTTGTATATGCTTTAGAGTTTGTACGTGCTTTGTCTCTAGGGGCCATATATAAACATATATAAATAAAAACACTTTTTTTACATTAGTAATTCCTTTTCTGCATAATTTTATATTATTGTTAATGATTAAATAATTAAAGCAACAAAACAACCTGAAGAGCCGGTTTGGAGCTGAAAGAGCCGGTTCTTTTTAGTGAGCCGAGCCGAAAGAGCCGGATCTCTAAAAAGAGCCAGAAATCCCATCACTATTGCCTGGGCCATGAAAACCGTCAAAACTGAAGACTGGGAGAATGTAATATGGACTGATGAATCAAAATCTTCAGTTCATCACACAGGATCTTTGTACGCCATTGAGTAGGCAAAAGGATGGTTCCACAGTGTGTGGCATCAACTGTCAAACATAAAGTATGATAGACTAGGGCTGTTTTGCTGGATCCAGGGTCGGTGACCTGTACAGAGTGCGGGGCACCCTGAACCAAAACAGCTACCACAGCATTCTGCAGCACCATGCAGTACCCTCTGGTTGGTAAGGGGTTCGTCCTACAGGAGGATAATGTCCCAAAACATAAATCCAAGTATGCCAGAACTACTTCAGGAAAAAAGAAAACAATGGAGTGTCCAGCACAGTCTCCAGACTTAAACCACATCGAGCTGGTTTGGGATGAACTGGACAGAAAGCAAGTGAAAGCAAAGCAACCTGCAAGGTCCACATTTATGGGAACTTCTCAAAAAGATATGGGAAGAACTTTCTGAAGAATACTTGATTTCTATTGTAGAAAGAATATAGCTGTTATATCTGTCAAAGGAGGCTACTTTGATGAGTCAAAAGTTTTGAATACATTTTGGTCAATAAATTGATTCCATGATTTCTTCTTCTTTTCTTTTCTTTAACTTTTAAATGCTTATTTGAACTATGCTTTCATTTCAGAGTGCAATGAGACATTAAACTGCATAATTTTCAATAAAAACTAGAAAAATTGGGGTGTTCTAAAACTTTTGACTGGTAGTGTATGTACAGTACTAATTTTTTCAGCAGGTGAGAAAAGAACACAAAACAGTGCGTTCAGCACTAGAACAAGTATCAGCTTACAGTATGAAAACTGGCCTTGCTCTGAACCAATGCTCAAAAATGAGTCTCAGCTTACTAATTAAACTGTGTTTTTTGATTTACTTGGCAAGTATGGGCATGATATTTGTGTACTTAGTTAATATCATCCTCCCTAACCTAACAGCACTCCAGGAATATGAACAGAGACACAGCACCATGCTGATTGGCCAGAGTAGACTGTTAAAGATCTGAATTGGTGATGCTGACACGGCAACACTCACCCAATTTGCAGACCTGCAGGTGATATATCATGCAATCTCAGAGGCCTTCCATGCTAATGGATTTTCATTCGGTCTTACACTAAATGTGCTAGTTTAATCTGCAGGTACTGGATGAAGAGAGGTGTGAGATGGTTTTACCTTGGGGACAAACAGAACCACCAGGGTGATGTAGACTGAGAAGACAATGGCTAAAGAGGCAAAGGCGAAAGAGGCATCCTGCTGGGAGGACAGAATCATGGTGACTGGAGCTGTGATCATACACAGTACCTGAAGAGAAGAATAAATAGAGAAGATAAGCTTAGCTTGTTTATTACAAAAAAAATCACAAGAAAACTTTAGTCTTAGCATAAAAAAAAAAGTGTAACAATTTCAACAGAGTTACCTATCACACTAGTAAAAAAGGACCAGGTGGAATTCAGTCCAACTGTTTTCTACAGAACATTAATGCAAAACCTCTGCTTTCAATTTAATGGTGATTTTTAAGACCAGTGATGGGATTGACAGCGTTGAAAGTAACGGCATTACTAACGGCTAACACTAAATAGCCAGACTCTCACTCAGTCACCCTCACCGAAGCCTCTCTTTTCCCGCCTTCATTCCTGAAAACTCACTTTCTGTCAACCTTAACTCAGCTCTGGAATTAACCACCCTCTCCCTCAGTTGCCTTCACACCATTGACCGCCTTTGACAGTACAAACTGGCAGAAAAAATGGGTCTGAACACCTCCCTCTGTAACCTGATCCTGGACTTTCTGATGGAGAGACCTCAGGCAGTCCAGATCGGTAGCAGCATCACCAACATCACCACACTGAGCACTGGAGCGTCTCAGGGCTGTGTGCTCAGCCCACTGCTGTTCACTTTACTGACTCAGCAGCAATGCACAATTTGAACCACATCATCAAGTTGGCTGATGACACGACTGTGGTGAGTCTCATCAGCAAGATCGACGAGTCAGCATACAGAGAGAAGGTGCAACAGCTAACAGACTGGTGTAGAGTCAACAACCTGTCTCTGAAGGTGGACAAAACAGATTGTTGACTTCAGGAGAGCACTGTCCAGTTAACTTCGATGGATCCTCTGTGGTGGTTGAAGAGCACCAAATTCCTTGGTGTTCACCTGGCAGAGAACCTCTCTTGGTCTCTCAACACCAGCTCCATAACTAAGAAAGCCCGACAGCATCTCTATGTCCTGCGAAAGCTGAGAAAAACCCATCTCCCACCCATTCTCACCACCTTCTACAGAGAGACTATCGAGAGTGTCCTGCGTAGCAGCATCATTGTCTTGTATGGTAACTGCACCGTATCGGATCGCAATACCCTACAGCGGATAGTGGGAACAGCTGAGAAGATCATTGGAGACTCTCTTCCCTCCATCACAGACACCTATCGCACCTGCTGCTTCTGCAAAGCCACCAGCGTTGTGGAGGACCCAATGCACCCCTCACACACACTCTTCACCATGCTGCCTTCTGGCAAGAGGTACCAGAGCTCTCACAGCCAGACTGATGGATTGGGGGAACAGTTTCTTCCCCCAAGCCATCAGACTCGAGGGGGCTCAGTGACTGGGCTGACACACACACACACACACACACACACACACACACACACACACACACACACACACACACACCCCTTCAGATATCAAGTGACTTTCTGCAACAATACTCAGTCTTTTGCACAACCCACTGTTATTGTTGCAGTCTTCCTTTACACTGTTGTGTCTGCACTGTCTTTGTTTTGGTTTTTTTTTTTTGGCAATTTTTGTACACTTGGACTTTATATAGTTCTGTGTTGATTGTCTGTATATTATTCTGTATATTCTGTACATTATACCTTATATGTAGCACAATGGTCTTGGAAGAACGTTATCTCATTTCACTGAGTACAGTACCTCTGCACATAGTTGGAGTGACAATAAAGCCACTTGACTTGACTTCACTTTAAAGGGGCGTCAACAATTTCACAGCTGAGGTCAACTATATTCAGACCAAAACCACACCATCAGAAGACTAATATATTGAACTCACTTTCCAACTTTATCACTGATAACGCATAATCATATTTTAATAGAGCATTTCATTCTATACACATTAATCATTTAATATACGTCAAACAAGTGGCCAATTGAGAATTAAAATTTAACTTAACAAAGTGTTTGTTTTAATGTGTGATGAAGCCAGAGCAGCAGGACTTAACATGCAAAAAGGACCTGGCAAGAGTTTCTGCCACTACTTTTGAGCTGCACAGAAAGAGAAACAGACCAATTTTCTGTAGAATTATATAATTATAATTATCTTCTGGTTTGATCTTTGTGGAAAAAGATTCTCATAGCAGCAGGACAAAACTCTGAAGTAATACCTGAAGACTAAAGAAACCCAAGGACTGTTGACCTGCCTACATAGTCATCTGATCTCAGTCATTGAATATGTACGGCCATTTGTAGACTGAGGAAGCTAAACATTCCTTTTTATTTATTTTTTTTCCAAGTTTTATTTTCATTTTAAATTGGAAAACAAACAAAAACAAACAAACAAACACACAAACAAACGGAAAACTCACAACTATGGGACAGAGCAAGTATCATCAAATAACGACAACATGGCAGGCCATTGTGACCACAGAAGCACTCCCAGGTGCACACTCTTGTATCTATGCCTTTCAAGGATAACCTCAGACATCTGAAAACCAAACACAGAAAATACAAGCATAATAATAATAATAATAATAATAATAATAATAATAATAATAATAATAATAATAATAACAACATTGATAATTACAGAAATTTAAAACAAACAAACAAAAAACAAAGAACTCAAAAAAAAAGAAGAAGAGCAAAACAGAAAACACATCATGTGAACCCCTCCCACCATCCCCCCCACCCCTTTACCCCTGTATGGCTCTCAACCTCATCACATTCATGTATCCAGACAGCCCATATTTACACCCATCTATAGAAACTCTCATGCACAGGAATCAACATCCCACACGATAAAACTGCAGCATTCAGGAAATCGAGTCGGGGGGGCCTAACCGGGGAGTAACTCAAGGCAGACCCAGGGGGATTTGCGTCATCTCTATGATCTGTTAGGTCCAAAGACGGTAGTACTGACATGAAGGGGCCCCAAATTTTTTCAAAGGTTCCATATTTCCCTTTTACACTATGCGATATCTTCTCAGGTGTGCAGTAGGACGCTAGCTCATTAATCCAGTGTCTCAGTGTTGGAGAATTTTCAGATTTCCAATGTAGCAGAATACATTTTTTCACTGCAGTACTCGCAAGTAAAATAAAATATCTTATGATAATTCACAATAATAGAACCTGTGTCACCTAGAATCCATACTTTTGGGTCCAGTTCGATTTGGATCCCCATTACCCTTGAGATTATTTCAATGGCCCGTCTCCAGAACTCTTCTATCACTGGGCAATTCCACAGCATGTGCAGGAGATCACCATCTGTCACCTTACATCTCAAACATTTGGGGGAATAATTATTATCAATTTTATGTAACCTATAAGGGCTATAAGGGGTGTAATATATCCTATGAAATATATTAAATTGCATTTGCCTGTGTTTTGTAGAAATTAACATGGTCTGTGCTTGTTCCAATAAATGGTGCCATTCTTCCTCTTCATAGACATAGCCCAGGTCTGTCTCCCATTTTCTTTTTATAGACGCTTTGTTATGGTCAGGTAACTTTTCATTGATAATAGCATATATAGAAGATGCTATTCCTTTTATTGACTTCCATGGTTTGGTGCAAAGATGCGTTTCAAGAGGAGTTTCTTTTGGTATCTCGGGGAATAACTCTTTGGATTTCTCTTTGACCCAATCTCTTATTTGTAGCAATTTGAAGAAACTTAGCTAAACATTCCTGACATGAAAAGAAGCTCTTTGTTATATTGTCAGATGGCATTTGGACTCAACTGTTATCGACAACCTAAGAAAGAGAACCACCTCATCATACCAGCTACTGACAGCAAACAGGGAAGTTGGTTTTATATGCAAGACTCCCGTGTAGAGATGTGCAAATGAAAGGAGAAGCCAGTACAGCCGTGGAGCCAGGTCTCCACGGCTGTACTCGTCCGTGCATACATGCGCGGAGATTGGTAACGCCGGCGCCAGCTTGTTACAACAGTACGGGAACACGAGCAGCATGGAATGGCTGCCACGAACAATACCAACACGTTCTCACTCCCAAAGCGTAACATTTTACGCTAGGTGACAAATCGTCAACATATTACGTTTTCGGCTACCCACCGCGTTCCTAAATGAAAATGAGGAAATATGAGAACCGTATGGACTCAATCTACACATGTTCGCTCTTTTTTCTTCAAATCGCCTAGAAACACGCTATTTAACATCTTTAAAGTCCTGGTTACGCTCAGGAAAAAGGTTATGGTTAGGGCTAGGGATAAGGTTAGGTTTAGGGCTGCAATACAGGGCTGGAACGTCTATTACCGCGGGAGCGTCATTGCACTGGATTTCAGCCATAACCCGCCGCGTACCATAACAACGCCGAAGGTCTCCTTTTGCGTTCATCAGGAACGCAGCGGGACGTGACAAAACGTCGGCATGTTACGTCTCGGGAGTGAGAACGGGCTGACAATACACACCCACTAGGAGACTCTCACAGCTATTACAATAGTAGGGCGACCCCCCCTAGTGGTGCTATAACCCAAAAGGGTTGTTACAAGCTATGGTCAGATGAAAAGAATTTTACCATTAGACAAAGATAACCTGATTAAATACAAAATGCAGTTTTTAAATAATGATGCATTTATTAACTGAAAAAAGCTCTCTGTGTCTATAGTACATGGCCTTGTGTGAAAAGCAATTGCCCCCTGAACCTAATTGAGGTTGTGCCTTCACGTATCTGCGATAACTGGAAATGAGTCTTTCACATCACAGTGGAATTTTGGCACATTCTTCGTTGGAGGATTGTTTTAATGCTTTAATGCATTGGAGGATTTTCAAGTGTGAATGGCCTGTTTAAGGTCGTGGATTTAAACTGAGAGTTCATGTAGACCACTCCAAAACCTTCATTTTGTTTTCTGAGCCATTCAGAGGTTTGGTTTACGTGCTGGTGTAGTTTTGTTTTGTTTGAGATTAAGGGCACAAACTGATGCACAAATCATTTTCTTATTGTTGAATCATAAACACTCCTTTTTGTGATCTCGTGGATGAGTCATCGATGGTTTCTCTCAAGTACTTTTGGCACTGTTCCAAGTTTTCTCCATTTGTGGATAATGGCTCCCATTGTGGTTCACTGGAGTCTAAAAGCCTTAGAAATGGCTCTGTAACCCTTTAAAGATTGATAGATATCAATTACATTGTTTCTCAATTGTTCTGGAGTTTCTTTAGATCACAACATGATGTGTTGCTTTCTGGGATCGTTTAGCCTACTTCACTTTGTCAGAAGAGAAGTAGGCTAAATGAGTAGGACAACACACCCACCACCACCATCAAATCCACAAATGAAGAAATTCTTTTTGGAGGAATCAAATTTGGTGCTTATCTCTCTAGCAGAATCCTCCACTAAAGATAAGTGAAGCTTACCTCACACACTTTTTATTGTTTTTTCCTATGATCTTTGCCAGTCTTTACATGCTTTTCCATTGTGATTGATGAGCATTTCTTAATAAGTTGCCAGCAGTATTCTTTCATTTTTACCATGCCAACAAACGGAGGGCAGATGAATTTGGCGGTGTCTAAAAATGTGACAGTGAAGAAAAGAGTGCGTAGTATCAAATAAAGCAGGAGAAATTGGAGGTAAATCAGTCAATATTAATCAGTAGTCAGTCATTTTCGGCAAAGGCTAAACATTTTCTTCCAAATTGACAAATGTAAGCAGCAAGCTAGCAGCCATGTTTTCTCTACTGTGTCAGTACTTACATGCAGCATCGCACAAACACAATCCAGCAATGAAATTATTATTAATAATTATTTATTAATTCATTAATGCATCAATTTTAGTGGAAGAAATAGCATTTCTGCGCACTGGGAATTGGGAAGAGCTAATCCCATCTGGAGACAGACTGTTTCCAGTGGCCTTCGATCTTTACAGAGACACTTTTAAAATAAAGTGTGCTTTATTACTGTATAACTGCATTTCTAGCCTTGTTTCAGGTGCCTTAATCTCAATTGTTGCCCAGAACTTGCTTAAATTCAAGCACTGGATTTCTGTCTATGATGTTGGAATGTTACTGTAATGTTGGGCGATCGTGGCTCAAGAGTTGGGAGTTCGCGTTGTAATTGGAAGGTTGCCGGTTCGAGCCCCGCCTTGGACAGTCTCGGTCGTTGTGTCCTTGGGCAAGACACTTCACCCGTTACCTACTGGTGGTGGTCAGAGGGCCTGGTGGCGCCAGTGTCCTGCAGCCTCACCTCTGTCAGTGCGCCCCAGGGTGGCTGTGGCTACAATGTAGCTGCCATCACCAGTGTGTGAATGGGTGGATGACTGGATATGTAAAGCGCTTTGGGGTCCTTAGGGACTAGTAAAGCGCTATATAAATACCGGCCATTTTACCATTTACTATGAAAAGTGTGCAGAGATTTTTATATTGTGATTTGCTGCCAAATGAAACAGAATTAAGTCAAGTGATTGAAATGGCCCAGGAGCAATTCTCCCACAGCTGAATGGAGGAATGAACTAATCAAGTGCCAGAAAATGGTCACAAAAATGTTACAAGCATGAGCTAAACAGATCTGACAAAAAAAAAGATCAGTTTTGCAGTTTGAGCAACTTTAGGATTCTTTTTATAGATGAACATGTTGCAGATAAATGATATGATTAATTGTTAAAATATCACTTATTATGTATCACTTTGCTAAAAGTATTTAAAGTAGTACATATTAATTCTGCCTCAAGCAGATACAGGAGTACAAGCCACGCCTGAAACCACATTGACTCATCAGTAATAATTAATAAAGCAATTAGAAAGGACATTTTCCAAATGAAAGCATATATTAAGCATTTATCTTTATATTTCCAGAGCACAACATTTGCTTGTGTTTCAGCATTTTTTACACATTACACACCACTTTTGTTTATCATTTGTAACAACACATCCCACACATGGCATGGTAATAGTAAAAGAGATGTTATGTTGGCAAATAATATCATGTACAAATAAAAAAAAAAGAACAGGACCCAAGACAGACCCCAGTGGAATTCCTGATGTCTCAACAGCTGATGTGGAAGAGTATTTTCCAACGAGAAAGCCCGTTGTTTAATATAAGATTGAAACCAGTTAGGAACCATACCCTTGACTCCTGCACAGTGTTCCAAGCACCCAATGAGTAAGTCATGGCTGACAGTGTCAGACAGCACACAAATCCACCAGAGCTAAGACAGAGCAGCCACTAGAATCAGCATCAAGTAGAATATTGTTTGTTACTTGTACAGACTCTGTACTCTGAAAGACCCTAAAAAATGTCAGTTTTGATATAGGCTGACAAATAATCAGAACATGCACTTGAAATTTGGGGTTTTAAAGAATGGGTCGACTACTGCATGCTATATCACACAGGAGCTATGGTAAATGGTAAATGGCCTGTATTTGTATAGCGCTTTGCTTAGTCCCTAAGGACCCCAAAGCGCTTTACACTACATTCAGTCATCCAGCCATTCACACACACATTCACACACTGGTGATGGCAGCTACATTGTAGCCACAGCTGCCCTGGGGCGCACTGACAGAGGCGAGGCTGCCGGACACTGGCGCCACCGGGCCCTCTGACCACCAACAGTAGGCAAACATGGCGTTAGTATCTTGCTATACCGGAAGCTAGGTTCACATTTACAATTCTGAGAACCTAATCACCCATTATATAAAAAGTTTCCTTAATAAACAAAGATAGAAGTGAAAATATGTTGCCTTTGCAGATCCAGCCCCCTCTTGAAATCAAATCAGGCATCCATCCATCCATCCATCCATCCATCCATCCATTTATTTCCACTCTTTCAGCTGTCTTAGTGCTAGAATCTAATCTGGCGAGATTTTAAAAACTCTAACGGCACTTCATCTGTGCTCGGCTCTTTTCCATTCTGTCCTGACAGCCCTGTTAGACAGAATTTAAACCTAGGGCATCTTATTCTGAGGTGGGCAGCCAAGTTCAAAGCATCTGTTCATCTGTTGCTTCTGAACTCCATAAGTTTTGAATCACTTATTTTTAGTACTGAATCCATGACCGCGCTGCTTTTCATTCTCATCTACAGTCCACCAAAAATAAAAGCTCTATTGTAGAATTCAGATCTTTTGTCCTCAGTAACAGTAATGCACGACTGCATATTGTGGGATTTTAATATTCATGGGCACTGAAAAAAAACAGCTGTGGGAATCTTTTGATTTTATTCAACATGTATTCAACGGCCTCACTCATGACCATGTGAATACTCTTGATCTTCTTTTTGTCATATTTTCTTCTTTTGTCAATTTAATATCTAACATGTTGACATTGTAGAATTTTTTTTCTGACCATAAACTAGAACTTTTATGACACTTTTACTCTCTAAATTTGTGGTCCTAGTATTGCAATACCTTTCGGTAAAAAGTTTGGTCCTTCCATAGCTACTCGTTTCCTCTGCTGCTTACAGTCTGGGTGTTCAAGAGTGCACTTCTTTCATCTGTGCATCATCATGAGTACGCTTAATATTTAAACCCACAGTACAAAAACCCCCTGAAGTGTACGTCTTTTGGTATGTGTGGGGGCAGACACATATTGGGTATGTGGGGCGATCGTGGCTCAAGAGTTGGGAGTTCGCTCTGTAATCGGAAGGTTGCTGGTTTGAGCACCGGCTTGGACAGTCTCGGTCGTTGTGTCCTTGGGCAAGACACTTTACCCGTTGCCTACTGGTGGTGGTCAGAGGGCCCGGTGGCGCCAGTGTCCGGCAGCCTCACCTCTGTCAGTGCGCCCCAGGGTGGCTGTGGCTACGATGTAGCTGCCATCACCAGTGTGTGAATGTGTGTGAATGGGTGGATGACTGGATGTGTAAAGTGCTTTGGGGTCCTTAGGGACTAGTAAAGCGCTATATAAATACAGACCATTTACCATAAAATTTAAAGAATCCATGATGCTGAACAGTGGCGGACCTAGCCTGTTTGGCGCCCCCACTCCCACCCACACATTAAACATATTAAGGATTGTACATTAACATATTTTATTGTTAAAAAAACTGTTGTCAGAACCATACTGAATTTAACCAGAGAAGCATGGTTAAACACACACACACACACACACACACACACACACACACACACACACACACACACACACACACACACACACACACACACATATATATGAAGAGAGAGAGTATGCATAGTATGCAAACGGCTAACAAACAGACATCATAATTTGTCATACAAGAGAACAGGTCAAATCAACAATCGACAATGACTAATTAATTCTGTGCTGAACACAGTCCAAAAGGTTCAGTCAGCTACATCAGTGTCTACTGTTTACTATCATGGCCAAGTGACTAACAAACGTAAACAGACGTTTTCACTATCCCTACTAATTAATGTTATGTTGTTGTATCTCTGTTGTGGTCAGTGCTATCCTCTATGCTGTTGCATGCTGGGGCAGCAGGTTGAGGGTCACAGATGCCAACAGACTAAATAAACTGATCCACAAGGCCAGTAATGTTGTGGGGGTGGAGCCAAGGGCGTAGATTTGGCATGGACGGAAGGGACATGTCCTCACCAATAATTTGATCTCTTCGAGTAACGAAAAACAAACCCGATAGAATGAAAAAATGAATAACGTGTTTTGGAAACTAACTGCACAACAGGCAGCACTATCAGTTCTCTCAGTCTCAGAGCAGCATTTCTAATTTTGATTGAAACTGTCAGAGAAAACGGAGCCTCGAGCGAGCCAGGATATTAGTTTACAGAAGCTGTTAAAATTATATGTCTAACATTAAAATGTTGGTGACACAATAATTTCATCCTAATGGTACTGACGTATTCATAGGTTAATGTTTGAGACAAAATATCATGAGGTAGTCAGGATTTTGCAAATATTCCACCTTGTTGTGCAGTTTGCACAAATTGTTTTAAAAATGCACTCAGCCTACAAACATTACTGATGAGTCAAGATCTGCACAAACTGACAGAAACACTGAAGCAGCTCCACATTTTATTCTTATTGTCATGTATGTCCTATTTGTCAGGTGACAGAAGAACCAACACAAAGCTCAGAGAGTAATGGTGACACAAGATCACAGGTGAAATTGGATGATGACTTGTTGGTTCATGACTGTATTTGAAACACATGTGTGACTGCATGTATGTTGAATGTCTCACTGTTATTTATCAGGTGACAGAGGCAGCTCTGCCATGTTGTAGCTCAGAGGTGAAGAGGCGAGGTCACAGGTGACTGACTGATGATTTGGTGCTCTAGATTAACGAGAGGAGAAGGCATGTGTTTGGCTCCTTCACATAGTGAACATTGAGTTGTTGTGTGGGACACCAGTAGTCCATGTCTGTTGCTGTAACAGTAGTTCATGTTTAGAATAGAAAATCTCAGCTCACTGAGTTGATCGGGGCAATAGTGCCTAAAATGTTGCATCATTTTGCTGAGAGATCTTTTACTTTGTGGTAATCTTAGACGAGTAGTTTTATGGCCCGCGAAGCCATCCCAAATTATTATTAGAGCTGGCCTACTGGTATTATACAGCTAATATATATATTGTTTACTAGCTTTGCTTTGCTTGTTCCATATTCAGTTTTTCAGCAAAACTTGTTTGAGTCCATAAGAAGAGATTCATTCTTAAATCTGGAGGAAGATTTTTTTTTCAATAAATATTAAGGTCAGCCCGCGACCTTGTTCCAGTTTTGAATTTTGGCCCACTGTGTATTTGAGTTTGACACCCCTGGTCTAGTGCATGATCTGCGAGCAATAAAGGAAATCACTGAAATGATGCCACCAGTAGTAGCAAATCCCCACTCTGCTCTTTTGGACTGACTTGAATCAGTATAATGGTTCTCAGTGATATCACACGCTCTACTCTAACATAGATGACATTTTAGTGACTGGCCACACAGAAGAAGGGTGTAAGCAAAATACTGTGGCTATGTTACGTCACTTGGCTGAGTTAAAGCCACAAGGTATCTTTAAATAAACTCTAATTATGGAGACCTGAGGTCACATACTTAGGGCACACCCTCTCAGGTGAAGGCAGAGAGCTACTAGATACAAAAAAATGGCCTTGACTCTCTGAAGACAATATTCTCTTCATAACTCAGCAGTATGAAAAGTCATGAAACAGTGTAACTCACTCACAGTAAGTCAGCAGTATAGGATAATACAAACCTATCTAATAAATCTAATGATTTTCACATTCTTTTAACTCAGAAGTATGATGCAAACTAAAACTACATACTGATTACACAAGAAGTATGATGTGGCCTACAGCAGTGTCAGTACTCATTTTGATTACAGGTATAATGTAATATATAACAGCATAATAATCTCACAACTGCTACAAACACATTTGCCATTCTTAACACACGCGAGAGAAAGGCAACTGTTAAGAAAATGAACTTTTGGGTGAGACAGGCCACAGGCCCTGCATGCAAGCGTACTAACACACATACATGCAATAAAAAACAGCTTACACTATAGCACACACTATACATGCGCCTGTATCTCCCATTGCTGTTAAAGCAGGGAAGAGTTTTGCTATCAAATGCTGAATTTATTCATTGTTGACATTTAACTCTTCAGCTTTACAATAGGTGAAACGTTTATGAAAACAGAGAAGAATAAAATAAAGACAGAGAGAGAGTCTGGTATGACCGAGCAGTAATCAGACAATAAATTTAGTTGGTAATACAATAAATTGTGAGATGCTTTCTGTTTGATTGATGCAGCATAAGTAATTTACTGTATGAAGGAAATTCTCTTTTGTGATAACATTTTGAATGTGCATTTCTGTTGAACTGTCAATTTAGCGCATTATAAGTTGATATGCAAATTAGTTGATTGATACTAGATTTGAAAAAATTACTGGATTATAAAATAAGTGAATAAGATGTAACAGAGGGTTGAAATTAGTTTGTTATTTCTAGTGTGTGGAGAAAGGTTTTATCACGGCACACATATGTTTACATGGGGGGAAACTCCTTATGTGATATGACATTAACAATTTGCAAATGTGCAGCACATCAGAAGGATGACTCTGAAATTACAAAGGGAAACAATTTTGCTGATAAAGCTGCAAAAAGCAGCACCATCAAAAGAACATAAGCAATGGCTGAAACACGGAGCAGTACTAGACACTGATGACATAATGAGAATAGCAGGAAAACCCATTCTTCCCAAATCATTACACAAAACAGCCGCTCTAGTGAGCCATGGTTTGAGCCACGTCTCATCAGGAGGGATGATCTTTATAATAAACCAACAATTCTACACTGTAAATTTTGAAACTTAAGCAAAAGAATACGTGAGAACATGTATGACCTGCCAAAAAACACAATACCCAAGGTAACTTAAGACCAAAAAGAGGACATTTTCTTACTCCACCTCACCCATTTCATACAATTCACATGGACTTCATTGAATTGAATGAGTGTCAGGGCTCAAAATACGCTCTAGCAATTATAGGTGTTTTCTCAAAATGGCCAGAAATCTACCCAGTGAAAACAGAAGACGCAATCTCAGTTGCAAAGTGTCCATGCAACCATTTCATTCCAACATATGGAATTCCTACTCTGATAAGATCAGATAATGGAACCCATTTTGTAAATGACGTGATCAGTAAAGCATATGAAGCACTAGGTTTCAGTTTAAAACATCATTGTGCCTACCATCCACAGAGTGCAGGATTAGTGGGGAGAACAAATGGCACTATAAAACAAAGGCTCAGGAAAACGATGGAAGAAACTGGCAGACCATGGCCAGAATGTGTAGGCCTAGTCAAAATGTGGATGAGAATAACACAAGGAAGTAACAAACTGTCCCCATTTGAAATTATACATGGGCGACCTTTTCCACTACCAGTTACTAGCGAGCCACTAGATAAATCAATCCGTGAAACCACTCTGGCAGATTGGATGACTCGATTGTTGATAAACAGAGAAGTTGTTTTGAACAATAAACTGCTGCAAGACTCTTTTTCACCTATTTCTTGCAGGTTGAAGCCAGGTGATTGGATCCTTGTCCGAGTACTCCAAAGGAAAAATTGGAGCTCGCCAAGGTGGGAGGGTCCATACCAAGTGCTTCTGACCACTCCAAATAGCAGAGAGACCCTCCTGGATACATCAGAGCCACTGCAAGAAAGTTGAGGTCCCAGAGGATTCCACTTCCTCCACAGAAGTCAACTAGTAAGGGAAAGTTTCACCCTCACTTGGTTGCTTCAGTGGCGAGGGGGAAGTGCTGATTGAGCATTGCTTGCACTTCCCCTTCCAGCCATTGGCCAACTGTAGAGTAACCAAGTAGTAGGGTGTGACGGACCTGTACATAGCCATGGGAAGGTGGACCCTCCTGGTTACCTTGACTACGACGCTCACCCTTACAGGACCTCAGCTGATGCCGGAAACCGTTGAACCACGAGGCAGACAATGTACACTCATCAAACATGACTGACGCCCTGAATGCCTCAAGAAAGATTCAGCAGGCCCAAAATCAGGACTATGTAAGTGATACAAGTGACTGGTTTTCTTGGCTTTACACTGGCTCCTGGCTACAGGTGCTAAAAAGACTACTCATCGGAGTTGGAACATTTTTACTTTTATTTTGTGTCTTTGTAACATGTATCCTGCCATGTCTAAAACTCATGATTAACCGCATAATATTTTCCACTGTTGCTGCATACATAGCCGTGACAAATGATGATGATGATGACCCCGAACTGTTGGAACATGAAGACTTTGTGTGATTAATGACGATGTGGCAGAAAATGTACAACAAGATGTTACATACTGATATCTCACTTAAAAGTTTATACGTGACAAACAGGAGGGAATGTCAATTGAAAATTGTACTTAGTAGTCAGTATAATCTTTTAATAATATATAATATATAATATATATAATAATAAGTTTACATATGGTTGTGATAGGATGTGCGATCCTTAATAGTCTGCAAAGGCTTTGTGTGCATTCCAGAGTGCTCTAGCATTCACAACCACATCCTGGGAGCATCCAGCAAGCTATCAAATACGGCGCATTTCTCGGCTTTTAAAAAAACGCTATGCGTCGCCAGGTGTTTCATCAGATTCGAGGTGTTACCTCCTTTGACAGTATCACAGTATCAGCTTAAAGCACTTGTTGCAGCTGCTGAGTTTGCATCTTTTGCTGTGAAGTACAGCCAGACTTTGACCGCTTCGCCTTGGGCATTTTTAATCTGTAGCTCTGCTCTAAAATAACTTACGTACCTGGGCCCGCCTACTATCCTTGGAAAGGTCCAGGAGGTTAATAGATTAAAATACAATGAAAGATTTTCAGAGAACCGACCTTCATCATCTGTGATTCAAATGAAGAAAAAGAGTCCGAGGTCATCAGTCTGCATGTGAGTCTGTCCTGGTAAACAGCAGCAGGTCCTCCAACATGTCCCAAAAGACGCGGAGTTCTAATGACAGAGCAGCCAGCCGGGCAGATTTCATTCAAGTGAACATAATCCTTACGTTTCTGCCACATCTCAGTCAGACACATAAAATCTAATAAAATTTAATAAAGAGATAATTTAGAATAAATAATTTGTTCATTATGGAGCGAACATTAAGCAGGGCGAACCGAACAGATGACGGTTTATCTGCGAAAGCAACAGCTGAATGCAGCGGCACTTGAATTAAACACCTGTGCACACCTGTGGACCTTCTGGGCAGGCTTGCGACTCTGTCATGAGCAAAACGGAGAACGGATGACGGAAGCAGGGTGAGCAAACTGCTTTTGAGCCATGGGGTCAGGGTCCCAGGCACAGGCGTAACATCCCCAGCAAATGACAGGAGAGGAACTGGTCGCAGGCACCGGGAGTCTCCCCACAGCCAAGTAGCTAGCCTCCGATATCTTCTCCATTTCACCTGGACGCCAGCCCTCGTTCCCCTTTTTCGTCTCTTGGGGGTCGAAGTTGTGCACAGTAGCATGCACTCAGGTGAGGAACACACCAAAGGGGGAGAAAAAAGTTTTCCTGTAGCTCTTCCAGCTGTCACAGTAGCTCTCCATTGAATCTTTGATGTTTAACAGTGTAACCCGATCATAAATTGAAGCAGCAGAAGCAAAGTCAGAACACAAAAGAGAAAACATTATATTGCAAACGACGATTGACGACAGTGAAAAACTACACTGTCGCCTCCAGCAAGCTGTAGCAGCGGCAAAGCCAAGCACAGGCGCCATCTTACCCAAAAGCACGGTGGTGTTTCCTATACACATTAAAACGCTCAACAACTGACTATTAAGAATGTTTAAATTATGCTTGTTGTTCCATCATTTAGAAGCTGCATCCTCAATAACAGCCTTCTTTTCTCTTGGAGTAAGGAATAGAAAGAAGAAGAAAGAAAAAAAAAGGGGAAAAATAAATAAATAAAACGAGCCTCAAAACCCCATGCTGATCTACTATTATCCCTGAGATTGCAACCCTCCAGGCTAGGATAGCACAGTGACTAAACATACTGTTAACCCTCGAACAGCCCCTCAACTGGGCAAATATATAACATTTAATAACTAAACAAAACTCCAAAACTTATATTTTCCACTTTCCCCATGTTTATTCTAATCAAATGCCCCAGAATAGCAGCAATATCTCGAACATATCGAAAAATCGGAACAAAGGAGGAAGGCAGAGTTTTCATAATAAATTAAATCAAAATCATTATACCTTCCGGCCTTTTTTGAGTATGGCCCAATTAATTACTTGACTTCTCCCCAACACCGACGTATAATTATGTCCCTTGAGTTCAAACAATCGCACATAAAGTCTAACTTATCTCTTCTCACTCAGCTGTACCTCTCACGGCCGTAGTAAGTCTTTTTTGATAAAGTCTATTGCAGCCGCTGGGTCGGTGAAACGATTGTCCTGTCCCGTAGGTGAAGTGATGCGGAGAACAGCTGGAAACAAAAGTCCAAACTTAACGCCAGTGCAGCCTCGGAGCAAACGTTTAGCCTCCATAAAAGCAGCTTGTTTCTTTGCCACCATTGCTGTAAAATCAGGAAAAATGCTTATCTTCATGTCCTGCAGCAGCAACGGCTGCGACTTGGCGGCCCTTCGGAACACCTCTTCCTTCTCTTGGTAATAGTGAAACTTCACCACGATTGCCCTGGGGGAGTTTCCCTGTTGACCCAAGCCTCGATGAGCGCGGTCCAGCATCGGAGTAAAATCAAGGCCCAGTATGTCTTTCAGCATTGTAGCAATAACTGCCGTGGGTTTCCCGGTGTTTTCAAAGCCCTCCTTCACCCCTACAATGCGTGCATTGCACCGGCGTTGTCGCCCCTCGATGTCGTCCAATTTACTGGTCAACTTAGCAACGTCCGATTTCAGCTTGCTAACCTCGTTTTCCAACTCCACTGTCCGGTCTGAATAAGTATTCAAACCAAACTCAACACTTTCCAAACGGGTCTCTTGCTTCTCCAGATCTTCTTTGATTGTGTCTATTTTATCATTTAAATCTTTCGTGCTTGAATCGATACGGTCCAATATCCTCTTTTCAGAGCTAGAAATCGCTCTCATAATCTCACTAATGTCAGGGGGTGGTGCCTCCGATCTGTCCTCAGCATGGTCCGAGGCTTTTGCGGCCTGCTCTTTCCCCGATCTAGTTTTGCTCATATTTCGTACAACGTAGCTTTGAAGATGTAAAAAGTGCCTCAGAGCAGCACACGGGCGTGTTATCGTACTGTTATTAAAAGTTCGTTAGTTTTGGAGCAGTGGAATTATGAAAAAAGTTAGTCCATTGAGGAGCCCTGTACAAACACGTCTTCACATGGCTATCAGACACGCCCCCCTCCAACTCTTAACTGATTTTTAAAGAGAAAAACTCTAACTTTATTCTTAGAAAACCTTCTGTGCATTGACTGATTCCTCTTCAAAAAAATCAGAAGATAGTAGACTTCTACAAAAAGCAAGCAAATATGTGAGCATAACGCTGCCTAACAAAAGCGCTAATGTGGAATATGATTTGTGTATATTTCTGCATATGACTTTTTTCCCGATGATGAGGACACATTACAGCTGTGTCAGCTTGGGTATGTGTTGTGGCACTGCATTGTGCAACATGTGTGTCCGGCAGTTGTATAGTATAGTTACTCCACAAATTGGGCTGGATGTGAGCATTGCCATCAATGATGACAGAGCTTTCTCAGTAGAGCATAAACAAATAAATGCCAATATGCCTGCTGAGAGTAGTAGCACTGGCAAAGGATTGAAAGTGAAAGACCTGCAGACTAACACAGCCCGGAGAGAGGAACACTACTGAGAGTTACATTACCTTGGCTCCTAAGAGGTACTGACAAACACACATACTAACCAGACTTTTGATATCGTACGTTTATGGAGTTCTAAAGATGGCTCCAGAAATTAGTGATTTGTATTGTCAATCAAGTCGTAAAGAGAAGATTGATAGGGAGGTAACTTGCTATATTTTGACCTTTTCCTTTTATCAGGTTGTCTTCCTCATATTTCTTTAGATAGCTCTTACTTTGGCCTTTCTTCACTGAAGGCCAACTTTAGCTCAGCTGTTTTGAACATGTCAAACATTTCTGTGACTGCATGGGACTTTGGGAAGATTAGTTTTATTTTGTGCTTGCAGGTGATTGCTTAAACATCTGTCTTTGATTGTAGGCTAACTTCAACTAATCAGATTAATGAGCCATAGGACACGGGGCCTGTAAAAATAAAAAATAAACCACACCGTGAGGGGTTTTGAATGCTAGCAAGCAGTTAGTGTAGCTAAGTGCTGTGTAGTAACTATTTTTGCCCTCTGAAAAGATATTGCCAGAAAAACCACCTCCAGGGAGCTGCCACACACACACACACACACACACACACACACACACACACCACTTTAAACTTACGGCAACATTATAGATGGCCATGCCCACAGCACGATGATCATTGATTTTCTCTGTAGAGATGGACTTGGTCTCATAGGCGAGGAAGATGCCAAGCAGCAGTAGTAAGCCTTTGTAACCATATACCACACCTGCAGATTAATTCGATAATAGCAGTGAGGAGCAGGTAATATATGAAACAGATCCAGTATATGGGTCAGTTTTACTATAAGGACTTCAGTTCTGACTGTCTAACTTGGTTGAAATGCACTGCAAGTGCAAGCAACAATTTTGATAAAAAGAAAATGTGAGAGAAATAGTGAAGGCACGTTGAGCTAGTGTTCTGCTCACCAAGCCAGGTGTTCATCTTTTCTGAGTTGCAGTGCTCCAGTAAGGGCTGGATCAAAACATCAAGATCCCCTTTGGGAGCTTCTCTGGTAAATTTCTGCTCCAATAAAAAAACAAGAAAAAGAAAAACAGGTAAACACAATAAACACACAGGTCACGAACCTCACCAGCTACAAATTCAACAGCCTAGGATTGTGTAAAAGCCTAAATGTTTGACTGGAAATAAATGTTTGTTTTAGTTAATGAACGTTTGTCTCACAAGATTTACATGGCTCATGAAGATTTACTCATTAAAGTGCTCCCTTTTTAGTGCATGGCAATTTGTAACATTACCATTGGTCTCAATCAAGATAGCACTATGTTGTATAAAACAAATTTGCAAGGAAAGAAAAGACGTGCGAGTCTTATGAAAACAAAGAAAACAAACGTTTACAACTAAAGCAAAGTTATCTACATGAGTACTCACAAAAAACTCTTACAACTAAACCAAAAATGAAAATGCTCATACCTCCACTGTGATGTGCAAAGGATCAACAATCTGCCAGATCATGAGGGACAGGATGTCGATGCCAAGCAGAACGCCAACAGTCGCGTAGAGTTTCCATGGTTCCAGGTGCTGCTGGGAAAGAGGGTCGTGGTGATCACTAAAGCAGGATGATGAGGGATCAGAAAAACACATAAATCCTCTCTTTTTGATTTTGTGAGAGAGGGATTTATGAAGCCATAAGTAGACTAGACCAAACTGGATGTGAAAACAATAATCCATCATTAACTGAGGCCAATTCAATCTACCCTCGAAGCACTTGGTCGTGGCAGGGGAAGAGACAAAGGGACCATACTGATGAGCACACACAGCTACCTTACTTAGTAAATATATAAATGTTTCTTGTGCTTTCAGCTTAAAAGAAAGGAAAAACCCCTGAAGATTTTAAGGGACCAGCTGCAGCTCTGTAAAGAGGATTGATTTTGCTGCATTATTCCTAGAGACCAAAGCTTTTGGGCTTTTCAGAAAGACACGACGGCAACAGAGAGATATGATCTGCTTGCTGAATAACACAACCACACAATAGATACTGATATTCTGAGACTGACTAGAGCTGTTGAGCTGCCAGTACTTGAAATATTATTTACACTTTCTATTAACTTAAAATAGACATTTCCATGTATTTCTACAGAATCTAATACGAGCATGTTTGTTTATTAGACGGCAATTGCCAGTGGCCTTCCAGTGTAGAGCATAGTGCAGCTAACTTCTCAGATTAACTCCAGGAAATTGAATGCACCACTCCATTAAACCATCCCTAAATCTGTTCAATGGAAACGGATTGTGGTAGTAAGTGTCTGTCCCAGAGTTTGTGTCCTGTAACCAAATTAACTTTGAATAAACCAAGATTGCTCAACCTAACCTTAGTCTTGGATGCGATTTTCTCTCGTATAAATGTGATGCTATGAGACAGACCATTTTAAAAACAACAAAAAACAAAAACAAACAAACAGAATCGTGGATGCATTTGCAGGTCATGCTTATTGGTTCTCTTCTCCTCGCTGTCTCCTGCCTGCCTGGGCGGAGCTCATTATTGGGCTGCCGCCTTTGGCCCACACACCTGCTCTGATTGCCACTTCCTGCTGCTTATTAGTCCCGTCTCCTCGGCCACTATTTGAGGCCGTGAGCGTCTCATAGCAGAGCTGTTGAACAACCTGAGTTTGCGCAGCCCCATCTTAATCTAATTTTTGCTCGCTGTGTATTTCCGGCTCGTATTAATACTCGTTTCTGTATATAGAAAACGGACCAGGACCAGTTTGTGAACTGATCCCTGAGTGCGGCAGTGTGAGCTGGAGCGTAAGAGGCGAAAGTGTGAGTGGCAGAAGAGGAGTGTGTGTGAGTATCAATATATATTTTTTTAATTAACTGAAGAATAAATCTTGTTCTTTGTCTACTATGTGTAAGTTATGTTTAGGGTTTCTTCTTCCTATTTCTAAGTTTAACTAGTTAAACTTTACTTTGTCTGCAACTACATCCATACTGGGATTTCAGGGGTCTGTAGACTATTAATGGGGAATCTCTAATCCCTAATCTCTGTTTCTACTATAGTCACAGTATTTATACAATGACACTTTTAAATAACACACAATATTTTCTCTTTTTTAATAACTGAGCATCAATATAATATTAAACACTTGTTATTTCAGCTTTTATTTGGGGGGGGGCTAATGGTAATGTTAATGGTAATTACTCCCATGGAAACATTGCTAGCTTACTTCTTCCACACTATTATTTCAATTCCTGCAGTCAGAATCGCTTTGCTTTTTTGCCTCGGCGATGCAGACTTTTACACTTTCTCAGCTTAAACTGGAGACAAATATGTTTCCAGAGATATAGAGATTTAGAGAAGTGGTGTGACGGTATGCAGACAATATAACGATTGCAGGCAGTGAACATGTGCTTGTGGACTTGCAATGAATCTGATTAACCCTTTAAGACCTACCATAGAACCAAGTCTGCCAGAGCTTATATTATATTTTTACATGCTGTGGAGCCATTTTTGGGAGCATTTCAAGTTGCTATACAGCAATACAACCATTACAGCCCAGATTTTAATAATATGTCTGCATTAATTGCATAGTAATTACATAAATTGCAAAAAAGTGCAATAAACTACAAAAAAATTGAAAATTGTTTTTGTTTTTTAACATATATTTCTAGTTAGAGAAATTTAAGAGGCTTATCCCTCAAAACTGTAAATACAAAAAAGTTGCACAAAATAGTTTCCCACCACAGGAAATTTATTTTGAGTGACTTCATAGTTTTATTTTTGAAATACACCAATTTTTATATACTGCAGGAAAAACAAAAATAAATATTATGATGCAAATTTGCAAAAAAGCAGCATATGCATCAAAATAAACTATTTCCAGCAGTGCAATTTGAGTCCTAAGCATCCCAGAAACCACACAGAAAGTCATAAAGTCAAAGATAACTTTTAAAAACACCAGTATAGGCTCATGAGGCCCTGATGGTAAAAAACCACATTTCCGCAAAATGACGTCACTTCTGGTTTCGGGCAGGTCATGGCGGACATGTGATAGTTCGTGCTGATGGACGTAGGAAGTGTTACAAACAGCTGATCGGATCGGCAAAGCGTGTTTCTGGAATATTATGTTTTTGTTGCTGCAAGTGCTTTTTATGCAGTTTTTGCAAAACTATATGTGGAAGGAAACTGTGACCGAGGACAAGCTGATGGCATAAGATGTAAGTACAACTCCTCCGGTTTCATATGCAAAAAAAATTATTGCGCTAGCTCACGTGGTTGCAGAGCTACCGGGATTTAAAAATAGTTGCGTGCCCGCTCTGACTGGTTTTAAAGGGTTAACTAAAAAGACATATGGTGGTTAAGAACAAATTTAGGTGGTGTTCATGTGAGTCTGACAGTTTTACCCTGAATGTTTCCATGTGCAAATGAGTAAATATTGTGCCTATTGTGCGGTTACAGCCAGGATTAGTGGTCAACAGGCAGCTTCCCATTTGACTTCACAGTAGAATACTGGAATGCTCTTAGTATTGTACAAGTGTATTTAGTTTTTCAACAAACTGCATAAAGTCCCATAATTCAAATTCAAATAGCTGTCACATTTACCTTCTTCTTGTCCTTCTTTTCATCCTTCTTTGTGAAGACAGTGTGAACCCACCAGATCTTGGTGAACATGCTGCCATATGCAAGACTGAAACCCAGGCCAAGCAGCCACAGGCGAAACTAGTGGAGAAGAAGAGACATGAAAGGTTTTAAGATTACATTGATTAATATATCAAGTAGAATCAAATAAGCTCTTCAGTCATTCTTCATCATTAAGCAACTGTTTGAGTTTGAAATGACAAAAACCCTCTGTGAGGCTGTCGATCCTGTACACAACCCTCTGTAATAGAGCAGTGATGGCCTGTCTGCTATGGGCAGAATAAGTCAGACAACTGACATCACAAGGAAGAGTAAAAGTTTAAGTCAAAGTCTCATCAGGGAGGAAGGAGTAACAATGTTTTACAATAGGATAATATCTGTTCTTCATTCCACTTAAAGAAATCTGAAATAGTTTGAAGACTTCAAAATACAGAACAATTAGTTGCTTTATCTTTTTGTCCCGTTGATACAGAATTTGTCAGGGCCAATTCATTTATACAACAATACTTCCAAGTAGGGCTGGGCTATATCATACCGTTCATGGTAATACCCGTGTAATTTTGGGCAACGATAGGAAAATGAAATATCGCGATAGAATATGGGTAAAACGCGCATGCACAGTGCCTTTGTTTACATACACACATGGCGGCGACGCAGAATGAGGAGAGCGAAAGTGGATCGTTAAATGAAACCAGAATTGGTTTGTAAAAATGCTGCAACTTCACTGGTGTGGAACTGGTTTAGCTTTTGTCCGTCAGATACACAACAAAGCATTTTGGTAGCGCATGCTAGCGGGCCGTCGTTATTACCGTGTTGTTTGGAAAATACGGCACACTTAAAATCAATCCTTTGATTTTTCTGAAAGTCGACAGTGCCCCTTATAATCCCGTGTGCCTTATGTATGAACTCTGGTTGTGTTTACTGACCTCGAAACGATTTTATGTACACGGCGCTCGAAAATCTGTCAAATGTTTCAGTACGACTTTGCTAAACTATGAAGCCGCACCGCTTGATGGATTGTCGGAGCATTACGGCTGTCGTAGGCGGAGCCTCGCGGAGTGATGCGTACTGTGCTTCAACATAATGTTACCGTATTGTGTGTGTATAACCTCTTTTTAAGTTTTGTGGATATTATACATGGTTATGCTGAGGATATGTCGGCCAATTTCCACTGGAAATGCCTTTTGGTTAAACTGTCAGCAAGGAATTTGCACTGTTACATTTTTATATAACTTTAATGCACATAAAAAACAGCTGCTTGTTTAAGTGAAAATACATTGATGGGGTTTTTTGCACTAATAAAGTTGTGGAGTTGTAAAGTATTTTGTCTAGTGTCAATTATATCATCAGTTATATCGTTATTGCAAATTTTCAAATGTATATCGTGATAAATACTTTTGGTCATATCGCCCTGCTCTACTTCCAAGTCTAACTGGTGTCATGATCTGGGTATGCTATTTTTTTTCTGTTCCTCTCTCACTTCTTATGAGAATCTTTCACTTTTCAGGTGGAGTTCTGGGTTCCTAGGGTCAACCTATTGGCCGAGTCCTTCTGCTTGAGTTGTCCTCCCACCTGCTCTGAATAACCTCAGCAAGCCCTGGATGGTACAGGAGGGCACCACCATATTGTCTTAGCCGTCACAGTTGTGTCTCTCCTAGCTACTTCTGCTTCAGTTTCCCATTGACAAACTTACTGTTACTCTGTCTGCCTTCTGATTAGGGGTGGGCGATATAAACGATATACGATAGAAACGATATAAATTTGGCCAACGATAGAGATTTTGACTACCGCGATAGCGCATGTTGATGATGTCATCAAGCGGCGTCTGTTTGGTCGAAAGCATCGCAGCGGTTACAACCATTATCATCTGCAAATTATGGCGGGCGACAGTCATAGCAAAGAGATGAAGCACTTTTGAAATATGGGGAAAGCAAAAACTGCGCTTCCTCCACTTCCGTAACATTGATTCATTAATGTTGAATTCTCTCGCAGCTGCTCTGTTCCTATGTTGTTGCAGTATATTAATGACTAACCTCGTATTGTGGATGAAGTTTGCCTCGTGTATAGCATCCTGCTATGCGATTGCATTTGTCCCTGACCACCAGAATCCCTCACGTTAACTTTTATCGAGTGGAAAAAAAGTTGGCGTTCATCCTCCAGCTTCACTGTGCTAATGTTATGCTAACATAGCTGTGTCGCTAGCAATCACGTAGCACATCATTATATACCAGGTAGTCCAACTTCAGTAACCCTGCAAACGTCACTGCTGTTTAGTTTCCTGTCTTCATTTATGTTGGAAGTGATAGCAGAGCTGTACGTTTTAATTAACTTCAAAAATCTCTCAGTCAGAACATGGAGTTAAAAACGTTTCGGTTTTTCCACCGAAAAAAATGTTTCGGTGGAAACTAGCTAGCTAACTTCCTGTTAACTTCTAACTCCGTTTTTAACTCTCAGTGTTTGTTTGACTTTGGGACTTGAAGCGGACGGAGTTTTGTACTCAGATTACTCCGCGAAGCTCCTCACTACGGCAGCCGTAATGCTCTGACAATCCATCAAGCAGTGCGGCTTACCAAAGTTGTACTAAAACATTTTTAAACAGATTTCTGCAGCCAAAATCGGTTCAAGGTCAGTAAGCACAACCAAAATTCATACATAAGGCACACTATTGATTTTTGAGAACATTAAAGGATTTTAAGTGTGCCTTATAGTGTTGAAAATACGTTATACAGAAGAAAAGAATATATCGCGATATATATATCGTTACCGCACATGCTTCAAATTATACCGTGATATGGATTTTAGGCCATATGGCCCAGCCCTACTTCTGATTGTCAGCCTATGCCTTACCATGCTAACCTGCTCTGCTCCACTCCTGCTGTCCTGTGTTATCCACCTGCCACTCACTTTCTGAATTTTGTGACTGTAAAGAGAAGGACTTAACTGAAGCTAACCCGCCTGCACACTCTCCACTGCTGCACCACTCAAATTACTAGACACCTGCCTGTCATAAAGAGCCATCTTGACACTCAGTCTTTCACCCCTAAGTAAGACTGTTAAACTGTTACTGCAAAACTCATCATACAGTGGCCTCAGCTAATCCTCCACCTCCACAGAAGTCCCAGTTGTGTCACCGTTCAACCAAAGTTGCAAGTTTCACACTTGCTCAGTACTAAGAACTGGTTGCCGTTCAGTAAAGAACGATAATTCTAAGTAGCAGTAGGAAATTAACCATCAGTGTTAAAAGTCTTTAGCTAAATCATTGTGTTAGATGCAACTTTAAAAGTGTACCTGGCAGATGATAGGAAACTGCTTCCTGTGGACATGAAGACCATCAATACCCAGAGGAAAGACAGCAGCCAGAGACATCATGCAGCCTACTGCTGTCATGTTGTTAAGGTAGGGCTGAGAGTTCTGAATGTACCTGGAGCAACAGCACCAACAGTTATTTTAAAGAAGCAAGTAGAAACATAGTGTATGTATTGGGATGATTACTTTTAAAATGCATTTCACCACAAACCACAGAATGCATGGCCTTCAATGGAATTTGTGATGTATTCCACTAGAATATTCATAGTCAATAAAAAGTGAACCCTCTGGTGCTTTGAGCAGTAACAAAACCTCATAGAATATTAACAAAAGATTTAGCTGATTTATTTTTACTGCAGCTCAAAAGCCAACATTAAAACAAAGTAACTCTCAGTCAGTCCTTGTTTACTTGTTTCAAAGGACTCAAAAAGCTTTCTAAATGTTTTGGTTCTTCCTCAGCATCACCATTTCTGCATAGCTCTTGCGTGGGTAGTATCTATTTGCTCTATTGTTTATATAATTAATACAAAGTGAAAGTAGAGTTGAGTTTTTGTACCTGACGTTGCTGTTGTAAATATTGAAAGTGAGGCAGACAATTCCCAGAAGGATTCCCAACCCAGCAAAGACAGACACAGACACAAAGAGCTTCTGAGACAGGTAGCGAAACTCTTCAATGACCACTGTCTGGTCTGCAGGAGGTCCAGAGCCTGACAGACACACAAAACATGAAGGTTAAGAACACTTTATGCAACAAAGGACATGAGCAAGAGGGATCAAGGGGAAACTAATTAGCAGAGCAGAAACACTAAATGCATGCCAGTGTTTGGTCTCCTGTCAGTTTAGTGTCTAGCAAAGCCCATCCTCCAAGAGCCATTAATGTTAGTAGTGAGTCACACACAGTCACATAATATGTGGCCCCATTGGCAAGGTTAATTTACCATTCACATTGCAACCAGCACTAATAGGTACAGAAATGCAGCTCTGCACTAAACGTCTGGATTATTATTATTTTTAACTGATTTCCACGTTGTTCATGAGTCATTTCCCAGATGTGCAAAGCAACATTGTGAATCCAATTCACCTGATTTGGTCCAAATCACAGTAACAACAGATGTACTGGAAAGGTAATAACAAGACAACGCCTCCAAAACAGAATAGTTTTTTCACATGTTACTAGTTAGTATTAGTTAGTTAGTTTGCACTGCACAAGACACTAAATAATGTGGATTGCACAACACTGGACATTATATTCTTCATTTCCATTTAATACTTGTACAGCTGCTGTTATTGTGTATATATATATTTATATTTCTTCATACATTCTTATATATTTCTATACTGTGTATTGTGTATTTTGTTGTACAGTTATTTTATTTTCAACTTTAATTTATATATTTTATTTTATTTTATTTTATTCCTTCCCAGTTAAATTTACCCTTTTTAATTTTCATATTTATTTCCTATCTTATTCATAGCCTTTTCTTTTTTTTCTTTAGGTCACGAGCAGTTGTCTAAGCATTTCACTGCATATCGTACTGTGTATGACTGTGTATGTGACAAATAAAATTTGAATTTGAATTTGAGTATAGTAGAATGTTATTCAAAAATATAACAACAGCAAATAAGGACTGTTTGCATCCTATGGCTACAAGTCACAAGAATAGGCTGGTTTTAAATGACAGCTGGCAATGATAAAGCATTGTTGGAAAGTTTTGTTTGACTCGGACCCAATATTTAGCATGAAGGGGTTTTTTTTGGCTTTCAGGACTTTCAAAGGTTCAGAGGCAGAGGGCAGGAGCAGAGTACCTCTGCTATCAGCTGCAGCCAGGGAATCGCTACTGGGAACAGATTTATTGAAATTGTCAGACGTAGGGAGACTTATCAGCAACTGAAAAGTTAACCAACCCGGTGGAGACCTCTGGAGATATATATAAATATACATTTTTAATTGTAATTATTGTCACAGTCCTGAGTTTTGACCTATTGTTTTGAGTTTGTTTGGGCATTTTGTATTATGTGTTTTGCATTGTTTGGTCTTGTTCATGTTTTAGGGAATTATGTGATTCTTATGTTCAGTTTTGAGAGCCCTGGTGCTCGTTCTTAGTTCTTTGAGGTTTGTTCCGTTTCATGTTCTGTTTGTCCCGTTCTCTCTCCCTGTGTCCCTCATGCTCGTTTTGTGTCCCTTGCTCTCTACCTTGTTCTCTGTATATAGTCGGTCTGAGTCTCAGTGTGTGCTTCTCTAGTCCCTATTTTGTCGTATTAGTCTCCTGTCCTGCATGCATCATGTTCAGTTTGGCTTCCTGTGTCTCGTCAGTTACCTCTGAGCACAAACTAATTTTTCCGCACAACTCGCCTGGCTCTCGGGGGTCCCTGTAAACATCATGGTCCTCCATTTGCTGGCCCACCTGTACCACAATCACTGTAGCTGTGGCATTGTCACTTCACCGCTGAGTTTGTCTGGATCAATGATTCCACACTGCTCATTGAAACACCTGCTGCACCGGCTCCACAAGTTCCTTCTTCGAGTAGGAAACGGGGTTCTCATTGTCAGCAATCCTCTCCTCAGCAAGAGACAGTTTTTCTGCCTGAGCCTGCGTCAGCTTTGTTTCTGAGCTGGTTAACTTAAGAATCATTTTTTCTGTCCCTACGTTGGCCAGTTCTTCTCTGCCAGTACAGACAAGGAATATGAATTATGGACTGTGGCCAGGATGTGGTCCCTGGTTCAGCTGCAGGGGAGAGGTGGAAGAGTGAGCTCAAGAGGCGGTGCCAGGCAGGTGAGTGGACAGGTCGTGGTGATGCGCTGACAAGCTCTCTACTGTTTTAGTGACGCTGGAGTGGAGAGGAAGGAGGCTTCAGACATGTGCCTGACGCTGGGGAAGAGCAGCAGCGGGACATGCATGTGTGTCAAACCTGTGGAAATACACTGCTGTGTGGCAAAAGGGAATAAAGAGACATTCGGTGCACACTGTGTGTGTGGGGTCTGGTCTTTCCACATATGCCTTCAAGCTGGGCAATAAAAAACGTTAGAAAAAGTGTAATATTATTCATCTGTAACCACTGTTGCTACCATGATATTACTTGCATATTAAGTTGTTTTTACTTTGGTAATAACTTACTTGCTTCTTAAGACTTAGTGAATACACCCTGATATGATGTAAGAATGCAATCAAACTGTTAACAAAGTGTGATTTTTAGGACACAAAATCCTAACATTAGCTGGTGTAATGCTAGCTCTCATAGCACGTCTATTCTGGAGACAATAAATAACTGCAACATCATCAGGTATGTTTATGTGTTTCTGTGTGTTCGAGTTTTGACTTGAGTTCACGAGATGAGGCTTGCGGTGAGGAGGATGAGGATGACATTTTATTAAGATGCATTTTTTTGGTTAAAACAGACATTTCACATCAGCGCCTATTATATCTTTTCTCTTCCACCTTTGGTGATATTTGCATGGGGCCGATCTCTCGTCACATAAGTAAAATGCAATTAGTCAAAACAGGGATGTCGCTCGCTGACACTGTATTCAAATATGGCTACTGTGTGTGTGTGTTTGTGTGTGTGTGTGTGTGTGTGTGTATACACTTTAAGAAACTGTCTGCCACATTAGCATTTTACATTATAAGCACTGCTTCATTTTTGCTCTGTTTTTGTGTTAATGTTTTAGGAAGCATTTTTCACCCTCTGTGCAATGCCTTGTAAATACACATTCTGCAGTAAAAAGACTAAACTGTAGGGAGCCAGAATCATAACTCATAAAGACTATGCACTGTGCAAGTGAGTGGGTGTGTTTGCTGAAGGGAGATAATCTACCTGTGTGTGTGTGTGTGTGTGTATAACTGAGTGTCCTTTGGGAAATGTGTTCTCCTACATTAAGACCTCTCCCTGCCCCTTGATGGTAGAATCAGGATAGTATGTTACCATGACAATTGGCTCCATAACGGTTACAATTACATTATGTGAGAAAGCCAGTGATTGTCAAAGAGACTGAAAGAATGAAGAGAAAGTATGGAGATGAACAAACACTTGAAAATAAAAGTGAGAGAGAAAAATGACAGGTTAGACAGATTTATATAGATAAGAAACTAATGAATCAGGATGGATTATGAAGAAAGAATTTGCAGAAGAAAGAGACAAACATGAGGAACAAGGGGAAAACCTATATGTCTTGTACGATACCCATTGCTGGAACACAAAGACACGTAAGAACCAATCTACAACAAACTCACAGTAAGGAGGCCTAATTCTGTCATGTCACCACCACAGCTTCCTTTGGCACCAACCAATTATAAGGGCAGGACGGACAGCAAGGGAAGGAGAGCAACTAGACATGTCCCTTAGGGTGACTGCCCATCATGACTGCATTACGTAACAAGTCCCCTTGCTGAAAGCATCTGGCAACTTACAGATGTCCCTCACTTGAATATGCATGACTGCAAAAATACAACATATACAACAAGCCCTCCCTTGAAGCTTTGTCATACCAGAGAGAGGCCACTTGGATGACCTTGTTGTCTAAAAGTTACACTTTACACCCTAAGGAGCTAAGAATGGCACTGAGCACATTTATTATTCATGACTAGGGATGGGTATCGTTTAGGTTTTATCTGATACCAGTACCAAACCGGTACTTTTGAAACGGTGCCGGTGCTTAAACGGTGCTTAAACGGTGCTCGAACCGGTGCTTAAAGAGTGGAGAACACACACTTTGTCCAAAAACCTCTCATGTTTAGCTGTTTTTTTGTAAAAAGATAACAATGTTAGTCTTTTCTGCAGCTATAGGGCATATATGGTATCACTCTTGGCTGGAAGCAGTGCTTAAACAATGGAAAAAACACCAATTTTGTCCAAAAACCTCTCATGTTTAACTGTTTTCCACTTTTTCTTTGGTCATTTTAGCCTTTTTGGCCAGGGTGAAGGGAGTATCTGCCATCAAACAAGAAGACAGCTGCATGTAGCTATGATGATGTTTGCTAGTTCACCTTACATGCATTAATGTAATAATGTGGTTAGCCTACTCAATGTAAATTACACACGGACAACATTAAGCTACTCACGCAGAGAAGAACGGCTGCTGCTGCATCATCATCCTCATCATTTCTGCTACACTGGCAGGGCTAGGGGCCAGGACTCTCCTCTTCGGGTTTTTGGGGGATGTTGCTAACTCCGGGTCGATAACAGGCACCACACCCGCAGTAGATGTGCTCGGTGTGAGGTCTTGCAGCAAGCTATCAAATACGGCGCATTTCTCAGCTTTTTAAAAAAACGCTATGCGTCGCCAGGTGTTTCATCAGATTTGAGGTGTTACCTCCTTTGACAGTATCACAGTATCAGCTTAAAGCACTTGTTGCAGCTGCTGAGTTTGCATCTTTTGCTGTGAAGTACAGCCAGACTTTGACCGCTTTGCCTTGAGCATTTTTAATCTGTAGCTCTGCTCTAAAAGAACGTACGTACCTGGACCCGCCTACTATCCTCGGAAAGGTAAAATGATTGGCTAGAATCTAAAGTGTATGACTCTCAGGAAAAAAAGCACTGAAATAAAGCACTGAAATGTGCGCTGCTTTTCGGTCTGGTTACTACCGTTTATGTCAGAACCGGTGCCATCATGGCACTGGATACTGGTACCCATCCCTATTCATGACTGATAGCAAATTAGCCCCCATTATAATTCACCTTGTTTGGAAGAAAACGATCTGAAGAGATGACAAAGAAAGTAGGTAGGTGAAACATATCTGTGTTCAAAACAACATTAGAGGTGTAACTTCCATCTCCCTCATGAATGCAATGTGCATGCTCTTCCTTTTTGTATGGCAATAGCAAACTGCATCCCCCTTTGGTGTTAGTGCACATAACTGGGCATGTGCTGTCACCTCCATTTCAGCTGTCAGTTTTAGTGGTACGCAGTGCTGTAGGTAATCTTTTTTGTTGTTATTGTTATTTTCCAATGTGAAAAGATATTCACCACTTATAAAAACAAAACTGTAACAAGTTCCAGATAAATGTTTGGTTTTATGTGTTACTAAATAAATTTAGTATCAGGCACATTCTGCAGCTAATTTGGTTAATTGGGTTCAGGTCAGTAAGATGATTGGGTAATAAAAGAGCATCTTACAAAGGCAGTGTTTCAGAAGAAACAAAGGTTAGCTAGACTGCAAAAAACGTGTCTACAAATTGAGGAACAGTTTCAGAATAATGCTCCACAATGTAATACTCTAAAGACTATCAACATGTCATCATCCACAGTAAATAATATTATAATTCACCAATCTGGAGAATCCTCTTTGTGAAAGGGACAAGGCTGAAAATCAGTATTGAAGGCTCATTATCATCAGGACCTGTGGTGGCACTGCACCAAAAGCAAGCATTGTGGGGAATTAGGGTGGTAAATATAGTAAATATGATACATAAACCTCAATTTCTAAATAATGTTTAACCTCCTAAGACCTGAACTCTTCCAGAGCATGCATTTTTAATTTCTCTTTGATATTTGGGCATATTGGGGCCCGATGAATGCAAAAACAAAGAATTATCAAATCTTTTTTTTTTTTACCTGATTTTTGTTTGTAAGAAAAATGAGAGCCACAAATTAGGATATTTGTTAGGATTTTGATAGAACAGTGGCAGTATAACGTCCTCGTAAGTGGATATCGGGCCCTTGTAGAGCAAAAGTGAATACTTTGGTCTAAATAACCCAAAATGTGATGTCCACAGGGACGCAGGGTCCTAGGAGATTTATTATTTATTATTTATTATATATATATATATATATATATGAAGCGCCTTGAGGCGACTTTTGTTGTGATTTGGCGCCATATAAATAAAATTGAATTGAATAGAATATATATATATATATATATATATATATATATATATATATATATATATATATATATATTAAGTTACCCTCAACTTTTGAGCAGTAAGAGTATCTGCCTCTTCTTAAAGGACTTGCTACAGGCATTGAACAACCAAGCAAACATTCCAAACAGCTCAAGGTCAATATGTACCAACTACCCCCTCTCACTACTGCCCATTGCATCAATTATTTTATTTCCCACCTGACAGACTTGCAACATTCTCCACAGTTTTTCAGTGCATTAACCACTGTGAGATCTGCGTTGTGTTGTTCGTGTAGGCAGAACAGAAATGGATGCAGTCTCAGATCCTCTGTGCGCTTATTAGAGAACACAGATCCACCCAGATTACTTGACTTTTAGCAGCCACCTTCTGTTTAATGTATCGCTGTCATGGCATTAAACTTGTTTTCATGCTTAATTAATAAATAGAATCTAACTGCTACTGCACAGCACTGGTCCATCACAGTGCTTAACTGTTGTTATCTAGGTGTGACTTACCTGGATATCTGGTGAGCTTTTACAATTTAGCAAATTGTTGCTGTTCCCACATGCTAAACAAAACCTAAAAAAATGTATGCAAATTGACCACAGAGAGTGAGATGGTAAAGAGGAGAGGGTAACAACAGAGGGAGGAAAAAGGAATTTGGGACAAGGGTGCAGGGTGGAGTACAAGACAGAGAAACAAAGGGGCATAGGAAGATGAATGTTCCTCACCTATCCACTTGTCATTCCCATACCAGGACAGATTGCCTTTAGTGCTGTCGTAGTATCCGATCTTTTTATAGCTTCCTCCTGTGAAATACAGACAAAGAGAGAGAATGAGAGTGGAGGCTCACACTCTAATGCCTCTTAACATAATTAATGAAGATCCAGAAGTGTCTTCAACCTTACTAACAAGCCAAATATGTATAGGGACATTTGTCCTCTAAATATTTCAGTACAACAGCAAAATTATACCAGAACTGAACTCAAATTAAATGCTTGGCATTTTGTGAAATGGGCTGCCTCACTTTCCTTTTGAAGGATGTAGGCAGCTTAACATACAACAGGAGAAACATTGCATCTCGTGACTTTAAGTGGACCTTCTGGTTTAATTGGGAACTTCACAGTGCTGGATCCTGAAAACAGGACAGTGTTGTTGACCCAATTTGTCATGCTTTTGGACTTTCAGGTGCTGCTTATTATTAAATATCTTCTGTTTGTTTTTCTGTTTGCTTTTTATTTACATTTCCAACCTTATGCATTTGCTCAGACTTTCCAGTCTTAAGTTCTTAATTCCAGTTTGTATTAAAGTTTCGTTTTTGTTTCTCTCAGTGTCTGTGTTTGGTTCTCTAGTAAGGTTTCATTTTCAGTCACTTGAGTATCTCATAATGTATTTACCTGTACCTTCTTTCCCCCCACTGTGATGTATTTCACTGACTGGTCCTCAGGGTGTTTATATATATAAATATAGCTAGTTACAACCGAGGGGATCACACTACCAGAAGGCAACATTGCAGACTTAGAGGACAGCTACAAGAATCCCACAGACAAATTTGAACCATGAAAAGGCCACTAGGAGAGCTGCAACCAGTAAGCACCTGCAGAGAGTCAGGCAAGTCCTGAAGTCAGCTGAATGGTAAGAAGTCGGTGGGACAATGTCTGTGATCTGTCCCAGTATGTTCCTGTAGATTTAGGTTTGCCTTGCTTTTTGGACTTTTTGTTTGATTGAATTTGTCAGCAGCCTGAATAAACAGGCTCACCTTTGTTAAATCAAGTCTGCTTTTGGGAAATAAAATCACAATTTTCTACATGGCATCAAATCTAGCATTTTGACTGTGACAAGAAGATTCTATGAACTACTGAAAATCTAGGTAAGCAAATAAGTTACAAGCTTCATGGGGACATTTTGTGTTCATTTAAATAAATCTGCTTCAATCTGTTGGTATAGATGGTGTCAGACTATATTATCCACATCCTGAATGCCACTGTGTACTTAATACAAAGATGTGACACTGATGTCTTTTTTTGAATTAGATGAAATAGACCCCTACGACAAGACCATCGAGGGAACAGTTCAACCTGCCTGGGATAGGGTTACTGGATCTCTGCCCTGGAGCCAGGCCCGGGGAGGGTGCCCGAGGGCGAGCGTCTGGTGGCCGGGCCTTAGTCCATGGGGCCCGGCTGGTCACAGCCCAAAAAAGAGACATGGGCCCATCTTCCTGCAGGCCCACCACCTGCAAGAGGCACCGCAGGGGTCGGATACAATGTGGAGGTCCTAGTGGACCAATCGCTGGCTACCAAGACTGGCAATTGGGACATGGAATGTCACCTCTCTGGTGGGGAAGGAGCCTGAGTTAGTGCGTGAGGTTGAGAGGTACCGGCCAGATATAGTCGGTCTCACCTCAACGCATGGCTTGGGCTCTGGAACCAGCCTCCTGGAGAGGGGCTGGACTCTGTCTCAGTCCCTGGTGAGAGGCGGCGGGCTGGGGTGCGTATCTTGGTATCCCCTCGGCTTGCTGCTGGTATGTTGGGGTTTCTCCCAGTGGACGAGAGAGTTTGTTCCCTTCGCCTTCGGATCAGGAAATGGGTCCTGACCGTTGTCTGTGCTTATGCGCCGAGTGGCGGTTCAGAGTACCCAGCCTTCTTGGAGTCCCTGGGTGGGGTACTGGAGGGTGCTCCTCCTGGGGACTCTGTTGTCCTACTGGGAAACTTCAATGCTCACGTGGGGAATGACAGCGAGACCTGGAGGGACGTGATTGGGAGGAACGGCCTCCCGGATCTGAACCCGAGTGGTGTTTTGTTATTGGACTTCTGTGCAAATCACAGTTCGGCCATAACGAACACCATGTTCGAACATAAGAGTGTCCATAAGTGCACGTGGCACCAGGACACTCTAGGCCACAGGACGATGATCGATTTTGTAATCATATCACCAGACCTGAGGCCATATGTTTTGGACACTCGGGTAAAGAGAGGGGCTGAGCTGTTAACTGATCACCACCTGGTGGTAGTTGGATCGGGTGGCGGGGGAGGACGCTGAACAGACCTGGCGTGCCCAAACATACAGTGAGGGTGTGCTGGGAAAACCTAGCAGAGGCCCCAGACTGCGAGATCTTCAACTCACACCTCCGGCAGAGCTTCAACAGCATTCCGAGGGAGACTGGGGACATTGAGTCCAAATGGACCATGTTCAGCACCTCCATTGCCGAGGTGCATTGAGCTGCGGCCGCAAGATAGTTGGTGCCTGTCGCGGTGGTCTTCACCAAGCTGAAGAAGGGGTCCTACCGGGCATGGTTAGCCTGTGGGACTCCGGAAGCAGTTGATAGATACCAACAGGCCAAGAGGAATGCAGCGTGGGCGGTGGCTGAAGCAAAAACCAAGGTGTGGGAGGAGTTCGGAGAGGCCATGGAAAAAGACTTTCGGACTACCTCGAAGAGATTCTGGCAAACCGTCAGGCGACTCAGGAGGGGAAAGCGGTGTTCTACCTGCACTGTGTATAGTCAAATCAAATCAAATCAAATCAAAATGTATTCCTATAGCACATAAAAATACAACAAAGGTGACCAAAGTACTTCACAGTCGGTCAGAGCAATAGCATAAGACAGAATAAAAAGAAACAGTTAAAAGGAGGGCAGGAAACAATATGACAATTGTTTGAAACAAAAACTAGCCACGAAATAACATACTAGTTTTAATCAAAAGCCAGACTAAAATAATATGTTTTAAGACGCAATTTAAAAGACTGGATGGACTCGGAGGAACGAAGATAAGGCGGGAGGTTATTCCAGAGTCTGGGAGCTACAACAGCAAAGGCCCGATCACATCTGGACTTCAGACGAGACCTCGGTTGTGACAGGAGCATTTGATTGGACTAGTAAGTGCCTTATTAGGGAAGGAGTTCGCATAGATAGCTGGTAGCCAAATTATTTAGAATTTTAAAGGTAAGCAAAAGAATTTTGAAATTGATATTATAATCAACAGGGAGCCAATGTAGATTGGCTAAAACTGGTGTGATGTGGGCATAATTTCTAGTACCAGTTAAGAGACGCACAGCTGCGTTTTGAACTAACTGGAGCCGGTGAATAGAGGAAGATGGGAGGCCCCAGTAGAGAGAATTACAGTAGTCTAATTTGGAAGTGATAAGAGCGTGAATGAGCTTTTCATGGTCCTTCAAAGGGAGGTATCGTTTTGCTTTAGATATCTAACGCAGCTGGTAGAAACTGGGGTTTTTTTTGTTTTGTTTTTTACCACAGAGGATATCTGTTTCTCAAGTTTAAAAGAGCTGTCCAGAAAAACACCAAGGTTTCTAACAGTGGGTGAAAGATGGCTAGCAAGGGGCCCTAAGGCATCAGTTAGTTGTTCCAGCGGGGTGTGACTATCAAAAATTATTATTATTATTGAGCAGTTATATTTATTATTATTATTGAATTATTACTTCTGTCTTATCCTCGTTCAGTGTGAGAGAGTTACGTGATAACCAAGTTTTGACCTCATTTAGACAGTCAAATAGGGGTTGCAGGGAAGTAGAGACATCCAGTGTCAAGGGGAAATAAATTTGTATGTCGTCGGCGTAGAAGTGACAGGAAATGTTGTATTTTTTAAAATATTAATCCCAATGGCAGCATGTACAAGGAAAAAAGAACTGGGCCGAGCACAGATCCTTGAGGCACACCACAGTGAATGGGGGCAGAGGCCGAGGAGTGTTGCCCCATGGCTACGGAAAACAACCTCTCTGAGAGATAGGATTTGAACCAATATAAAGCTATGTTTTTAAGACCAACGACATGTTCCAGTCTTGAAATGAAAATGTTGTGGTTGACAATGTCAAAGGCAGCAGTCAGATCTAGTAAAACTAAAACCACGGAATGGCCCAAGTCCACAGTTAAAGGAAGATCATTAAAAACCCTAAGTAACGCTGTCTCAGTGCTATGGCGAGGTTTAAAGCCAGACTGAAATTTTTCATTGACACCGTTAGTATCAAGGAAGGTCTGAAGTTGTTTTAGAACCGCTTTTTCCAGAATTTTGGATATAAGGGGGAGTTTGGAGATTGGTCTGTAGTTAGTTAAAGCACTAGGGTCATGATTCTTTTTCTTTATAATGGGTTGCACGACAGCATGCTTAAATACTGACGGTACACAACCTGATGACAGTGATACATTCAGTAAAAGTTGGAAGGACCAATAGTGGGCAAAGCTTCCTTAAGAAAACGAGATGGAAGGATATCATGGGGGGAATTAGAGATTTTGAGATGATCAATTATAGCTGTTAAATCAGAATAAGACAGTGGCTTGAACTGTTGAAAGACAGTCAAGCATTCAGGGACTGGAACAGGGTCAGAAACTAACAATGACTGAGATGAGAGAGATGCCCTCAGAACTAAAATTTTGTCAGTGAAATTGTTTAAAAAATTATCACAAAGTACAGGGGAGGCATCCCTATAAGTGAAGGGGCAAGGGTTTATCGAGGAATTAAAAATACTAAAAAGGGCTTGGACATTAGGGCAGTTAGACCTGATAATATCAGAGTAGAAGACCGATTTATCAGCTTTAACAGACTTTTGATACCTAGATAGACATTTACAAAGAATGTCCAAAGAGACGTGGAGTTTATCTTTTTTCCATTTTCACTCAACGCATTAACATCAGAAAGAGGAGAATAAAGAAAAGCAGCAGTGAAATGAGCAATTGACTGAGAGCTCATCGAGTGCGTTTGCCGTAGAGAACCATTGCTATACAAATCAACATTGTTAGTAACAATGTTAAACAAAATCGGAAAATGGTCCGAAATCCCAAGGTTGTTAATGTCCGTGATGCAGATATCCAAACCATAGGACAGTACCAAGTCGAGTGTGTGAGCTTTTGTGTGAGTTGGATCACCCACCCACTGGGTGAGATTAAATGAATCAATAAGAGCAAGGAAGTCCTCGCAACAAACATGAATGTTAAAATCTCCAACAATTAAAATACAATCACAGCGTAAGAAAACACTCCCCAGTAAGTCAGCAAATTCAGAGATAAAATCCTTAACAGAGAGACGGAGACGGCCTGCTGTATACACTCCCGCCATCTTGGACAGGTTACGTGCGGGTGGAGTGCTGCTGACTTAGACTGAGAAAATTGTCAGGCAGTGGAAGGAATACTTCAAGGACGTCCTCAATCCCACTGGCAGTCTGGGGATGAGGGGAATGACCCACCAATTTCCGGGGGCGAGGTCACTGAGGCAGTTAAACTACTCCTTGGTGGCAGAGCCCCTGGGGTGGACAAGGTCCACCTCGAGTTCCAGAAGGCTCTGGATGTTGTAGGGCTGTCTTGGTTGACACGCCTCTACAATGTTGCGTGGAGATCAGGGGCAGTACCCCTGGACTGGCAGACCGGGGTGGTGGTCCCCATCTTTAAGAAAGGGGACCGGAGGGTGTGTTCCAACTACAGGGGGATCAAACTCCTCAGCCTCCCTGGGAAAGTCTATGCCAGGGTGTTGGAGAGGAGAGTCTGTCCGTTAGTCGAACCTCGGATCCAAGAGGAACAATATTTTTTTCATCCTGGTCACGGAACACTGGACCAGCTCTTTATCCTCTCAAGGATACTTGAGGGTGGATGGGATTTGTTTGCCCAACCAGTCTACATGTGTTTTGTCGACTTGGAGAAGGCATTCGACCGTGTCCCTTGGGGGGTCCTGTGGGGGGTGCTCCGGGAGTATGGGGTGCCAGGCCCATTGCTACGGGCCATTCTGTCCTTATACAACCGTTGCAAGAGCTTGGTCTGCATAGCCGGCAATAAGTCGGACTCATTCCTGGTGGGTGATGGGCTCCGCCAGGGCTGCCCTTTGTTACCAATTCTGTTCATAAGTTTTATGGACAGAATTTCTAGGCATAGCCAAGTGGCGGAAGGCTTTCACTTGGGTAGTCTCAGGATCTCATCTCTGCTCTTTGCAGATGATGTGGTTCTGTTGGCTTCTTCGGGTGATGGCCTCCAGCTCACATTGGAACAATTCGCAGCTGGGTGTGAAGCGGTGGGAATGAGAATCAGCGCTTCCAAACCTCAGGCCATGGTCCTCAGCCGGAAAAGGGTGGAGTGCCCAATCCAGGTTGGGGACACTCCTGCCCCAAGTGGAGGAGTTTAAGTATTTCGGGGTCTTGTTTACGAGTGATGGGAGAAGGTAGCGGAAGATCGACAGACGGACTGGTGCAGCGGCCGCAGCGATGTGGACGCTGTACCGGTCTGTGGTGGTGAAGAGAGAGCCGAGTGTAAAAGGGAAGTTCTCAATTTATCGGTCGATCTACGTCCCTACCCTCACTTATGGTCACGAGCTGTGGGTAGTGACCGAAAGAACGAGATCGTGGATACAAGCGGCGGAAATGGGCTTCCTCTGAAGGGTGGCTGGCGTGTCCCTTAGAGATAGGGTGAGAATTTCGGCCATTTGGGAGGGGCGCAGAGAGAGATCTGTATAACAGATCAGGTAGAGGAGTAACACAAAAATAATGTAACGTGACAAATTACTTTCTTTGACAGAAAATTAAGTAACATGCGACATTACTTATAGAAAAAGTAGTGTAACAAAACTAATGTGTAATACATTACTTTTTTTGTTTGTTTGTTTTGAATATTTTTGTTTGTTTCTTTGTTTGTTTTGAGTAACAAATGCTCGGCATCAGCCATGGCACATTTAATGAAGACTTTCCCATTATAAGGCTTGAGATGAACTTCAGTGTGAATATATGCTTGTATTTTTTTCTAGATAAAACATAATTCCTTTCCATTCTATCTATGTAGCAATACCTATTATACAGACTTTACAATAATAGATGCAAAATCTAGATAGATATCTGTGTGCCAACATACTTTCTTATTTACATTTACAAAATTATGGATAAGCTTTTATGTCAGCTCTATGGAATCTGGGGTAATGGTCAGTGTTAAATCTGAAATATTCAGTGCCCTGATTTATTTAGATGGTTTTTTATTTGTTAGAGTGACAAAACGTTTCTCCCACTGAAAACGTCCAGATGAACAGAATCAACCTTTTGGGATTTACTTACCTGCATGATTGAGCATGCAATCAAGACATTGCATACATTAATATCTTTACATGATACACATATAATTGTTAAAGGACAAAATCACTGCACACTGTATCTAATAAGCTATTAAAATCAGTGACAAGATGAGACAGTGAGGATGACACAGGACAAAGCTGAAGAGAACTGTTTGCCATTGGACTGCAAAGAGAGAGGGGAGAACGGAGTGAGAGGAGCAGGTGAGGACACAGAGGAAGGCTGTCGTTTAATTTGGGAAATCAAAATTTGGGTTAGCAATCCTGGGAAAAAAAGGAAACTGCTTTAAGTGGGAAAATTGTGAAGGAGTCTGAAACACTGCAAAAAGAAACATATACAAAATCACACACACAAACAGAACATGCATTAACCCTACTAACACTTACAAACACAAGAGAGCTCATGAAGATTAGACAGCATCTTGAGCATGTGAGTCTGGTTATCATCTTGTCCAAGTCACTTAGTGTGATGAAAAGTGATGCAAAGACCAGTGGACTCATAGCAAAGTAGTTAAGAAATGATCAAATAATAGCAGAGAAATGTGTAGGAAAGGCAGCTTTAAGAACATGCCCTGCTGGATATGCAGCTCCACAGACATCAATTAAACCTGCTTAATAACACACACATGCAATGAAAATCAGCTTGTTATCAAATGCTGAATTTATCCAATGCTGACAATTAACTCTCTAGGTTGCAGGACAACAGTTGTGGGTTTGTGGGAAAAAAAGATTCTGGTTTGACCAGTGATCAGACAATAAATGTAGTTGTTAATGTAGTAAATTGGGGAATGCTTTCTGCTTGATTGGTGCAGCACAAGTAATTTACTGTTTGAAGGAAATTCTATTTTTGTGATAATATTTTGAACATGCATTTCTGTTGTCCTGTCAACTTGGTGGGTTAATAGCTGATATGCAAATTAGTTGATCATTATTAGATTAAGGAAAGGTGACTATTAGGTGAATTTTAGCACAAGTGAATGGGATGTGTTGGAGTCTGTTAGAGTGGAGACTAAAACACTGAGTTTCCTGTTTTGATGTGTGGGTGAATCCTGCACCCAGATACATACCTCTGACTACATAAGAACAAACTTGTTTTGTGAAGTACATGACAACATGTCACATGTTTTGTGATGACGGGGAAAGAAGGAAAACTGAATAAAATGGGTCTGTGACCTAAATGAGTGAAGAAGCACAGACCTGGGGATTAAACTCATAGCTAATAAACAAACTTGGGCTTATGTTGTGTGTTGTGCGGCTGATGGATGGATGTTTTGGAATTAATCTGGCTGTTGATTTGTCTTTTGTTACTAAGTTGAGCCTGCCTATTAGGTTTGGTATGATTTACCCCCCTGAAATGAAGAACACGTGTCATGATTTAACAAGGCCTTTCCTTTCCTTTCTTTTATTCTTTTTATTTTGATACTTTCATAGTGCACTGAAAGTTTTGTTTGATAATTTTCCTGTCATCTAAGCAGATCTGAACGTTTGAATAGGAAGAACTACACAACATGTTGTTGCGAACGGTTGCAAAGTGAGTTTTTCCTAAATTAAAATGGGCTCTGGAGAAAGTCACTTATTGGGACAATTAGGAAGCGAGTCCCTTTTTCTATAAGTTTTCAACGAGGAAATCCAGTCTAAATTCTTTTTCTTTTTGAATGTTGTCGTTTTGCTGAGAGTGGAAACGAAATGTGACGATAATTTCCATTATCAGCAAAAGAAAGAATCACTGAGTGAATGAATGAGTGAAAATAAAAAAATGGGGGACTGACTGGTAAAAGCTGACAAGACTGACTGACTTAATACCATTATGTGAACCCGACAAAGGTGTGGATGTATCTCTGTGTGTGTCTCTGGTTGCAGGAACAGGAGGAGACCACGGGAGGAAACTTGGGTCACATGACTATGTGAACTCTGCAAATTTAACCTTTTTAGCTGTAATTTTTCTGGATGTTTGTGAATTTACCAGGTGTGTTATTCACTACTTTGTGTTGCTCACAGAGTGCACTGTGAGAAAGAGTGCATACACCTGCGCAGCGCTAATATTTACATTTTCTTTTCTACAGCAGAGTGTTAATCATGTGATTTGATCATGTGATTTACAGCAGGACACAACTTAATGATGTTTTTCTACCACAGGATTATTGAGATTTTGTGTTGTACGTGCTTGTAAAGGATTCAGCACAGACAGAGAAGTGACAATTGAACAGATGTGCAGTGGTTACAGAATAGTCAAATGGGGCTCATTATCTGACCACTATTGGGCTCATGGTGAGTGACAAACTCAAGGAAAGTCACTGATTACAATGTGGAATGAAGTTCAGATGTTCAATGATTTGAAGCAAATTATAGGAAAACGTAGGGGTTTAATGAGTTCAGAATAAACCTGCAATGATAGTTGTCTCTGTGATGCTGAATACTTTATTACACTTGAGCTGCAGTTGGTTGCAAATAGGGCTGGGTATCATCACTGATTTCTAGAATCGATTCGATTCAATTCGATTTGAATCTGGGAAATTTTGACAGTCAGAAATATTATAATTCAGATCAGTACATTTACATATTTTTGTATCTATAAAAAGGAAGCTGACACACGCAAGACTTTATCAAAGGTGTGAGCATCACAGCAGAGGCCTTTTTTGTCAAAGTAGCTGAAGATAAAACACAGAAAAACATGAAGGTGATTTTCCTGGCCTGGATTTTATAAAAATATTCTGCAGTACATCAAAAACGAAAGAAAACCATTAATCAACATATGAACATTACCTCTGAAGTTACAGCGGTTTTATTAGAGACACGGCTGAGCGTTTTGCATTTTGTATAATTTTAAAATGTTTAAATTTGTTCAGTATTGAACGGCAGAAATTAGGTTTTCTTTTCGGAAGTAAGTAAAAGGAAAAAAAAAAAAGTCGGCCGACAGCGCTGTAAACAACGGTAGACTTGTGCGTAACAAGCAAGCGAATAATGAAGAAAACAGATTTTAGACGGGAAACTGTTCTTGAAGTACAGAGAGAGAGAGAGAGAGAGAGAGAGAGCTGTGCATCGTGGTGGAAGCAAAACAGCAAAAGTCAGAGTGAACACATGACGATGTTTATGTGAAGTTTGGATCTTCTTTTGCTGCTGGTTCAGTCAATATTGTTTGGAGAGACATCAAACTAACAGCTTTAGAATCAGCGCAAAAAGGGCGTGAACACAAAGCGCGGACCCACCGAAACATCAGAATCAGCGAGCTGTCGGCTTTCAGCCCCGACTGTGAGAAAGGCGACATCTCACTGATTCTGATCCGCGGGTTACGCTGTGTGTTTAAGTCTTTGTGCAGAATCCGTGTTCCTGCTCTCATTTACTGTCTTAGCTGTTTGGTGGTTGTTGAAGTTTTGTGAGATTTCACCTGAGATTCTGGCATTTCGGGCAAAATAAATTTATATTAAAAAATCGATTCATTTTAATGAATCGATTTTACGTTATCCAAGCCAGAATCGATTTTAATCGATAAATCGATTATAAAAACCCACCCCTAGTTGCAAATGTGAAGTTTGTTTTAACTTAAGGACTTTGTCTTCGAGGACACAGGCTCCGGGTGGAGCTGGGAGTTAAACAATCTTAACATTTAACTGCTGACTGATGTTTTGACAGGGTTACAGGTGGAGTGAAGCTGCTCCAAGAGGGAAACCCTGGAGAATTTTTCAGAGAGAATGAGCAACATTGTTGTACATGTCTCATTGGGGAGTTGACACATGGCGAGAGCCGTGTGGCACAAGAGGAGTGTCAATTTTTAATTTGCAGGTGTCGTGATGAGAAAGAGTGACTGAGAAGATCGTCGACAAGATGGAAGCTGAGGCCAGGAGAGAAGCTTCAGGAGGGTCAGAGATCATCTTCAGCACAGCAGACATCCTACAGAGAGCTGTGCTATTGGGCTTCCAAGCGAGTGTCATGAGGAGATTTCGCACAGCAAAACCTTAAATAAAATGAAGGAGATTCGACGTTGACGTTGAGGAAGACAACTAAGGTGTACGACGTGCTCTGCCTTAAATCGTCAGCAGCGTTGGAACGTGAGAACCTGAGGGAGCGTGCCAAGCTCCGTAAGTGACAGCACAGAGGAAGTTCAGTGATGGAATTGTGGTTCTGTGTGAAGCACAGATGCTAGGAGACTGGGAAATAGCTGACACCACCCTTCCCAAGGATGAAGATCACCTAAAGTGTGTCATTTTGCAGATTTGGTGCACTGCAGAGAAGCACCTCTGCGAGGGAGAGATGTAAACAGAGAAGCCTTTTTTTGTCTACATTTACATCATGTTTAAGTTTTGAGCCATGGGTGGACATGACTCAAAAAAGGGAGGAGAAGATCATAAACAACTTGATCTAATTTCCTTTTAAAAATCTTTTTCTGCAGAGACAACAGGAAAGGAGAAGAGTTGTAAATGCAGATGATTCACCAGTTGACTCTAACCCCCACAGGATGCCTACAGTGAGACGATTTGAGGGGTTGATAGGAGTCATAAAAGGAGTGTTGACCAGGCTACAGCTTTGAAGTTAGCTGAGAGCCACATGGACAAACAATAAAATCAACTGATGTGTTTGAATGCCAGTGTCTGTAAATGTTTGGATTGTAGTGACATATGATTTTTGGGAATGTTGATTCTTCTTGTTTGACTGTTGACATTCATTTGTTTACTTGCAGGATGTAGTTTACTGTGTATGAGATCAACGAGAAGCAGGTTAACACTTACATGAATGTGAACCTTTGCAGCGATAGAAGGTGAATGACGTGAGGAGTTGTGTATGAATGAAATCTACACTGACACTGCCACAAACAAGGGTGCATAAGTTGAAATTTAAGTATACAATGACAAAAAGGGGGGAATGTTAAGTCTAATTGTTGAATGTTGTCATTGTGGTTTCTCAAATTTGTAAAGTCTGAGTTCAATCTATAGGATCAAGACATTCCTTTGTCTCTGACCACCTCTCCAGCCACTCTGTGCTGTTTTATTGCAGATACATTCTGTCTGGAAGATCTGTTTCTTGTGTTGTAAGCTTCCTGCTTTTATGACCCTTTTGGTGAGCAGGAGGTCACACACACACACACACACACACACACACACAGGTTCTTGCACATGCATACACACACATAGTGCCTTGTCTTAGAACCAAGGTTATTATCGTTAACGAAAACTAACGAAATAACGAAAACTAGAAGTGAAAAAACATTTTCGTTAACGGAAATAAAAATAAAAACAAAAAAAGGAAAACTAACTAAAACTATAATGAGTGTTCACAAAACTAACTAAAATTAACTGAATTTATAGCAAAAATGTGTTTAGTTTTCATTGATGTGTGCGTGTCATACAATAGTCAAGGGTGAAAATGAAGTTTAGTTTCCAGATTTTTTTCTTGCTGTGTCTCATTATGCCAGCAGGTGGCAGCACGTTAGTCGAGTCGTCTGTGTCGCTGCTCCGTCCACGCGCAGAACCATGTCAGGAAAAGTTGGGAGAAAGCGCCAGAGTCCAATTTGGGATTACTTTGAATATGACTGTGTTTGGATAAAGCAAGTGTCTTGTAGTGGAAAGAGACAAATTATGAGGGACATTTCTAAAGGGGAAAAAATCCCACAAACCTTAAAGTGCACTTGAAAAGCTCACACAAGAAGGCTAACCTAGCTTACCTTGAGAAGGTAAGGGAGCACACTCAACCCTCATCCCCAGAAAACAGAAGCTAACCCCAGGCAAGGCAGCGTGATGCATCCCGAGACAACAGGACGGGGATATCTACATAACTGTGTGAGTCACTAACCCTAACCCCCTTTATTTATTTATTTATTTATTTAAAGAACCCATAGGTGGGAATGTGAGTTGTTTGTCTCTGCGTGTTAGCCCTGCGACAGACAGGCGACCTGTCCAGGGTGCAGTATGGTAGCTGGAATAGCAACATACCCAAGGATGAGCAGAATGACTGATATGATGAAACTGGGATTTTGTTACACTTAATTATTGCAAACACAACTAAAACTATAACTGAAACTAATCAAAACTAAACTGAAACTAAGGATTTTCAAAAAAATAAAAACTAAACTAAACTAGCAAACAATTGGTAAAAACTAATTAAAACTGATATAAAATTGAAAATTGAAGTCAAAACTAAATAAAAATAAAAACTAATGAAATTGCAAAACTATTAAAACCCTGCTTAGAACCATTGGGGGGTTTTACAGTGGGAAGTGCTTGTGTTGTGTTGTATGTGTATTGTAACAGTTTGTCAATAAATAGCTGCGAGGGAAGCTGCTCTTTGAAGGATTTGGGCTGGGGACAGGTTAGGAGCGTGAGCTCCAAGAGCTGGTTCTGACCCAAAACTTCCCTCGTTAGTGAGTTGGTTGTTCTGTTATGTCTTGCGTTCTTCATGAGGAATAAGTCTCTAAACTAGCGGGGCATGTGGAAACACAGACCCAACAATCAGTTCTATTTGAAAGTAGACATGTTTGCTGTAGCATACCTTGAAGCTGTTCAATTAAAGTCCAGGCCATTCGAGATCCTTGAGCATCAAATACAACATGACCCTGAAAGAAGCATAAAAATGTTGATGATGCAATATCTGCACGCACCCTTCACACATACCCATGTGTCTTTCTCTTTGCAACTTTTTCTCTCTCACTCCAGCACCAATAAGTGTTGCACTTACAGACACTCCTTCAAAAGAGCTGGTGTTCATTGCTCGGTAGATCTCAGCAGTGATATCTCGGTTGTTATAGTTGAAATCTTCAAGACGATGACCCTTGGTCCTAAGGGGCCCAACGGTTTTGTTGAGAGCCAGCGCTAGAGCCCACACAGCGTCATACGCCAGCGGAGCCTCTTGGAAACCACCTGTTTCTTCTGGATTTTTACCCCCAAGTTTGGACATGAGCTGAGCAAGAAACTCTTGAGAGGTCTGGATACGGGAGACCATGACAAAGCAATAGTTAGACATAGGACACACTGATCATAAGGTAAAACCCCAACAAATATGAAAGAGAAGCCCAGTGACTACATCATTTCACTTGCTTTGCATGGTCTTGTGTGTGTGTGTGTGTGTGTGTGTGTGTGTGTGTGTGTGTGTTTGTGTGTGTGTGTCAGTGAGAGAGAAAGGGAGAGAGAGAGAAAGCATATTGTGACCTTGAAGCATTTTACTTGAGGCATATTTTAAGTTGTCAGATTCTTATATCCAGATATACCACAGAAAACATTTTCCTTTGTCTACAATGCTCATTGTTCATGATGTGCACATGTAAAACCTCACCTTAATTCTGTTTGTCATGTTTTTCATGTCTGCCTAGCCCTAATTGCAAGTAACTAGGGCTACGCAAAATGGCTAAAAACCCCTCATCCTGCTACACCGTATATGATGAAAGCGTTAACTATGTTAAGTTATAAGAATTTTAGTTATTAGGCAAAAAATAAATTAATAATTTGTTAACAATAATAATTAATAATAATTTATTAATTAATTAATGATGTTTCTAAAAATATGTGCACTGTGTGAAGGTATTGGGGATTATAGGGTTAAATTCCAACAAAACAATGTTATGTTTCTCGTAACAGAAAGGGAGTATAAAATACTTAACAATATGGTCACATGCTCAGACGTTTTCACTGAGCATATGTACTAAAATTGCAGTTCTGCTCTTCCACTGATATGTAACAAAAGTTGTTCACACTGCAAGTTATTGTCATTTCAGTAGTGAACCTCCACGAGTCTTCATTAAATTTGCTTAAAAAAGGCTTGGCAGACATTCGTTTGATGTTGTACAATTTTTGTTTCAAACAACACTCTGACTTTTCAACAGGGAGCCCACAGTGACAGTTTTAATGGTACGTGTAAAAAGATTCAGAATAATCTGTGACTGTTTAATCACTTAAAGTTTAAGACAAAAACAAGTTTAGGCAAAAAAAAAAAAAACGCCTGTTTTCCAAAAGTGACATTATTTCTAAGTAGTCACAAGGTGTGGCCTACTTGTGTGTTTAAAGTGCTCAGGGAATTCAACAAACACTAACTGTTGAAATTATTTCAGTCTTCTTGTCATTACTGCTTGTGATGATATAGCCATGGACTCAGGGATCACACAAATGACTGACCGGATTGCAAAACGTCCATCCTCTACACTTTTAAGCATCTAACATCCTTTTGATTTGCCTTTGCTTTACTGCATGCTTTCTTTTTTCTTTTTTTACCTGTCTTGTCTTGCAGTGAAGGTCAAGAAAAACTGCAGAAAAGACTTATTTTCCCAAGTGAACCATTACGGCTTTTGCTATATTGATTTTCATAGTTTATTTGATGCTTATCATTTTTACAGTGGCTTGCAAAAGTATTTGCCACATTTTGTCACGTTACAGCCACAAACATGAATCGATTTTATTGGAATTCCACGTGAAAGACCAACACAAAGTGGTGTACACGTGACAAGTGGAACAAAAATCATACATGATTCCAAACATTTTTTACAAATAAATAACTGAAAAGTGGGGTGTGCTTTGAAATACATTCATTTAGGGATTTCTTTTTAGCTTTTTAAAAGGTTAGATTTTTTTTTGCAACAATTCTTTTGAGCATCACTGATAAAGTTGTGTCATAAGATAATGCATGTCTTACCAGGTTAGAAGCTCCTCGTACTGTTTCTGGGTTAAGCATGACAATTTCAGTAGTTACATGACCCTCCACAGCTTCTGTCATCTGCTCCACAGTACAGTTGATGGATGGGTCTTTGATCTTAAACCAGTTGTCTGCATACCAGCCAATGAGGAACCAAACAAACTTTTTCCCATATAACTTCTCCTTGTAAACCTGCAAAAAGATGATGGAAGAATGTGTGAAGTTGAAATTCAATTCAACACCAATTTTATTTAAGGAAAAGAGAAGTGAGAATGATCTTGCAGAGCTCCTGACCCAACCTGCTGAACTTTAGCATCCTACAGTTTGTGTTCCCTTGCTACACATTCAATATTATGGCATTCTTCTTCTGAACCTAATACAACCATATAAATAATACATCAACAATGATCTGCTCCTTGGGTGTGGCTCTGTGGCATAAAAAAATTGTCTTGATCTACAGGGTGGGCCATTTATATGGATACACCGTAATAAAATGGGAATGGTTGGTGATATTAAAGTCCTGTTTGTGGCACATTAGTATATGTGAGGGAGCAAACTCCTCAAGATGGGTGGTGACCATGGTGGCCATTTAGAAGTCGGCCATCTTGGATACAACTTTTGTTTTTTCAATAGGAAGAGGGCCATGTGACACATCAAACTTGTTGGTAATGTCACAAGAAAAACAATGGTGTGCTTGGTTTCAACGTAACTTTATTCTTTCATGAGTTATTTACAAGTTTCTGACCACTTATAAAATGTGTTCAATGTGCTGCCCATTGTGTTGGATTGTCGATGCAACCCTCTTCTCCCACTCTTCACACACTGATAGCAACATCGCAGGAGAAATGCCAGCACAGGCATCCAGTATCCGTAGTTTCAGGTGCTGCACATCTCGTATCTTCACACCATAGACAATTGCCTTCAGATGACCCCAAAGATAAAAGTGTAAGGGGGTCAGATCGGGAAACCTTGGGGGACATTCAACTGGCCCACAACGACCAATCCAGGAAACTGTTCATCTAGGAATGCTCGGACTTCCTAAATGAACCCATAATGTGGTGGTGCACCATCTTGCTCTAAAAACTCAGGGAACGTGCCAGCTCCGAGTGCTACGCTGTGGGCTCTTGCTGAATGAAGCTAGGACAGCCACTGATGTTTCTTCATTAGTGACAGTTTTCTTGCACCCACATTTTGGCAAATCCAACACTGAACCAGTTTCACGAAACTTAGCAAGCAGTTTGCTAACTGTAGCATGGGAGATGGGTGGTCTCGTAGGGTGTCTTGTATTGAAATCTGCTGCAATGACCCGGTTACTGCGTTCACCAGATATCAACACAATTTTGATCTGCTCCTCACATGTTAACCTCTTCGATATGTCAATGGCTGTGAACAAAGAGAAACTTGTAAATAACTCATGAAAGAATAAAGTTACGTTGAAACCAAGCACACCATTGTTTTTCTTGTGACATTACCAATAAGTTTGATGTGTCACATGGTCCTCTTCCTATTGAAAAAACAAAAGTTGTATCCAAGATGGCCGACTTGTAAATGGCCACCATGGTCACCACCCATCTTGAGGAGTTTGCCCCCTCACATATACTAATGTGCCACAAACAGGACTTTAATATCACCAACCATTCCCATTTTATTGCGGTGTATCCATATAAATGGCCCACCCTGTACTATAACTTTTCACCTGTGAGTGTCACTTTTGAGGGTTTAAGATCAACAACAATAGTGACATTCAATATATTAAAAAAACAAAACATTTTATACCCATCAAGTCTTGTGAAACAGTACATTTGAGACATAAAGTGTGTTGCTGTTACAGCCTGTGAAGGCTCTGTCTGACACTGGTTAGGTTTGAGACATTAACGTAAACTGACATTTAAGTGGCCTTGTAGTGTTAAATTTAAAATATTAAATTGTTCTTGTGAATATAAACAAAGAAGTTCTAAGTAGTATGAAGTCTGCAGGAGTTCTGTCAAATCTGGTGTTTTATAGATCACTCTACTTTTTTTTCTCTCAGGCCTCTTTATATACAGAACTTATTGCAATATCTTCCGAGGCCTGTTAAAAATTGTAACAAAATCTATTTGGAACATGGAATAGTATAATCCAGGATATGATATGTATGATCTGTACATTTTGTAATAAACTGCTAACCAGCACTTGGTGGTGGTAACTTAGAGAGTAAAATAGCAGAATTGCATATTCATTGAATGTGTATGATAATTCTAGTTCCCATTACTATGTAGAATCAATGTTCCATCATGTATGATAATTTGGAGAATTATATTTATTATTTATTTATTGTTGTTTTTTGCATTTCACAGCCTTTAATGTTATTACACAGAAGGATTAATGTAGGTAGGAATAGGTAGGATTCATTCCAGCATTATAACATATTAAAATTTCAATTTTTATTACATATTATTATGAGGTTACTATCAAGTCATTATGTTGAAATTTTCAATGCAAACATATTACCAATACATTACTTACATTACATACATTATTTCAAAAATACTATATTACTAGTCTGTGAAGGTTCTCAGTCATCCAGGTCATCGTAGTCTAAGGAGTTTGCAAAGAAAAGCGTCTGGACTTCTTTAAGTTACTTGAAGACGTTTCACCTCTCATCCGAGAAGCTTCTTCAGTTCTAAGGTCAAATGGTGTTTGCTGTACAGTGCAGCGAGGAATGCCCAGACCTCTACATTGGAGAGACCAAACAGCCACTTCACAAGCGCATGGCACAACACAGAAGAGCCACCTCCACAGGACAAGACTCAGCGGTCCATCTGCATCTAAAGGTCAAAGGTCACTCTTTTGAGGATGCCAATGTTCACATTTTGGACAGAGAGGACAGATGGTTTGAAAGAGGAGTGAAAGAGGCCATCTATGTCCACTGTGAGCGACCATCTTTGAACAGAGGCGGTGGTTCCCTCCCCAGACGCCTTAACGCCCACTCACATCCTGGGCCATCTGACCTCAGGAATTCGCATGATAAGGTGGGGCCAGGTTTCACAATGAGCTCACCTGAAACTCTGGCTGATTGGGACCCACACCCAGTTTCACACCTTGGCTCAGGCGATTAGAGGATCATCAGGGGGTCCTTTTGTCCCTCTGTGGGGGGAAACTCCCACTAGGTTTATATCTGGGACTCTCCACCATTTGACCTTAGAACTGAAGAAGCTTCTCGGATGAGAGGTGAAACGTCTTCAAGCAACTTAAAGAAGTCCAGACGCTTTTCTTTGCAAGCTCCTTTGACTATATTACTAGGTTATACTAATACTAATTGGTTTTGTCTGAAAGGCATGTTTGTTCTCACATCAAGTGTTAGTTTGTTATTACCCAGTTACATAAATTTGATCCAAGATAATTACTTGAATATCATTTGGCTGATTATTAAATGATAACTTGCTATCTCTATAACATTACCAGCTTATTTCCACCTTATTATCCCACTATTATCATATTATTTTAAGCTGGGCCAAAAAGTCCTCCCTAAAATGTTTCTGTTATGTAATATTTTAAAGTAGACACATGAATCTGGTTAGAACATTACCTCACAGAAGACTTTCCTTGCCTCTGTCTCATAGAACAGGCCGACAATAATTCTGGCATCTTGACGCTTGAAAGTGAAAATAAAAGGAAGATAGAACAGTCACAGAGAGAAGAGACAGAACACACACTTTAAAAGCCCTGCCGGGCTCGGTACAAAGAAGCCAACCCTCATCCTGCATCACACAATAATAGACGTTCTCTCCACTGCAAGACATTTATCCTGTTACCATGTTTGTGTTACTGCAACTAGGGTGGCATGCTGGGCTGGGTCATTGTAAGGTATCTGTGTGGCAGGAAGAAAGCAAGTCAGCCAACACATGTCAGAACTTTTTTTTTTTTGCAGGTTTCTCAAGCTTTGCTGCCAGCAAAGCTCTCCAGGTCTGGGATCCTGATGACTGTGCAGAGACAAAAATGACCATCTTTGGTTTGACGATACATATCTGATAACTTAACCAGATAAGACATAGAATGTGCTGCTCAGAGAGAGTAATTCCTCAGCTCTGTTGCTCCGAGTGAGAAATGTCCAAAAAGAGAGTGTTTATGTTTATCACTGTAGATTTTCTTCTGACATTCTAAACAGCTCGGTCAACTATCAAAGAACGGGATTTTTTTTTTTAAAAAAGAAGAGAATTCGACATTTTTTATGTTTCACACGAGCTTCATTTCCTCCTAGAAATGAGGCTTAACACTTGGCATTCATCTTGAAACAACCCTGGTCACTTCATTTGGCAGTAATTTTAACAAATTATCTGAATAAACATTATTTCCAGTGGTCACCAGACAATCACCACTTAATACAGTGCTTAATACGATGCACCAAAGGTATGGTTTGACTGTAGTTGTACAAACCCAATTCTGGGGTAAAATGTAAATACACAATTCACAATTTAAAACTAAACATATCAAACATTCATAGTGACAAAAATGTACCTTTTTATGGTACAGGGTCATAAATAAAACTTTGTAGTTACCCTTCATGTTTTGATAACTGTCCATATGTGTGTGGGAGCTGAACAGAGCAACTGCTGAACTTTTGACAGCGAAGGTTATGCCATTCTTGTCTGATTCTAGCTGCTCTGCTTCTTTGTTCTATCGTTATATTTTGCTCCAAATGTTTTGGAGCCTGAACTGTAGGTAGGTAAGTTCAGAACTACGATTCTTCTACTATGAAGCTGTGCTGTTTTAATAGCTGTAGTATGCAGGTTAGCATTGTGTTACTGAAGTCATTTGGATGCGAGAACACAATAGTGTGAAAATTTGCAGTAACTGGCAATCTTTTATAGCGCTATGGAGGAATTTTGGCAGATTCATTGTGCAGAATTGTTGTAATTCGGCCACATTGGAGGGTTTTTCAAGCGTGCACTGCCTTTTTAAGGTCATGCCACAGCATCTCAGTCGGACAGTGGTCAGGACATTGGGTAGGCCACTACAAAGTCATTACTTTGTTTTTTCTTAAGCCATTCAGAGGTAGACTTGCTGATATGTTTTGGATCATTATCCTCCTGCAGGACCCAAGTGCACTTCAGCTTGAGGTCATGAACAGATGACGGCAGAGCTGTGTACTGTGTTAAGCTGAAGAAGGCAGCTGGAAGGCTGCACAAACTAAAACAATGCAAATAAACATTCACTTATCTTGCAATGCCATGTGGGTTGGGTCCTTTGTAACAGTAATATTTTGAGTTTTTGACTGCAAAATTTGCAGTTACTCATCAACATTGTCAACACTGAAACATTGTCACTGTATTGCTTTCCAAGGAGTTGGACGAATTTTGACCATCATTAATTGTATCGTAAGGGTATTTTCACAAATGCTGTGTTAAATCAAACTCTGGTCTGGCTCCCTCAGTGCAGTTCATTGGTGTGCGGATCAAAACAACCGTATTGAGACCCTTTGGAGGAGGTGGTCTCAGTACAGTTCCAAACAAACTCCAGGGCACTTTATTTATGGTGTGAATGAGATCCGACCCTGATCTGAACCATGTGTATGTTACAAGTTTGGGATAAAAAATGTCCCGTAGCCACGTGTGCTCTGTATTGTCAATGTAGGAACATACGTGCAAAGGTTTGTACGGGCCACCCCAATGGGTGGCTGTAGCTCAGGAGGTAGAGCAGGTCATCTGCTGATTGGAAGGTTCGATCCCTGGCTCCCCCCAATCTGCATGCAAATATCCTTGGCCAAGATACTAACCCCAAGTTGCTCTCCGTAAAAAGCGCCTTGAGTGCTCCGGGAGAGGTAGAAAAGTGCTATATAAGAATCAGTCCATTTACCATTTACCATGAAATAAATGTAAATTCTTTGGCTTGTCCTGTAGTCCAGAACACAGCACCTTCTTACTGTATCTACTCATTATGTACAGGCCAAATCTACACGCATCCAGTGATTTCAACCAGAAAAAACAAACAATAGGTGTGAAAACATCCCAAGGACACTATAATACAATTATGATCACACTTTTTACACCAGAGTTTCGTCCATTGGGAAGAATTTCCACCTGTTACTAACTCGACATTCTGAGCAGCAGGCTACCTCTGAAATTTCTGTCCTATTTTTGCTAAGTATCCAAACACTCTGGCAGTTAACTGGCCAGACAAGGCCTGACTGATCAGTGTCCAGCTGGTTGGTATGTGTAAGAATGATTGGGGAACTCGCACCTTGAGATTTTTGACAGCCACAGCTGGGTCGGTTAGGAAGCTCTGACGAACACTGATTTCAATCCCTGCCTCCTTCACCCTCTCCTCCAGATCATCCAGAGTCTGTGACACACACAAAGAGACAAGCACAATAATAAGCACACAGAAGATGACTGAGCAACAGAAACAGCAACTAAAAAAGGAAAGAGAACGATAATGGAATAGTAGGCGGTAGGAAGAAATGCAAAGAACAGTTAACAGCAACTGAAATAAGTGCAAAGTAGTGAGGGGGAAGATGAACTGGTCATTCTGAAAAATGATGGTGAGTGGTGGAGGTGATGTTACTAACAATCAGATGAAACAGCACAGATAGAAGCCTGGAGAAAAATGAATCAGGAGAGACATAAAACCATATGTTGAGGATAAGAGATGGCAAATGGTGATGGAAATGAGAACAAACTCTTATACATATCACACAGTGATACATATAATATTGGAGAAATCAACAAGTACACTCATCTTCTCTTGTCCATATTTGTCTTGTCTCAAATAACATTTCATCTATTGATTTTTATTTTAAATTTGTTTTTATGAGCATAAATAGTCATAAACTGTAAGTCCTTATAAAAACCACAAAGTTATCATTAGCCAGCAGGGTGATGACATGAGCAGCAGAATTTCCCTCAGGTTTTAATAAACACCATGGAAGGTCTCTGTACTTTGTTTTCACTCACAATTCGGTAAATGTTGTGGCCCAAAACTACTTGTGTAGATCAGATCATGGTTTGAGTTAAAAAGAACTCTTTCACAATCACATTGTCACGTCTTCGCTGGCAAATGTGTGGAGTGAGACAGGAAATGAGGGAATGAGACACATGAGACAGGGAGACATGACTGACTGGGAGATGCACAAACATAGAGACAGGAGTGAATAGACATGAAACGTGTAACACATAGTAGCAGAAACCTAAAGACTAGAATTTAAGGATACACACATGGAGAACAATAAGGAGAATCAAAAACATGAATAACACTAAATCCAAAAATATAGATTAATCAATAAACATAAAACACTGGGTCACGGACTCAGTACCGTGACACAGTGTTAGAGCAGCCTGGGGGACAAGTCCTTTCCACTTCACAGGACAGTATTGAAAAATACATAAAATTTAGTTTCGAGTGAAATATTTTAGTGTCAAAGTGAGCTGTCGCAAAAAAAAAAAAGTTGTGTTTTTAAAGTGAAATAAAAGCTTAAGATTATTATTCTTGTTTTAAATGGCAAAATATTTCACATTATTATAGTCTTATCCTTCAGTGAATTCAGAGTAATTTATTTTATAAAATGACAGAAAGCTTTTCATGCTAAGTTTTCTGCCCTTGCAGTAATTGGATGTGTTAGTACACAGTTTGAGTGGAGCATATTATAAGACTATGCATCTAGTTCACAATTTTGCTTGTGTGCAAACAAAATCCTTAAATATACATTTAGCTAAACTTTGACTAGCGAGCTCCTATTTAAAGGTGGGGCCAGTGTAGTGTCTTCACCACACCCCTCATTGTACATGAGTTCACAGAATTATTGTAATATATGACTCACTGAGGTAAATACTTCTGTTGTTTGCTGGATAGTGGCAATCTTGGTCCATTTCCACTTCTGGAAGAGCTGTACCCGAGTGGGGTTGTGCAGTGTAGCAGATGGATGAGTACGGAAGAAAGTGGGAAAGCGATGTCGGTTGGACAGAGCAGGAGAGCTGGAGCCGTATGACAGCTAAGAGATGTAAAGACACAAAGAAATGCATTTAGTTTGAATATGAAACTCCCAAAGATCAGTTTATGACACTTATATAATTTTTTTAATGTTCTCTCTATATATTTAAAGGAAACTACTGTAAAAATGAGAGACTATTAATTTCTTTTCAAGTGGGCAAAATTACAAATTCACCAGGGGAATTATTTCCCCCACTGTATACCTTCTTTGTAATAAAGGAACCACTTTTAGGCCTCCTGATTACTCTTTGTGAGATTAATTTGGATACATGACAGCATAACAATGAATGTAGATGTGTCAAATGCTTGAAACATGGCAGTTGATTTTTCAAAACAATTGTGTCTTTTAGTGAACTCACTTATCATAATGATGACAGAAATGTCACCATATACAATCCGAATTAAGCTTGAAAAGAGATACATTACTTGGTGCTGCTGTCATAGTTTTCACAGAAAAGATTACTCTGACAGACATGAACATGATCAGAAGCCATCGCAATAAAAGAAAGGAGAGCATTTCTAAAGGGGGGTTTAAAGTCAGTTCACCATTTCTATTTAAATCATGTTGGAGACAAGAATTTAAATGAGTGTATTTAGGACTGTGAGCCTACTGACATCCTAGAAATTAAAGAGCAAAGAGAGGCTGCAGACAGGGATAAGCTGAAGAATTTATGAACCTCTAGTTCACAAAAATGTGATATCTAAGATTTTCCTTTGAATACACATATTTTCAGGCAGTATATCACAAAGTGGACACTTCTTCCAGTTTTGCTGTAGGAAGTGGAGCGAAAGCTCTCGAGATGAAAATAGCAACGTGTATAAAAAATTAAGGAAACCGTCTGGAATTTTTAAAGATATTCTTTTTCAATCAGTGCACTTTACTACCAAACCCCCAAAAGCATGTGCTTTGCTCTCAGCTCAGACAGCCACACAGCTGTGTAAGTGATCTGTCTATTGGATGGCGTAAGACAAGTGTAAGATGACTCACTCTCATAATAACTATCATCGTTTTCCAAAAACAATAAAAATAATAAACCTGTCATGGCCTGGGTCTAAGGGCTCATGTATTTTTTGTATATGTTTATTTTTCCGTATGTTGTGTTTTTAGTGGTTTTCTCTTCCTTTTTCCTCTTTCTTCCTCTGTGTGTGGTCATACGAGCTCCGGGATATTTGGGGTCGCTGAGAGAACTGCGACCCAGAAGTGTTCTCACACTGGAGGCTGCTGCACCTGCCGCTTGTTAGCCTTCACCAGCTGCAGCTGATCGCCTCATCATGAGAGTCCTATTTAAGAAGGTGGCAGAGCTCCAGTCAGCGGGGAATTATACTATGTCAAACCTGTAAAGTACCTCAGTTGATGAGTGTTTATGTGAACGACATCGGAGTCGACATTGGAGTTGTCACATTTTCACTGTTTATGGACACGTGCACTGTGTGTTCACAGAGGAATCACCACGGGAGCCACAGTGCTGTATTTGTACATAGTTGTTTTTTCCACTCACTATAAATAAATCCACTGTCCTTCACTATAAGAGCGTTTGGGTCCAACTCTCCTCAACTCCACGGTCTGCCATCGCTGACCATGACAGAATAATTCCGCTATAATTGGCCCAGCGGACTCAAATGTCGCCTCAGAGGAGAAGTTGCTCACCCAGCTCTGGAGTTACTGCTAGAGCGTAACCCAGGCTGCAAATCAGCATCAGAGTCACATACTGGTAGTGCTTTTTTTTTATACTTTTCTGTCATCCACTACCATTTCTGTGAGATTTTTGGACATTAAAAAACGAATTCAAATTGTAACCATGCTGAGGGCAAGCTCCAGCTTTGAGCTGTTTGGTTTGGGCAGTCCGGGCAAGGAGGATGCGGCTACCTCCCTGGGAGTCCTTGCTGCCTGTTTTTTTTCTTCATAGGCAGACAGTTTCCCTACTATCGCTCACTGCTCACTTGTTGGACCCTCCACTGCAGGGAAGAAGGCTCCCTTGCCATTGCCAACCTACCCCATCTCCTCTCCCTCCTTGAACGTCTGTTGAGTCAGCAAACAAATGACCGGCAGTGCTAGTCACCACAGTGAGTAGACCGGACTCTGTTGTTTTAGTAAATTCTGTCACAGAGGATAAAAATACAGATAATCAGGAGGGGACAGTTTCCATACACGCGGCCCACCGCGATGGTGACGGTGCCCATGCCATCATCAAACCCAATCTCACCTCACTCCTGTGGCTTCAGAAGAATCAGCTGATTCTGGACCAGCAGTGCAAGGCGCCGCAGTGAGTAACTCAGACTCCACCATAGTTGTAGCTCCATTTGCTATGAACAAGAAAATGAAGGATGTTCCTTCCCCACTCACTAGCAATGCTAAGCCTGCTCAAAGTGGTGAGAGAGAGATTTTGGCTAACCTGTCCATCATGGGTTTCTCTGGGTCAGTGGGCCTGGAGACTGTTAGTTCAGTGACTGTCAGCTCACTGTCAGTTGGCCCTGTAGTTACTAATTGTGAAGCTGCTGTGAGTAACCGAGACATTTTGTCATTACCTGTTGAAACAGTGACTATTCATTCTGGGGAGGAGTGTTGTTCAGGGAGTGATGGAAACTATTTTTCTTGTGCTCATTCTTGAGCCTGGAGTGTTTAAACTAGAGCCCATTAATACCAATGCTGTGGATTTTCAGACTGTTTGTGTGGCTGTTAACCAGACTGCTTTAAAGTTAGTAACTCATCCCGGTGTTGATTCTGAGGCTGAACATGGTTCTGGAACTGCCCCTGGACCTCTGGAGAGTTTGCAACCAGAACTCCCCACACTTCCACCTTCGTCCTTGGCAGGGAGATCAAGTAAGCTGATTCAGCGGACTGTGGACAGTGTAGCTGTTTTAGTGGACTTTGAAATTGCACATGCTGAATTAGAGCACTCTGATTTAGGGAACTCTGAGTTGTGGCCAGAGCACTCAGAGCCGCCAGCTCAGCATGAAACTCAGCAATTAGCTCAGTTAGCCGCTCGGCCCGTAACTCAGTCAGCCGCTCAACCACCTGCTCAACTTCACCCACAAATGTCACTACGGTCAGAAGCTCAGTTTCCTGTGTTGCCACGAGCTCAGTCTCTAGTGCAGTCTTCTGTTCCGTCATCAGTTCAGCTGTTAGCACAGCCTACTGTAGCTCAGTCAGCCGCCCGGCCTGTAGCTGGGGCTCAGTCAGCCGCCCGGCCTGTAGCTGGGGCTCAGTCAGCCGCCCGGCCTGTAGCTAAGCAGTTTGCAGTAACCACACCACCATCACTTCACCTGCCTATTGCTGCTGTATCACCGCCCAATCTACCGCCAGTGGCTCCTACACTAACATCATCTCCACCGCCTGCAGCTGCTATATCAACATCATCACCATCGGCTTGACCGTCTGTAGCTGTGGCGCTGCCGGAGGGACCCGCTCTGCCCGAGCAGGAGGTCAGCGCGCCGGAGGGACCCGCTCAATCGGAGTTGGAGGTCAGCGCCCTGAAATGGCCTGCACGTCCAGCACTGCCTGCACGTCCACGTCCAGCGCAGCTTGCACGTCATGAACCACCTACATTGCTCATTGGAGCGGTTATGTGGTCGGCCGCCGGAATTGCAACGTCACCTCTGCCAGGTCCACGGCTGCCCACCTGAACAGTTTCGATGCCACTGGATCCGTGGTCAGCCATCAGAGCTACTTCGAGGCTGTCATCGGACCCCTGGCCACCCACCAGAGCTGCCATGTTGCCTCCACCAGGCCCGTGGTTGGCTGCCTGAACTGTTCTGCCACTGTTGCCGTCCATCGGTTCGGCCACCAGAATTGTTTTGTCGCCACCGCCTGGACTGTGGTTGGCTGTTATGTGGCCGTCGCAGGGATTGCAATTGGGCCTACGGACTGGTTGAACTTTTGGACTGATTGAGGTTGTTTTTGTTTAGTTTGGGGAACGGTTATTGTACATGAATTTCCTTGCAGTGGAAATCTTGACCATTTCTATATTAGATTGTTTCCTGGCATTTTTAGTATAACACATCTAAAATTACAAACTTTAAACATGCAGCATTTTGGCTTTGAGTGCTGAAATCATTTGTCGAATTTAATTAGATTTACTTTGAAAAGTAATATTCTTGCTAATGTTCTATTAAAGAAATAGTTGCCTCTTTGTATTCATAAATGGTTATGACTGTTAGTGACTGTCTCTCAACCTAAGAGGGCATGTTTTTCTGCAACTCCAAAAAAACTGAAGACGTAGGCTGCCGGGGGATTCCCATGATGCATTGAGTTTTTCCTTTCCAGTCACCTTTCTCACTCACTATGTATTAACAGACCTCTCTGTATTGAATCGTATCTGTTATTAATCTCTGTCTCTCTTCCACAGCATGTCTTTATCCTGTCTTCCTTCTCTCACCCCAACCGGTCGCAGCAGATCGCCGCCCCTCCCTGAGCCTGGTTCTGCCCGAGGTTTCTTCCTGTTAAAAGGGAGTTTTTCCTTCCCACTGTCGCCAAAGTGCTTGCTCATAGGGGGTCATATGATTGTTGGGCTTTTCTCTGTATCTATGAAGCACCTTGAGGCGACATTTGTTGTGATTTGGCGCTATATAAATAAAATTGAATTGAATTGAATTGAATTGAATTTCCTGTACAAAAGGCCAGCCAGTTGGCTGTACTGTCAAATGGAGCCACTCCGAGCCAGAGCTGCAGTTTCACCAGGCAAGATGGCTCTCTCATCCACTCGTAATGGTCATCGGCCTCATTACCTCGATGACTCTTGGTGCAGTTGCCGAGGAGATCACTACCACAGACACATGTGTCGCACAACTATTCCCCAGATGACCATGGGCACATCCCAACACCTCAGCCCCTCCAGCTGACCAGACTCCCCAGCATGGCACCTCGGACGTGGTATTATCAGCAGGAAGATAGTAATCAGCTCAGACGAGAGGTTCAAACTTTGCTTGGTGCTCTCTCTCTCTCCAGTCCTCAGCCCCTCAGTCGTCTTCAGCTCCCCAACCTTCAGCACTAGGCTCAAGTACCCAGGACCAGTCTCCTTATCCTGGTCATGCCTCCAGGCCCTACCTACACACTGTACGTTCCTTTCACAAACCAGAGGATGACTGTTACGTCCCCACATGAAAGCTAGGTGAAGAGGGTGGGGGACAGTAACAGTTGGATCCGGGTTGAAATGAAAAGGACCCAAGGCAGAGGTGTTTAACACAAAATAAATCTTTATTATAATCAATTAACCCAATAATCATATAATCAGTAACAACAGAAAGAGACAGCAATGCTGCTTTAATGATAAATCAGCCAAAGAGATGGTGACCACTTCAAGAAAGAAAACAGCTATAAGGCTTCAACAGAAAAAGACAGCAACGCTGCTACTAGAAGTAACCAGGCAGGCCAAACCAAATAATGGAGGCCGCCGTCACTTAAGGAAAACCACTGCTCAGTTAAGAGCCACTCACAAAGAGCCACGCACAGTGGGGCTGGTCACACACAGCAGGCCTTTTCCACACCTAGACCAGTATCACACACTGACCAACACAGAGGTAAACCACCAGAAGCCTCTCCCACTGCTCCTACCACTCCACACCGTAGGCAGGACAATCACACACCTAGCACTCAAAGCGGAGACACCAGAGAAAGCCACCCTCCCACATCCAGCCCATCCCCAGCTTATATAACCTCAGAGAGGTTATTGTTGACTGGGCCCAGGTGGTAAATGAGGCCAATGAGCAGCAGCTGTGTCCCGGGGAGAGAGAAGAGCAAGAGAGAGACAGAGGGGTGGAGCAAGAGAGGAGGAGGCGGAGAAAAACACCACGCCCACACAAGGGCAGTATCAGGAGGCCCAGCTAGGGCCGTAACACCCCCTCCCATAAATACAAACCAGTGGTTTGTCACAGAATGTCCTACCCAACTTTTAAACATATCACTTACCATGCACCATAATAACAGTTAGGCATAGCCTGCCAAAACTGCCAAGACCTTTTCGATGGGTCGAAAACACTGAATGGGGTTAGCTCAAGTCCCTCAAAATAGTGTCCAAAGTGACAGCCAGGTGTTTTTTGAGCCATCACATATGGAGAACCCAGCGAATAGCTAGAAGGCCTTTCCGAAACTTTTCAGACGCTTCTTCGCTAGGTCATGGTGACAGGTATGCTGGTTAGCCAGAGGTGCTAGTGATGGGATTTCCGGATCTTTTTAGAGATCCGGCTCTTTCGGTTCGGCTCACTAAAAAGAACTGGCTCTTTCGGCTCCGAAACGGCTCTTCAGGTTGTTTTGTTACTTTAATTAATTTATTATTAACAATAATATAAAGTTAAGCACAAAAGGAATTACTAATGTAAAAAAAAGTGGTTTTATTTATATATGTTTATATATAAATATATGCGGTGGCCCCTAGAGACAAAGCATGTACAAACTCCAAAACACATTTCTAGCATGAACTGAACTTCCAAAGCAGAGCTACTAGATCACTTAAATTACACAATTGAAAGCATGTGTGTATTGTTTGTGTATTTATACACAGGCACTCATATATATTCAAATAATTAAAAAAAAAAGTTCATTTACCTGTTACTACCACACACCAAATCCGGTCGTTGGTACTTGCTGGCTTGTGTAGCCACTAGGTAACAAAAGCTCAACACTGCCCCCTAGCATCCTGGAGCACTTCTGTTGTCTTTTGTACGTGTTTTGAGTTTTTACGTGCTTCTGAATTTTTACATGCTTTGGAGTTTTTACGTGCTTCGGAGTTTGTACGTGCTTCGGAGTTTTTACGTGCTTCGGAGTTTTGTACGTGCTTCGGAGTTTTGTACGTGTTTGTACGTGTTTTGAAGTTTGTACGTGCTTTGTCTCTAGGGGCCACCGTAAATATACTTTTATTTATTCACTCCACATAAAATGTAATAAATAAATCATATAATACAAAAATCAACTATTCACATTTCAAATTTTAACTATTTAAATTTTCAGCTTTTTCCTTTACAAATTTAAAGTGAAACAACACAAAACACTGCAAACCACAACACAATTAAATATAAATTAAAATATGAAAACAAAAAGAAGATGCATATTCTCTGTCATATGGACCTGCATGAATAAACTTTCTGAATCCTTTATCATCTGTAACCGAAAATAGTTGTGGAAGATTACTATACCTTTCTAATGTGAAGTTGTTGTCCTTGGCTCTCTTTCTCTTTCTCTCCCGCTCTGTTCCTGTGCTACTGAGTGTAACTACCGCCCCTCCCCCCTCTGCCCAGCGTAAAGCACAAGGCTCGCGTGCGGAGTGAAGCGGAAAAAAGTGTGAGAGAGAGGGTGAGAGAAAGAAAAAATAAACCACGTGACGGCTCGCGATAAGGAGCCGGCTCCCGTCGTTCACGTCAAAGAGCCGGCTCTAAGAGCCATTTCGTTTGCGAACGACCCATCACTAAGAGGTGCAGGTTTGAATGTTTGTGTCGTACACAATGTGTCACACTGCAGGTCATCTGGATCCGAAAGACGGTCAACAGGTGGCGGATTACAATTAGTCAATCTCTGACAGTGACCAAATGATACCACCGAGCAATTATGCTCCAGTTGTCGCCTAGGATTGGCAACTTTGTCCGTTTGTGAACCACAGTTCACTCTTTTGAAAGCAGATCGATTTTGCTTTGAGTTGGCTTTTGAACAGTGACCAATCAGGTGGACAGGTTTGTGGCAAAACCATGCCTGCATTAGCATTGTTAGCAGGCACACTCCTAGCCCTCGAGACTGACTGTTTCTGTTTGTAGGTCTTACAATTTGCTACTAAATGGCCAGACTTGAAACAGAAAAAACACTTTCGTTTTGCCTTGGGATGGGACACAAGTACCTCACTCTTTGGGTACTGTGCAGCTGGCACATCACTAACCCTCACTGAGGCGTCGCGACGGTCATGCTTAATGACACTGGTTTTATGGATGAGGGCAAACTCATCAGCCAGTGTTGCAGCCTGCTGTAATGAGGAAACCTTCTGTTCACTGAGGTATACTGCAATCCTCTCAGAGATGCAGTTCTTAAATTCCTCCACCAGCATTAATTCTCGCATCGACGCCAGGTCAGTAGCTTTGCTGGACACACACCACCAGTCAAAGAGGACACTCTTTTCCCTCGCGAAATCCAGGAAGGATTGACCCTGCACCCTTTTCAACCCACAAAATCGCTGCCTATAAGCCTCAGGGACTAGTTCGTAGGCTAACAGGATAGCACTTTTCAGTTTGTTGTAATCCAAACTGCACTCAGCGGACAACGAGGAACAAACTTCCTGTGCCTTGCCCACCAGCTTGCACTGCAGCAGGATGGCCCATGCATCCCGCGGCCAATGCAAGGCTGTCGCTATCCGCTCAAATAATTCAAAATAAGTCTCCACCTCAGTGTCACAAAATACAGGGACCAGACGACTATTCCTTCCAACATCAAACTGTACCCCTGTCTGTGACAGCAAAGCCGCCACATCCAGCCCATCCCCAGCTTATATAACCTCAGAGAGTGATTGCTGACTGGGTCCAGGTGGTAAATGAGGCCAATGAGCAGCAGCTGTGTCCTGGGGAGAGAGAAGAGCAAGAGAGAGACAGAGGGGTGGAGCAAGAGAGGAGGAGATGGAGAAAAACACCACGCCCACACAAGGGCAGTATCAGGAGGCCCACCTCGGACGTGGTATTATCAGCAGGAAGATAATAATCAGCTCAGACGAGAGGTTCAGACTTTGCTTGGTGCTCTCTCTCCAGTCCTCAGCCCCTCAGTCGTCTTCAGCTCCCCAACCTTCAGCACTAGGCTCAAGTACCCAGGACCAGTCTCCTCATCCTGACCATGCCTCCAGGCCCTACCTACACACTGTACGTTCCTTTCACATACCAGAGGATGACATACAGAATTTACCTTGGCCAGAGGCACCACTTCCACTTGATCCTCAGAGTGATGAGCCATTCCCCCTCCTACCACCTCCACGTCAGAGATTCCTGCTAGTGCAGCAGCCTCAGTTCCTTTCAGACGTACGTCACCTTATCAGTACAGCCAACTTCCTGTGACTGAACAGGTCAGGAAAATTAACGTGAAGGATGGGTATGGCCCTGGAGCATGCTTGAAGAGGCAGGTCACCCCTGAATATGCAGAGCCATACACCTTTCAGCGCCAACAACCAGAAAGCTTCCAGGAGATGACTGGGGACCCACCTCATTGGCCGCCAACTGATTCCAAAGACTGGAGGAAATATGGTCAACACGAACCTCTACTGAGTACAGAGACCGTGTTCCGGGGACCAACACCACACATTTCATACTTCACGTCTAATGACTCCAGCCAGTTCGCTTGTTTGCGAATGGCCCTTGACTATATCCTGCGTCATGATGCGACTGAACGTTTCAAGTACCAGAGTCCATCGACCACTAGTCGATCACCTCAAGTTGGAAGGCGTCCTCCTGATTGCCGATTCCTACAGCAATAGCTGCTACACATGCAGACAGACCATGTCGTCTCTGATAGAGCTGTATGGTCAACCTCAAACTTGCCCTGCAGCGGATCACTGACGTGTTGTCTGAGTCTCCTGTACGGAGTGGTGACAGCCGAGCACTCCTTCTTTTCACCCTGAAAGTAAGGGCTCTCGTGGGAATGTTGGAAAGCTTTGGAAAGAGGGGAGAGCAGAACTGAAGTGTGAGTCACACGTCACCAGACTGCTGTCCAAACTGCCACACAATCATCGAGCGCAGTTTAAGCGGTTCATCAATCCTCTTCAGACACCCATCCCGACCTTAGCAGATTTGGCAGAGTGGCTTGAATACGAAGTCTGCATTCAAGATCATGATGTGTATTTCCATCATCCTCAGCAACCTTGAGAGCCACGTGTGGATTGTGGGAAGGGTGCCAGACCCAAGCAGAGATCAGCAACAGCGACCACGACCGTCTTATTGGGCTACGACTTTCCTGCTAAAGGATCAGAGCCTCTGAAGCAGGCAGTTTCCAAACTGGGGAAGCCAAAGAAATTCTGCCCCTTCTGTAATAATCTTCAGCACTATTTCAATCAGTGCACAGATTTCAAGAAGTTCAGTACGGAGCAGAAGTTGTCTTGGAGTCGAACAGGCAAGTGGCGCTGGAGATGCGGAAGGGACCATCCAGCAATGATACCTGAAAGCTAGATGCCAGTAATGCAATCAGGTGCATTTGGAGGCACTCCATGAGGTTAATGCATCGCGATCCACTAGCTCTGACAGACCGGCGGAGGAAGCTGTCCAACCCGTCACATACTACGTTGATCTGACCTGGGGGACCATTTGCAAGCTACTGAAAATGGTCAGGGTGTGCCTCTATAATGGCAAAAGGAAGCTAGAGACATACGCCATCCTAGACGATGGGTCAGAGCACACGACCCTTCTTCACAGTGCTACTCAAGAACTGGGCCTTCAGGGAATGAGGGAGGAGTTGGCACTTCAAACTATCCGACAAGATATTAGAACGGTAGAAGGACATTCCGTTTCCTTCGCTATAGCCTCTGCCACTGACCCTCGGAAACCACTGAGCTTGGGCTCGCTAAACACTCACATCCAGCTGACGCACTGCAAAGGTCTTACCGCCACCTGGAAAGGCTTCCACTTCATTCGTTTCACCAAGCTCAACCATTGTTGCTGATTGGCTCTGACTACCCACATCTCCTGACTCCAATAGAGTCTGTACATCTGGGTCCACGGGGAGGACCAGCTGCACTCAAGACACGGCTGGGTTGGACTCTGCAGGGTCCAGCCAAAGTTCTTCTGCATCAAGCCTCCACTCCTCAGTGTCTACTCACAAGCACCATGACTCCCTGTGCTGAACTTCTCAGGCCAAGCTCTGGCAGACGGATGTTGTCCCATACCAGAATGAACAAGATATTATGGATGTCAAGATGCTAGAGGAGAAGACCATCAGAGTGGAGGTGGATGGTATAAACGATACACCACTCCTTTGCTGTGGAAAGAAGAACCAGTCCCGCCTCATTCCACTGAGGACTCCTTCCTCGGTCACATGCGAGCCACGGAGAAGCGCCTGCTGAAGGAGCCTGTACAAGCAGCTACCTATAACCGGGAGATTAAAAAGCTGGTGGATGCAGGCTATGTGAGTAAATTGACCATCGCAGACATTGAGATATACAGTAGCACCTGGTACGTACTACACCACATGGTTCATCATAATGACAAGAATCGCATTGTCTTCAACGGTTCCTTTGTGCACAATGGTACCAGCCTGAATGAGCATCTCTGCGCTGGTCCTACCTTGGGCTCGACACTCCTGGGTGTGTTACTTCGCTTCCGGGAGTATCCCATTGGGGTGAGCAGTGACATCAAGGGGATGTTTCATCAGGTCACTTCTTGACTGAGGACAAGCCTTTTCTCCGATTCCTCTGGAGGGACATGGATCGAACTAGGCAACCAGATGTCTATGAATGGCAGGTCTTGCCCTTCGGGATAACATGCAGTCCCTGCTGTGCCACCTATGCTCTCCAGCGGCATGTTCTGGATCACAGCAGCCCCAGCGAAGATACCCGTCACACGGTGGAGAAATGTTTCTACGTTGACAATCTCCTCCAGAGCTTCGCATCATTTCCCGAAGCCCAGCAACTGGTCAATAAAATCCAGCAGTTGCTACTCACCGGTGGCTTTGAATTACGACAGTGGGCTTCCAACTACCCAGAACTCATCAGTCATATGCCACCTGGATCAGTCTTGGAGAAGAGTGAACAGTGGTTTTCCCCCAATGGAACTGATGTACCAGAGCAGACTCTGGGCCTGCAATGGCACTGCCAGTCTGACGAGCTCAGATATCAGATACGGCACACCGAGCAGTTGGTGAAGCCCACAATGCGCATCATCTATCGGTTTCTGGCCAAGCGGATCATACTGCTTGGCCAGAAACCGATAGATGATGCGCATTGTGGTGATGATGCGCACTCCTCATTCCTTACACCACTCGGGCCAAAATCCTGGTGCAGCACCTCTGGAGAAAAAGGAGAGACTGGGATCATCCGAATCTGCCAGTCGACCTGCTGCAGCAGTGGCATGCATGGGAAAGTGAATTGATTCAGCTCCCTGATGTCTCCCCGTCACATTGTCACGTGCAGCCAGAGACAGACCTATCCTTTGCAAGCAAAGCATCCACATCTTGTCCGATGCATCTGAGAAGGCATACGGAGCTGTGGTCTACCCTCAGACAGAAGATCATATAGGGGGAATCCAGGTAGCCTTCCTAGCCGTCCGATCTCGAGTTGCTCCTGTCCGTCAACAGTCCATTCCTAGGTTGGAGCTCTGTGCTGCTCATGTGGGAGCCCATCTTGCTGCTGTTCTCAAGAGGGAACTCACCCTTCATACCTCCATGCCACAGGTTGTCTACCCAGAAACAGAAATCTTGAGCAGTCGTAGGTGGAGGCAGTGCCAAGCCTTGGCGGATCAATTCTGGATCCACTACATTCGGAATTATCTACCTTCACTCCAAACGCGGAACAAATGGCAACACAAAAGAGATCAGTTGACTTTTGGCTCTATCATTCTCATTGTGGACCAGCAGCTTTTTAATTTGTCATTTCTTAAAATTATAAATATATATTTTAACTCAAAAGTACAGCTTTTAAATTTAATGTTGCTGAAACAACAAAGTAATAAAAAAAAATCTATCTGATGGAGAAATCACTCATCTTTGGAAAAGAGAGTTTATTACAGAGAAATGGCTCTTTCCAAAATAAAAGCTATACTATACGCTTCTTCTGGGCTATATTCTCAGCAGCATATTAAACATATCAGGTCCCCATAAGGAGAATCATGTGCTAACGGCTGTCTAAATGACTCGGGTAAAGTTTGTAGCATGCGTGCTTGTTGTTTTTGTCTGCTTCCACTTGTCTTTGCACTAGGATGATGTCGGAGTAAATGTGCAGTCATATTCGTCGTGTTCCCACTAGTGCTGTCAGCGTTAATCTTGTTGAAATGACATTAACGCCACAACACGGCAAATCTCCGTTAACGAGCTACTGCAGATCGCCCCGTGCGTGGGGCTGGACGGCGTCAACACGTTAACGAGCTAACTGCGCTAACGCACTAGTTCCCACCAATGTAATTGAGCATTGCGTGGCACATCCAACATACTGTTTTACTTTAGTCCATGACGAGCTTACCTTCAGGGTCATACGTCACATGAAAACCAAAATAGTTCCAAACGCCAGATCTGAATGAGGGTGGGGGAGGTTCAATTTGCCATGTTGCAAGGAGAGCTTAACTTCTGTCTAGCTAGCTTGCCCTGCGCTCAGTGAATCTGCGTTCGACTACTCCGCCTAGGCTGCACTGTCGAGCGCAGATCCACTGAGCGCTCAACACAGACAGCACCGTCAGAAGGAAAGTTGATAAAATAAATTTAAAATTTTGTATTGTTCGATACATATGCGTACCAAACCGAAAGCACTGTATCGAACGGTTCAATATCAATACGAGTATTGATGCACCCCTAATATATATATATACACAGAGCGAGAGAGAGACAGCGAGATGGATAGATAGATAGATAGATGGATAGATATAGATATATAGATAAATAGATATATATATAGATTTATAGAGATATCCACTTGATAGTTGACCGAATAACTATCCACCTGTTTTACGTTTTTCTTGGCCTTCAGACAATAATTCCTGTTTCTATAGTGTTGGACAGGACAGTCAAAGAGCAGAACAAAAGAAAAACGAAAAAACTATGCAAAAACATCAACAGGTCATCTACTAATGGGTAGCTTCGTTGTTTTATCCCTGGCTGCTCCAGTCTTCATGCAAATACCCCCAACTTGATCTCCGATGCGTGAATGTGTGTGGATGTTAGGTAGAAAGCATTCATGTAGAAAAAGCATAGAAAAAGGAGCTTGTATGAATGGGTATGAATGTGGCATGTTGTATAAAGTGCTTTGAGTGCTCAGGTAGAGCAGAAAATTGCCCTATAAGTCCATTTACTATTTATCACTTGTTTCACCCTTTGATGCCTAAATTACTTTACCTTCAATCAGGATTTTTTTTTTAAGTATTTTTATTTATCTTTAGGCATGAAAAGATAAATGGTTGGATGAATCCGTATCACAACCTTAACCGAGTATTCTGCAGCTGACGCCCTAATCTGACTGTCTCACTGTGACATCTCTTTAGTTCACTGTCTTCAAGTATATATTTTGGCTCTGTATTCTTGGTGTAAAGAGTCGCTTCCTGTGATATTTTTGTGTTTTGTTGTCACCTATAGTGCTAAGTGTTCTTGGTGGTATTTTCACACAACAGCACCCAGAGATTACTTATCACCTAAACGCTGTGGGCAGCCTTTGTGTTTCCTTTTCTTTTGCATCAGTATTTTTGTATGCACAGTTCTTCTTTCCAGTTTCATTGTGACTTGCACTATTCAGTAATACTGCTGCCATTGTTTTTTGTTCTTAAAACAATGTAAATACATCACTGAATTACTGTTTACAAGTTGTATATTGAAGCTCTAAAAATGTAAAGGCTTTTACCACTATGAGGTTCCACATGCGAGCAGCTTCGGCCACCAGTGTGGACACAGAGCTGCAGCCTGGCATCAACACGACTTTGATAGGCTCTGTGTACAGAAGGTCATACAGCAGCTTGGTGGCCTCACCAGGATCACACTATAGGGACACAAACACACAAGACATGTTTGTCAGCATACATTGTTCCAAGCAACTTTACATATGATAACACTAAATAAATAACTGTTCATAGGTACAATTAAGTCCATAAGTATTTGGTCAAAGACATTTTTTGTGATGTTGCCTCTGTTCACCACCACTGAACTTTAAATCAAACATAAAGATGCACTTACATTTTTTTAGTTAAGGGTTTAACAAAAGTATTTAGGTAATTATTCAGGAATTAAAATCCATTTTGTGAGGCTCAAAAATAATTGCATAAAAAAACAGAATTTTAAATGTAAGGATTTAAATCTGGATGCGTCATGACTGCGTGTGGCAGGCAAGAATGGTGGACCCAAAGTGCAGACTCACAGAGGCAAAAAGGTGAACTCAATGCAGCTTTATTGCTGAATGCCAAAAAAATAACTAAACTGAAAATACAAATAAACCAGGTAGGCAGGCTGACAGACGGAACACATAGTACAAGATGATAAACATCTTTACATGGACCAAGGAAAACACACAGCTTAAATACAGGGAGCAATCAGGTAATGGGAGACAAGAGGGGGACACTGGTAGGACAAATCAGACCTAACAACACAAGGAAAACAAAACTAGAAACACTGACATGAGACAAAGCCCTTCAAAGTAAAACAGGAAATATAACACAGAGACACGACAAGGGGACACAGCTGACAGGGGAGACAGGGCAACCATGAAACAGAGACAGAAACCAGGAGACTAAGAACTCTAACATAGAAACCAAAAGACTAGAAATTATAAATAATGACAAAATCAAAGTGCAATAATAATGCAAAATTCAAAACACTGGGTCAACGACCCAGGTACCCTAACACAGCGGTCCCCAACCTTTTTTGCGCCACGGACCGGTTTATGCCCAACAATATTTTCATGGACCGGCCTTTAAGGTGTCGCGGATAAATACAACAAAATAAAACTAGTACCGGTACCGAAAAAAAGAAAATTTATTTATAATACACGTGAAAAGATCCAGGAAAAACGAGTAAACGATAAAAACGATAACAAAATAACGCTGAAAACCGATAAAAACCCTGAAAACTATACATTTCACACCTGAGCTTCAACTCTCACGGCCCGGTACTAAACGACTCACGGACCGGTACCGGTCCGAGGCCCGGGGGTTGGGGACCGCTGCCCTAACAAGATGAAAATTTTTGCCCACGTCTAGAACTCATGGATATCACCAAATGCTGTATGTCCTCCTTAAGATGTTCTAGCAGGTCTTTACGGCAGCTGTCTTACGTTCCTGCTTGTTTGTGGGTTTCTGTGCCTTCAGTTTTGTTTTCAGTAACTGAAAAGCCTGCAGGGGTAGACATTAGATGATTGTCTTGTCCACTCAAAAATCTCTCTCTTTTTTTCCCTTGGATTGCTTTTCACTGTTTTAGGTCATTATTCAATTGCACTGAGAGAGATGCTGTCTGATTACTTTGAAACATTTGGCTGAATCGTAGCATAGCCTTCAGAATTCATCCCCACTACTTCTATCGGCAGTCACATCATCAGTAAACACAAGCGACCCAGTTCCAATAGCAGACATACATGCCTGTACCATAACACGGAGGGATAGTGACATAAAGAAATTTTTAATCCACCCAGCTTAAAAGTAAGGTTAACTTTTTTGTCTTTCTGGGTTGTTGGAGGATGGTTGATAATTGCAGTCAAGCACTAAACAAAAAACAAAACAAAAAAAAAAAAAAAAACAGAAAAGAACCCAGAACAAATTAATGTGGAAGGACACTAAGCATAGGATATATCAAAAATATGATACACAGTTTGCTGAATGTAGAACTAAAATATATTAACGAATTTAAAATGTGTTTTCTTCTGTATATGTATAGAGAGCCAATAAAAAAAGGGTTGCAATGGGGCGATGTTAGGCAGGTTCCAAGGTCACCTCAACCAGAGCCATGGCGGGCTCATCTGGTGAAGCAGACAGAGCATTTACCCATGTGTGTACCCACCAGTCAGATCCCATCATCTTGACTGTCATATTACAAATGATGCCTGACTTTCTCTTTATAGCCTATAGTCAATGAAATCAATAAAGCATTTATATGATAATGATAACAGTGTGGTAATCATTAAACATTTAACAGAGAGTTCACAAACAATGAAATTAATGTTTATACAAATCTGTGTATCATCACACAGGTTTGAGCCAGAAAAAGGGGTTTGCATAGCCATGCCTAACTGACATTTTCTTACACCATGATCAATAAGGCCTGGTGCCCAAAACCTTTAGGATGATTCAGTAACATAGCTTTTAAAAGAGAGCATACTGATATAACCATAAGTGATGTACCAATACCAGCTTAAACATGAACTGTATATCAAAAACTGATGTAGTGAAGCCAGTGTTGATGAGGCTAGGTTGCAGTTCTTACTTTCACTCCTTTATCGTCAGGTTCATTTTGTAAATTATGGTCAATGTCAGAGTCAAAAAGGACCATGAGAGTTAAGCTTTAGGGCAGAAACTGTGAGTGTAGAGTTGCAGCTATCAGTTATTTTAGTAATTGAATAATCTATTGATTATTCCATCGATTAATCAATTAATTGGATAAGAAATACCCTTGTCTTATTATGACCAATCAAAAATTTTCAAAAGAGAAAAAATACAGGTCTTTCAAGATCTGCTCATTGGAGTTTTACCGGTGCATGTATCTTTTTATTGGCTGTGAAAAAAGCTTTAATTTATTATATTTTAAAAATATCAACTCAATTTAATTGAGAAAGTATTTTATATTATTTCACTTTCAATTTGAAAAAAATGTATGAAAACCTTGAAATAAATATGGTCTACTATACCCCATGCCCACCTTTAGACTTGCCCCTGTTTACTTCCATGTAAAATAGGATGGCTGCCATCAGCCGTCAGCAAGCGGTATAATTTAAATAATGTAGTAATAATAATGTATGACTTCACTAACCAGGGTAAAAATTTGATCCCCTGCTGCATCTGCAAGTTTGCGCACTTCTAAAGAAATGAACAGTCAGTAATTTATGTGGTAGTGTGGTGGACCACTAGAGGGATCCACTCACAGTGTTGAGGAAGTGTGTTGCTGTGTTTTGTGGCGCTATATTTAGCGAGTGGTCCTGGCCCAGGCCCCTTGCCACGGCCGCCCACCTGCCACCGGGCTGATGGATTCTGTTTTTTTCCCCCAGGAGCGCCCCACAACCAACGGAGCCCGAGCTGTCTGCAGCTTTTTCTGACCGCCAGTGCCAGCTTCGCTCCCGGGACTAGACTAGTTCTGCTGGGTGTTTGGGGGGGGGGGCATGTGTGGTGGACCACTAGAGGGCTCCACTCACACCCAGTGTTGAGGAAGTGTGTTGCTGTGTTTTGTGGCGTGATGTGTTCAGTTGATGTTGGAGAGGAATAAAGAAGGAGTGAGAACTCAGAGCTCTGTGTCGTCCATGCTTGCCTCTACAGTAGTTCCACGCAGATTCATCAGGGATCAAAAACATTATTTCCTCACTTTATGAACAGAGAGCTGTGTTTGAAGCAGGGCACTGACAAGGGAAGCTAGCAAAACTTGTGAGGAGATTTACAGTATTTCATATTGGTCCACATTTAAATGTATCTGTTATAAAAAGCTTTCATCAAATTTAATAATAATTACCAGATTTGTTATCACCCATCATTAGTTAATGTGTATCTGTTTGCTGTAACTGAAACTGTATGACCTGACTAACTGTTTGGGTCAACCTAACCTTGATGTTTTAAAAAGGGGGTATTCATGCATGTAATCTATTGCTGTCCAAGGGCTGTAGTATCACAGTGTGGTAATTATCAAATTTAATAAGACTGCTTTTAACTCACTGGTTTAGAAGTAGACTAAACCAGACTAGTTACAACACCAAAGTTAAAGTAGCAGACTAATCCATGTTAGTGTGAAACTCTTGTTTTCATCAATGGAGTCTATTTAAGGAAAAGACATAAATAGACATTCTATTATTATTATCGGTTAGAAAGGACTGATGATTTGCTGCTGATCCCATTGTAACCAGTTGATTGCTCACCTCAAATTCCATTTTTTGAAATTTGTTTAAATGTCTTAAATAATGAAGACAAACGAGTTACACGAGTTACTACCTAAGACCGAGTTAGGTAGGCTTCTTAAACTGCAAAATAAAAGCAGAGTTTCAGTCATAATTTCAGAAACAGCAAAGGGAAAATATAATCTCACAGAAAAAATAGTTAACAGCCTTGAACTAAGCTTAATCAGTAGCTCATCCAGTTCACAATCCATCATTATTCACAGTTTATTGTAATGTGTCATGTAGTGAAGAAAGTGATGTGGTTGTATTGCACAAACTAATGAGAATCTAATAACAACAAATATGACCTTGACCTTGAGCAAAATTTGGCGAAAACCCATTAGGTAATCAGTGTGTGTAATTTTGATTAAATCCAGTCTAATAGTCTAAGAGGAGTCACCATGGCATGAGCTCATCACTCCTTTGGGTAAGTAAATGAGTTTAGGAGGAAAAAAACTTCAATTCAAAATCCCCAAAAGTTGATTCTGTTCATCTGGAAGTAACACTTTCAGTGTGAGAAACAATTCATTACTCATTCATTACTTCTTCAGTCTCAGCTGAATGCACGTTTCACCAACCTCATAAACAGTACATTTGCATAATGACTGACACTAGCACAACTCACGAACATGACCATGGATTGTCTTGACAATTTGCATATTAATGATCAAGGAACTGACTTCACAGTCGATTGTTCATCAGTGGTTCTAGTTTCATTCATTATGCAATGTTCTGATTATAAGGTTGGAAAAACTTGCAGTCAGCTGAGTGAAGAAGTCACCGTAAACCCTACACACAGATGTAGGGTTTACGATGACCATAATCAACTTTTTTGGATTTCCTTACTTGGACAATTGAGCATGCTTTAAGACAGCGGTCCCCAACCCCCGGGCCTCGGACCAGTACCGGTCCGTGAGTCGTTTGGTACCGGGCCGCGAGAGTTGAGGCTCAGGTGTGAAATGTATAGTTTTCAGGGTTTTTATCGGTTTTCAGCGTTATTTTGTTATCGTTTTTATCGTTTACTCGGTTTTCCTGGGTCTTTTCACGTGTGTTATGAATAAATTTTCTTTTTTTTGGTACTAGTTTTATTTTGTTTTAGTTATCCGCGACACCTTAAAGGCCGGTCCAAGAAAATATTGTCGGGCATAAACCGGTCCGTGGCGCAAAAAAGGTTGGGGACCGCTGCTTTAAGACATTATTATTCAAAGAAGTTAAGTCAGTTAAACTAAGGCCTTTGAGGTTTCACTATAGAATTACTTTGTACCCAGCAGCATAGACTGAGTGTCACTTATGGGGAAAAAATTATATACAAATATTAATACACTAATTAATAGGTGTCAAACTCTGCCTAATTACATTTGGCCCGCGAAGCCATACCAAATTACTATTAGAGCTGGCCTACTGGTATTATACAGCTAATATATATATTGTTTAGTATTAAGCTTTGGTTGTTCCATATTCAGTTTTTCAACAAAACTTATTTGAGTCCATAAGAAAAGATTCATTCTTATATCTGGAGGAAGATTTTTTTTTTCAATAAATATTAACCTTAGCCCGCGACTTTGTTCCAGTTTTGAATTTTGGCCCACTGTGTATTTGAGTTTGACACCCCTGCACTAATTAGTCCCCATCTCACCCCTCCATTGTTTCCACAACCTGTTCCCATCTCCCTGGGAAACTGCAAGTTCTACTCCTACACGGAGGAAGAACAGTGCTTGTCCACACTAGTAAAGTGTGTGTTTTGTTGTATTGTTGAAAACAGGACTTAATTTGTAAAATCTGAATGTCAGGAACACAGAGAAGGTCAAGGAAAAGAAAAAGACATTAAATGCATTTTTTTAAAAGTCCATGAACAAACTACATTTGTAGAGCAGAGTTCTCCTATACTGGCTTCTGCTCACTGGCTCAAAGGTAGAATGGGAGGCAGAGCCTTCAGTTTTCAGGCCCCTCTTCTGTGGAACCAGCTTCCAGACTGGATTCAGGAGACAGACACTATCTCTACTTTTAAGATTAGGCTTAAAACTTTTCTTTTTCCTAAAGCTTATAGTTAGGGCTGGACCAGGTGACCCTGAATCCTCCCTTACGTAAGCTGCAGTAGGTGTAGGCTGCTGAGTATTTCTTCTTCACTCACCTTTTCCCCTCACTATGCATCTATATACTTCTCTGCATTTAATCATTAGTTATTACTAACTAATGATCCCTTTACACAGCCCCGAGCATTTATCTTTCCTCCGATAAGAACCTCTCACCCCAGTCGTTACACTCCCTGCCACACCTCAGACTTGCTGAATAAACGTTAATTACCCGTCACAGGAACGCCATCGCGTGGACCGTAGGTTTTTAGCGACACTTCACCTTCCTGAAAGAATCTCTTATTACTCTCTCATGCGTTTGCCGATCACAATTACAATACCAACTGTATTCTCGCCAACATGGAAAAACATCATTAAGATCATAATGCGAGGTTAAAATTGTCCTCTGAAATTCATTCAGTCATGTCAGTTCAGTCGTGAAAAGGGCAGGACCGGATTTTAGGCCCCTCACCCTGCTGAGGGAAACCTCCGACCCTACTGGTCTTATGACTCTCTCGTATTTAAGCTAAATATGGCAAGAGGTAACAGGTACATAACCTTGATCTCAGGTACCATGCACGTACATACATGAGTGTTATTCCATTTTTCTCCATAAAATGTGACCAGTTTGACTGAGGAATATACAATATTTACACATACTGTAGTATAGTGGTTCCTTAGTGTAGTGTTTTACACATTTTCATGAAAAGCAAACTACAAATCCCTTTGGGGTTACATCATTTAGGGCATCCAGTGTAAACAAAACAACAACAAAAAAAACCCCAAACATGTATAACTACTGTTGACAACCATATCTGAATAAGTTAGCAGCCTAAAGTAGCTTTGAAACATACTTCAGCATCAACTGTGATGATACTTGATTTGATCCAGTATGTCCTGCACCCACAGGGTTTTTGTTGCCTTGGGTTTGTGAATTCTTTGTGGATGTGATTTTGGGTTTGTGGTTTTATTATTATTCCAATGTTTGATGTTTTTATTTCTGTGGGTTCCGGATTTCTTTATTCTGGTTTTCTTGTAATTTCAAGCTTTTTTTCCTATAAAAACGTTGAGTGTTTCCTCCCAGAAACATGACCAGATGGCATCTAACGAGACAACTCTGGATAGCATTGCCTCCAATAACACCGTGGTCATTTTTGACCAGCATATGTCCTTCAATGCACATAGTAAACACACGTGAGTTCTACTTCACTCACCTTTTTCTCACTGTGTTTATACACCGCTCTGTATTTAATCATCATCATCTCTGATGATTATTCATCTCCGGCTCTCTTCCACAGCATGTCTTTTGAATGTAGTGAATGAGGTTCTTTAAATATACAATTTGGTAGTATTTGGACAACAACACAGTTTATATTTGTTTTTTTACACTTTGCCTAGATTTTACCCGAAAAAAAAGCCTGCACAATTTTGGAAAACAACATTTTGGAAAGAAACTAAGATGAACTTGTAGAAGAATCATGAGGGGACAAAAGTATTGAGAAGGAAACAAATAGTTCATGACTCAAAGGTAGGGGTGGGTTTTTATAATCGATTTATCGATTAAAATCGATTCTGGCTTGGATTACGTGAAATCGATTCATTAAAATCCTGAATCGATTTTTTAATATAAATTTATTTTGCCCGAAACGCCAGAATCTCTGGTGAAATCTCACAAAATTTCAACAACCACCAAACAGCTAAGACAGTAAATGAGAGCAGGAACACGGATTCTGTGACTTTCTCACCTGACGGCACAGAAACGAGCTGAAAGCCGACAGCTCGCTGATTCTGATCTGTCGGTGGGTCCGCACTTTGTGTTCACGTCCTTTTTGCGCTGACTCTAAAGCTGTTAGTTTGATCTCTCTCCAAACAATATTGACCGAACCAGCAGCAAACGAAGATCCAAACTACGCTTCACATAAACATCGTCATGAATTCACTCTGACTTTTGCTGTTTTGCTTCCACCACGATAAAATCACACTTCATGCACATCTCTCTCTCTCTCTCTCTATACTTCAAGAACCGTTTCCGTCTAAAAATCTGTTTTCTGCATTATTCGCTTGCTTGTTACGCACCAGTCTACCGTTGTTTACAGCGCTGTCGGCCGCTGTTTTTTTTTTCCTTTTACTTACTTCCGAAAATAAAACCTAATTTCTGCCGTTCAATACTGAACAAATTTAAACTTCAAAATTATGCAAAACGCAAAACGCCGTGTCTCTAATAAAACCGCTGTAACTTCAGAGGTAACGTTCATATGTTGATTAATGGTTTTCTTTTGTTTTTGATGTACTGCAGAATATTTTTATAAAATCCAGGCCAGGAAAATCACCTTCATGTTTTTCTGTGTTTTATCTTCAGCTACTTTGACACAAAGGCCTCTGCTGTGACGCTCACACCTTTGATAAAGTCTTGCGTGTGTCAGCTTCCTTTTTATAGATACAAAAATATGTAAATGTACTGATCTGAATTATAATATTTCTGACTGTCAAAATTTCCCAGATTCAAATCAAATTGAATTGAATCGAATCGAATCGTGGATCAAATCGATTCGGGACCTTGTGAATCGGAAACGAATCGATGCTAGAAATCAGTGACGATATCCAGCCCTACTCAAAGGATACTGCATCATCTGTGAAACATAGTGTTATCGTATGTGTATGGCAGCCACTGGAACAAGGTCTGTAGTGTTTATCGATGAGGTGATTGCTGATAAAAGAAGTAGAATGAATTGTAAACTATACAAAGCTATACTTTCTGCTCAGATTCAGCCAAATGTTCAGTTGAAACTCAAAATCTACCCTTCATTTGCATCTTTTCATTTGAGATAAAATTCACTGTGCAGGTAAACAGAGGCAAAATTGGAAACAGCCCCCGTCCCTCTCTCTCATGGACCTAATTTTATAGAATGGATGGTTAAATGTGGCTTTAAAGTGCTTTAAGAGGTCAGTAAAATGAGAGACCCACTGCAACAGATGATTCAGCCATTTTTTTCTGATCTCTCAGAGATCTCTTTGTGTGGTTCCGGACTATGATCTGTGGGAGATCCATCAGAGCATGCTTAGTGTAATGTGCAGTTGGCCTGGCACAGCAGTGGAATAGGTTTAGTCATCTGTGATTGATGAGTGACCAAGCTAGTGTTTGTTACATTTGGCTTAGTGTGCTAAATATGGTTTTCTCACCACAACAGGTTTACATCATGCATCCGTCCATCTGCTCCTGTTGTGTCATCATACAAGGTGCATGATCTTGCCTTATTCTTATAGCCAAATCTGTGTTTGTTTGAACTGCAGTTGTCGTGGTTACTGTTGTCACGCCAACCTACACCCCCACTACCACCACTCCTGGATTTTGAAGTAGAGATCCAATGCAGAGCAGCTTGAACCAATCACAGTGATGCTTCTTGGGGAAAAAAGAATACACTTGTCACATTAAATTTAACTGTGTGTGTGTGTGTGTGTGTGTGTGTGTGTGTGTGTGTGTGTGTGTGTGTGTGTGTGTTTCCATTCTGGAAACTAACTGAAACTAACAAAAAAAATTAAAATGTAAATTAACTAGAAAATACAAAACTATAATGACGCTAAGTTGCAAGTCTCGATCAGTTGTGCCAGAAAAAATGTGCCAGAAGAAGCAGACGCACTGCCTGTTTTCCTGTCGGAAAAAGCTGCCCGTCTGCAGTTTACCATGTTTATATTCTTGTGACAGTCACTTTCGCTAACTCTAAAGTCCAGCTGCACTGAACACATGGTGTATGCAGACTGTTCATGCGGTACATTTGACGCAAAATGGATGCTTCTTATTGGTTTTGCCTGCAGCACATTGTGCAGGACAACTGCCGAAACAAGATGAACTTTTATTTTAATGGGTGATCTTGTGTCTTCAGTTATTCCATTCATGTAATATAAGGAAGTCATCATCCATAGAGCAGTTCTCATAGACTTCAGCCTGTTTATGCTGGTGCTGACAAAAAAAATGCTAGAGTCAATGCCTGTATACCAAATCTTTAACTGAAACACAAAGCTGTTATTATCCATTTGTCTATAAAAAGAAATCAAACACCTAAAAAGAGCAAGGGCAAACACAAGCTTTCACTGACAGTGATTTCTTTAAGCCCTTAGAAGTTATTCTAGGCTTGTCTTATGCTTCACTGAGCATTCGGTGTTGTGGTTTTGGAATCCTCTTAGCTGTCGGCCACCTCTATGGAGAGCAGAAACTTGTATTGTCAGTTGTGGAAAATGTGACTGTTACCCTCTAATCTGAGACTCTGTAACCTTTTCCAGGTTTATTCAAATATGAAATTCTAGATTATGAGCCTCCTGAGATGTTTTCATATTGTTGTTCACTTTGATGAAAAATGTGACCATATATATGGGTTCAGTCTCAAGTCAGCCATCTCCAGAACCATCTCCAATTTGTATAAAAATGTTATTGCTATTTTACTGCATGGAAAACGTTTGAATTCATGATACCATGTTGCTTTTGTAACGTTCAAGTTGCAGATTGAATGCAGACAGAAATAGATGAGTTTCCACAGTGAGCACACAGAGAGCCATTAGCACAGAGTGTGGTGCTGTTTGAACATGTGCAGGCTGTATAGCTGCTGTTCTTTTGCAAACAAACACAGATGCAGTTTTCGCATCACTATACAGTAGGTAGAGCATATCTCTTGGGCTGCGACCCATTTTATGGCCTGAATGCTGCATTTTAAAAACATACAGAAAAGACGGCCACTTATTCTTCTGATGGCATAACATGATCCTGGAAATGTGTCTGAGGGCTGCAGAGATATCTGATATGTGGAGGGGAGACAATCTATGCCTTTAATTTGGTGATTAATGGTCCTTCCACAAAAGTCATAAGTTTGGCATTTTCTGCACACTTTCATCCCATGACTACTGCCACTGTTAAATGTCGATTAATAGATTTATTATTTATTCTTTCTGGGTGGACAGGGACATTAATAGAGTGATAAAAGTTACAACTTTTGCCACAAACTTTTGTTGTTGAAAAAAAAAGTGCTGTTAGAAATGTTGGTTCGCCAATAATAAATCATTTGGGTCCCATGCTATAATTAGCCTTCCACCTCTAGTTATAAATGACTGTGGCTCATTGTTAAAGAATTTTAATCATCAACTCTGCAGGTCTGTGTCAATTAATTCATTTTTGTCCAGATGTATTCAGCCATTTTTACCAGTGAAGGGAGTATTTTAACCTAAAAAATATTATTTTTAATAACTGCTTTGTAAAACATTATTGAATGCTAATTCAGCAATGTTTAATAAAGCTATTAGTTTACACCTACACGTCTCATTAAAGTTGCCTTAAAAATATTAATATAGCCATATCAGGCTACGCTCCTTAACACCATTCAAAAGAAACAGGAATTCTAGTGTTAGTTTTTTGTTTCGTTTTTTGTGCTGTGCCCTTGTAGCCTTTGTTGTGTTGCAGCAGGTGCTGACTTATATGAGAAGTCCTACTAGTTCTGATCAACATTTGCACACATGCAGTTAAAGCTGGAACGAAATTAGGGTAAACCTTCGTCTGTACTCACCATACTGTCATAATGTATCAGCTCCAGCTCATAGTCAGGCAGGATGTCTGTCCTATTATTCACCAAGTCCAGGGCCATCTGAGCAGCGGGGAGGCAGGCTTGTCCACCAGGCCAGCCTCCACTCATGGGAAACAGGGCTCCAATGTAGAGCTTCTTCTTGCCTAGAGCCGGGCAGGAGCAGGATAGAAGAGTAAGGATAAAGGTCAGAGAGTAGCGGGAGACCGGCCTACGGGGGAGGTTTTGGCAAAGCCTTTTCATAGCTGGGGGATGCTGAAGGTTGAGCGAAGCTTGGAGTCAGTGTATTCCTTCTATACACTTTTCGGCTTGGAGGGAGCAAGGTGGTATTGCGTGGCTCGGGAAGAATGAAATTCTATGAACGAGCCCACGCTGGTGTTCCTGAGAGAAGAGAGCCCATTTGCAATCCTGTGTTATTTACATAATTTTAATGTGATCGTAAGCTTTTTGCAACCGACAAACAATTCAAATCAACGCAGAGGACTGTCATCAAGCTCTTCTCCCGTTACACTAAAACTAGGAAACCTATCATCGCCTGTGTTTGGAACAGAACTTCGTAAACACGCAGCTTCAACGCTTTTATAAAGTACTCTGTCCACAGGTACAACGATCTCCATCAAACTTATTAAATGCAGCTGGTAAACCGGGGGGACAATTCATTGGCAGAAAGCAGCTTTAATTAAAGTTGCTGGAGTTGAACAGAAGGTTGAGATTGGTGACTGAATCAGGCTTCAGGCTCTTTCCACCGTCTAAGGTACCGAAAGTGTCGGAGGCTGCCTGGTTTTCAGCTTCTCTCTGTTTCCAGGAGATAACCGATTGCTGTAACGATGCTTTCCTTTTTCTGCTTATGAAAAATTGAGAACCATCCACACCGAGCCCACGAAGACACGCGGAGATTTAATTTGTCCTCTCCGTCATTTATCTGCCCTTCTCCATCTTATCCGCCTACATCCATAGCCTACTCACGGATCTCCAGTCCAAAGCCTTATTAGAGCGTTTTTAACATGTTGTACACAGACCACACCATATAAATGAAAAAGCCTGGTTTTCAGTAATCCAATAGGAGAACGGTCGATTAGACAGCAAGGTCGATCTTCAGATGGAAAAGTGGCCTCGGTGTTGCTGGAATGCAGTCGGCCGCTCGGGAGAGAGCCGAGAAAAATGACGGGAGCTGCTGAGCCCGCTGTGGCTGACTGCAGCAGCGTGCAAGAGCGGAGAGAGGGAGGAGGAGGATGCTTCGTCCCTCCGTCTCACAAACCACTTCACAATCCCTTTACACAGCCCCGAGCATTTATCTTTCCTCCGATAAGAACCTCTCCCCCCAGTCGTTACACTCCCTGCCACACCTCAGACTTGCTGAATAAACGTTAATTACCCGTCACAGGAACGCCACCGCGTGGACCGTAGGTTTTTAGCGACACTTCACCTTCCTGAAAGAATCTCTTATTACTCTCTCGTGCGTTTATCGATCACAATTACAATACCAACTGTATTCTCGCCAACATGGAAAAACATCATAAAGATCATAATGCGAGGCTAAAATTGTCCTCTGAAATTCATTCAGTCATGTCAGTTCAGTCGTGAAAAGGGCAGGACCGGATTTTAGGCCCCTCACCCTGCTGAGGGAAACCTCCGACCCTACTGGTCTTATGACTCTCTCGTATTTAAGCTAAATATGGCAAGAGGTAACAGGTACATAACCTTGATCTCAGGTACCATGCACATACATACATGAGTGTTATTCCATTTGTCTCCATAAAATGTGACCAGTTTGACTGAGGAATATACAATATTTACACATACTGTAGTATAGTGGTTCCTTAGTGTAGTGTTTTACACATTTTCATGAAAAGCAAACCCGGTTTCATTCTACAAATCCCTTTGGGGCTACATCATTTAGGCCATCCACTGTAAACAAAACAAAATAAAAAAAACCCAAACATGTATAACTACCGGTGTTGACGACCATATCTGAATAAGTTAGCAGCCTAAAGTAGCTTTGAAACAATCAAGTATCATCACAGTTGATGCTAAACATCAACTGTGATGATACTTGATTTGATCCAGTATGTCCTGCACCCACAGGGTTTTTGTTGCCTTGGGTTTGTGAATTCTTTGTGAATGTGATTTTGGGTTTGTGGTTTTATTGTTATTCCAATGTTTGATGTTTTTATTTCTTTATTCTGTTTTTCTCGTAATTTCAAGCTTTATTTCCTATAAAAACGTTGAGTGTTTCCTCCCAGAAACATAACCAGATGGCGTCTAACGAGACGACTCTGGATAGCATTGCCTCCAATAACACCGTTGTCATTTTTGACCAGCATATGTCCACATAGTAAACACACGTGAGTTCTTCTTCACTCACCTTTTTCTCACTGTGTTTATACACCACTCTGTATTTAATCATCATCATCTCTGATGATTATTCATCGCTGGCTCTCTTCCACAGTGTGTGCTTGTCCTGTCTTTTTTCTCTTACCCCCAACTGGTCGTGGCAGATAGCCGCCGGTCCCTGAGGATGGCTCTGCCAGATAATTCTTCCCGTTAAAGGGAGCTTTATTTCTTCCCACTGTCATCTGATGGGGTTTTCTCTCTCTCTCATTTTTGGCTCTATGTAAAGCACCTTGAGGTGATTAGTGATGGGATTTCCGGCTCTTTTTAGAGAACCGGCTCTTTCGGCTCGGCTCACTAAAAAGAACCGACTCTTTCGACTCTCAACCGGCTCTTCAGGTTGTTTTCTTGCTTTAATTAATTTGTTATTAACAACAATATAAAATTATGCACAAAAGGAATTACTCATTTTTTTAATGTGGTTTTATTTATATATGTTTATATATAAATACATACAGTGGCCCCTAGAAACAAAACACATACAAACTCCAAAACACATTTCTAGCGTTAACTGAACTTCCAAAACAGAGCTACCTAGATCACTTAAATTACACAATTGAAAGCATTTGTGTATTGTTTTTGTATTTATACACAAGCACTCATATATATTCAAATAATTAAAAAAAAAAAGTTCATTTACCTGTTACTATCACACACCAAATCCAGTTGTTGGTACTTCCTGGCTTGTGTAGCCACTAGGTAACAAAAGCTCAACACTGCGCCCGAGCATCTTGGAGCACTTCTGTTGTGTTTTGGAGTTTTTACGTGCTCTGCCTCTAGGGGCCACCGTAAATATACTTTTATTTATTAACTCCAAATAAAATGTAATAAATAAATCGTATAATACAAAGAACAACTATTTACATTTCAACTTTTAACTATTTAAATTTTCAGCTTTTTCCTTTTAAACAAATTTAAAGTGAAACAACACAAAACACTGCAAACCACAACACAATTTAATATAAATTAAAATATGAAAACAAAAAGAAGGTGCACATTCTCTGTCATAAACTTTCTGAATCCTTTATCATCTGCAACTGAAAATAGTTGTGGATGATTACTATACCTTTCTAATGTGACGTTGTTGTCCCTGGCTCTCTTTCTCTCTGTTTCCCTCCCGCTCTGTTCCTGTGCTACTGCGAGTGTAACTACCACCCCTCTCCCCTCTGCTCAGCGCAAAGCACAAGGCTCGCGTGCGGAGTGAAGCGGGAAAAAAGTGTGAGAGAGAGGGTGAGAGAAAGGAAAAAAAACCACGGCTCCCAATATGGAGCCGGCTCTCGTAGTTCACTTCAAAGAGTCGGCTCTAAGAGCCGTTTCGTTCGCGACCGACACATCACTAGAGGTGATTGCTGTTGTGTTTTGGGGACTATATAAATAGAATAGAATTCAATCCAGCTAAATTCAGCTGGAGGGCAAGGCAAATAGATAAAGTCAAAAGCTGTTTAATAAAGCAGCTCACCAAAATAAAGTGCCCACTTTAAACTACATAATATAGACTAAACAGTGAACACTACATATAGTATATCCATTACAGCATGTGATATTTGCTACTCCTTTTCAAAGTTTCCATGCTACCATTAAAAATGGAGATATGATAATATGATATAAATGTGACCATTACAACCTATCACTTAAAAAAAAACATTAGAGAAGACCTTAATTTTGGTCTTTTCTAAAATATACAGTCTTTTAATTGAGCAAAGTACATTTCAGAGACCTTATTTAGCAGTATTGAATCATGTGCTGCTTCTCTCCCACATACTCCTACATTTGTATGTTTCCTCATTTCTGCCTCTTCCTAAGAGCAGTGATGCCTTTTATTTTGTTCCTGTATGTATGAGTGTGTATACAAAATGTGTCTTTGTATCAGCACAGTGACGAGATAACATTGATCCTTCCATTATTTGTTTTGGTCTTTCTTCACATTTCCTAGAGCCACATGACTCTGCTCTTCCTTCCTTCAGTGTGCCACTGAAGTGTGATAACTATCTGGTCCATCCTATTTCTGTTTCCAAAACAAGCTCCCTAAACCTGTCCAGCTGTCATTTTCTCAGGTGGGTTGATATGCTTTTTTCTGTTTCTTCATCTCACTGAAATTATGCTGCATGGGATGGAAGGCATATTATCTGTGCTTCCCACATCCCTCAGTTCCACCTCATTTCTATCCACAAACTGTGCTGTCATTTATTGTGACTCCATAGCAGACAGCTCTGTGCACACAATTGTTAAACAATTTTCTGTGGACAGAAAACTGGGAAGAACATACATCACCTCCTGATCCATTTGGATTTTTTTCTGCTTAATAAATATTGAACAGAGTATAGGATGAGGTTTATAACAATAAAAAGATCCAAGTGAAAGAAAGAGTCAGCAAAGCAGTGTTCAAAATTAAGCTTTTAAATATATATATATATATATATATATATATATATATATATATATATATATATATATATATACACACACACAACAGCAAACAAAAGATGGCAGCTAACCAAAAGCGCTGGTAACACAAACGAAGGTTAACAAATGATCTAACGAAAAACATTTCTGCTAATAGAAGCCAAGAACTGCTCATTAGCAGCTCCATGCACGATGCAAAACACACTACCAAAGCTCACCACACTACTGTGCACCAATACCAACAACTTTTTTCTCTTTTCACAAGAAAAGAGCTATAAAAAAAAAAACAAGTGGCGTCGCACACTGTTACAGCGGCTTACAGCTCTCCATCTCAGAACTCCTTTATTTTGTTTAGTTTGTGCTTCCTTCATGTTTCTTGTGCACTATTGGTTTTGCTTTAAACATTCACTACACCCGCCAGGACCTCATAGACATCAGTGACCAGCATCAGACATTTGTTTCGTGGGACTTTCATAACATGCACAATCCCAGATTACATAGCGAGACCACCGGGCTCTCTGTGGATTGTTATCAGGACTAGGTGGTGGCGCAGACGGAGGAGGGAGAGGAAACAAAAGTGGGGCCGCAGGTCTGGTGTCTTGTTGAGGCTAAAAAATCAACCACACAAGCCAAGCCTATGTCTCTAAAATGCCAGATCCCTTGTGCATAAAACGGATGGCCTGGAATTACAACTAGTGGGAAATCGCTATGTTCTTGACTGCTGTGCCTTGATCATCACTGAAATCTGGCTTCATCTGGGAATACCTGATGCTAGCATGCAGCGAGCACTCTGCTCTGCTGGGACAGGACAAAGGACTCCGGTAAGAGAAAATGTCCCACCGTTTTCTTAGTCCTCGTGATAATGCTGGAGTCATTTCTTCACCAAGTATTTGTGATGATTTTCTTCCATTTTTTTAACAAGGTTCTATTTATTAGGGCTCTTGTCTCATCGACTGCTGCCTCAGATCCTAGTCTTTCTCGTATGTGCTCAGCTGTCTCAGAGCAGTTTGATCCCGTCTCCCTTAATGACTTGACTGTGTAGTTTGTAACCTAAGATCGTCACACTGCCCCTCTGATTGTCTCCCCCCAAGCTTGATTAAAAACAGTTTTAATACTGTTGGGCCTTTTATCCTGAGATTAATTAATACGTCCCTTGCTACAAGCTGTGACCCATCATGTTTTAAACAAGCTATAGTTCAGCCTTGTTTTTAAAAAGACAACCTGGACCCAGCTGTTCTGTACAATTATTGGCCAATCTCAAAGCTTCCTTTTCTGCCTAAAGTTCTGGAGAAAGTGGTCTACTTCCAGTTGCAGGCCCACCTTGATTTTAACAAGATCTCTGGTTTAAAATCACTGCGTAGCACTGAGATGGCACTTTTAAGGATTTTTAATGACATTCTTTTAACTCAGGTTGTCAGGAGGGTCTTTTTGCGTTAATATGGGCCCCCATAGCTCCAAAATAGCCCCTCTTAAATACGGTGTACATCAAGGCTCTATTTTGGGTCCTGCCCAGTTCTCACTGTATTTGTTGCCATTGGGTTCCATCTTTTTGCAGTACAACATTTCATTCCACTGTTTTGCTTATGATTTGCAGATTTATCTGCCTTTAAAAGCAGGGTCAGACCATGCCCAGCTCTTATTAAGCTGCCTTGATGACATCAAACAGTGGATGTCCTTAAATTTTCTAAAGCTAAATGAAAATAAAACTCAAGTTGTCATTTTCTGCAATTTTGTCAATAATCATGTCGACAGCACTCTGGGCCGCCTTTCCTTCTATTGTAAAAGACATGTAAAATGCTTACCTTGATGGTTCTTTTAAATTGAATAAGCAGGGGAGTGCAGTAGTCTTCGAACACGTCATTCACCTTTTCCTTACTTGCAGACTGGACTACTGCAATTCATTGTATTTTGGTCTCGACCAGGCCTCCATTCATCGTCTTCAGATGGTCCAAAATGCAGCTGCTCACCTGCTAACTGGTACCAAGCGGAGAGAGCATATAACCCCAGTTTTAGCTTCTCTACACTGTCTCCTACAGGATCCAATTTAAACTTTTACTTTTTGTTTTTAAGTCACTTAACGCCCCTTCTTACCTGTCTGAGCTCCTTTCAGTTTATGCTCCAGGAAAAACCATGAGGTTTAGCTCAAAATTAATGCTATCCACACGGAGTAATCTCAAATCTTGTGGTGAAAGAGCCTTCTGTGTCGCAGGTCCCAGACCTTGGAATAGTCTTCCCCTAAATATTAGATCTGCACAAACACTCGATCAATTCAAATCACTACTAAAAACACATTTTTATGCCCTGGCTTTTATCACACTATGAGCCAAGCATTTTGGTCTTATTTAATAGTCTTAGTTATTGTTTTAATTATTTTATTGTCCTATTATCGTATTATATTGTTATTATTGTTTTACATTGTTTCTTTTTAATGGCATTTTTATAATGTTAAGTACTTTGTGCAGCATCGTCTGTCTGGAAATGTGCTATATAAATAAATTGGACCTTGACTTTGACCTTGACCAGGGGAGAGAACACTCCAGATCACTCCAGATTACCTCCTTACTATTTTAGATAGCAAGGAGCAGATGACTGAGTTTAACTCCACCAAGGGCTTGTGACGTAAGTCTGAAGGCTAGACCGTCCAATTTCAATCGCACACTTCTGGCTGCCTACCTGCCTTTAGGCTGGACAATAATAACAATGACATTTAACATATTTCTTCCGATAAATAAACACTGTAAAATTCATGTTTTTTGTATGTACACGTCACTGTGTTTATGACACACAGAAAGGTGAAACATATACAACTCTGAACTGATGAAAGCACCACTTTCAGAGTCTGAATTCAACTATTAAGTTGCTGTTCCCCATTCCCACATGGCACATCTAATGTTAGCTAACACATACTTATACATTTCCCATATTTTTGTGAAAAATGCAAACCAACATCACCTCCATAAGTCTCTAAAAATGTACTATTACCAACTTTATATATTATGTTAGGAAAAAACACTTTTCACGTACACTGTAGTAAACTTTATTTTGTTCAGAGTGAGCTCCTGAGCTTGGATTGTTGGTCAGTTTGGATTGTTGAATTCACTCACCCCTGCTATGTTGTATCAAACAGCGTGGGTTTTGTGATTTTAACATTGCTAAAGTGTGCTATGTTACATTAAGATCTTAAAAACATGTTCAAATCATAAATCCGATATTTTCCTAAGCTTAGTCTAAAGGTTTAGTTGTTTATGCTTTACTATATCTTAACTATAACTTAATACATTGCTATAACCAGAATCTTTCCCTGAGGAACATCAGCAGTGAGAAACAGCAACAGAAACCATAACCCACATAGCAGCTATATGAACCTAAAAATGCAGTAGGCAAAATAAACTAGTAGAAATTATATTAATACTCAGAAAGATTGGCAAAATTAAAATGGTTTAATTACAGGTCTTTAATATTTTTAAAATAAATTTGCCATTGCACTAAAGTTAATTTAAGGTTTTCACCTAGAGATAAACACTGTGCTACAAAAAAATCTAAATACATTCTGAACAATGTTGAGGCTAAAAAGGGAAACTGTCAGGCCCAGATCAGTAAGAATACTGGATCTAACAAAGCTATTCTGATGACTTAGTCTCTTCATCTCTTGATCATTCCTTTGTTTTGCTCTTCCTTCTTATCCCTTTCTTCTATCTGCTCTTTGCCAATACACTAAAACCCCTGAAGGGAAGCTTCCAAATAAAATCCCCTGCAATATATTAAAATTTCTTACACTGCCAGAGTCTTTCAGCAAAGCTGCATAAAGTTCTGTTCTGGTTTATGTTGTGGAACATGTACCGCTTTGCAGACTCTGGGCAGCATCAATGCAGCTTGCATATATGAAAGGGTCAGCTGAGTCAAGTAACAACGAATACTAATAGTGAAATTAGAAAACAGATCTAACTCCAGAGCAGAATGACTGCATTAAGCTAAAAGAGGGGCCCTTGAGGCAAGATGAACTGTTATCCCCTAATATCCCCAGATCAACAACAATAACAAGTTGTGGTGGCAGGGTGTAGTTTTAGATAAAAATCAGAATACTTTATTAATCCCTGAGGAAATGATGTGGTCACAGTTGCTCCAAGACAGTAAGAACAGTAACTAACCAAATGAAAGCAACAATGGAACTTCAGAAACCTGGTGTTTTATTTTGAAATAAAATATAACATATTGATTAATATTGACATGCAGTAACTGTTACAGCGGTTTATTTTATTTTGATTCATTTCATAAACTGAAATCAGTCATTGTCTTATATCATTTTTTTCATACTTAAAAAAACAAATTTTTGAGTATTTAGAGAAGTGAAAACGTTGCTCTGTACAGCACCAGTATTGTTGGCCTAACATGTCGGCCTGCCTTTCAAACTTCAAGTAGATGCCAGCTATGTGGGGGGCTTTGTCCTCTTACAGGAGAACGAAGAGGGAATAGATTGTATAGATAGGCAGATTGTACAGTAAGCTTCTTTTTAAAGAAATTATTCTGTCAATGAAAAAATGCTGGCACTGGTGTGAGCTCTATAACATTTTGACATTTATGGGGGCGATCGTGGCTCAAGAGTAATCGGAAGGTTGCCGGTTCGAGCCCCGGCTTGGACAGTCTCGGTCGTTGTGTCCTTGGGCAAGACACTTCACCCGTTGCCTACTGGTGGTGGTCAGAGGGCCCGGTGGCGCCAGAGTCCGGCAGCCTCGCCTCTGTCAGTGCACCCCAGGGTGGCTGTGGTTACATTGTAGCTGCCATCACCAATGTGTGAATGTGTGGATGACAGGTTGTGTAAGCGCTTTAGGGTCCTTAGGGACTAGAAAAGCGCTATACAAATACAGGCCATGTTTGCTCTGGAGCGCTCCCACTCATTGTTTACCTTAAATTACTTCTTCCGGTACCAGGGTTGTGAAGGTGGACTCAATATTTACATGGTAGGCGGGTGTGACTAAAGTGCTTGACCTGCCCTGCTTTGTCATCTCTGGGTTCCATATTTCTTTGTCGTCACTGGCCACCAGCCGAGCCTCCAGAGAAGCCTCATGTCTTGGAGGCTTCGGACACTGAGGCCACCTGAGGTTTCCTCTCTTCCCCGCGTTCCAGTTTGGTTTCACATCTTCCTCTGGCCAACATTTGTAAAAGTCTGTCCACCATCAGTAGCAAAGCATGCCAAGATCAGTCTAGAATGATAAGTATTCTTCTATTATGTTTCCTATTTCACTGCTGAATAAGTCAGTCATCAAAGGCATCTGTTCCTAAAAGAATTGACAATATGAATTGGAATATGTCACAACTTATTAGGTTTGATTTCATCTAGGTGTGTTTTGATTATTTGGACTGTGTGAAAACCATAAACTAAAAAAAATGATAACTTGTCAGTAGAGGAGGGGAATCAAAGTGAAATTGAATTGGTTTTACACACAACTTCTAGAAAACAGGAAGTGCTTTTACCCCCCTCCTGGCAGACCCTCTCATATATGCTAGCTATGGTTGTTAACAGCTATCATGTCAAACCTGCTACATGGGGCTTTTAAGGAGAGAAGGTTACAGTGCTGTGGATTTATGAAAGAGAACAGACCTAAAAGTGTTTTAATATTTGATGGTTTTGACAGGACATGAGGAGCTGCAGGCAGCATCTGATAATCTTTCTGTTTCTGGCTCAGGAATCAGCCTTTAGGGTTGTTCTGAAGCCCACCTGCTCTGCTTACACATTAATGCTCCTATAACAACAACAACAACAACAACAAATAAACCCAAAAACAAAACCAGCAATTAAATGCCAATCCACACAAAACAATTAAACCAAAAAGAAGGCCATATCTCAGAAGTAAATGGTTGCGTCTTATTTTGAAGCCTGCGCTGTCTCGGTCGATAGCAGGGTCTCAAGTGCAGAGCAGGTTGACGTTCCCAAACAGTTTATTTACAACACCAGTGCAGAATATATACACTGAGGGGGGAAATCCGGGGCTCCAAAGGTCCTAGGGAAAACTCTCTCACACTTGTTCCCATCTCCACATCCAAACACACATGTCCATGCAGCAGGAGGGTCACAGGTCCGGGTAGGAAAACTATCACATAGGAGAAGGGAATTACTCAAAGTCACAAAATACACAAGCATAGATTCACGGGAGCTGACGGGATCACTAACGTGTCTTGCACAATCATCCAGAGATGAGAAGATCAACATTTTACACCATGTGCATCATATGAGGACAGAAATCCGGTCTTGAGACCTCCTTTCTAGTAGGATTCTGCTTCTAAATGGAACCGTGGGTATCTTAGCAGGCACCACAGGCTGCAAGGTCTCAGACAATTATTCAGGCATCTGTGATTGGCTGCACATGGTGTAAGGTCACAAAATGCAACACATTTGGCTACATAAGTCTGTGCATCACTGTAGGGTTACATAATTGGCTCAACAGGCGGCCAAGATCACTACAGGCAGAGGGATGTGCCAGTGGAGTCTGAGAAGTGGGTACAGATCTCTTTTTCATTCAACAAATCCACAAAATAAATATCAAAAGATATAAATTATCCTTAAAACCTTAATCGGGAATCTAGTTCCTTCTGTGTGAAGAAATGACCTGTATACCTATATTTTAATGATAAAATAAAGTGTCTCCTGCCATTTTGATTCACACTTTGGTTTACCTTATCTCGTATGTCTGTGAATGTTCTCAGTCATCCAGGTCATTGTAGTTTAAGGAGCTTGGAAAGAAAAGCGTCTGGACTTCTTTAAGTTGCTTGAAGACGTTTCACCTCTCATCCGAGAAGCTTCTTCAGTTCTAAGGTCAAATGGTGACGATCAGACACCAGCTAGGGAGGATAAGAAAGACAGACGCAACAACATTGTCATCCCCTATCAATGTTCCCTCTAATTTTTCATGTGTCAGAGCGAACACACAAACTCCCTGAGCAGTCCCTTGGACCACTGTGTAGTGATGTTAGATTCGTGAACGAATCGTTCAATACTCGAGAATCACTTTACTGACTCGTGAATCATGATTCACAAGCACAACTGACTCAATGACTCATCCCTGTTGCTGTTAGCAAACTAATTTCATTAGTAGAAATATATCAAGCTTATAATTAAAATTGGGGGGGGGGGGGGGGGGGGGGAAACAACCAGTTCTTAACAGAAACATTTCTGCTCTGAACTGGAAGAAAAAACCCTGAGTAGAAGCTCACATCAAGAAAATAGCTCCTCAGTTCACAGTAGCATCACTCTGTAACATGCTAACAGCACATTTGAGTTACTCACCCCCTCCCTTGCGATTCACTTTGGTGAGTGACTCATTAAAACTCGATTCAGTAAAAAGAATCGAATTTATCATTAGGGCTGGGTATCGTCACTGATTTCTAGAATCGATTCAATTCCGATTCACAAGGTCCCGAATCGATTTGATCCACGATTCGATTTAATTGATTCGATTCGATTCAATTCGATTTGAATCTGGGAAATTTTGACAGTCAGAAATATTATAATTCAGATCAGTACATTTACATATTTTTGTATCTATAAAAAGGAAGCTGACACTTTCCAGACTTTATCAAAGGTGTGAGCATCACAGCAGATGCCTTTGTGTCAAAGTAGCTGAAGATAAAACACAGAAAAACATGAAGGTTCTCCTGGCCTGGGATTTTATAAAAATATTCTGCAGTAGATCAAAAACAAAAGAAAACCATTAATCAACATATGAACATTACTTCTGAAGTTACAGCAGTTTTATTACAGACACAGCTGAGCGTTTTGCATCTTGAAATTTGTTCAGTATTGAACGGCAGAAATTAGGTTTTCTTTTCGGAAGTATGTAAAACGAAAAAAAAAAAAAAAAACGTCGGCCGACAGCGCTGTAAACAACGGTAGACTGGTGCATAACAAGCAAGCGAATAATGCAGAAAACAGACAGACAGGGAGAGAGAGACAGAGAGAGACAGAGAGAGAGAGAGCTGTACATGAAGTGTGATTTTATCATGGTCAAAGCAAAACAGCAAAAGTAAGAGGGAATTCATGACGATGTTTATGTGAAGCGTAGTTTGGATCTTCTTTTGCTGCTGGTTCGGTCAGTGTTGTTTGGAGAGACATCAAACTAACAGCTTTATGATCAGCGCAAAAAGGGCGTAAACACACAACGCGGACCCGCGGATCAGAATCAGCAAGCTGTCGGCTTTCAGCCCCGACCGTCAGCTGAGAAAGGCGACATCTCACTGATTAAACATCTCAATAGAAGACTCTTCCCATGAACATTCCCTACTGCCAATTTCTGCTTTGGAAAAATCAGGAGACACTGTTTAATGTCACTTTTCAAAATAATTTCCAATTCTTGTTTTATAATATTTAACTTTCCAAATATCCATTTCCTACAATGCTCTTAAGGAAGTAACATGTTTATTTATAAAATAATAAGGAGACTAGGAATGCTCCAATACTACCTTGGCATCATTTCTTAGCATAACAAAGGCTTCTCATTTTATCAGTCCAGTAATTTGTTTTATCATTCCACTATGGATTCTAGTTTTCAGGCACATTTGCACAATTTGACACCAAATTGCATTTGTTCAAATACATATGACATCAGCACCAGTTTCCAGCTTACAAGATCAGACTGCATTTAACAGAATACGCTGCAGTGGAGGGGAAAAAACAAACAAAAAAAACAGACATGATGGACAGTGGCAGACCATGATGTCATGATTTGGCTGACTCCTACCCAGACAGAGACGAGAACATTACTGCAGATTTTACACAAAGTGTGAGACCAATAAGAACTGTATTTGAGGTCTTATAACACACTTTTGAAACAGCAAGCAATCAAACTATAGCTTTAAGCCCTCTACTGCATTACCCATCACCCACGCTGTTATGCTGGACTGGAGTGTATGAACTGTGAAATATGAATGGCCACTGCTTTCCAAAACACCTGCTGGTCTAACCGTCTGTCTCATCTACTCTACGCCTTCTTATAGGCCTCATTCACTGTTCATCTTCAGTTGTAGCCATCCTTTACTTAGCTCACAATTTGAAAATGCAGCATTTCAGAAGTTTCTAATTGGATTTCATTTATGTCAGAATTAACATAACATGTAGTATTAATTCAGGATGTAACCATATCAATACCCAATTCTTTTTTTTTCTTTTTTTGCCGGTCCTGATTGGTTCTTTAGCCATCAGAATTGTTGTCTGAGGGCCAAGAACAATGACCAACGGATTTACTTTACCAAGTAGATCATCACAGCCGTATTGGTCTATTTGAGGTGAGGAGTGACAGTGAGAGAAGGGACTTAAAAAAAGAAAACAATCACCACGATCACCTGTTGAGAGAAAAAAAGAGAAAACTAGCAAAAAGAGAGCAACACAATACACACAACATCATTGCAATAATCTAAATAAGTGTATTGAATTTCAGGAGCGGGACCACTCCTCTTTCACGCCCCTAAAAGCCCCCCTTCACCAATACCTGCTGTTATCATTTTTATGCGAACACCCCTCATCAAAATTCTAAGAGCTTGATTCCTACTTGTTGTGTGCCCACCTTATTACTGAATTAGCACTCTGAATTAAATCAGGACATAAAGCACGGTCTTTATCTTGCTTTATTGAATACTGTCGATCTGACAACTAGCCACTTAACGAGGCCTCCTTCGAACAACAACATCCGGTTCAAAAGTCATCACAATAAGACATAGCCATAAATCAATACATGACATCCCCCTTTTCCTTAGACTCAAACTTTAGTCGTAATAACTTTGATGTCTTTTTTTTTCCAATATTGAACATTCTTTCTTGTCTTATTTTCTAACGGTTATATTTTCTAACTGTCTCACCACACATGTACCTTTTTTTTTTTTCAATATATACATGTCGACATACACATATGAACTTGAAACTTGCCAGTTTTAAGTTGCCTCTTCACCTTAACATATTATAGTTCATTTCACCAAAAAAATCACGAAACCTCTCAGGTATCTTTTTAGCCCTCTGTGATCTACTTGGTCTCTCTGGCCCCTGGGAGCCCTCTTGTGGTGTTAGAGTGAAGGTGTCAGTCTTTGTGGGTGTTTCACCTTCCTCCCTTTCAGGTATTGTGTTTTGTTCCTTCTCTGGTCTCATTTGTCTCGTATTTCTTCACATGTGTGGTATTCCGTTGATAGCGAGCTCCTGTTGGTGATTCAATAATGACTTGGTTTCCAGTTCTGTTTACAACTTTGTGTGGTGTTGCGTTGAATGGTGTTGTAAACTTGTCCACTTTGTCTTGTTGAACCAGCACTGGGTCTCCCGTGTCAACTTTTGAATACTCAGCTCCCCTTAGTTCATCAGCATAAATCTTTGATTTTCCTTTCTGTTCAGCGTCTCTGTCACGCACGTCCAACTCCATTGTTTTTGCCTCACTGATGTTCGGTAACTTTCCTCTCATTTTGCGGTTGAACAGGAGTTTTGATGGACTTTTGCCCGTGGTTGGATGTTCAATGCTGCGATAAACTGTTACATATTTTCTTAGCTCTCGCTTCCAATCAAGTCCTTCGGCTGGTGCGATCCTGATTCTTTTCATCAATGATGCATTTTGCCGTTCCACTTCTCCATTTGCTTGAGCCCATTTTGGTGTAGTTCTTATATGTTTGATTCCATTAGTTTCACAATATTCTCTGAACAGCTCAGATTTGAACTGTGGGCCGTTATCAGATTTGATGGTAACTGGTAGCCCATGTCTGCTAAATACACAGTCAATAGAGTCAATGACTTTTTCAGCAGTTGTAGATGACATTACATCATACTCATAGTACTGACTGTAGTAATCTATCAGTACAAGTATTGAGTGGTTTGAAGGTAGCGGTCCCAGTAAGTCTACTGCCACATCTCGCCATGGTCCATCCGGTAAAAGTGTGTCTTGTATTTTTCTGCAGCTTTGTCCATCCCTGGTCACCAAACTTTTGTTCTGAGATGCTGTTTGGTTCCAACAATTCCTAAATGTCCTTCATGAGCTAGTGAAAGTGCTTGAGCTCTGAGGTTTTCTGGCAATACAATGCGAGTTCCCCGCAAAACTATGTAGCCGATGACACACAGTTCATTTGCAATGGGTGCATATGTTTTGCATTTTTCAAAGTGTCCGTTTTCAATAGCTCTTCGCACTTCTGTTAATTCTGAGTCTGGAGCAGAGGCTTCTTCAACCTCTCTTGTTGTGAGTGCTTTTGGAGTAGCATTAACTGCAACAAATCTCACATATTCTTCAGATTCATGCTTATGTATCTCTTTTGACGTGGTGTCAGACAGCAGTCTTGACAGTGAATCCGTAATGTTTTGTTTTCCCGCAATGTGCATTACTTTAAAGTCATATGGTTGCAGTCTGAGAACCCATCTTTCTATGCGTGCACAAGGTTTAGATCTCTGGCTGTATATGACCTCTAATGGCTTGTGGTCTGTGATGAGGTCAAACTTCCTGCCATACACATATGGATGTAGTCTCTCACATGCCCATACCAGTGCTAGGGCTTCTCTTTCTGTTTGAGCCTGGTTCTGCCGGAGGTTTCTTCCTGTTAAAAGGGAGTTTTTCCTTCCCACTGTCGCCAAAGTGCTTGCTCATAGGGGGTCATATGATTGTTGGGCTTTTCTCTGTATCTATGAAGCGCCTTGAGGCGACATTTGTTGTGATTTGGCGCTATATAAATAAAATTGAATTGAATTGAATTGAGAATATCTTCGCTCACAGTCTGTTAAACTCCAACTTACGTAGCACACTGGTACCTCTTCTCCGTTCTGTATTTGTATTAGCACTGCGCCCAAGCCTACAGGGCTTGCATCTGCTATGACTGTGGTTGGGGCTTCTTTGTCAAAATAGGCTAGGGTACCTGCTCTGGCTAACTCAGTCTTTAGTCTTTCAAATGCTTGCTTTTGTTCTTTTCGAGTTAAACATCTAAGTGGTTCAGAGAGTGTAGCAAACTGTGGTATGAACCTGCTACTGAAGCCTACCAGTCCAAGAAAGCTTCTCCCCTCAGTAGCATTCTTCGGTTCTCGGGCTTCCACCACAGCTCTCACTCTTTCGTCAGTTGGGCCGATGCCTTTCTGTGTCAGCAGTATTCCCATGAACACGAGTCTGTCCATGTTGAACTGACACTTCTCTGAGTTTAGTGTCAGGCCACAGTCAGAGAGTCTCTTCATCACAGCATGCAGGCGCTTATCATGGGTTTCTTGGTCTGGCGCGTGTATGATTACATCATCTGAAATGTTCTCAACTCCTTCAATGCCAGCTAGTGCATTGGCGATCTCATGCTGATATTGCTTACTAGCTGATGAGACTCCAAATATTAGCCTTTTGTACCGGTATACTCCGTTGTGCACTGCAAATGTAGTTATCTCTCTTGACTCCGGGGTAAGCTCTAGCTGATGGTATCCCCACTTGAGATCGAGTTTGGTGAAGATTGCAGAGCCGTTTAGTCCTTGCAAGATTTCATTCACAGTGGGTATGGTGTATCTTTCCCTGATTATTGCCTCATTTGCTTTTCTCATGTCTAAGCACATTCTGATATCTTTGTCACATTTCTTTGGGCGTACCACTACAGGATTTACCCAAGGTGTAAATGGCCTGTATTTGTATAGCACTTTTATTAGTCCCCTAGGGACCCCTAAGCGCTTTACACACCCAGTCATCCACACATTCACACACTGGTGGAGGCAAGCTACAGTTGTAGCCACAGCTGCCCTGGGGCAGACTGACAGAAGCGATATTATAGAACGTGTAGGTCCTTCTACACGTTCTATAATGTCCATGTCGATTAGTTCATTGATCTTTTTCTCCACTGCATCCCTCAAATGATTGTTGCACAGTCTCACCTGGTGTTTGGGACAATTTGTGGAAAGTTTGGCGTGCGTATGCTGCATTCACTTGAGGAACACATCAGTTCCGTGTAGCAGGCGAACGGTTGAATACCCGACTTTTCAAACTAGCTAGTTTTCGCTAACACCGTGCCGCAGCTGGGTCTACTTCTCACAATAACAAATCCAGTTCCATGTCATCCTCGTCGCCATTGTTGTGTGCCCACCTTATTACTGAATTAGGCAGAGCACTCTGAATTAAACCAGGACATAAAGCACGGTCTTTATCTTGCTTTATTGAATACTGTCGATCGGCCCATAAAAACGAAAAATCACGAGCAGCCCACCGGGCAAATGATGCCCGATGGCCAGTCCACCCTGTCGGTTGTCTTTGTACTATCAGAATAATGATTACAGTTTCAATCATTTTTAAATTAGGGGAGACCGGGGATAGTTGTAACGTGGGTCAGTTGTAACACTTCCAATTTCTTCAATCAGGGCTAAGTTTCAAATGATGTGATTCATCCTGTACATGTCCAATTCAGTTCTGCTATCACATGTGAAAAATAAGCACATTTTGTCAAACACAGACAATTTAACACGAAAAAAAGTAATTTGTATGCCAAAAAGTAAGTTTTTCTACTTTATTTCAATTTCTAATAGCATTATCTGCTTTGCAGTTAAACTCATCAAACTTAAATTATGTTATTTGTATGTCTATGGGGATATATTCTGTGTAGGTCTTTAGTGCTAATGTTTTAGCCGTTGGCTGTAATGTTAGCTAGTTCATGGCTATAGGAGTCTGGGTCAGTTGTAACAGCAACAGTCTGGGTTAGTTGTAACAATAATGCAGATGTTACAACTCACCGCACTATTACTTTAACTTATATTAAACAAGTTGGGGCAACGACAGCAGAGAGAGGTTCACTGGTCACCTTTGTATATGCGGTTAATGCCATTGGCAACACAATTCCTCCACTGTTTGTGTTCCCACACATACGTTATGCAGACCACTGTGTCAGAGATGGACCAGTAGGAAGTATTGGTAGTGGAAATAAATCAAGATGGGTGCAAGAAACAGATTTTCTGATTTTTCTGAAGCACTTTGCAAACCACACCAAGGTAAGCCATGAAAAAAAGTAATGGAATTGCGATGCTGGTGAACAACTACATTTTTTTCAAGGGCGACCGTGGCTCAGGGGGTTGGGAAGCATATCTGTAACCGGAAGGTTGCCGGTTCAATCCCTGGGCTCTCTGTTCTGGTCGTTGTGTCCTTGGGCAAGACACTTTCCCCTACCGCCTACTGGTGTTGGCCAGAGGGGCCGATGGCGCTTCTGGCCAACATGGCAGCCTCGCCTCTGTCAGTCTGCCCAGGGCAGTTGTGGCTACAACTGTAGCTGCCTCCACCAGTGTGTGAATGTGAGAGTGAATGAATAGTGGCATTGTAAAGCGCTTTGGGTGCCTTGAAAAGTGCTATATAAATCCAATCCATTATTATTATTATTATTTTCAGCTTCATTGTTATGTTCAAAAGTTGGTGCAAGAGTTGTAGGTTATAATGCCCACTGAGCCAATGAGGCCAAAATCAAGGAAGACCAACCAAAATTAATGAAATATTCAGTTGCAGAAAATTCCATAATTTGTCTTTTTTGGGGGGTTGGAATATGTTCAAAAGCTCGATTTCTCCATTCTGTCACACACATACACACAGCTACATAAATGGCTCTAAGTGCATTCATGTGTTGAATAAAAAAGATTACATGTTAGGATTTTGTCAGTACCCTTATTTCATTGTGTTACATTTCACCCCAGGATATGTTACAACTAACCCAGACTATGGGGTTAATTGTAACATTTCACTCTTTGTGTTTGAGACCATACCATGCAATGGGTAATTGTGCTGCAGAGAAAATAGCTGCACTATGTAATAGCAGAGACATGTAAATACTTTGCATTACATTTTGAATCCACTACCTTAAAAGAGCTCTAATTTACAGACAGAAATGTCAAAAATGTTACAACTATCCCAGGTCTCCCCTACACATATGTTTCATATGCAGTGGGAGCAGGTGGACTGAAAGACACAACTCTGGTGTAAAAGTCCACATCTTTATTTATCATACATCAATGTAAATGCTCAATGCAGGGGTCTCCTTGTGGTGATGTCAGAGATCAGGTGACACTGGTGAGTACACTAATCCCTTCTGTCAGCAGGATTCTCTCCAAAAGATCTCCTCAACTTTCCAGACCGGAGTATCTGCACAAAGAAGAAGCTGCTGAACAGAGAGCAGAAACTGCACTGCAGAACACAGGACCTGGACTTTTCGTTGCACTTACAGTCTGTATTGTGCTTTTTCTTCTTCATATAGATCCTCAAATCTGTGTCAATGATGCACTCATTTACTCACGTGGCACAGTAACAATATCTGCATTAACACAGGGACGTCTCGTGGTCTGACCGTAAATACATTTTGGTGTTCTTCTGCACATCGTACAGGTCAGCTGTTACACGCAGATTCCAGGCTTTTATGGTGGAATAAGAAAAAACGCAACATCCAGACTGTAACTGGCAGTGAAAAGCACAACATGTTTGTAGTTCCATTGTTGATACAACCTAAACGTGTGAATCTTAAAATGTACAGTCCTGCTTCGTGGGTTTAAAATTGACTCCTGTGGATTGGAGGTGATCGACTACATGCACGTTCAGCCTGTAGCTGACCAGCCGTGATCGTATAGTGGTTAGTACTCTGCGTTGTGGCCGCAGCAACCCCGGTTCGAATCCGGGTCACGGCATTGAGACGAAGCTTTCAAAGAAAATATAGCAGATGAAGTGGAACAAGAATGAGGGTGAAATGGTGATTCTCCTGTCTGAAATCTGCACGAGAGATGAGACAAAAGCAGATACATGACTAGGGATGGGTATCGTGCCGAAACGGTGCCGGTGCTTAAACGGTGCTCAAACCGGTGTTAAAGAATGGAGAACACAAAATTGGTCCAAAAACCTCTCATGTTCAGCTGTTTTTTTGTAAAAAGATAACAATGTTAGCCTTTTCTGCAGCTATGGGGCATATATGGTATCACTCTTGGCTGGAAGCAGCTTAAACAATGGAAAAAACACAAACTTTGTCCAAAAACCTCTCATGTTTAACTGTTTTCCACTTTTTCTTTGGTCATTTTAGCCTTTTTGGCCAGGGTGAAGGGAGTATCTGCCATCAAACAAGAAGACAGCTGCATGTAGCTATGATGATGTTTGCTAGTTCACCTTACATGCATTAATGTAATAACGTGGTTAGCCTACTCAACGTAAATTACACACGAACAACATTAAGCTACTCACGCAGAGAAGAACGGCTGCTGCTGCATCATCATCCTCATCATTTCTGCTACACTGGCAGGGCTAGGGGCCAGGACTCTCCTCTTCGGGTTTTTGGGGGATGTTGCTAACTCCGGGTCCGATAACAGGCACCACACCCGCAGTAGATGTGCTCGGTGTGAGGTCTCGCAGCAAGCTATCAAATTCGGTGCATTTCTCGGCTTTTAAAAAAAACGCTATGCGTCACCAGGTGTTTCATCGGATTTGAGGTGTTACCTCCTTTGACAGTATCACAGTATCAGCTTACAGCACTTGTTGCAGCTGCTGAGTTTGCATATTTTGCTTTGAAGTACAGCCAGACTTTGACCGCTTCACCTTGGGCATTTTTAATCTGTAGCTCTGCTCTAAAAGAACGTACGTACCTGGACCCGCCTACTATCCTCGGAAAGGTAAAATGATTGGCTAGAATCTAAAGTGTATCACAGCTCAGGAAAAAAAAGCACCGAAATAAAGCACTGAAATGTGCGCTGCTTTTCGGTCTGGTTACTACCGTTTATGTCAGAACCGGTGCCATCATGGCACCAAATACCGGTACCCATCCCTATACATGACGTTTGAAATATTAATAAGAACAGATTAATTTAAGAAGTCAACTTGTAACCGGTGATCAGTGGGTAACAAAAGGGACCGCACGCTGTGCACTATTTACTTTTTTTTTTGTTATTTCCACAACGGCTTACTGAGTTAGGGAAAAGCAGCACAAGAGTTCAGAAATTACGATAAAAAAAGCTGCTTCCATAAAGTCTAAGGCATAAAGGCTTTGACTTCTTGATATGATTCATCAACGCTGGAACAAGGACATTTTTACATCATGTGTTCCTACACAAAAGGTGGCACTACAAACCAAGCTGGGAATGTTTCATTGTTAAATGGTTGTGATGCTCCTGCAGTATAACAATATATTTACTGGAGATCCAGTAAATATATTGTTATACTGCAGGAGCACAAGCATTTAGCTTTTTGACAAAAACTGAATCTGAATATGAGCAAACACAAAGGAAAGGACACACAGTCAGGATTTCTTTGATTCTTTATTTAACAGCTAAAAACACAGGGTGACCGTGAGATTTCGTAATGACGAAACAGCAGCTTCAGATAAGACTGAGATCAGCACCGTGTTAAACACGAACACTTTGACCAGATTTTGTGCCTGTACATTTTTATCCACAAAATTGTTGAAAGGGGGTAAAATCCATTAGAGTATGGATGACATGCAACAGTAAAAGAGACTGAATTTAAACAAATGTGATTAAACAGAAGATTTCCAACAAAGACATAACACAGCCAAAGGTTGTGGTTTCAAATAGGGGATCTTAACAACTGAAGTGGTGACTAGTTGTTTGTTTGTGCGTTGTTTTCCTTTTTTAATCTTTTGTTCTATTCTCACTCTATGTCCTGAGTCAGAATGTAGAGTGAGTACTCAGTACTGTTTTTTGTTTGTTTGTTTGTTTGATTGTTTTTTGAGGCAACAAGTTTCCAAAACATTTTTAAGTTCTGGGAACTAATTTGACTGTTGTTGTTTTTTAAATCCCTTTACTGACCTCTTGTGGTAAGATATGATCATGTGAATACTGTGGTGAATTACTTGTCAGTTCATGCCTTTAGGTGGCGCTGATTGACTGATTGTCCACCTGCTCCAACTCCTTATGAAACGTGTGTAATCTAATAATGATTGAAACTATCGTCATTATTCTGATGATAGGACCTTCCTTTTGAAAACTTTATACTTTTTTAGATTTCAGACAGGAAAACCACCATTTCACCCTCATGGATACTTGTTCCACTTTGTCTGCTGTATTTATACGATCACGGCTGGTCAGCTGCAGGCTGAACATCCCTGTAGTAAATCACCTCCAAACCATACAAGTCCATTTTAAACCCACTAAGCAGGATTGCACATTTTAAGTTTGACACGTTTAGGTTTTATCAACATTGGAACTACAAACATGTTGTGCTTTTCACTGCCAGTTACAGTCTGGATGTTGGGCTATTAAATATGCTGTGATCGCACAGATTGAGAGACGCTTCCAAAGTATACATGTATCTGTTGTAGTGTCAGCCACTGGACTCTGGATTGGTGCAAATGTAGCTAAATAAAGGGAGGTGTAGCCCTAGCAGAAACAGAGCTTTGATTCATGCACCCACAGTATGCTAACTTTTAGTAGCAGCAGCTGGTTGACCTTGTCAGTGTCATATGCTTTTGGGACAAGAAGCTTTATAGCTGCAGGCAACTTGTTTCTTGGTATCCTACCCATCAGTGGATGAGCAGGTGACAAAGCAACTGATTCGAGGGGGGTTGGTATGGTAATCCAGCAACGCTAAATGATTGTCTACTGTTTTGTTCCACAGTTTCTTCACCGTCTGAGCTTCTCCATTAGCGTGAGTCGTGTGAGGTGATGAAGTTTGATGTGACATACCATATTTCTCACAAAAGCTTTTGAACTCTTCTGCAGTGTACTGTGGACCATCTGCCCACGGGATGCCACGTCTACTAAACTGGGCTTTCAGTCGTTCAATGACTGCGGTGGTGTTTCAGTTCATCCATGTAGTCTATCAGTACTATATAGTGTTTAGATTCAAAGTTACAAATGTCAAAGCTAACCTGCACAAAGGGAAGTTTGACTCCTTCTGTTTAAAATAAAAAATAGGAACCAACAAGAGCTAATCAAATTGCACTGATTGTTTCTTTTAGTATCATTTTCTGACTTCAACCTTGAGGTACGGCATAATGTATGACGTTTTAGATTATTTTATCTGTAAAAATAATAAAGTGAAAATCCAAAAGAATTCGGGGTTGGGCTAAACCCTCAATGTTTTAAGATCCTTGCAACACTCCTGTCTTGACTGATGTTGTTGTAAGAAACCTTGTAGTTGAAAGACCAGCATAGTTTTTAACTGTTTCATATGTTCCCTTACAGAAATCTTGAAAATGTCAGAATATGTTTAGAAAAAAGAACATCAAGAAGTGCAAATTAGAAGGAAAAGTGTTGTTTGGTGTGAGGCAGATGTTGCATTCAGGGTATACAGAGTGAATCATGATGATATAACAAGCAAAGACCTTAAAAATTTCCGACAGTGGATGTATGGCTTCATACAGATCAGCAACTCACTCACTACTTGGGAGGGGAAAAACGATATTGTTCAAGAGTAGAGTAGAGGGGCTTAGTTTTACTTTGTTACTCTGTTTTTGATTCTTTAATGTTATAAACTTGGTTTGAAATGGTGCATGAAATAAAAAGGTCAAAGTAAAATATTTCGAGCTAACTTTGTGCAAGATCAGTGCTGGAAACACTTGAGAACCACAACAACCAAACTAAACGAACTAAATAAAATGACTGTTATTCACTGTAATGCACTGTAATCTCTTCCTGTCTGTTGAACAGCTACTCTCTGATCCAGAAGCCAGTAGCGATACACATTTTGAATTATTTTAACAGATGGAAATCAGGCTTAGGCTGCTGCCCCCGTGACCCGGCCTCGGATAAAGCGGATGAAGATGGATGGATGGAAATCAATCACAATGAGAAGTACTGATAGATTTATGGAAACGTGGAGTTTGGGGTAATTATTTATGAATTAAAAAGGCATGCAGAATTTCTGACAATATATCAGTATTTACAGCAGAGATGTGTTAGGTGGAGAACAATAAGCATGACTACTCGGACACATGCAGTGACTCAGCAACAGTAATGACAACAATAAAGGAAGTTACATTCATGTCAGACCTTATTTTGATAAATAGTTTTGGTCAGTTTATTCAGAAAGGTGTTTTTTGTTTGGCTTCCAATGTTTGCATGTTTTTGTTCATGGCAGTGTGGATGAAGATCAGTTGGCAAAAAGAGTCGCTCTTGAGGAAAGAACCAAACATACATCGGTCATAACCACTGAGGAATTGTGCAAAAAATATGTGGCAAACAAGGGAAACAGAAAACCTTTCATCCATGAAAGCCATGAATAATAAACGTTCCCTCCACAATCAAAATAGTTTTTTTTATAACCAGGTGGATACTTGGTGGTTGTGGGTTAGTGATCGAGGTGACTGATTTAATAAAGACCCTGATGGAAAGTGAGAGTGGGCATGATCAGAGAGAGTCAAACGTATTCTCATCTGGAGACTGAGTTGTTCTTTTCACAGGAGGAAACTGTTTCAGCATCATGAGAAGCATTTTTTAATCTTGACGCACTTTAATAGTACGTAGGGATTACATGGGTATCTTAATTTTAGACTTTTGAATACAACACACAGTCCAGCAGAGGGCAGCAACACTTCAGCACTCTGTCTGCCTAACATGAGCAGAGGCTCCCTAACAACCAGCTGCTCCTAATACATCTAAGTTCTCTGTTTTATTCACATAACCCAACAATCTGTAACCTTCAGGGAACCATGAAAGGACATTCCTTCAAAGTTCCCTGAAGGTTGTGATGGCCAAAACAAGGCTACGCAAAACTCTTAAACATTTGAAGCATTTGTGCTGGAATTGCATCAAGGTTTTGGAGAGAATCCAACAACCATCTCCATCTGCTCTAATTTGCTGTGAGAATTGTTAGCAAATATGTCACCTGTAATTAATGGATGCAGGTTTTCTTGAATTTTTATTCTGGCTCTGCAAGGTTTCTTATCAGTTTCTGGAAGGACAAAATACCAGCACAAAATCACAGGTTAGAGTAAAAGTGGAGTCGCTTAATACAGCAAATTACGTTTCCTGTTGAAAATAGCAAAAATAAAGAGAAGAGACAGGAGTTAGAGCATCAAGATGTTTTTACGGTGCAAAGCTGTTCTCTCTCTGCTGATGTGAGCAAGTTTAACTCACCCAGCAGTCTGTTCTTTCTGTCTTTCTTTTAAATCAAAGAATAGACCAACATTTACTTAAGTAGACGTTCCATGTTTAAGTTGGGTGAATAGCTTACACTGGTCTTAACAATCCAGAATCCAACAATAACAATGAGACATATGTAAAACTAGTAAAACATGAGCGTTTAGTTTAGTGCACCCTCTGTTATTTCTGTCTTCATAATAAGAAGCGTCCACATCATCAGTCAGCCTTGTGGCGACTTCCCCTCGCCACAGGTTTCCTGCACCGGCTGCTGGCACTTGCAGGTGCGTCCAGTTTTATCTCTGCCGCAAACATGCGCTCCACCAGACCCAAAGTGCACACAGGTGTAATTAGGTGGAAGTATAGTGTAAACTAAAAAATCCTTACAGGATACCCACTGTCACCAAGCAATAATCTATTATGATTTCCTCTCTCAAACTGAGCAGACAGTGATGAGTTTAAAAAAATCCGGGACCATGTATAGATCTTGGAAATCACTGGAAAACCAGTTCTTGCTATTTCCTGTTCCTCAACATCTGGGGTGGAGGGACGTTTTATGGGAATATGGGTTCCGTTGTTGCAGCCTATGTAACTATTATTTTGGGACTTGATTTGGGATTTATTTTACTTTGTTGTTCTGTTGAACATTTGCAGTTCCCAACTTTAAGCTCAGTTGTCTTGATGGTTTACATTTTAGTGTTTGCTTGTTTTTTTTTGTTTGTTTTTGTATGTGATTATGTGATGTGTATGTGATGTTTGCATCTATGTGGCTTTGCCACATAGATGCAACATTTGTCGTTGATCCAGGGTTTTTGAGTTTATTATATTATTTATCATTTCTAGTCTTTGGTTTCTTTGAGTTCTGTCTTATGGTTTATGTCTCTGTCTTCTCTAGTTGCTCTGTCTCCCCTGTCAGCTGTATCCCCTTGTCAAGTTCGCGTCTCTGTGTATCCTTAGTTGCTATATCCCCGTGTCCAGTCAGTGTCTGTCTGCCCTGGTCCCACGTCTCTGTTCCCTCTGTTGCAGTGCCTGCATGTGAGTCTGTGTCTTTAGTTCAGTCTGTGTTATGTTTCCTGTTTTACTTTGAAAGTCCGTGTCTCATGTATATGCGTCTGGTTTTGCTTCCTTTGTCTCGTTAGGCCTGATTTGCCCCAGCTGTGTTTCCCTCCTGTTACCCATTCCCTGATTGCTCCCCCTGTGTATTTAAGCCCTGTGTTTCTCTGTGTTGTGGTCGACCCTCATTTATGCTGTGTGTTCTGTCTGCTCATGTAAGTTTATTTGGATTTTTGTTACGTTTGCCAGCAATAAAAGCTGAGTTTTGAAATACACTTTTGCCTCTGAGCGTCTGCACTTTGGGTCCTCCTTACCACCACTCCTGCCTGCACACAGCCCTAACCTGACACTGTCCTGCTGTCTTGGCCTTTAGGAGAACACAGTGAGACAGAAGAAGCTTGCACCAGATGGTAGAAACTAGTGATGGTGAGATGAAGCCTCATGATGAACTGAAGCTTTCCACCCAATTGGTCGACTCATGGTTCGAAGCATTGTGATGATTCATTTGCTCTACTGCGCCATCAAGTGGACAATTCAAGTGAAGCGGGCTCTGTGATTATAATGATGTGTAAACCTCTAAACTGAATAAATAAATTGTTTTCTTGGTTATTTATCCCGAATATTGTCTCAGTATGTGTGATACAAAAGAGAAAGTGGAAACTATCAGGACAGAGTTTTGGTATGTTTGTGTAACTGTTAGCCTCAGACAGTCAGTCAATAGTATAATTCAGATCATAGATCAGTACATTTGCATATTTTTATAACTATAAAAAGAAAGCTGACACTTTCGAGACTTTATCTAATGTGTAAGCATCACAGCAGATGCCTTAGATTAGAATCAGCGAGCTGTCGACTTTCAGCCCCGACCGTGTCCGTGCTGTCTGGTGAGAAAGGCGACATCTCACTGATTGTGATGCGTCAGCGCTTTGTGTTTACGTCTTTGAGCAGAATTGGTGTACCTGCTCTCATTTACTGTTTTAGCTGTTTGGTGGTGGTTGAAATGTATTAATATTTATATTAAAAATCGATTCAGGACTTTAATGAATCGATATCACGTTATCCAAGCTAGAATCGATTTTAATCGATAATCAAAACCCGCTAGTACCTGTGTAATCATGCTTATGTACATCTGGATAATGACACAAACTAGTATTTGGCGCTTCACTTTTTAATAAACTCAAAGACAGAAATCAGATTATAGGATCTGTAGTGTTGTTTATTTATATTGTGGTGCTTATCATTTGTGATATTTATTACAGTGTGCATACTTTATTAGGAGAGATAAAATAAAATAAAAAATCTCTTCCTTCCTGGTTCCATCGAAGAAGAAATGCTCAAGTAACCATGTAACACGTACGTAATCCAATTCCATAACACAGTGTGATGGGAAATCAGCATTTTTTTTTTTCTGCCCATTTTATTTCGAATCTGGCGCGAACCGGTGAACCAGTCCCTGAATCAGTCACGTGGTACGGACTGCTCGCGAGGCCTCGAACGTCACTGCATACGTAATCAAAGCAAGCCTCGATACGCGCTTCACAGACACGCCCCCGAGATTACCCGACACACGATTCGACGCTTCGACACACAGGACACATCACTAGTAGAAACACTATGATCGTGGTCTTAGACACAGCATCCACACTCTGCTCCGTACATGATAGTGTGTGTGTAGAGCTGTTTGCAGGAACTTGATGAGGCTTTGCTTAAGTGGAAATCCACTGATGTTCAAGCCCCAGGGAAAGTGGGCGGGGGGATAGGACCTCTGGGGCCGTCTTCCTGATGAAGCCCTACCTGACTCCTCTCACTGCTAAAGCAAGAATGGTGCCACAGCTCATTGAAACAATACTTCATTTCATTAGAATCATCAAATGATTCTGTTAAAAACAACCGCCCAGTGTACTTGCATGGCTTTAGTATGTGAAAGAATGAACCAATAAAAATGTGAAAAGAATGGATTTGTTGATTTTACAGCATAGGTGTCAAACTCTGGCCCGCGGGCCAAATTTGGCCCGCAGCCTAATTACATTTGGCCCGCGAAGCCATACCAAATTACTATTAGAGCTGGCCTACTGGTATTATACAGCTAATATATATATTTTGTTTAGTATTAAACTTTGCTTGTTCCATATTCAGTTTTTCAGCAAAACGTGTTTGAGTCCATAAGAAAAGATTCATTCTTATATCTGGAGGAAGATTTTTTTTTCCAATAAATATTAATGTTAGCCGTCAAAGGAGCTTGCAAAGAAAAGCGTCTGGACTTCTTTAAGTTACTTGAAGACGTTTCACCTCTCATCCGAGAAGCTTCTTCAGTTCTAAGGTCAAATGGTGGAGAGTCCCAGATTTAAACCTAGTGGGAGTTTCCCCCCACAGAGGGACAAAAGGACCCCCTGATGATCCTCTAATCGCCTGAGCCAAGGTGTGGAACTGGGTGTGGGTCCCAATCAGCCAGAGTTTCGGGTGAGCTCACTGTGAAACCTGGCCCCACCTTATCATGCGAATTCCTGAGGTCAGATGGCCCAGGATGTGAGTGGGCGTTAAGGCGTCTGGGAAGGGAACTCAAAACTTGATTATAGATGGCAGAGAGTTGGTGTCGTAAACCACCGCCTCTGTTCAAAGATGGTCGCTCACAGTGGACATAGATGCTTCTTTCACTCCTCTTTCAAACCATCTGTCCTCTCTGTCCAAAATGTGAACATTGGCATCCTCGAAGGAGTGTCCTTTATCCTTAAGATGCAGATGGACAGCTGAGTCTTGTCCTGTGGAGGTGGCTCTTCTGTGTTGTGCCATGCGCTTGTGAAGTGGCTGTTTGGTCTCTCCAATGTAGAGGTCTGGGCATTCCTCGCTGCACTGTACAGCAAACACCACATTGTTAAGTCTGTGTTTTGGCGTTTTGTCTTTCGGGTGAACCAGTTTTTGTCTGAATGTGTTGCTGGGTCTGAAATGCACCAGGATGTCATGCTTGGAGAAAACCCTCCTGAGTTTTTTTGATACCATATTTCAAAGTTAGTGTTTAATAAGCCATTATTAACTTTCAAAGCCTTTATTGGGAAAACTGAATTGAAATTCCAAGATACACATTTAGACATTATATGTATCAATTTCATATGTTTGCACCTCTGAAGCCCAACTGATCCCCCATGACTGCATTTAATGTCGATCATTTATATGAGATGAGCAAAGTCTGTGTATCAAAAGGTTTCTGACAATATTGCTGGACATAATTGAGCTATTGATGTAAAAGTGCCTGGTTATGTTGCACTGACCCTATGTTACTAAATATAGGCTGTCATATATTAACTGTTCCTCTACGTTCCTCAATGAATGCAGCCATTATTACACCCCTGAAAACAGGAAGGAAAGAATCACAAGAGTGATTTTGTGTTGTTATCTCACAGAGTAGTTTAATGCAATGAGGAGAATGTGCGAAAGCCCCCTAGTGGAGATTGGAGACACTACCAATCGATCCCAGAAACTAGCTGATTAGTATTGTACAGATCGCAGTTCTCGTGAATAAAAGGACAACCATTGATGCAACATGAAAAATAATAACTTTTAAACTATTTTCATATCTTATTTACATTGTCTTTATGCTTATGTCAACTGAGACTGAATGTGCATTAACTGTTTTACTTTTTACTTTCAGTTGTGAACCCTTTTTATATATAAGAATAAGAATATCACATGACTGTGGCCTTGTGTTATACCCTCTCTGCTGCAGTGATGCTGCAGACAAACACAAACATCGTGATTAGACATTCAAGAAGAGCCTCTTAAAGATGAAGGTCTGTGTCTCTTGACCTAAACACATAATCCAGTTAAATCTGATTTATGTTCATTAATACGTCTGTGAGCATAAAGATGTAAGCCTTGGACCATCAGGATAAAATGCGGTCGGGAAACTTAACAAGCTTTGATAAAACTTCATCAGTAGCTCAAGCAAGACCTCAAAACCTTCGATCACCACGGGTGGTTAGCAGACTGTGGTTGTACCATGCAGCCTAACAACATGCAGTAAATTGCAGGTTAAAGCAGTCTGCTTACACATTGTTAAACAAGGGAAGGGAACTAATGTGGCTGTCACATTACCCTTTTGTCCCATTTCATCCCAGGACTCGATTAAATTGCTGTTCACTTTCTACAATACTTAAAACTGATCAGTAGGACCTGAAACTGCAAACATTCAAACATTCAGGCCAAGAATCAGTTGGTGAACATATTAATCTACTACAATTAGCAAAATGAATAAATAAACAGAAGAAAGTTAGAGTGATAACAGAGTCATGGAGGTTAAACTCATGCAAATGACCTTCACCCAGGCTCATGAAAACAATCTCCTGCTTATAAACAGCAGATCATTTGTGTCAGTGTCAGGATGGTTTATATTTGAGCTTTTAGTTCACACAGAACAATTTTTATTAATTTTTTTTTAGCGATTACCAAAGTCTGTGAATCCCCAAATTGTTCAGTTGTTCTTTTTGCTCCCCATGAGGTCACTTTCACCATGTGACAAAAACAACACCCCACTGTACACACTCGGGCCACCAGCAACTTTCTAAATCCTCAATAAAAAGCTGACAGGTTGCAATGATGTTCCAAATAACTTATTAAGAAAACAACTAAATACACAGAAAATGTTATGAAAATTGGTTTATTTTATATCTCCTACTTTGAAATGATGCAATAAAAATATGTATAAAACATCACAAACTGTAATATTTTACAAATGCTTACGTCCTGCTGATGCAATGGAGACATCTTCCAGTGACAGTCTTCATCCGTGTGAGTGTGAGGAGGATCCTAAACCCACCGATACAGAAGTGCATGTTCACAACTCCCTCTGTGCAGGCGGGGTCAGGACCCTCCTCACCCTGGGTGGGGAGGGGTGGTGCTGTGGCCAGTCAGGTATGAAGTGCTGAGAGTGGATCTTTGGTCCTCTGTGCAGCTCTGTCCACTCTCAGCTTCCCTGCAAAGCAATAACACAAGAAAGACGTCATTTTAACACAAAACAGCATTTTCATTGTTGGTAGCTGCAGTATGTTGTTAAAAAGCAATTTTAAACCCAACGTATACACATGAAAAATATAAATAAACCTAAACCTACAGTGCTGCTGACATAGGATGATGATTTATACCAACTATTGGAAGAATTTCGTCTTCAAGACAGTTTGTTGTCAATGTGAGGTGATAACTTACATAGTTGGAACACAGCACCACTCTCCAGTTTTTCACTTGGTCATCCATCCTTCTCATCGGGTTGGTCGGGGTAAGGCTGTCTTCTGGGTGGGGTGTTAGCTCCATCTTGGATGTTGAGTGTCTGAAGTGTTGAATTCTTAGCCACAGGCTATACCTTATGTAAAAACAAGAGACTACAGTCAGTTCACTGCATCATTTTTAAACCTTTTCTACTTATTTGTGTTGACATTAAGTACAGACTTACCTTTGTCCTGCATGGTGAATTAGGGCTTGGGAAAAACTTATATTATTCATTTAAAAAGTTACCTGTGATATTAAGAAAGAAGTAATAACAACTAAAAAACTACCTTTCAGTCACAATGTAATATTAATATTAATGTCACATATCAAGAAAAAAACAATACATTTCACATGTGCGAGTCAGATGTTCTTATATCTGTGTTACAAACAGGCTTAACTTAAACATTACAAAGTTAATTAAAAAGTAAAAGATATTTACAAACACTGCAAAACACAAAGGCCAACTTAAGTGTTACAAAGTTTAAAAACACGTTCTAACATAAACTAATCAGAGTCACTGTCATCAAGGGAAAGGTTAAAAAGCCTCTCCCAGAAACATCTGACTCCAAAACAACCTGAGGATGTTGAAGGGGCATCAAACTGGTCACTTACCTTGCACCTCTTTGCACTTACCTCTTCGGTGCAGATGTCTTCTCTGCTTCTCTTTTCTGAGGAAGGAGCAGCAGAGGGAGCAGCTGAGGAAGGAGCAGCAGAGGAAGGAGCAGCTGAGAAAGCAGATGAGAGAGCAGCTGAGGAAGGAGCGGCAGAGGGAGCAGCAGAGGGAGCAGCTGAGGATGGAGCAGCAGAGGAAGGAGCAGCTGAGAAAGCAGATGAGAGAGCAGCTGAGGAAGGAGCAGCAGAGGGAGCAGCTGAGGGAGGAGCAGCTGGTGGATCACCAACTGGGGCAACAACTCGAGAGAAGAGTGGGGCGTTGGCCTGGCCGAAAGGCGGCATGGCGATAGGGGCAGCACCTGGAGCAATAGGATGTTGCCAATCGTGCCAAAACGGCTCTGGAGGGTGCTCCCGGATGAGAGGGGAATCATCACTCTCATCCATGGTGTCATACCCCGAGTCATCGCTAAGCCAATCCCCCCACTCTTCTGAGTCGTTCCAGTCAGATGAATTGTCAGTCTGTTCACTCACCTCTTCATCGTCTACAGGTAGGTAGGGGGGGTACTCACCTTCCTGTTCACCGTCATCAGCATCTGGTGCTTCATGAGAAGAGGGTGAGGGTGAGAGAGGGAAAAAATACTCACCATACTCACCTTCGCTGATACGCTGGGTATCAGTGTCCTGAGCAGGGCGTTCAACCACATAGTCAAGACGCCCTGTGAAGAAACAATTTTTAAAATAACATTAGGAATGTAATAGACACCCAGTGTTAAAGTAACAGACCTACATCTGTTAGTTTGAGCAGAGGATGAGAGGAAAGCATTTTATGTCAGACTGAATGACACTTCTACTTGTTCAATCTTTAAGTGAAGTTTTTTAATAGAAGACCACCAAACCTCCACCAAGGCAGCTCACTCTGTGTACTTTTAAGGTGACACTATATTGACACTATATATGACACTGTATTTTGTGTACATTCAATTTGTTTTATTTGTTCTTTGTAAGCCTTTATGCAAACACTATGTTGGAATAGGTAATGGATAATAGGTATTGATTTGTAAATAGCCGGACATGAGTAACTTATTATATAAATATACTACAGTAAATTTATAACTAACCATGCAGCTCATTCTCCTGTTTTATTTACAATTCACGATGTCACACATTTTGAAAAAAGCTCATAGGTTAAATATGTGGATGCAAACCATAATGTAACATTTAAACCACATGTACCAATCTCACACAACCTCCTTGGCAAGAGTAAAAATTGCACACACACAAAGCTCTGCAGGTATGTCTGAAAATGATGGTCAAGTGAAAAACAAACAAACAGAAACTCTTAACTCAGAATCCACATTTTTAGAAATGTGCACAAGGACTGTATCTGCCACAAGGACAGATACATCTAATCTGTGGTAAACATGCTATCCCTGTGTAAATATCCCTGTGTACAATTTCTCTCTCTGCTATCTAATAAGGTTAAAAGCATTACTGTAATAGAAGATAGGTCTTAATACCATTATTACTACTGTTTTCATATTCTTTTGATATTATTATTATTATTATTTTTTTATCTTTGTGTTTTGCAGCAGAGAAAAAATATAGTTTATGTCAATAAAGCCTTTGATCCGGAGAAGAAAAGGATGTTAGGAGGGGACCTGGATCTGTGTGTTTACACCTGCGTGTTCTGACGCCATGACATCTTGAAGATGCTGTTACCGCAGAAACTGATTTTTGGGCATTTTACAAATTTTAGTCCATTAAACTATTTTTAACCATTTCATTTTAAAGAAAAGTGTCAAATTTGAAGCCTTCAAATCAAAGTAATACCTTTTTTTTCATATTCATACACCAGTCGTTAATAATTTCTACACCTCTCCCGGAAAATTTAAAGCATACAAACAATTTACGGGAAACAATCTTGGAATACACATATTTGATCACGTTAAAACTTGATATTCACACTGGAACTTGTTAAATTATTACAGTCATTTAAATTTAAAGAAACTTTCAAACGTACCTGCAGCGAAGTCCAGGTGACTGTCGAGGAGTCCGGGTCCACGGCGAGCCATCTTCAAACTTGAAAAACAAAAACAAGTACAAACGATCCACAGATGAAGTACTTGTTGTCGCTTTCAAGTAAAATCCGCTTTCAGTAAAATGTTTGCAAAACTTAGCTTTCCACAGGCTGAGGTTGGAGCAGGTCGAAACAAGTCCACGAGCAAGTGTAAAGGGACGATTGGAACCTTGTGCAGCATTTATATACCCTCGGCGGCCATGGTTACGGTTGTCAACGTGCGTTTACACGTGCACGTGATAGAGCTATATGAATGGAGCTCACCGCAGTGTAATTTACAGTTAATTTAATAATAATAATAATAATGGATTGGATTTTATATAGCGCTTTTCAAGGCACCCAAAACGCTTTACAATACCACTATTCATTCACTCTCACATTCACACACTGGTGGAGGCAGCTACAGTTGTAGCCACAGCCGCCCTGGGGCAGACTGACAGAAGCGAGGCTGCCATATGGCGCCATCAGCCCCTCTGGCCAACACCAGTAGGATGATTCCGCATAAATCTGAATCATCTGAAAAAGATTCAGATTTATTAAATTTAGATTTTACTAAAATGTTTTAAAATATATTTTATATAGACTTACTTATGATATATACATGCATATTTTTAAAATACTGTGCAGAAAAGATTTAATAAAAACTGACTCTAATATGAAAGCAAACCCATGTAAAGCTAGTAAAACATGAGCGTTTAGTTTAGTGCACCCTCTGTTATTTCTGTCTTCATAATAAGACGCGTCCACATCGTCAGTCAGCCTTGTGGCGACTTCCCCTCGCCACAGGTTTCCGCACCGGCTGCTGGCACTTGCAGGTGCGTCCAGTTTTATCTCTGCCGCAAACATGCGCTCCACCAGACCCAAAGTGCACACAGGTGTAATTAGGTGGAAGTATGGTGTAAACTAAAAAATCCTTACAGGGTACCCACTGTCACCGAGCAATAATCTATTATGATTTCCTCTCTCAAACTGAGCCGACAGTGATGCGTTTAAAAAAATCCGGGACCATGTATAGATCTTGGAAATCACTGGAAAACCAGTTCTTGCTATTTCCTGTTCCTCAACATCTGGGGTGGAGGGACGTTTTATGGGAATATGGGTTCCGTTGTTGCAGCCTATGTAACTATTATTTTGGGACTTGATTTGGGATTTATTTTACTTTGTTGTGATTGTGATTGTGTTTCTATTGGAGACGCAAAGCCACATAGATGCAAACAACAGAAAAGTAACTCTATTTGATTGGCTGAAAGTTTTTCAGTGATATAAATAGGCAGAAAAGCTTGTTATATTATTCCACTGTGGTCTTAGTGAACCAATAAAGTTTTCAAATATTTATCCACCACTGCTTTTAATGATGTAATTTAATTTTTTAGGTGACAGAAAACCAGAATGGCTCCATCTGTAAAGCGTCACGGGTAAGAAGCAGTTTTCTGATATTTAGGCTGTACACACCTGATTTGTCAGATTAAACTTCAGCTCTGTTTATGTTTCCGGCTGTGAGGTTTTTGTGTTTTGTCATGAGTACGGTGTTATTCGTCATGTAATTTTTCTGACCTGTGGATTTATTTATGTAGTGAGGATTAGAGATGTGTACTTATGGTACTTGATCTGCAGCACAAGTAAACTGGAGTTTATGATGTTTAAACAAAACAAAAGAAAGTAACAAATAATTATTGTGGATTGTAAATTTTTTTTTTTTTTTTTTTTGCCTGTCCCGTTTGGTTCTTTTGCCATCAGAATTATTGTCTAAAGGCGAAGAAAGATGCCCAACGGATTTGCTGGATCCCATCCCAGCCTTGCCGTATTGGTCTATTTGATTCACCTTTTATTGTTTATTTTATTTTATTTTCACTTGCTAAATATAGGACATATTTGACTGGGGAAAGCCCAGCCCCGTCCTCCAGGGCATGAAGCAGGTATGGAGGAGATCAAAACTCCAGACATCCAGAGGCCCTCAGAACACAAGAGACCAAGGAAGACCAACAGAGGGGCAGCTGCGCCACTGTCCCAGAAAGAGCTGAGGAGAGTCCCAGATGAGGGGTCACTCAGCAGCCGCGGAGCAGAAGCCGGGGGGGGGGGGGTTGCAGTGACGTGCCCATGAGCTCCACCGGCAGCCAGCTGTGCCAGAGTGACTGAGCCCCAGGCCGAGAGGCCGAGGGCACCCCACCCCCGAAGTGGCCCGAGCGAGCCCCAGGCTCCAGGCCCCGACAAGCAGCCACCAAGGAGTGAGCCGGTGTGTACCTGGACGCCCATCCCCAGACACAAAGAACCACCAATGCACCGATGTCTGAGGGCGTCTGCCACTGGCAGGGGAAGTGGTGGGGGGAGATAAGCCTCCATACCTTGGAGGGCCTGAGATGTCCCCAGAGAGGTGACGTCTGATACCCAACCTGACATATAGAAAAAAACAAACAGGCACACACAGATACTCTAAGCCCCAGGTCTAGGTACCCTTGCCCCTGGAGGGGGAAACTGCACCCAGACCCAGGTGGTGTTAGTCTTTTCCCTGGGGTGGAGAGAAGCAGACCGCCCCGACTCCGCAGCAGCAGGGAGGCCCCACATTCCAGACCCCAATCGGACGGCCAACTCCTCCTCCTGGCCCCCCGTCCCCAACAGGCAACAGAGAACGGGGGTGTGTGAAGACTCCAAACCTCCCTCTGCCCGCTCATATGTAGTGTTGATGCATGTGTGTTCTAAGGTGCATTTAAAACCCAGGAGGGCATGGAGCTACCTGCCAGAGAGAGCAGCAGGTAAGCGCATAGCCCCTCCTGATAGCCCTCAATGTCTACGTGTATTTAAAATTGAGAGGTGGGCAACGACGCCAGGGGTGAGGTTGTACACCCTGATGGTCTTCTGGATGCCATGTAGCGTGCCCACCCCCAAGATCCTATATGTATGTGTTATGAGAGTGTGAGTAATGTGAATGTCTAAGTTGTGAGATAAAATTGAGGCACAGGCGCAGGGGAGGCATCTGAAACAATACAGGTAAAAACCAGTTGATAAAAGTTTACATGGGTATAAATAGCTCTTACACTTTACCCCAGCCTTTAAAATGACCAGATCCCTGGGGCCTGTTTTCCAGGCCACTAAATTAAACCCAGTCAATTACCAAGTGCACAGATCAAAAACCTACGAGGCCCACTAATAGTCCAAAAGTCTAAATCTTTAATAGAAAAGACAGGCAGAACTCAAACAAACAATAATCCAAACGAGGAGCATATATACACACTGGAAAGTAACTAATTATCAGTTATTACATCAGACTGATTAAATAAAGTAAAACTAATAAGGGAAGACGAACACAAGGGAAATAAAAATGACAACAGTGTAAACATACCAAAACTCACAAAATAAAACAGGAAATTGACTACAAACCGAGGAGTGTGACACAAATACATTCGTATTAAAACATATGTGATCATTTTCTTCCTTTGTAGCATTTTTAAGATATGTGTTAGAACAGTTATTATGCTGTGTGGATTAGGAACCAAACATCTTTGGCAAATAGTTAACTTAATACAAACTTAAAACAGTGAACAATTTTCAAGATTCTGATTTACAGATGATATGGACAGCAAACAAAAGTCACGAAAGGTTTCATTATTTAAGAGATCCAGTTTTTCACACAGGAAAGAAATGAAAGAATCCAGTGCAGCAGGACCAAAGGTGTGTGTCAGCAAACTGAAGGTTGAGGAATCAGTCAGTTCCTGTTTAAGGTTGTGTTGGATTTTGCGAAGAGTCTGTTATTAGAAAGTAAGTGTATTAACAATATTACACAAATAACCCAAATGACAAATAATACCAAAAAAGATACAACTTTCATATTATTCTACTTACTTACTTTGTCATATCAGCACTTGAATGGTCGATGCCTTTACAGACCATGTCTCTTGTGACATCGCAAGCCAATCTTCCGGCAAACCCGAGGGCTAGCTCCCCAGCCTCCTCTTCACTCAGGACACTAAACACCGTTGGTTTAGTTTTGGCCTTCTTAGGCCTGTCAAGAATCATTGCAGGCAGTTTAGCTTTACGGCCCTAAAAAAGAAAAAGTGCAAACACCAAAAGAGACACACACACACACAAAGTTAAATGCTTTTGTTTACATGGTGTAACTGTGTATATGTTGCAGCAAATGCACAATTTCCAGATTCCACATTGTCACTTCAGTGATACGAGTAACCCGGATTTCTTTCAGGTGACATCAAAATCAAAATGTAAACCTACCCCAATTAAAGCTTTGAAAACATGAACTGACATGTTCTCTGCTTGGATTCTGCGCTTGATCTCGTCTTCTGTTATTGTGTAGGTTTTCTTTTTTGAGCTTGGTACAGATAAGCGACCATGCACTCTATAAACTGTACTACTTCCTTCTGAATCACTTTGAAATTCTGCATCTGCATCAATCCTGTCAGCATCATCATCATCAGCATTATCTGTACTCAATAATAATGGATTGAATTTATATAGCGCTTTTCAAGCTACGCTTCCACTGCTGTAGATATATTCATAGCACTCTGTAGATCTGTTTACCTCACACCGATACATCTGTATATATGTAGTACATCTGTATATTTGCTCTTATTGTACTTACTGATAAGATGCAAACTGTATTTTGTTACCCTGTATTTAGACATGTGTAATGACAGTAAAGTTGAATTCTAAATGCTATCCTAAACATTTAAACAAAAGCAGCTACAGAAGTTTTTAGAAGTGATTTTTAGAAGGTCAGTAAAGAGAGCATGGAGACAGATGGAGGATGCCAAATCCACTGAATCTACACGCTTCCTGTTTCCACCCCATCCTTCCAGTGCTCTACTATACTCCCTGCTCTCTCTACCACAACTGTCTTTGAACTTGCCTGGGCCAGGTCTGAGTCCAGCTTTGCAACTCCAGCCAGGTCACATGACACAGGGGTTTGCTCTGATGTCAACAGGCAGGTCAGTGGAGCCCTCTGGTGATGGATTTATGCCAGTGAACAGACAGCAGGCTTAACTAGCAGGACAAAGTAGCATGTAGTACTTGAAGGAGTCATCACAGCCAATCAGTTCTCAGGAAAATGGAACATCACATAGATTTTCTCTTCTTTGATTTTCATCAATGTATTTCCTTTGAAATTTAAAAAATTTTTTTTTTTTTTAAATATTTCCTTCTGTCAATATTTCTGCCTGATTAGAAGCTCATAGGCAGTTCCTGTCACTCTACAATAAAATAATGTAAAGGCTGCCCTCTCTGCCTCCCACTAGCTGACCTAACTGACACAAGTAAACTGTGTTAAGATACCCTACATGGACTAAGGTTCTTGGCCACATACATATAGATTTGTGTGGCTGTAGAAATCATGCCATGAAGCTCCCAGCGCACATTTTTGATGCTTCTGTCTGTGGCAGAGGTGGTTTGGAGCTCGGCAGAGCCTTGGTGGCTTTTACTGACTATACACCCCTATCCATTTATTATGAACTAGCAGCACAACTGTTTGTGGTTTTTTTCTATATTACACTTGCATGATTTAGATTTATACTTATGTGGCAGCTATTCACTGGCCTGACAAAGTTATTTTAAATGATATCATGTCATGAATAACACAAGTTATTTTCCATGAAATCTAAAAGTGGTGAAATTTTCAAAAAATGAATGAGACGTGCATGTAATTTGACATATTTTGTTGTTTTGTGTGTTTGTCTGTATGAAATTTTGACGTGTATCTGAAAAACACAATTTTGAAAACACTGGAAAGACCTCAAGACATTTTTTCTTTTGCTTACTATGTAAACAAAAATTCCCACCAATGCTTTTCAGTGTGAAATTTAGTGTGTAGAGAAAATACCTGTGCCAGGTTGTCTCCATCTAGTGGTGAATAACGCATTACCACTACATCAGGTGAGTTTTTCTCTGTGCACAGTGACACAAAACTCATTTAACAACATAAACTATTTAAAAAATGATGTAGGCAGATCAAGGCAATGTTACAGATTCAGTAAGAACAGAAGTTTATTGCAATCCTTCAAATATGCAAGGCGTCACACTAACACAGCTGCTTGTCCAGCATAGCTCTGTTATTATCAATTTGATTCGAAACGTGTCCAGTTTATTGTCTTAAACTGGCATTAAAGCTTCAATGAACTAAAGTGGTCCCTCTGAGTCAGCACCCAGAAAGCTCGTCTCTTTTAAAAATGTGGCCATAAATACGAGCGCTGCTAGGATCTTAAAACACTGGGGCTAAATCCAGACCTGAAATCTTTGGAGGTTTCACTCAGTAACAGCACCTTTTTAATATTATTGACTATATTTTATAGTCACATTTATATAAAATGTCAAACATTATACGTTAGCTAAAGGTTGAAGTCACAGAGCTATACTGAACAACAATGCAATTTGAGTTTTTCTTGTTTGTACTATATATTTGATTTATTGTAAGCAGTGGGAGTAAAACCTAAAGAAAAAAATAGTAAAAATATGAATGAATCTCTGCTCTTACAGCTTGTGCTTTTATTGTGCCGTGATGTCTCCTTTGAAACTGTCCTCTTGCTCGTCTTTTGGATGCTCACCTCTTCTTCACCTTTCCTGTTCCTTTCACTAAACTGCTGCACTCTTGTTCTCTGCTCTCGCCTCCTGTTCTGGTTACAATTAGAATGCAGTCAGCATGTGCCAAATAAACTTGCTCCAAATCGATCATGTTTGATATGATGATGAAGTTTTTAACATCTTATTTATCAACTTATTTGATGCACTGTATCAATCAATTATTAAACAAATATCAGACTGTAGAAAAGCCAATAATAATGCACTGAGCAAGTTCATGCCATAAGAGCTAAATGGCCATAAAAGAAAATCCTGAATGCCTAATACAGGACAGGCCAACATTGAATGCAGCCACAGATCGACATCAGTCAGCTTTCTGCACTTTCCACCTGATCACATCTGTCCTCAAAGTCATGTCATTTCCTCTGTGGTTCATTTATGTTTACTTTTACATTTGCAGTGACAATAAATTTAGTGACATAGTGCACACATTATTTCCTATGGACTGCTGGGTTATCTTGGTTTATTTAAGTTAGTATTTTTAAAGGTGCAGTCAGTCATTTTTTTAGGTTATTTGATAGACAAAAAGGATCTTGTACTCATAAACAAACATAGAATAGTGGATAAAAATGACACATTGTGAAATGTGTCATTGGTCACTGCTTAATTTCCTCATTATTTAAGCATTACTCATCCTTAGTATGTCATTTATAAATACAGATATACGTTCTTAGAAAGAACCACTTCTGAACCTGATCTCCTTACTCCAAGGAGCTTTTGTGAGATATCATTGTGCCAGAGGAGGAGGGCATCCAATACTTCTTTCATTTCACCTGAGTTCGCCTGTGGGAAAGCACAGCGCCGAATACCCTGACTATTTCTTTGAATTCAGGAGTACAAGTGAACTAATCTTGAGTGATTACTGAATTATCTGAATAAAGCTAACCAGAGAAATTCTAAACTCTTAAACATCCCAGAGATATCTGAATTTATGTCTGCACCTTCACACTCCAGATATGAAGGATCATACCTGTTTTACCTCCGGTGTTGTGCCAAAAAGTGATCGTCTGACAAAAACTGATTTCCAATGTCTTTACTTAAATTGGTAAATAGACTTTAGTGAACATGATTTACAAAAGGGTATATATCAAGTTTAATAACAACCCATTTTTTCAAGTATATTTATAACTCTGTGTTATTGTAACTATATTAAAACCAACCCAGTCCTTTTGGGACACTTAAAATATGTTTAGAGAACTATTATTATATTTGTTGCAATTTCTGCTGTCCTCTTGGCCAGATTACTCTTTAAAAAAGTAATTTTAATGTCAAATGAATAAATACGAAGTAAAAATCACTGCCAAAAAGTGATTGCAGCTTCTACCTTGTGACAGGAATGTTGTTTGTGGCACAAGATGACTCAATATCACTCATGAGGGATACATATGACATGTTTCACATATTATAGACCAAAAAGTTGTCTATAGCAGTTTAACCCTCCTGTTATGTTGCGGGTCAGATTGAGCCAGAACAGAAGAGATGTCACATGTCATCTGCATCACTACAGAAAACGAAAAAAATCTAAATTATAAAAGAAAATTGTAAAATAATCAATGCCAGTGTTTCTGACACTTTTGGATGAGTAAATTTGCCCCGGGTCAAATTAACCCAGAAGCATAATTGGTGTTCCTGGAAACCAACATAACAGGAGGGTTAAATATGATCAACTGGTTTTTGACAAATACCAAAAATTAGTTTATGGCAGATATGACTTTTTGACACAACACCAGCTAACTGACAAGACCTAGTTAAAAGCTAATATTACAGTTGAATATTATTGCACCTAACCTTAGGCTCCAGTATTCTAAAACTCGCACTTCCCCTCTGATAAACCATATGATTATGTAACAAATATGTCAGCTTACCAAAGAACAGAGGACAATTTATTCAGGGTGTGACAGCACTTTACCACCTGTGTCCAACATATAATACAAATTTCTGGACTGGAGCACGTACATCGTTAAAAACTCCAGGACTTCATCACAGCCTCTCTCACATCCGCTTTACATGTGTAGTTTACAGGAAACTTAAATAACACTGGCTGAATATGTTTGTAGCAGGATAACATTAGGGTCCCTTATATGAATGGGATTTAAACAGGGAGAAAGAAGAAAAATATTGGCATCAGTTACCAACACTTCACTCAATTGAGACTCACTTGTGTTTAACACTGGAATATGTGAACATATTACTTATTGAGTCCTTTCTCAGTCCATGGGTTGTGAAACCGCAACATCCTCCATCCGTAGTAAGAGAAAGCGTCTGTGGCAATGACCAAAATGTCTCCATACAGCCTTTGTGAATAAGAAAATATTTTTTAAAAAAAAAACTTTTTAAAATGTATAGAGCTAAATATAAAAAGTGTCTGTGAGTCCTTCAGTCCAAATACTCGAGGTCGAGAAGAATATTTTAAAACACACCCCTTTAGCTTACATCTTGAAAGTAGTGCAAGCCATATGGGTTTATATTCCAAACAGTGACACACGAACTTGATCACCGAAATCCGCTTAACATGGCTGCTAATTTTCAAGCTTACTAGCTTATTCACGATTAGCACACTAATAATCATCATTAACCACACATCATAACATAACCAAACGATAACATATAGAAAGAAACAATGTACGTATAAAACACAAATTCTTACCTAGCAGGAGAATAAATAATCAGTATTTTAAGGCTACTGCATGTACAGATGTCACTGCTGGCTCACATGAGCTACCTCTGAGAACCCCACAGTTTACTCCCCAGCTGACTGTCGCGAAAGAGTCGTAAATCACCGGCATTATAAAACTTTAAATTATTCCAGGGCATGTTAAAAACAAAACTCCAAACAGATGGACTGGATATTAAACGGTATCAAACCACTAGATTAACACAGGGTTACAATTACATTCTACCATCGTCATATCGAGAGTTTATTCATTAATCATCAGAGTTCAACAATGTGACATCCAGTTGAAAACAACTTCAGTAACGCCAGCCAAAACAGGCTAACAGTGAATAACAGCACAAAAACAGCCGTGCTTATCGACAGCTCGACATGTCACATGTCACATTTTAACTGTCCGTTTTACAGCCTTTTGGAGTATGTCTCTACCAGCTTTGCACATCTAGAGACTGAAATATTTGCCCATTCTTCATTGTAAAACAGCTCAAGCTCAGACAGATTGGACAGAAAGCGTGTCTGAACAGCAATGTTCAACTCTTGCCACAGATGCTCATTGGGATTTAGGTCTGAACTTTTACTGACCCTTCTAACACATGGATATTCTTTGATCTAAAGCATTCCATTGAAGCTCCAACTGTATATTTAGGGTCATTGTCTTCCTGGAAGGTACATCTACATCCCAAGCTCAAGTCCTTTGCAGCCTCCAACAGGTTTTCTTCCAGAATTCCCATCTATTTAGCTCCATCCATCTTCCCATCATCTCTGACCAGTTTCTCTGTCCCTGTAGAAGGAAAACATCCCCACAGCATGATGTTGCCACCACCATGTTTCACAATGGGGATGATACGTTCAGGGTGATGAGCAGTGTTATTTTTCCGCCACATGTAGCGCTTTTCATATAGGCCAAAAAGTTTAACTTTGGTCTCGTCTGATCAGAGTACCTTCTTCCACATGTGTGCTGTGTCTCCTACATGGTTCCTGGCAAACTGCAGATGGAACTTTTTATGACTTTCGATCAACATTGGCTTTCTTCTTGCCACTCTTCCATGTAAGCCAGATTTGTGGAGTACACAACTTACAGTTGTCCTGTAGACAGATTCTCCCACCTGAGCTGTGGAATTCTGCAGCTCCTCCAGAGTGACCATGTGCCTCTTGGAAGCTTCTCTGACCAGTGCTCTTCTTGCTCAGTCTGTCAGTTTAGGTGGACGGTCATATCTTGGTAGGTTTGCAGTTGTAGGAAACCTTTTCTATTTTTGGATGATGGATTGAACAGTGCTCCTTGAGATGTTCAAAGCTCAGGATATTTTTTTATAACCTATCCCTGCTTTAAACTTATCTACAACGTTATCACTGACCTGCCTGGTGAGTTCCTTGGTTTTCATGAAGCTGTTTGTTCATTAATGTTCTTTAACAAACTACTGAGGCTGTCACAGAGCAGTTGTATTTATAATGAGACTAAATTACACACAGGTAAACTTAATTTGGTTGCCTTCTAAAGGCAATTGATATCACTGGATTTTGTTTAGGGGTATCAGAGTACAGGGAACTGAATGCTAATCAACATGACACTTTTCAGATTTTATTTGCTTGATATTCTGAAAACCATGTATCATTTTGTCTGTGAAGGTTCTCAGTCATCCAGGTCATCGTAGTCAAAGGAGCTTGCAAAGAAAAGCGTCTGGACTTCTTTAAGTTACTTGAAGACGTTTCACCTCTCATCCGAGAAGCTTCTTCAGTTCTAAGGTCAAATGGTGGGGAGTCCCAGATTTCCCAGACTTGGCTCAGGTGATTAGAGGATCATCAGGGGGTCCTTTTGTCCCTCTGTGGGGGGATACTCCCACTAGGTTTAAATCTGGGACTCCCCACCATTTGACCTTAGAACTGAAGAAGCTTCTCGGATGAGAGGTGAAACGTCTTCAAGTAACTTAAAGAAGTCCAGACGCTTTTCTTTGTAAGCTCCTTTGACATGTATCATTTTCATACCACTTTACAGTTATATGGTAACTTGTGTTGGTCTGTCACAGAAGATCTAAGAAAAATTCCATTTACGTTTGTTGTTGTAAAGTGACAAAATGTGTGAAAGTTTTTCAAGGTACTGTAGGTCTACATTCTTCTTCCTCTCCTATGGTAGAGCAGCCTGGGCAGAGTAAGATCCAGCTTTTAAATGCTGCCATCTGTTAGCACAAATGACTGTAGAAAACATTGGTTATTGCAAAAGCACTTTTTTTTGGGGGGGGGGGGGGGGCAGAGATTGGAACTTTACTGATAAATGTGACAACCTATATATGTGATGTCATTACGGGATAATGACATCACATATATTTAGAATCTTACCGCCAGTTTGATCCTTTGATCCTTAAATCCATAAATAGGGGTGAAAAGTGACAACTTTTAGTCCATTAATTGCAGCAATTATGCTTGCAGAATTGAAACATTTGCCAGAGAGGTATTTTGAAACAACTGGATCCTTTTCGGAGTAACTGTTTACAGATTCCAACATGTCTCAGAGAAAACAACCCTACAGATTTCTAAGGTAAGTTTTCTTTCTTTTTTCTGTTGTTCATAAACAGAAAGAAGACACACACAGACTCAACGTCTACATGGCTGCCTTCTCCTGTAACCCGGCATGTTTCTAGGGTTTGTTTACTTCTTTTTTATGTTGTTCTTTCAGTGTTTGTCTTGAGATAAGGTTTGAAGTGTCTGTGGTGCAGCTGGTCTGGTCTGTCTCGAGACAGTGCAAGCTGCACCCACGTGTAACAGGTGGAGACTCACCAGGACATTCAGAACTCACAAGTTTTGTCTTTCTAAACTCTTCTGTAGAGGGTTTCTCTGAGAAGCAAGGGGAAGGTAGTGAGGCCTGGGGGAGGTCCACCGATATAAAGCGTGGCCAGGAGGTCTGGTCCAGGGTTTTTCTGCTTTCTTTTGTGGTGATCGTGGCTCAAGAGTTGGACGTTCGTCTTGTAATCAGAAGATTGCCGGTTCGAGCCCCAGCTCGGACAGTCCCGGTTGCTGTGTCCTTGGGCAAGACACTTCACCCGTTGCATACTGGTGGTGGTCAGAGGGCCCGGTGGCGCCAGTGTTAGGCAGCCTCCCTACTGTCAGTGCGCCCCAGGATGGCTGTGGCTACAATGTAGCTTGTCCTCACCAGTGTGTGAATGGGTGGATGACTGAATGTGTAAAGCACTTTGGGGTCCTTAGGGACTAGTAAAGTGCAATTTACCGTATTTTTAACATTCTTTTCCACGCCTGGGGGCGGTGCCACCCCATCATGACGGCTGGCAAGGCTTTCAGCGCCTGTGTGTGTGTATGTGTCTGTATGACTGTGCTTTTTTCTTCTTTCTTTCACACGCCTGGTGGGCGGTGCCACCCGATCACAAGGGTTGGCAAGGCTTTCGGAGCCTGGGGAGCGGACACCCGCACAAAGGGTGGCCAGGCGACCCGGACCGGGTTTTTTCTTCTTTCTTTCACACGCCTGGTGGGCGGTGCCACCCGATCACAAGGGCTGGCAAGGCTTTCGGAGCCTGGGGAGCGGACACCCGCACAAAGGGTGGCCAGGCGGCCCGATCCGGGTTTTTTCCTCTTTCTTTCACACGCCTGGTGGGCGGTGCCACCCGATCACAAGGGCTGGCAAGGCTTTCGGAGCCTGGGGAGCGGACACCTGCACAAAGGGTGGCCAGGCGGCCCGGTCCGGGTTGTTTCTTCTTTTCTTCTTTCTTTCACACGCCGGGTGGGCGGTGCCACCCGATCACAAGGGTTGGCAAGGCTTTCGGAGCCTGGGGAGCGGACACCCGCACAAAGGGTGGCCAGGCGGCCCGGTCCGGGTTTTTTCTTCTTTCTTTCACACGCCTGGTGGGCGGTGCCACCCGATCACAAGGGCTGGCAAGGCTTTCGGAGCCTAGGGAGCGGACACCCGCACAAAGGGTGGCCAGGCGTCCCGGTCCGGGTTTTTTCTTCTTTCTTTCACATGCCTGGTGGGCGGTGCCACCCGATCACAGGGCTGGCAAGACTTTCGGAGCCTGAGGAGCGGACACGCGAATAAAGAGTGGCCAGGCGGCCCGGTCCGGGTTTTTTCTTCTTTCTTTCACATGCCTGGTGGGCGGTGCCACCCAATCACAAGGGTTGGCAAGGCTTTCGGAGCCTAGGGAGCGGACACCCGCACAAAGGGTGGCCAGGCGGCCCGGTCCGGGTTTTTTCTTCTTTCTTTCACATGCCTGGTGGGCGGTGCCACCCGATCACAAGGGCTGGCAAGGCTTTCGGAGCCTAGGGAGCGGACACCTGCACAAAGGGTGGCCAGGCGGCCCGGTCTGGGTTTTTTCTTCTTTCTTTCACATGCCTGGTGGGCGGTGCCACCCGATCACAAGGGCTGGCAAGGCTTTCGGAGCCTGGGGAGCGGACACCCGCACAAAGGGTGGCCAGGCGGCCCGGTCCGGGTTTTTTCCTCTTTCTTTCACACGCCTGATGGGCGGTGCCACCCGATCACAAGGGCTGGCAAGGCTTTCGGAGCCTGGGGAGCGGACACCCGCACAAAGGGTGGCCAGGCGGCCCGGTCCGGGTTTTTTCTTCTTTTCTTCGTTCTTTCACACGCCGGGTGGGCGGTGCCACCCGATCACAAGGGTTGGCAAGGCTTTCGGAGCCTGGGGAGCGGACACCCGCACAAAGGGTGGCCAGGCGGCCCGGTCCGGGTTTTTTCTTCTTTCTTTCACACGCCTGGTGGGCGGTGCCACCCGATCACAAGGGCTGGCAAGGCTTTCGGAGCCTAGGGAGCGGACACCCGCACAAAGGGTGGCCAGGCGTCCCGGGCCGGGTTTTTTCTTCTTTCTTTCACAAGCCTGGTGGGCGGTGCCACCCGATCACAAGGGCTGGCAAGGCTTACGGAGCCTGGGGAGCGGACACCCGCACAAAGGGTGGCCAGGCGGCCCGGTCCGGGTTTTTTCTTCTTTCTTTCACATGCCTGGTGGGTGGTGCCACCCGATCACAAGGGCTGGCAAGGCTTTCGGATCCTGAGGAGTGGACACCCACATAAAGGGTGGCCAGGCGGCCCGGTCCGGGTTTTTTCTTCTTTTCTTCTTTCTTTCACACGCCTGGTGGGCGGTGCCACCCGATCAAAAGGGTTGGCAAGGCTTTCGGAGCCTAGGGAGCGGACACCCGCACAAAGGGTGGCCAGGCGGCCGGGTCCGGGTTTTTTCTTCTTTCTTTCACATGCCTGGTGGGCGGTGCCACCCGATCACAAGGGCTGGCAAGGCTTTCGGAGCCTGGGAGCGGACACCCGCACAAAGGGTGGCCAGGCGGCCTGGTCCGGGTTTTTTCTTCTTTCTTTCACATGCCTGGTGGGCGGTGCCACCCGATCACAAGGGCTGGCAAGGCTTTCGGAGCCTGAGGAGCGGACACCCGCATAAAGGGTGGCCAGGCATCCCGGTCCGGGTTTTTTCTTCTTTTCTTCTTTCTTTCACACGCCTGGTGGGCGGTGCCACCCGATCACAAGGGTTGGCAAGGCTTTCAGAGCTTGGGGAGCGCACACCCGCACAAAGGGTGGCCAGGCGGCCCGGTCCGGGTTTTTTCTTCTTTCTTTCACATGCCTGGTGGGTGGTGCCACCCGATCACAAGGGCTGGCAAGGCTTTCGGAGCCTAGGAAGCGGACACCCGCACAAAGGGTGGCCAGGCGGCGCGGTCTGGGTTTTTTCTTCTTTCTTTCACATGCCTGGTGGGCGGTACCACCCGATCACAAGGGCTGGCAAGGCTTTCGGAGCCTGGGGAGCGGACACCCGCACAAAGGGTGGCCAGGCGGCCCGGTCTGGGTTTTTTCCTCTTTCTTTCACACGCCTGATGGGCGGTGCCACCCGATCACAAGGGCTGGCAAGGCTTTCGGAGCCTGGGGAGCGGACACCCGCACAAAGGGTGGCCAGGCGGCCCGGTCCGGGTTTTTTCTTCTTTCCTTCAAATCCCTGGTGGGCGGTGCCACCCGATCACAAGGAATGGCAAGGCTTTCGGAGCCTGAGGAGCGGACACCCGCATAAAGCGTAGCCAGGCGTCCCGGTCCGGGTTTTTTCTTCTTTTCTTCTTTCTTTCACACGCCTGGTGGGTGGTGCCACCCGATCACAAGGGTTGGCAAGGCTTTCAGAGCCTGGGGAGCAGACACCCGCACAAAGGGTGGCCAGGCGACCCGGACCGGGTTTTTTCTTCTTTCTTTCACATACCTGGTGGGCTGTGCCACCCGATCACAAGGGCTGGCAAGGCTTTGGGAGCCTGGGGAGCGGACACCCGCACAAAGGGTGGCCAGGCGTCCCGGTCCGGGTTTTTTCTTCTTTTCTTCTTTCTTTCACACGCCTGGTGGGTGGTGCCACCCGATCACAAGGGTTGGCAAGGCTTTCAGAGCCTGGGGAGCGGACACCCGCACAAAGGGTGGCCAGGCGACCCGGACCGGGTTTTTTCTTCTTTCTTTCACATGCCTGGTGGCTGGTGCCATCCGATCACAAGGGCTGGCAAGCATTTGGGAGCCTGGGGAGCGGACACCCGCTCAAAGGGTGGCCAGGCGGCCCGGTCCGGGTTTTTTCTTCTTTCTTTCACATGCCTGGCGGGCGGTGCCACCCGATCACAAGGGCTGGCAAGGCTTTCAGAGCCTAGGCAGCGGACACCCGCACAAAGGGTGGCCAGGCGGCCCGGTCCGGGTTTTTTCTTCTTTCTTTCACACGCCTGGCGGGCGGTGCCACCCGATCACAAGGGCTGGCAAGGCTTTCAGAGCCTAGGGAGTGGACACCCGCACAAAGGGTGGCCAGGCGGCCCGGTCCGGGTTTTTTCTTCTTTTCTTCTTTCTTTCACACGCCGGGTGGGTGGTGCCACCCGATCACAAGGGCTGGCAAGGCTTTCGGAGCCTAGGAAGCGGACACCTGCACAAAGGGTGGCTAGGCGGTCCGGTCCGAGTTTTTTCTTCTTTCTTTCACATGCCTGGTGGGCGGTGCCACCCAATCACAAGGGTTGGCAAGGCTTTCGGAGCCTTGGGAGCGGACACCCGCACAAAGGGTGGCCAGGCGGCCCGGTCCGGGTTTTTTCTTCTTTCTTTCACATGCCTGGTGGGTGGTGCCAACCGATCACAAGGGCTGGCAAGGCTTTCGGAGCCTAGGAAGCGGACACCTGCACAAAGGGTGGCCAGGCGGCCCGGTCTGGGTTTTTTCTTCTTTCTTTCACATACCTGGTGGGCGGTACCACCCGATCACAAGGGCTGGCAAGGCTTTCGGAGCCTGGGGAGCGGACACCCGCACAAAGGGTGGCCAGGCGGCCCGGTCCGGGTTTTTTCTTCTTTCTTTCACACGCCTGATGGGCGGTGCCACCCGATCACAAGGGCTGGCAAGGCTTTCGGAGCCTGGGGAGCGGACACCCGCACAAAGGGTGGCCAGGCGGCCCGGTCCGGGTTTTTTCTTCTTTTCTTCTTTCTTTCACACGCCGGGTGGGTGGTGCCACCCAATCACAAGGGTTAGCAAGGCTTTCGGAGCCTGGGGAGCGGACACCCGCACAAAGGGTGGCCAGGCGGCCCGGTCCGGGTTTTTTCTTCTTTCTTTCACACGCCTGGTGGGCGGTGCCACCCGATCACAAGGGCTGGCAAGGCTTTCGGAGCCTAGGGAGCGGACACCCGCACAAAGGGTGGCCAGGCGTCCCGGTCCGGGTTTTTTCTTCTTTTCTTCTTTCTTTCACACGCCTGGTGGGCGGTGCCACCCGATCAAAAGGGTTGGCAAGGCTTTCGGAGCCTAGGGAGCGGACACCCGCACAAAGGGTGGCCAGGCGGCCGGGTCCGGGTTTTTTCTTCTTTCTTTCACATGCCTGGTGGGCGGTGCCACCCGATCACAAGGGCTGGCAAGGCTTTCGAAGCCTAGGGAGCGGACACCCGCACAAAGGGTGGCCAGGCGGCCTGGTCCGGGTTTTTTCTTCTTTCTTTCACATGCCTGGTGGGCGGTGCCACCGATCACAAGGGCTGGCAAGGCTTTCGGAGCCTGAGGAGCGGACACCCGCATAAAGGGTGGCCAGGCATCCCGGTCCGGGTTTTTTCTTCTTTTCTTCTGTCTTTCACACGCCTGGTGGGCGGTGCCACCCGATCACAAGGGTTGGCAAGGCTTTCAGAGCTTGGGGAGCGGACACCCGCACAAAGGGTGGCCAGGCGGCCCGGTCCTGGGTTTTTTTCTTCTTTCTTTCACACGCCTGGTGGGCGGTGCGACCCGATCACAAGGGCTGGCAAGGCTTTTGGAGCCTGGGAAGCGGACACCCGCACAAAGGGTGGCCAGGCGGCCCGGTCCGGGTTTTTTCCTTCCTTTCACGCGCCTGGTGGGCGGTGCCACCCGATCACAAGGGCTGGCAAGGCTTTCGGAGCCTGAGGAGCGGACACCCGCATAAAGGGTGGCCAGGCGGCCTGGTCCGGGTTTTTCTTCTTGTCTTCTTTCTTTCACACGCCTGGTGGGCAGTGCCACCCGATCAAAAGGGTTGGCAAGGCTTTCGGAGCCTAGGGAGCGGACACCCGCACAAAGGGTGGCCAGGCGGCCCGGTCCGGGTTTTTTCCTCTTTCTTTCACACACCTGGTGGGCGGTGCCACCCGATCACAAGGGCTGGCAAGGCTTTCGGAGCCTGGGGAGCGGACACCCGCACAAAGGGTGGCCAGGCGGCCCGGTCCGGGTTTTTTCCTCTTTCTTTCACACGCCTGATGGGCGGTGCCACCCGATCACAAGGGCTGGCAAGGCTTTCGGAGCCTGGGGAGCGGACACCCGCACAAAGGGTGGCCAGGCGGCCCGGTCCGGGTTTTTTCTTCTTTCTTTCACACGCCTGGTGGGCGGTGCCACCCGATCACAAGAGCTGGCAAGGCTTTCGGAGCCTAGGGAGCGGACACCCGCACAAAGGGTGGCCAGGCGTCCCGGTCCGGGTTTTTTCTTCTTTCTTTCACAAGCCTGGTGGGCGGTGCCACCCGATCACAAGGGCTGGCAAGGCTTACGGAGCCTGGGGAGCGGACACCCGCACAAAGGGTGGCCAGGCGGCCCGGTCCGGGTTTTTTCTTCTTTCTTTCACATGCCTGGTGGGCGGTGCCACCCGATCACAAGGGCTGGCAAGGCTTTCGGAGCCTGAGGGAGCGGACACCCCACATAAGGGTGGCCAGGCGGCCCGGTCCGGGATTTTTCTTCTTTTCTTCTTCTTTCACACGCATGGTGGGTGGTGCCACCCGATCACAAGGGCTTGGCAAGGCTTTCGGAGCCTAGGGAGCGGACACCCGCACAAAGGGTGGCCAGGCGGCCGGGTCCGGGTTTTTTCTTCTTTCTTTCACATGCCTGGTGGGCGGTGCCACCCGATCACAAGGGCTGGCAAGGCTTTCGGAGCCTAGGGAGCGGACACCCGCACAAAGGGTGGCCAGGCGGCCTGGTCCGGGTTTTTTCTTCTTTCTTTCACATGCCTGGTGGGCGGTGCCACCCGATCACAAGGGCTGGCAAGGCTTTCGGAGCCTGAGGAGCGGACACCCGCATAAAGGGTGGCCAGGCATCCCGGTCCGGGTTTTTTCTTCTTTTCTTCTTTCTTTCACGCGCCTGGTGGGCGGTGCCACCCGATCACAAGGGCTGGCAAGGCTTTCGGAGCCTGAGGAGCGGACACCCGCATAAAGGGTGGCCAGGCGGCCTGGTCCGGGTTTTTTCTTCTTGTCTTCTTTCTTTCACACGCCTGGTGGGCAGTGCCACCCGATCAAAAGGGTTTGCAAGGCTTTCGGAGCCTAGGGAGCGGACACCCGCACAAAGGGTGGCCAGGCGGCCCGGTCCGGGTTTTTTCCTCTTTCTTTCACACACCTGGTGGGCGGTGCCACCCGATCACATGGGCTGGCAAGGCTTTCGGAGCCTGAGGAGCGGACACCCGCACAAAGGGTGGCCAGGCGGCCCGGTCTGGGTTTTTTCTTCTTTCTTTCACACGCCTGGTGGGTGGTGCCACCCGATCACAAGGGCTGGCAAGGCTTTCGGAGCCTAGGGAGCGGACACCCGCACAAAGGGTGGCCAGGCGGCCCGGTCCGGGTTTTTTCCTCTTTCTTTCACACGCCTGGTGGGCGGTGCCACCCGATCACAAGGGCTGGCAAGGCTTTCGGAGCCTGAGGAGCGGACACCCGCATAAAGGGTGGCCAGGCGTCCTGGTCCGGGTTTTTTTCTTCTTGTCTTCTTTCTTTCACACGCCTGGTGGGCAGTGCCACCCGATCAAAAGGGTTGGCAAGGCTTTCGGAGCCTAGGGAGCGGACACCCGCACAAAGGGTGGCCAGGCGGCCCGGTCCGGGTTTTTTCCTCTTTCTTTCACACGCCTGGTGGGCGGTGCCACCCGATCACAAGGGCTGGCAAGGCTTTCGGAGCCTGGGGAGCGGACACCCGCACAAAGGGTGGCCAGGCTGCCCGGTCTGGGTTTTTTCTTCTTTCTTTCACACGCCTGGTGGGCGGTGCCACCCGATCACAAGGGCTGGCAAGGCTTTCGGAGCCTAGGGAGCGGACACCCGCACAAAGGGTGGCCAGGCGTCCCGGTCCGGGTTTTTTCTTCTTTCTTTCACACGCCTGGTGGGCGGTGCCACCCGATCACAAGGGCTGGCAAGGCTTTCGGAGCCTGGGGAGCGGACACCCGCACAAAGGGTGGCCAGGCGGCCCGGTCCGGGTTTTTTCTTCTTTCCTTCAAATGCCTGGTGGGCGGTGCCACCCGATCACAAGGGCTGGCAAGGCTTTCGGAGCCTTAGGAGCGGACACCCGCATAAAGGGTAGCCAGGCGTCCCGGTCCGGGTTTTTTCTTCTTTTCTTCTTTCTTTCACACGCCTGTTGGGTGGTGCCACCCGATCACAAGGGTTGGCAAGGCTTTGAGAGCCTGGGGAGCGGACACCCGCACAAAAGGTGGCCAGGCGGCCTGGTCCGGGTTTTTTCTTCTTTCTTTCACATGCCTGGTGGGCGGTGCCACCCGATCACAAGGGCTGGCAAGGCTTTCGGAGCCTGAGGAGCGGACACCCGCATAAAGGGTGGCCAGGCGGCCTGGTCCTGGTTTTTTCTTCTTGTCTTCTTTCTTTCACACGCCTGGTGGGCAGTGCCACATGATCAAAAGGGTTGGCAAGGCTTTCGGAGCCTAGGGAGCGGACACCCGCACAAAGGGTGGCCAGGCGTCCCGGTCCGGGTTTTTTCTTCTTTCTTTCACACGCCTGGTGGGTGGTGCCACCCGATCACAAGGACTGGCAAGGCTTTCAGAGCCTAGGGAGCGGACACCCGCACAAAGGGTGGCCAGGCGGCCCGGTCCGGGTTTTTTCCTCTTTCTTTCACACGCCTGGTGGGCGGTGCCACCCGATCACAAGGGCTGGCAAGGCTTTCGGAGCCTGAGGAGCGGACACCCGTATAAAGGCTGGCCAGGCGGCCTGGTCCGGGTTTTTTCTTCTTGTCTTCTTTCTTTCACACGCCTGGTGGGCAGTGCCACCCGATCAAAAGGGTTGGCAAGGCTTTCGGAGCCTAGGGAGCGGACACCCGCACAAAGGGTGGCCAGGCGGCCCGGTCCGGGTTTTTTCCTTCTTTCTTTCACACGCCTGGTGGGCGGTGCCACACGATCACAAGGGCTGGCATAGGCTTTCGGAGCCTAGGGAGCGGACACCCGCACAAAGGGTGGCCAGGCGGCCCGGTCCGGGTTTTTTCTTCTTTCTTTCACACGCCTGGTGGGTGGTGCCACCCGATCACAAGGGCTGGCAAGGCTTTCGGAGCCTAGGGAGCGGACACCCGCACAAAGGGTGGCCAGGCGGCCCGGTCCGGGTTTTTTTCTTCTTTCTTTCACACGCCTGGTGGGCGGTGCCACCCGATCAAAAGGGCTGGCAAGGCTTTCGGTGCCTAGGGAGCGGACACCCGCACAAAGGGTGGCCAGGCGGCCCGGTCCGGGTTTTTTCTTCTTTCCTTCAAATCCCTGGTGGGCGGTGCCACCCGATCACAAGGAATGGCAAGGCTTTCGGAGCCTGAGGAGCGGACACCCGCATAAAGGGTAGCCAGGCGTCCCGGTCCGGGTTTTTTCTTCTTTCTTCTTTCTTTCACACGCCTGGTGGGCAGTGCCACCCGATCAAAAGGGCTGGCAAGGCTTTCGGAGCCTAGGGAGCGGACACCCGCACAAAGGGTGGCCAGGCGGCCCGGTCCGGGTTTTTTCCTCTTTCTTTCACACCCCTGGTGGGCGGTGCCACCCGATCACAAGGGCTGGCAAGGCTTTCGGAGCCTAGGGAGCGGACACCCGCACAAAGGGTGGCCAGGCGGCCCGGTCCGGGTTTTTTCTTCTTTCTTTCACACGCCTGGTGGGCGGTGCCACCCGATCACAAGGGCTGGCAAGGCTTTCGGAGCCTAGGGAGCGGACACCCGCACAAAGGGTGGCCAGGCGGCCCGGTCCGGGTTTTTTTCTTCTTTCTTCACACGCCTGGTGGGCGGTGCCACCCGATCACAAGGGCTGGCAAGGCTTTCGGAGCCTAGGGAGCGGACACCCGCACAAAGGGTGGCCAGGCGGCCCGGTCCGGGTTTTTTCTTCTTTCTTTCACACGCCTGGTGGGCGGTGCCACCCGATCACAAGGGCTGGCAAGGCTTTCGGAGCCTGAGGAGCGGACACCCGCATAAAGGGTGGCCAGGCGGCCCGGTCCGGGTTTTTTCTTCTTTTCTTCTTTCTTTCACACGCCTGGTGGGCGGTGCCACCCGATCACAAGGGCTGGCAAGGCTTTCGGAGCCTAGGGAGCGGACACCCGCACAAAGGGTGGCCAGGCGGCCCGGTCCGGGTTTTTTTCTTCTTTCTTTCACACGCCTGGTGGGCGGTTTGCCACACGATCACAAGGGCTGGCAAGGCTTTCGAGCCTAGGGAGCGGACAACCCGCACAAAGGGTGGCCAGGCGGCCCGGTCCGGGTTTTTTCTTCTTTCTTTCACACGCCTGGTGGGTGGTGCCACCCGATCACAAGGCATGGCAAGGCTTTCGGAGCGTAGGGAGCGGACACCCGCACAAAGGGTGGCCAGGCGGCCCGGTCCTGGGTTTTTTCTTCCTTTCTTTCAAACGCCTGGTGGGCGGTTGCCACCCTGATCACAAGGGCTTGGCAAGGCTTTCGGTGCCTAGGGAGCGGACACCCGCACAAAGGGTGGCCAGGCGGCCCGGTCCGGGTTTTTTCTTCTTTTCTCTTCACTACCCTGGTGGGCTGTGCCACCCGATCACAAGGGAATGGCAAGGCTTTCGGAGCCTTGAGGGAGCGGACACCCGCACTAAAGGGTAGGCCAGGCGTCCCGGTCCGGGTTTTTTCTTCTTTCTTCTTTCTTTCACACGCCTGGTGGGTGGTGCCACCCGATCACAAGGGTTGGCAAGGCTTTCAGAGCCTGGGGAGCGGACACCCGCACAAAGGGTGGCCAGCGATCCCGGTACCGGGTTTTGTCTTCTTTCTCTTTCACACGACTGGTGGGCGGTGCCACCGATCACAAGGGCTTGGCAAGGCTTTTCAGAGCCTGGGGAGCGGACACCCGCACAAAGGGTGGCCAGCGGCCCGGTCCAGGGTTTTTTTCTTCTTTCTTTCACACGCCTTGTGGGCTGTGCCACTCCGATCAAAAGGGCTGGCAAGGCTTTCGAGCCTGGGGAGCGGACACCCGCACAAAGGGGGGCCAGGCGGCCCGGTCCGGGTTTTTTCTCTTCTTTCACAGCGCCTGGTGGGCGGTGCCACCGATCACAAGGGCTGGCAAGGCTTTCGGAGCCTGGGGAGCGGACATCCGCATCAAAGGGTGGCCAGGCGCCCGGTCCGGTTTTTTTTCTTTCTTTTTCTTCACACGCCTGGTGGGCGGTGCCACCCGATCACAAGGGCTGGCAAGGCTTTCGGAGCCTAGGGAGCGGACACCCGCACAAAGGGTGGCCAGGCGTCCCGGTCCGGGTTTTTTCTTCTTCTTTCACATGCCTGGTGGGCTTCCCCCTCCCGGTGCCACCCGATCACAAGGGCTTGGCAAGGCTTTCAGAGCCTAGGGAGCGGACACCCGCAACAAAGGGTGGCCAGGCGGCCCGGTCCGGGTTTTTTCTTCTCTTCTTTCACATGCCTGGTGGGCGGTGCCACCGATCACAAGGGCTGGCAAGGCTTTCGGAGCCTGAGGAGCGGGACACCCGCATAAAGGGTGGCCAGGCGGCCCCGGTCCGGGTTTTTCTTCTTTCTTCTTTCTTTCACACGCCTGGTGGGCGTGTTGCCACACGATCACAAGGGCTTGGCAAGGCTTTCAGAGCCTAGGGAGCGGACACCCGCACAAAGGGTGGCCAGGCGGCCCGGTCCGGGTTTTTTCTCTTCTTTCTTTCACACGCCTGGTGGGCGGTGCCACCCGATCACAAGGGCTGGCAAGGCTTTCGGAGCCTGAGGAGCGGACACCCGCACAAAAGGGTGGGCCAGGCGGCCCGGTCCGGGTTTTTTTCTTCTTTCTTTCACACTGCCTGGTGGGCGGTGCCACCCGATCACAAGGGCTGGCAAGGCTTTCGGAGCCTAGGGAGCGGACACCCGCACAAAGGGTGGCCAGGCGGCCCGGTCCCGGGTTTTTTCTTCTTTCTTTCACACGCCTGGTGGGCGGTGCCACCCGATCACAAGGGCTGGCAAGGCTTTCGGAGGCCTGAGGATGCGGACACCCGCAAAAGGGTGGCCAGGCATCCCCGGTCCGGGTTTTCTTCTTTCTTCTTTCTTTCACACGCCTGGTGGGCGGTGCCACCCGATCACAAGGGCTGGCAAGGCTTTCGGAGCCTGAGGAGCGGACACCCGCACAAAGGGTGGCCAGGCGGCCCGGTCCTGGGTTTTTTCTTCTTCTCTTTCACACGCCTGTGGGCGGTGCCACCCGATCACAAGGGCTGGCAAGGCTTTCGGAGCCTAGGGAGCGGACACCCGCACAAAGGGTGGCCAGGCGGCCCGGTCGGGTTTTTTCTCTTTCTTTCACATGCCTGGTGGGCGGTGCCACCCGATCACAAGGCTGGCAAGGCTTTCGGAGCCTGAGGAGCGGACACCCGCACAAAGGGTGGCCAGGCGGCCTGGTCCGGGTTTTTTCTTCTTTCTTTCACATGCCTGGTGGGCGGTGCCACCCGATCACAAGGGCTGGCAAGGCTTCGGAGCCTGAGGGAGCGGACACCCGCATAAAGGGTGGCCAGGCGGTCCGGTCCGGGTTTTTTCTCTTTCTTTCTTTCTTTCACACGCCTGGTGGGCGGTGCCACCCGATCACAAGGGCTGGCAAGGCTTTCGGAGCCTGAGGAGCGGACACCCGTCATAAAGGGTGGCCAGGCGCCCGGTCGGGTTTTTCCTTTTTTCTTCTTTCTTTCACACGCCTGGTGGGCGGTGCCACCCGATCACAAGGGCTGGCAAGGCTTTCGGAAGGCCTGGGGAGTACGGACACCCGCTACAAAGGGTGGCCAGGCGGCCCGGGTCCGGGTTTCTTTCTTCTTTCTTTCACACGCTGGTGGGCGGTGCCACCCGATCAAAGGGCTGGCAAGGCTTTCGGACCTAGGGGAGCGGACACCCGCACAAAGGGTGGCCAGGCGTCCCGGTCCGGGTTTTTTCTCTTCTCTTCTTCACACAGCCTGGTGGCGGTGCCACCCGATCACAAGGGCTGGCAAGGCTTTCGGAGCCTGGAGGAGCGGACACCCGCACAAAGGGTGGCCAGGCGGCCCTGGTCGGGTTTTTTTCTTCTTTCTTTCACACGCCTGGTGGGTAGGTGCCACCCGATCACAAGGGCTGGCAAGGCTTTCGGAGCCTAGGAGCGGACACCCGCACAAAGGGTGGCCAGGCGTCCCGGTCCGGGTTTTTTCATCTCTTTCTTTCACACGCCTGGTGGGCGGTGCCACCCGATCACAAGGGCTGGCAGGCTTCGGAGCCTGGGGAGCGGACACCCGCACAAGGGTGGCCAGGCGGCCCGGTCCGGGTTTTTTCTTCTTTCTTTCACACGCCTGGTGGGCGGTGCCACCCGATCACAAGGGCTGGCAAGGCTTTCGGAGCCTAGGGAGCGGACACCCGCACAAAGGGTGGACAGGCGTCCGGTCCGGGTTTTTTCTTCTTTCTTTCACACGCCTGGTGGGCGGTGCCACCGATCACAAGGGCTGGCAAGGCTTTCGGAGCCTGGGGAGCGGACACCCGCACAAAGGTGTGGCCAGGCGGCCACGGTCCGGGTTTTTTCTTCTTTCTTTCACACGCCTGGTGGCGGTGCCACCGATCACAAGGGCTGGCAAGGCTTTCGGAGCCTGAGGGAGCGGACACCCGCACAAAGGGTGGCCAGGCGGCCCGGTCCGGGTTTTTTCTTCTTCTCTTCACATGCCTGGTGGGCGGTTGCCACCACGATCACAAGGGCTGGCAAGGCTTTCGGAGCCTGGGGAGCGGACACCCGCACAAAGGGTGGCCAGGCGGCCCGGTCCGGGTTTTTTCTCTCTTTCACGACGCCTGGTGGGCGGTGCCACCCGATCACAATGGGCTGGCAAGGCTTTCGGAGCCTGGGGGAGCGGACACCCGCACAAAGGGTGGCCAGGCGGCCCGGTCCGGGTTTTTTCCTTCTCTGTTCAGACGCCTGGTGGGCGGTGCCACCCGATCACAAGGGCTGGCAAGGCTTTCGGAGCCTGGGGAGCGGACACCCGCCACAAAGGGTGGCCAGGCGGCCCGGTCTGGGTTTTTTCTTTCTCTTCTTTCACATGCCTGGTGGGCGGTGCCAACCCGATCACAAGGGCTGGCAAGGCTTTCGGAGCCTAGGGGAGCGGACACCCGCACAAAGGTGGCCAGGCGTCCCGGTCCGGGTTTTTTTCTTTCTTCTTCTTTCACAAGCCTGGTGGGCGGTGCCACCCGATCACAAGGGCTGGCAAGGCTTTCGGAGCCTGAGGGAGCGGTACACCCGCACTAAAGGGTGGCCAGCGGCCTGGTCCTGGTTTTTCTTCTTGTCTCTTTCTTTCACACAGCCTGGTGGGCAGTGCCACCCGATCACAAAGGGCTTGGCAAGGCTTTCGGAGCTAGGGAGCGGACACCCGCCACAAAGGGTGGCCAGGCGTCCCGGTCCGGGTTTTTTTCTTCTTTCTTTCACACGCCTGGGTGGGTGGTTGCCACCCGATCACAAGGGCTTGGCAAGGCTTTCGGAGCCTAGGGAGCGGACACCCGCACAAAGGGTGCCAGGCGGCCCTGGTCCGGGTTTTTTCTCTTTCTTTTTCACACGCCTGGTGGGCTGGTGCCACCGATCACAAGGGTTTGGCAAGGCTTTCGGAGCCTAGGGAGCGGACACCCGCACAAAGGGTGGCCAGGCGGCCCGGTCCGGGTTTTTTTCCTCTTTCTTTCACACGCCTGGTGGGCGGTGCCACCCGATCACAAGGGTGGCAAGGCTTTCGGAAGCCTAGGGAGCGGGACACCGCACAAAGGGCTGGCCAGGCGGCCGGTCGGGTTTTTCTTCCTTTTCTTCTTCTTTCACATCGCCTGGTGGGCGGTGCCACCCGATCACAAGGGCTGGCAAGGCTTTCGGAGCATGAGGAGCGGACACCCGCACAAAGGGTGGCCAGGCGGCCCGGTCCGGGTTTTTCTTCTTTCTTCTTCACACGCCTGGTGGGCTGTGCCACCGATCACAAGGGCTGCAAGGCTTCGGAGCCTAGGGAGCGGACACCCGCACAAAGGGTGGCCAGGCGGCCCGGTCCGGGTTTTTCTTCTTTCTTTCACAACGCCTGGTGGGCGGTGCCACCGATCACAAGGGCTGGCAAGGCTTTCGGAGCCTAGGGAGCGGAAACCCGCACAAAGGGTGGCCAGGCGGCCCGTCCGGGTTTTTTCTTCTTCTTTCAAACGCCTGGTGGGGCGTGCCACCCGATCAAAAGGGCTGGCAAGGCTTTCGGAGCCTGAGGAGCGACACCCGCACAAAGGGTGCCAGGCGGCACGGTCCGGGTTTTTTCTCTTCTTTCTTTCACACGCCTGGTGGGCGGTGCCACCCGATCACAAGGGCTGGCCAAGGCTTTCGGAGCCTGGGGAGCGGACACCCGCACAAAGGGTGGCCAGGCGGCCCGGTCCGGGTTTTTTCTTCTTTCTTTCACACTGCCTGGTGGGCTGGTGCCACCCGATCACAAGGCTGGCAAGGCTTCGGAGCCTAGGGAGCGGACACCCGCACAAAGGGTGGCCAGGCGGCCTCGGTCCGGGTTTTTTTCTTCTCTTTCTTTCACACGCCTGGTGGGCAGGTGCCACCCGATCAAAAGGGGCTGGCAAGGCTTTTCGGAAGCCTAGGGAGCGGACACCCGCACAAAGGGTGGCCAGGCGGTCCCGGTCCGGGTTTTTTCTTCTTTCTTCACACGCCTGGTGGGCGGTGCCACCCGATCACAAGGCTGGCAAGGCTTTCGGAGCCTGGGGAGCGGACACCCCGCACAAAGGGTGGCCAGGCGGCCCGGTCCGGGTTTTTTCACTCTTTCTTTCACACGCCTGGTGGGCGGTGCCACCCGATCACAAGGGCTGGCAAGGCTTTCGGAGCCTGAGGAGCGGACACCCGCACAAAGGGCTGGCCAGGCGGCCCTGGTCCGGGTTTTTTCCTTCTTTCTTTCACAAGCTGGTGGGCGGTGCCACCCGATTCACAAGGGCTGGCAAGGCTTTCCGGAGCCTAGGGAGCGGACACCCGCACAAAGGGTGGCCAGGCGGCCGGTCCGGGTTTTTTCTCTTTCTTTCTTTCACACGCCTGGTGGGCGGTGCCACCCGATCACAAGGGCTGGCAAGGCTTTCGGAGCCTAGGGAGCGGACACCCGCCACAAAGGGTGGCCAGCGGCCCCGGTCCGGGTTTTTTCTTCTTTCTTTCACACGCCTGGTGGGCGGTGCCACCCGATCACAAGGGTGGCAAGGCTTTCGGAGCCTAGGGAGCGGACACCGCACAAAGGTGGCCAGGCGGCCCTGTCCGGGTTTTTTCTCCTCTTCTTTCACAAGCCTGGTGGGCGTGTGCCACACGATCACAAGGGCTGGCAAGGCTTTCGGAGCCTGGGAGCGGGACACCCGCACAAAGGGTGGCCAGGCGGCCCGGTTCGGGTTTTTTCTCTTTCTTTCACACGCCTGGTGGGCGGTGCCACCCGATCACAAGGGCTGGCAAGGCTTTCGGAGCCTGGGGAGCGGGACACCCGCACAAAGGTGGCCAGGCGGCCCGGTCCGGGTTTTTTCTTTCCTTTCTTTCACACGCCTGGTGGGCGGTGCCACCCGATCACAAGGGCTGGCAAGGCTTTCGGAGCCTGAGGAGCGGACACCCGCATAAAGGGTGGCCAGGCGGCCCGGTCCGGGTTTTTTCTTCTTTTCTTCTTTCTTTCACACGCCTGGTGGGCAGGTGCCACCCGATCACAAGGGTTGGCAAGGCTTTCGGAGCCTAGGGAGCGGACACCCGCACAAAGGGTGGCCAGGCGGCCCGGTCCGGGTTTTTTCTTCTTTCTTTCACACGCCTGGTGGGCGGTGCCACCCGATCACAAGGGCTGGCAAGGCTTTCGGAGCCTGGGGAGCGGACACCCGCACAAAGGGTGGCCAGGCGGCCCGGTCCGGGTTTTTTTCTTCTTCTTTTTCACACGCCTGGTGGGCGGTGCCACCCGATCACAAGGGCTGGCAAGGCTTTCGGAGCCTGGGAGCGGACACCCGCAAAAGGGTGGCCAGGCGGCCCGGTCCGGGTTTTTTTTTCTTCTTTCTTTCACACGCCTGGTGGGCGGTGCCACCCGATCACAAGGGCTGGCAAGGCTTTCGGAGCCTGGGAGCGGACACCCGCACAAAGGGTGGCCAGGCGGCCCGGTCCGGGTTTTTTCTTCTTTCTTTCACACCTGGTGGGCGGTGCCACCCGATCACAAGGGCTGGCAAGGCTTTCGGAGCCTGGGAGCGGACACCCGCACAAAGGGTGGCCAGGCGGCCCGGTCCGGGTTTTTTCTTCTTTCTTTCACACGCCTGGTGGGCGGTGCCAACCCGATCACAAGGGCTGGCAAGGCTTCGGAAGCCTGAGGAGCGGACACCCGCTACTAAAGGGCTTGCCAGGCGGCCTGGTCCGGGTTTTTTCTTCTTGTCTCTTTCTTTCACACGACCTGGTGGGCAGTGCACCCGATCACAAGGGTTGGCAAGGCTTTCGGAGCCTAGGGAGCGGACACCGCACAAAGGGTGGCCAGGCGGCCCGCGTCCGGGTTTTTTCCTCTTTCTTTCCCACGCCTGCGTGGGCGGTGCCACCCGATCACAAGGGCTGGCAAGGCTTTCGGAGCCTAGGGAGCGGACACCCGCACAAAGGGTGGCCAGGCGGCCCGGTCCGGGTTTTTTCTTCTTTCTTTCACACGCCTGGTGGGCTGGTGCCACCCGATCACAAGGGCTGGCAAGGGCTTTCGGAGCCTTAGGGAGCGGACAACCGCACAAAGGGTGGCCAGGCGGCCGGTCCGGGTTTTTTCTTCTTTCTTTCACACGCCTGGTGGGCGGTGCCACCCGATCACAAGGGCTGGCAAGGCTTTCGGAGCCTGGGGAGCGGACACCCGCACAAAGGGTGGCCAGGCGGCCCGGTCCGGGTTTTTTTTTCTTTCTTTCACACGCCTGGTGGGCGGTGCCACCCGATCACAAGGGCTGGCAAGGCTTTCGGAGCCTGGGAGCGGACACCCGCACAAAGGGTGGCCAGGCGGCCCGGTCCGGGTTTTCTTCTTTTCTTCTTTCTTTCACACGCCTGGTGGGCGGTGCCACCCGATCACAAGGGCTGGCAAGGCTTTCGGAGCCTGGGGAGCGGACACCCGCACAAAGGGTGGCCAGGCGGCCCGGTCCGGGTTTTTTCTTCTTTCTTTCACACGCCTGGTGGGCGGTGCCACCCGATCACAAGGGCTGGCAAGGCTTTCGGAGCCTGGGGAGCGGACACCCGCACAAAGGGTGGCCAGGCGGCCCGGTCCGGGTTTTTTCTTCTTTCTTTCACACGCCTGGTGGGCGGTGCCACCCGATCACAAGGGCTGGCAAGGCTTTCGGAGATTAGGGAGCGGACACCCGCACAAGGGTGGCCAGGCGGCCCGGTCCGGGTTTTTTCTCCTTTCCTTTCACACGCCTGGTGGGCGGCTGCCACCCGATCACAAGGGACTGGCAAGGCTTTCGGAGCCTGAGGGAGCGGACACCCGCACAAAGGGTGGCCAGGCGTCCCGGTCGGGTTCTCTTTTCCTTCTTTCTTTCACACGCCTGGTGGGCTGGTGCCACCCGATCACAAGGGCTGGCAAGGCTTTCGGAGCCTGAGGAGCGGACACCCGCACAAAGGGTGGCCAGGCGGCCCGGTCCGGGTTTTTTCTTCTTTCTTTCTCACACGCCTGGTGGGCCGTGCCACCCGATCACAAGGGCTGGCAAGGCTTTCGGAGCCTGGGAGCGGACACCCGCACAAAGGTGGCCAGGCGGCCCGGTCCGGGTTTTTTCTTCTTGTCTTCTTCTTTCACACGCCTGGTGGGCGGTGCCACCCGATCACAAGGGTGGCAAGGCTTTCAGAGCCTGGGGAGCGGACACCCGCACAAAGGGTGGCCAGGCGGCCCGGTCCGGGTTTTTTTCTTCTTTCTTTCACACGCCCTGGTGGGCGGTGCCACCCGATCACAAGGGCTGGCAAGGCTTTCGGAGCCTAGGGAGCGGACACCCGCACAAAGGGTGGCCAGGCGGCCCGGTCCGGGTTTTTTCTTCTTTTCTTCTTCTTTCACACGCCTGGTGGGCGGTGCCACCCGATCACAAGGGCTGGCAAGGCTTTCGGATGCCTAGGGAGCGGACACCCGCACAAAGGGTGGCCAGGCGGCCCGGTCCGGGTTTTTTCTTCTTTCTTTCACACGCCTGGTGGGCGGTGCCACCCGATCACAAGGGCTGGCAAGGCTTCTCGGAGCCTAGGGAGCGGACACCCGCACAAAGGGTTGGCCAGGCGCCCGGTCCGGGTTTTTTCTTTTCTTCTTTCTTCACACGCCTGGTGGGCGGGCCACCCGATCACAAGGGCTGGCAAGGCTTTTCGGAGCCGTGAGGAGCGGACACCCGCACTAAAGGGTAGCCAAGGCGTCACGGTCGGGTTTTTCTTCTTTTTCTTCTTTCTTTCACACGCCTGGGGGCAGGTGCCACCCGATCAAAAGGGTGGCAAGGCTTTCGGAGCCTAGGGAGCGGACACCCGCACCAAAGGGGGCCAGGCGGCCCGGTCCGGGTTTTTTTCCTCTTTCTTTCACACCGCCTGGTGGGCGGTGCCACACGATCACAAGGGCTGGCAAGGCTTTTGGAGCCTGGGAGCGGACACCCGAAAAGGGTGCCCAGGCGGCCCGGTCGGGTTTTTCTTCTTTCTTTCACACGCCTGGTGGGTGGTGCCACCCGATCACAAGGGCTGGCAAGGCTTTCGGAGCCTAGGGAGCGGACACCCGCACAAAGGGTGGCAGGCGGCCGGTCCGGGTTTTTTATTCTCTTTCTTCAAACGCCTGGTGGGCGGTGCCACCCCGATCAAAAGGTCTGGCCAGGCTTTCGGTGCCTAGGGAGCGGACACCCGCACAAAGGTGGCCAGGCGGCCCGGTCCGGGTTTTTTTTCTTCTTTCCTTTCAAATCACTGGTGGGCGGTGGCCACCCGATCACAAGGAATGGCAAGGCTTTCGGAGCCTGAGGATGCGGACACCCGCTAAAGGGTAGCAGGCGTCCCGGTCCGGGATTTTTTCTTCTTTTCTTCTTTCTTTCACACGCCTGGTGGGCGGTGCCACCCGATCACAAGGGTTGGCAAGGCTTTCGGAGCCTGGGAGCGGACACCCGCACAGAGGGTGGCCAGGCGGCCCGGTCCGGGTTTTTTCTTCTTTCTCTTCTCACACGCCTGGTGGGCGGTGCCACCCGATCACAAGGGCTGGCAAGGCTTCAGAGCCTGGGGAGCGGACACCTGCACAAAGGGTGGCCAGGCGGCCCGGTCCGGGTTTTTTCTTCTTTTTCTCTTTCTTTCACACGCCTGGTTGGCGGTGCCACCCGATCACAAGGGCTGGCAAGGCTTTCAGGAGCCTGGGGAGCGGACACCCGCACAAAGGGTGTCCAGGCGGCCCGGTCGGTTTTTTCTTCTTTCTTTCAAACGCCTGGTGGGCGGTGCACCCGATCAAAGGGCTGGCAAGGCTTTCGGAGCCTGGGAGCGGACACCCGCAAAAGGGTGGCCAGGCGGCCCGGTCCGGGTGTTTTTCTTTTCTTCTCTTTCACACGCCTGGTGGGCTGGTGCCACTCCGAATCACAAGGGCTTGGCAAGGCTTTCGGACCTGGGTAGCGGACACCCGCACAAAGGGTGGCCAGGCGGCCCGGTCCCGGGTTTTTTCTTCTTTTCTCTTCTACACGCCTGGTGGGCTGGTGCCACCCGATCACAAGGGCTGGCAAGGCTTTTGGAGCCTGGGGAGCGGACACCCGCACAAAGGGTGGCCAGGCGTCCCGGTCCGGGTTTTTTTTTCTTTTTCTTCTTTCTTTCACAACGCCTGGTGGGTCGTGCCACCGATCACAAGGGCTGGCAAGGCTTTCGGAGCCTGGGGAGCGGACACCCTGCACAAAGGGTGGTCCAGGCTGCCCGGTCCGGGTTTTTTTTCTTTCTTCTTTCTTCACATCGCCTGGTGGGCTGGTTTGCCACCCGATCACAAGGGCTGCAAGGCTTTCAGAGCCTGGGAGCGGACACCCGCACAAAGGGGGCCAGGCGGCCCTTGTCCGGGTTTTTTCTTCTTCTTTCACACGCCTGGCTGGGCAGGTTGCCACACGATCACAAGGGCTGGCAAGGCTTTCGAGCCTAGGGAGCGGACACCCGCACAAAGGGTGCCCAGGCCGGCCCCGGTCCGGGTTTTTTTCTTTTCTTCTCTTCACACGCCTGGTGGGCTGGTGCCACCCGATCACAAGGGCTGGCAAGGCTTTCGGAGCCTGGGAGCGGACACCGCACAACGGGTGGCAGGCGGCCCGGTCCTGGGTTTTTTTCTTCTTCTCTTTCACATGCCTGGTGGGCGGTGCCACCCGATCACAAGGGCTGGCAAGCCTTTGGGAGCCTGAGGGAGCGGACACCCGCACAAAGGGTGGCCAGGCGGCCCGGTCCGGGTTTTTTCTTCTTTCTTTCACACGCCTGGTGGGCGGTGCCACCCGATCACAAGGGCTGGCAAGGCTTTCGGAGCCTGGGGAGCGGACACCCGCACAAAGGGTGGCCAGGCGGCCCGGTCCGGGTTTTTTCTTCTTTCTTTCACACGCCTGGTGGGCGGTGCCACCCGATCACAAGGGCTGGCAAGGCTTTCGGAGCCTGGGAGCGGGCACCGCCCAAAGGGTGGCCAGGCGGCCCGGTCCGGGTTTTTTCTTCTTTCTTTCACACGCCTGGTGGGCGGTGCCACCCGATCACAAGGGCTGGCAAGGCTTTCGGAGCCTGGGGAGCGGACACCCGCAAAAGGGTGGCCAGGCGGCCCGGTCCGGGTTTTTTCTTTTCTTTCTTTCACACGCCTGGTGGGCGGTGCCACCCGATCACAAGGGCTGGCAAGGCTTTCGGAGCCTGGGAGCGGACACCCGCACAAAGGGTGGCCAGGCGGCCCGGTCCGGGTTTTTTCTTCTTTCTTTCACACGCCTGGTGGGCTGTGCCACCCGATCACAAGGGCTGGCACGGCTTTCGGAGCCTGGGGAGCGGACACCCGCCACAAAGGGTGGCCAGGCGGCCCGGTACCGGGTTTTTTCTTCTTTCTCTCTTCACAGCTGGTGGGCGGTGACACCCGATCACAAGGGTGGCAAGGCTTTTGGAGCCTGGGGAGCGGGACACCCCGCACAAAGGGTGGCCAGGCGGCCCGGTCCGGGTTTTTTCTTCTTTCTTTCACAGCCTGGGGGCGGTGCCACCCCGATCACAAGGGCTGGCAAGGCTTTTGGAGCCTTCGGGAGCGGACACCCGCAAAAGGGTGGCCAGGCGGCCGGTCCGGGTTTTTTCTTCTTTCTTTCACAAGCCTGGGGGCGGTGCCACCGATCACAAGGGCTGGCAAGGCTTTCAGAGCCTAGGGAGCGGACACCGCACAAAGGGTGGCAGGCGGCCCGGTCCGGGTTTTTTCTTCTTCTTTTTTCTTTCTTCACACGCCTGGTGGGCGGTGCCACCCGATCACAAGGGCTGGCAAGGCTTTTCGGAGCCTGGGGAGCAGGACACCCGCACAAAGGGTGGCCAGGCGGCCGGTCCGGGTTTTTTCTTCTTTCTTTCAACATGCCTGGTGGGCGGTGCCACCCGATCACAAGGGCTGGCAAGCTTTCGGAGCCTGGGAGCGGACACCGCACAAAGGGTGGCCAGGCGGCCCGGTCCGGGTTTTTTCTTCTTCTTTTCACACTGCCTGGTGGGCGGTGCCACCCGATCACAAGGGCTGGCAAGGCTTTCCGAGCCTGGGAGCGGACACCCGCACAAAGGGTGGCCAGCGGCCCGGTCCGGGTTTTTTCTTCTTTTCTTCTTTTCACACGCCTGGTGGGCGGTGCCACCCGATCACAAGGGCTGGCAAGGCTTTCGGAGCCTGGGGAGCGGACACCCGCACAAAGGGTTGCCAGGCGGCCCGGTCCGGGTTTTTTTCTTCTTCTCTTTCACACGCCTGGTGGGCGGTGCCACCCGATCACAAGGGCTGGCAAGGCTTTCGGAGCCTGGGGAGCGGACACCCGCACAAAGGGTTGTCCAGGCGGCCGGGTCCGTGTTTTTTCCTTCTTTCTTCTTCTTTCACACGCCTGGTGGGCGGTGCCACCCGATCACAAGGGCTGGCAAGGCTTTCGGAGCCTGGGGAGCGGACACCCGCACAAGGGGGGCCAGGCGGCCCGGTCCGGGTTTTTTCTCTTTCTTTCACACGCCTGGTGGGCGGTGCCACCCGATCACAAGGGCTTGGCAAGGCTTTCGGAGCCTGAGGGAGCGGACACCCTCACAAAGGGTGGCCAGGCGGCCCGGTCCGGGTTTTTTCTTCTTTCTTTCACACGCCTGGTGGGCTGGTGCCACCCGATCACAAGGGCTGGCAAGGCTTTCGGAGCCTGGGAGCGGACACTCCGCACAAAGGGTGGCCAGGCGGCCCTGGTCCGGGTTTTTTCTTCCTTTCTCTTCCCTTTCACAGGCCTGGTGGGCGTGCCACCCGATCACAAGGGCTGGCAAGGCTTTCGGAGCCTGAGGGAGCGGACACCCGCACAAAGGGTGGCCAGGCGGCCCGGTCCGGGTTTTTCTCTTTTCTGCTTCTTTCACACGCCTGGTGGGCGGTGCCACCCGATCACAAGGGCTGGCAAGGCTTTCGGAGCCTGGGGAGCGGACACCCGCACAAAGGGTGGCCAGGCGGCCCGGTCCGGGTTTTTTTCTTCTTTCTTTCACACGCCTGGTGGGCGGTGCCACCCGATCACAAGGGCTGGCAAGGCTTTCGGAGCCTGGGGAGCGGACACCCGCACAAAGGGTGGCCAGGCTGCCCGGTCCGGGTTTTTTCTTCTTTCTTTCACACGCCTGGTGGGCGGTGCCACCCGATCACAAGGGCTGGCAAGGCTTTCGGAGCCTGGGGAGCGGACACCCGCACAAAGGGTGGCCAGGCGGCCCGGTCCGGGTTTTTTCTTCTTTCTTTCACACGCCTGGTGGGCGGTGCCACCCGATCACAAGGGCTGGCAAGGCTTTCGGAGCCTGGGGAGCGGACACCCGCACAAAGGGTGGCCAGGCGGCCCCGGTCCGGGTTTTTTTCTTTCTCTTTCTTTCACACGCCTGGTGGGCGGTGCCACCCGATCACAAGGGCTGGCAAGGCTTTCGGAGCCTGGGGAGACGGACACCCGCACAAAGGGTGGCCAGGCGGCCCGGTCCGGGTTTTTTCTCCTTTCCTTTCACACTGCCTGGTGGGCGGTGCCACCCGATCACAAGGGCTGGCAAGGCTTTCGGAGCCTTGGGAGCGGACACCCGCACAAAGGGTGGCCAGGCGGCCCGGTCCGGGTTTTTTCTTCTTCTTTTCTTTCACCACGCCTGGTTGGGCGTGCCACCCGATCACAAGGGCTGGCAAAGGCTTTCGGAGCCCTGGGAGCGACACCCGCACAAAGGGTGGCCAGGCGGACCCGGTCCGGGTTTTTTCTTCTTTCTTTCCACAGCCTGGTGGGCGGTGCCACCCGATCACAAGGGCTGGCAAGGCTTTGGAGCCTGGGAGCGGACACCCGCACAAAGGGTGGCCAGGCGGCCCGGTCCGGGTTTTTTCTTCTTTCTTTCACACGCCTGGTGGGCGGTGCCACCCGATCACAAGGGCTGGCAAGGCTTTCGGAGCCTGGGGAGCGGACACCCGCACAAAAGGGTGGCCAGGCGGCCCGGTCCGGGTTTTTTCTTCTTTCTTTCACAAGCCTGGTGGGCGGTGCACCCGATCACAAGGGCTGGCAAGGCTTTCGGAGCCTGGGAGCGGACACCCGCACAAAGGTGGCCAGGCGGCCCTGGTCCGGGTTTTTTCTTCTTTCTTTCACACGCCTGGTGGGCGGTGCCACCCGATCACAAGGGCTGGCAAGGCTTTCGGAGCCTGGGAGAGCGGACACCCGCACAAAGGGTGGCCAGGCGGCCTGTCCGGGTTTTTTTTCTTCTTTCTTTCACACGCCTGGTGGGCGTGCCACCCGATCACAAGGGCTGGCAAGGCTTTCGGAGCCTAGGGAGCGGACACCCGCACAAAGGGTGGCCAGGCGGCCCGGTCCGGGTTTTTTCTTCTTTCTTTCACACGCCTGGTGGGCGGTGCACCACGATCACAAGGGCTGGCAAGGCTTTCGGAGCCTGAGGAAGCGGACACCCGCATAAAGGGTGGCCAGGCGGCCCTGGTCCGGGTTTTTTTCTGTCTTCTTTCTTTCACACGCCTGGTGGGCAGGTGCCACCCGATCACAAGGGCTGGCAAGGCTTTCGGAGCCTAGGGAGCGGACACCCGCACAAAGGGTGGCCAGGCGGCCCGGTCCGGGTTTTTTTCTCTCTTTCTTTCACACGCTGGTGGGCAGGTGCCACCCAATCACAAGGGTTGGCAAGGCTTTCGGAGCCTAGGGAGCGGACACCCGCACAAAGGGTGGCCAGGCGGCCCGGTCCGGGTTTTTTTCCTCTTTCTTTCACACGCCTGGTGGGCGGTGCCACCCGATCACAAGGGCTGGCAAGGCTTTCGGAGCCTAGGGAGCGGACACCCGCACAAAGGGTGGCCAGGCGGCCCGGTCCGGGTTTTTTCTTCTTTCTTTCACACGCCTGGTGGGCGGTGCCACCCGATCACAAGGGCTGGCAAGGCTTTCGGAGCCTAGGGAGCGGACACCCGCACAAAGGGTGGCCAGGCGGCCCGGTCCGGGTTTTTTCTTCTTTCTTTCAAACGCCTGGTGGGCGGTGCCACCCGATCACAAGGGCTGGCAAGGCTTTCGGTGCCTAGGGAGCGGACACCCGCACAAAGGGTGGCCGGCGGTCCCGGTCCGGGTTTTTTCTTCTTCTTCTTTCACACGCCTGGTGGGCGGTGCCACCCGATCACAAGGGCTGGCAAGGCTTTCGGAGCCTGAGGGAGCGGACACCCGCACTAAAGGGTGGCCAGGCGGCCCGGTCCGGGTTTTTTCTTCTTTCTTTCACACGCCTGGTGGGCAGTGCCACCCGATCACAAGGGCTGGCAAGGCTTTCGGAGCCTAGGGAGCGGACACCCGCACAAAGGGTGGCCAGGCGGCCGGTCCGGGTTTTTTTCTTCTTTCTTTCACACCCTGGGTGGCGGTGCCACCCGATCACAAGGGCTGGCAAGGCTTTCGGAGCCTAGGGAGCGGACACCCGCACAAAGGGTGGCCAGGCGGCCCGGTCCGGGTTTTTTCTTCTTTCTTTCACACGCCTGGTGGGCGTGCCACCCGATCACAAGGGCTGGCAAGGCTTTCGGAGCCTGGGGAGCGGACACCCGCACAAAGGGTGGCCAGGCGGCCCGGTCGGGTTTTTTCTTCTTTCTCTTCTTTCAAACGCCTGGTGGGCGGTGCCACCCGATCACAAGGGCTGGCAAGGCTTTCGGAGCCTAGGGAGCGGACACCCCGCACAAAGGGTGGCCAGGCGGCCGGTCCGGGTTTTTCTCTTTCTTCTTCTTCACACGCCTGGTGGGCGGTGCCACCCGATCACAAGGGCTGGGCAAGGCTTTCGGAGCCTGAGGGAGCGGACACCCGCACAAAGGGTGGCCAGGCGGCCCGGTCCGGGTTTTTTTTCTTCTCTTCTTTCACACGCCTGGTGGGCGGTGCCACCCGATCAAAAGGGTCTGGCAAGGCTTTCGGAGCCTAGGGAGCGGACACCCGCACAAAGGGTGGCCAGGCGGCCCGGTCCGGGTTTTTTCTTCTTTCTTTCACATCCCTGGTGGGCGGTGCCACCCGATCACAAGGCTGGCAAGGCTTTCAGGAGCCTAGGGAGCGGACACCCGCACAAAGGGTGGCCAGGCCGCCCCGGTCCGGGTTTTTTTCTTTCTTCTTTCTTTCACACGCCTGGTGGGCGGTGCCACCCGATCACAAGGGCTGGCAAGGCTTTCGGAGCCTAGGGAGCGGACACCCAGCACAAAGGGTGGCAGGCGGCCCGGTCCGGGTTTTTTCTTCTTTCTTTCACACGCCTGGTGGGCGGTGCCACCCGATCACAAGGGCTGGCAAGGCTTTCGGAGCCTAGGGAGCGGACAACCCGCACAAAGGGTGGCCAGGCGGCCCGGTCCGGGTTTTTTCTTCTTTCTTTCACACGCCTGGTGGGCTGGTGCCACCCGATCACAAGGGCTGGCAAGGCTTTCGGAGCCTAGGGAGCGGACACCCGCACAAAGGGTGGCCAGGCGGCCCGGTCCGGGTTTTTTTCTTCTTTCTTTCACAACGCCTGGTGGGCGGTGCCACCCGATCACAAGGGTGGCAAGGCTTTCGGAGCCTGGTGAGCGGACACCCGCACAAAGGGTGGCCAGGCGGCCCGGTCCGGGTTTTTTTCTTCTTTCCTTTCACATCCCTGGTGGGCGGTGCCACCGATCACAAGGGCTGGCAAGGCTTTCGGAGCCTGAGGGAGCGGACACCCGCATCAAGGGTGGCCAGGCGTCCCGGTCCGGGTTTTTTCTTCTTTTCTCTTTCTTTCACACGCCCTGGTGGGTCGGTGCCACCCGATCACAAGGGCTTGGCAAGGCTTTCAGAGCCTGGGTAGCAGACACCCGCACAAAGGGTGGCCAGGCGACCCGGTACCGGGTTTTTTCTTCTTTCTTTCACACGCCTGTGGGATGGTGCCACCCGATCACAAGGGCTGGCAAGGCTTTCGGAGCCTGGGGAGCGGACACCCGCACAAAGGGTGGCCAGGCGGCCCGGTCCGGGTTTTTTCTTCTTTCTTTCACACGCCTGGTGGGCGGTGCCACCCGATCACAAGGGCTGGCAAGGCTTTCGGAGCCTGGGGAGCGGACACCCGCACAAAGGGTGGCCAGGCGGCCCGGGGGTTTTTTCTTCTTTCTTTCACACGCCTGGTGGGCGGTGCCACCGATCACAAGGGCTGGCAAGGCTAGTCGGAGCCTGGGAGCGGACACCCGCACAAAGGGTGGCCAGGCGGCCCGGTCCGGGTTTTTTCTTCTTTCTTTCACACGCCTGGTGGGCGGTGCCACCCGATCACAAGGGCTGGCAAGGCTTTCGTAGCCTGGGGAGCGACAGCCCGCACAAAGGGTGGCCAGGCGGCCCGGTCCGGGTTTTTTCTTCTTTCTTTCACACGCCTGGTGGGCGGTGCCACCCGATCACAAGGGCTGGCAAGGCTTTCGTAGCCTAGGAGCGGACACCCGCACAAAGGGTGGCCAGGCGGCCCGGTCCGGTTTTTTCTTCTTTCTTTCACACGCCTGTGGGCGGTGCCACCCGATCACAAGGGCTGGCAAGGCTTCGGAGCCTGGGGGAGCGGACACCCGCACAAAGGGTGCCAGGCGGCCCGGTCCGGGTTTTTTTCTTCTTGCTTTCACCGCCTGGTGGGCGGTGCCACCCGATCACAAGGGCTGGCAAGGCTTCGGAGCCTGGGGAGCGGACACCCGAATCAAAGGGTGGCCAGGCGGCCCGGTCCGGGTTTTTTTCTTCTCTTTCTTTCACACGCCTGGTGGGCGGTGCCACCCGATCACAAGGGCTGGCAAGGCTTTCGAGCCTGGGGAGCGGACACCCGCACAAAGGGTGGCCAGGCGGCCCGGTCCTGGGTTTTTTCTTCTTTCTTTCACACGCCTGGTGGGCGGTGCCACACGATCACAAGGGCTGGCAAGGCTTTCGGAGCCTGGGGAAGCGGACACCCGCACAAAGGGTGGCCAGGCGGCCCGGTCCGGGTTTTTTCCTTTCTTTCACGCGCCTGGTGGGCGGTGCACCCGATCACAAGGGCTGGCAAGGCTTTCGGAGCCTGAGGAGCGGACACCCACATAAAGGGTGGCCAGGCGGCCTGGTCCGGGTTTTTTCTTCTTGTCTTCTTTCTTTCACACGCCTGGTGGGCAGTGCCACCCGATCAAAAGGGTTGGCAAGGCTTTCGGAGCCTAGGGAGCGGACACCCGCACAAAGGGTGGCCAGGCGGCCCGGTCCGGGTTTTTTCCTCTTTCTTTCACATGCCTGGTGGGCGGTGCCACCCGATCACAAGGGCTGGCAAGGCTTTCGGAGCCAAGGAAGCGGACACCCGCACAAAGGGTGGCCAGGCGGCCCGGTCCGGGTTTTTTCCTTTCTTTCACGCGCCTGGTGGGCGGTGCCACCCGATCACAAGGGCTGGCAAGGCTTTCGGAGCCTGAGGAGCGGACACCCGCATAAAGGGTGGCCAGGCGGCCCGGTCCGGGTTTTTTCTTCTTGTCTTCTTTCTTTCACACGGCTGGTGGGCAGTGCCACCCGATCAAAAGGGTGGCAAGGCTTTCGGAGCCTAGGGAGCGGACACCCGCACAAAGGGTGGCCAGGCGGCCCGGTCCGGGTTTTTTCCTCTTTCTTTCACACGCCTGGTGGGCGGTGCCACCCGATCACAAGGGCTGGCAAGGCTTTCGGAGACTAGGGAGCGGACACCGGCACAAAGGGTGGCCAGGCGTCCCGGTCCGGGTTTTTTCTTCTTTCTTTCACACGCCTGGTGGGCGGTGCCACCCGATCACAAGGGCTGGCAAGGCTTTTCTGAGCCTGGGGAGCGGACACCCGCACAAAGGGCGGCCAGGCGGCCCGGTCCGGGTTTTTTCTTCTTTCTTTCAAACGCCTGGTGGGCGGTGCCACCCGATCAAAAGGGCTGGCAAGGCTTTCGGAGCCTAGGGAGCGGACACCCGCACAAAGGGTGGCCAGGCGTTCCCGGTCCGGGTTTTTTCTTCTTTCTTCTTTCTTTCACACGCCTGGTGGGTGGTGCCACCCGATCACAAGGGTTGGCAAGGCTTTCAGAGCCTGGGGAGCGGACACCCGCACAAAGGGTGGCCAGGCGACCCGGACCGGGATTTTTCTTCTTTTTTTCACATGCCTGGTGGGCGGTGCCACCCGATCACAAGGGCTGGCAAGGCTTTCGGAGCCTGAGGAGCGGACACCCGCATAAAGGGTGGCCAGGCGGCCCGGTCCGGGTTTTTTCTTCTTTTCTTCTTTCTTTCACACGCCTGGTGGGCGGTGCCAACCGATCACAAGGGTTGGTAAGGCTTTCGGAGCCTAGGGAGCGGACACCCGCACAAAGGGTTGCCAGGCGGCCCGGTCCGGGTTTTTTCTTCTTTTCTTCTTTCTTTCACACGCCTGGTGGGCGGTGCCACCCGATCACAAGGGTTGGCAAGGCTTTCGGAGCCTAGGGAGCGGACACCCGCACAAAGGGTGGCCAGGCGGCCCGGTACGGGTTTCTTTTCTTCTTTCTTTCAAACGCCTGGTGGGCGGTGCCACCCGATCATAAGGGTGGCAAGCTTTCGGAGCCTGAGGAGCGGACACCCGCATAAGAGTGGCCAGGCGTCCCTTTCCGGGTTTTTTCTTCTTTTTTCTTTCTTTCACACGGCCTGGTGGGTGGTGCCACCCGATCACAAGGGTGGCAAGGCTTTCAGAGCCCTGGGGAGCGGACACCCGCAACAAAGGGTGGCCAGGCGACCCGGACCGGGTTTTTTCTTCTTTTTTTCACATGCCTGGTGGGCGGTGCCACCCGATCACAAGGGCTGGCAAGGCTTTAGGAGCCTGGGGAGCGGACACCCGCACAAAGGGTGGCCAGGCGGCCCGGTCCGGGTTTTTTTCTTCTTTCTTTCACATACCTGGCGGGCGGTGCCACCCGATCACAAGGGCTGGCAAGGCTTTCAGAGCCTATGGAGCGGACACCCGCACAAAGGGTGGCCAGGCGGCCCGGTCCGGGTTTTTTCTTCTTTCTTTCACACGCCTGGCGGGCGGTGCCACCCGATCACAAGGGCTGGCAAGGCTTTCAGAGCCTAGGGAGCGGACACCCGCACAAAGGGTGGCCAGGCGGCCCGGTCCGGGTTTTTTCTTCTTTTCTTCTTTCTTTCACACGCCTGGTGGGCGGTGCCACCCGATCACAAGGGTTGGCAAGGCTTTCGGAGCCTGAGGAGCGGACACGCGCATAAAGGGTGGCCAGGCGGCCCGATCCGGGTTTTTTCTTCTTTCTTTCACATGCCTGGTGGGCGGTGCCACCCGATCACAAGGGCTGGCAAGGCTTTCGGAGCCTGAGGAGCGGACACCCGCATAAAGGGTGGCCAGGCGGACCGGTCCGGGTTTTTTCTTCTTTTCTTCTTTCTTTCACACGCCTGGTGGGCGGTGCCACCCGATCAAAAGGGCTGGCAAGGCTTTGGGAGCCTGGGGAGCGGACACCCGCACAAAGGGTGGCCAGGCGTCCCGGTCTGGGTTTTTTCTTCTTTCTTTCACATGCCTGGTGGGCGGTGCCACACGATCACAAGGGCTGGCAAGGCTTTAGGAGCCTGGGAAGCGGACACCCGCACAAAGGGTGGCCAGGCGGCCCGGTCCGGGTTTTTTTCCTTTCTTTCACGCGCCTGGTGGGCGGTGCCACCCGATCACAAGGGCTGGCAAGGCTTTCGGAGCCTGAGGAGCGGACACCCGCATAAAGGGTGGCCAGGCGGCCTGGTCCGGGTTTTTTCTTCTTGTCTTCTTTCTTTCACACGCCTGGTGGGCAGTGCCACCCGATCAAAAGGGTTGGCAAGGCTTTCGGAGCCTAGGGAGCGGACACCCGCACAAAGGGTGGCCAGGCGGCCCGGTCCGGGTTTTTTCCTCTTTCTTTCACATGCCTGGTGGGCGGTGCCACCCGATCACAAGGGCTGGCAAGGCTTTCGGAGCCAAGGAAGCGGACACCCGCACAAAGGGTGGCCAGGCGGCCCGGTCCGGGTTTTTTCCTTTCTTTCACGCGCCTGGTGGGCGGTGCCACCCGATCACAAGGGCTGGCAAGGCTTTCGAGCCTGAGGAGCGGACACCCGCATAAAGGGTGGCCAGGCGGCCTGGTCCGGGTTTTTTCTTCTTGTCTTCTTTCTTTCACACGCCTGGTGGGCAGTGCCACCCGATCAAAAGGGTGGGCAAGGCTTTCGGAGCCTAGGGAGCGGACACCCGCACAAAGGGTGGCCAGGCGGCCCGGTCCGGGTTTTTTCCTCTTTCTTTCACACGCCTGGTGGGCGGTGCCACCCGATCACAAGGGCTGGCAAGGCTTTCGGAGACTAGGGAGCGGACACCCGCACAAAGGGTGGCCAGGCGTCCCGGTCCGGGTTTTTTCTTCTTTCTTTCACACGCCTGGTGGGCGGTGCCACCCGATCACAAGGGCTGGCAAGGCTTTCGGAGCCTGGGGAGCGGACACCCGCACAAAAGGTGGCCAGGCGGCCCGGTCCGGGTTTTTTCTTCTTTCTTTCAAACGCCTGGTGGGCGGTGCCACCCGATCAAAAGGGCTGGCAAGGCTTTCGGAGCCTAGGGAGCGGACACCCGCACAAAGGGTGGCCAGGCGTTCCGGTCCGGGTTTTTTCTTCTTTTCTTCTTTCTTTCACACGCCTGGTGGGTGGTGCCACCCGATCACAAGGGTTGGCAAGGCTTTCAGAGCCTGGGGAGCGGACACCCGCACAAAGGGTGGCCAGGCGACCCGGACCGGGTTTTTTCTTCTTTTTTTCACATGCCTGGTGGGCGGTGCCACCCGATCACAAGGGCTGGCAAGGCTTTCGGAGCCTGGGGAGCGGACACCCGCACAAAGGGTGGCCAGGCGGCCCGTTCCAGGTTTTTTCCTCTTTCTTTCACACGCCTGGTGGGCGGTGCCACCCGATCACTAGGGCTGACAAGGCTTTCGGAGCCTGAGGAGCGGACACCCGCATAAAGGGTGGCCAGGCGGCCCGGTCTGGGTTTTTTCTTCTTTTCTTCTTTCTTTCACACGCCTGGTGGGCGGTGCCAACCGATCACAAGGGTTGGCAAGGCTTTCGGAGCCTAGGGAGCGGACACCCGCACAAAGGGTGGCCAGGCGGCCCGGTACGGGTTTTTTCTTCTTTCTTTCAAACGCCTGGTGGGCGGTGCCACCCGATCATAAGGGCTGGCAAAGCTTTCGGAGCCTGAGGAGCGGACACCCGCATAAAGAGTGGCCAGGCGTCCCGGTCCGGGTTTTTTCTTCTTTTCTTCTTTTTTTCACATGCCTGGTGGGCGGTGCCACCCGATCACAAGGGCTGGCAAGGCTTTCGGAGCCTAGGGAGCGGACACCCGCACAAAGGGTGGCCAGGCGGCCCGGTACGGGTTTTTTCTTCTTTCTTTCAAACGCCTGGTGGGCGGTGCCACCCGATCACAAGGGCTGGCAAGGCTTTCGGAGCCTGGGGAGCGGACACCCACACAAAGGGTGGTCAGGCGGCCCGGTCCGGGTTTTTTCTTCTTTTTTTCACACGCCTGGTGGGATGTGCCACCCGATCACAAGGGTTGGTAAGGCTTTCGGAGCCTGGGGAGCGGATACAAAGGGTGGCCAGGCGGCCCGGTCTGGGTTTTTTTTTCTTTTCTTCTTTCTTTCACACGCCTGGTGGGCGGTGCCACCCGATCACAAGGGTTGGCAAGGCTTTCGGAGCCTGGGGAGCGGACACCCGCATAAAGGGTGGCCAGGCGGCCCAGTCCAGGTTTTTTCTTCTTTTCTTCTTTCTTTCACACGCCTGGTGGGCGGTGCCACCCGATCACAAGGGCTGGCAAGGCTTTCAGAGCCTAGGGAGCGGACACCCGCACAAAGGGTGGCCAGGCGGCCTGGACCGGGTTTTTCCTTCTTTCTTTCACATGCCTGGTGGGCGGTGCCACCCGATCACAAGGGCTGGCAAGGCTTTCGGAGCCTAGGGAGCGGACACCCGCATAAAGGATGGCCAGGCGGCCTGGTCCGGGTTTTTTCTTCTTTCTTTCACATGCCTGGTGGGCGGTGCCACCCGATCACAAGGGCTGGCAAGGCTTTCGGAGCCTGAGAAGCGGACACCCGCATAAAGGGTGGCCAGGCGGCCCGGTCCGGGTTTTTTCTTCTTTTCTTCTTTCTTTCACACGCCTGGTGGGCAGTGCCACCCGATCACAAGGGTTGGCAAGGCTTTCGGAGCCTAGGGAGCAGACACCCCCACAAAGGGTGGCCAGGCGGCCCGGTCCGGGTTTTTTCTTCTTTCTTTCACACGCCTGGTAGGCGGTGCCACCCGATCACAAGGGCTGGCAAGGCTTTCGGAACCTAGGGAGCGGACACCCGCACAAACGGTGGCCAGGCGGCCCGGTCCGGGTTTTTTCTTCTTTCTGTCACTTGCCTGGTGGGTGGTGCCACCCGATCAGAAGGGCTGGCAAGGCTTTCGGAGCCTGAGGAGCCTACACCCTCATAAAGCGTGTCCAGGCGGCCCGGTCCGGGTTTTTTCTTCTTTCTTTCACACGCCTGGTGGGCGGTGCCACCCGATTACAAGGGCTGGCAAGGCTTTCAGAGCCTGGGGAGCGGACACCCGCACAAAGGGTGGCCAGGAGGCCCGGTCTGGGTTTTTTCTTCTTTCTTTCACACGCCTGGTGGGCGGTGTCACCCGATCACAAGGGTTGGCAAGGCTTTCAGAGCCTGGGGAGCGGACACCCGCACAAAGGGTGGCCAGGCGGCCTGGTCTGGGTTTTTTCTTCTTTCTTTCACACGCCTGGTGGGCGGTGCCACCCGATCACAAGGGCTGGCAAGGCTTTCGGAGCCTAGGGAGCGGACACCCGCACAAAGGGTGGCCAGGCGTCCCGGTCCGGGTTTTTTCTTCTTTCTTTCACACGCCTGGTGGTTGGTGCCACCCGATCACAAGGGCTAGCAAGGCTTTCGGAGCCTGGGGAGCGGACACCCGCACAAAGGGTGGCCAGGCGGCGCGGTCCGGGTTTTTTCCTCTTTCTTTCACATGCCTGGTGGGCGGTGCCACCCAATCACAAGGTCTGGGAAGGCTTTCGGAGCCTGGGGAGCGGACACCCGCACAAAGGGTGGCCAGGCGGCCCGGTCCGGGTTTTTTCTTCTTTTCTTCTTTCTTTCACACGCCTGGTGGGCGGTGCCACCCGATCACAAGGGTTGGCAAGGCTTTCAGAGCCTAGGGAGCGGACACCCGCACAAAGGGTGGCCAGGCGGTCCGGTTCGGGTTTTTTCTTCTTTTCTTCTTTCTTTCACATGCCTGGTGGCCGGTGCCACCCGATCACAAGGGTTGGCAAGGCTTTCGGAGCCTGGGGAGCGTACACCCGCACAAAGGGTGGCCAGGCGGCCCGGTCTGGGTTTTTTCTTCTTTCCTTCAAATGCCTGGTGGGCGGTGCCACCCGATCACAAGGGCTGGAAAGGCTTTCGGAGCCTGGGGAGCAGACACCCGCACAAAGGGTGGTCAGGCGGCCCGGTCCGGGTTTTTTCTTCTTTCCTTCACACGCCTGGTGGGATGTGCCACCCGATCACAAGGGCTGGCAAGGCTTTCGGAGCCTGGGGAGCGGACACCCGCACAAAGGGTGGTCAGGCGGCCCGGTCCGGGTTTTTTCATCTTTTTTTCACATGCCTGGTGGGATGTGCCACCCGATCACAAGGGCTGGAAAGGCTTTCGGAGCCTGGGGAGCGGACACCCGCACAAAGGGTGGCCAGGCGTCCCGGTCCGGGTTCTTTCTTCTTTTTTTCACACGCCTGGTGGGCAGTGTCACCCGATCACAAGGGCTGGCAAGGCTTTCGGAGCCTGGGGAGCGGACACCCGCACAAAGAGTGGTCAGGCGGCCCGGTCCGGGTTTTTTCATCTTTTTTTCACATGCCTGGTGGGATGTGCCACCCGATCACAAGGGCTTGAAAGGCTTTCGGAGCCTGGGGAGCGGACACCCGCAGAAAGGGTTGCCAGGCGGCCCGGTCCGGGTTCTTTCTTCTTTTTTTCACACGCCTGGTGGGCGGTGTCACCCGATCACAAGGGCTGGCAAGGCTTTCGGAGCCTGGGGAGCGGACACCCGCACAAAGGGTGGCCAGGCGGCCCGGTCTGGGTTTTTTCTTCTTTTTTTCACACGCCTGGTGGGCGGTGCCACCCGATCACAAGGGCTGGCAAGGCTTTCAGAGCATAGGGAGCGGACACCCGCACAAAGGGTGGCCAGGCGGCCCGGTCTGGGTTTTTTCTTCTTTTCTTCTTTTTTTCACACGCCTGGTGGGCGGTGCCACCCGATCACAAGGGCTGGCAAGGCTTTCAGAGCCTGGGGAGCGTACACCCGCACAAAGGGTGGCCAGGCAGCCCGGTCCAGGTTTTTCCCTGGCAAGGCTTGCCAGCCCTTGTGATCGGGTGGCACCACCCACCAGGCGTGTGAAAGAAAAAGAAAAAAACCCAGACCGGGCCACTTGGCCACCCTTTGCCTGGTGCGAGCGGCAAGACGCCGAGCTTGATGGTTGGGCGTCTCCTTTACTCGTCAATACCGTGAAAACTGCGGTGTATCACCTACCCGACCTAGTGATCAACGAGTACCGCACTGAAGCATGCAACGGGTGCAAGACCAATCACCCCAGCCAGAGACAACACGGGTGTCTGCGAGTCTTGGAGGATGACTTTTACGCTGAACATTATTACAGCATCAGGAAAAGACTCCTCACGCCTAGTTTCATTCCTTCTATTCAACGTCTCCCGATCGCCCGCAACATGGAAGCGGACGGCGTCAAGGTCGGCACCGTGGCGGAGACGCTGTTGCATGAGCTGAAATCGGCGAGGAAAATCTTCGACGCCATCACCGAGGCCTACGACAAACTGGTGGGAGAGGATGTGGTGAAAATCGGCCAGCTGCGGCTGGTCACAGAGTGTTACAAAGGAGATTGCTGAGATTCGTTTGTCATGAAAGGCTGATTCTTTCAATGTACGCATCCTACGGTGATATTTTTATCATGTATTCACAGCCACCGGAGGCACTGTACAGCACCGAGCGCCTGAAACACGGACAGTTTGTTGATATTTTTTCATGTAAACCTTTTTTTTTCATGTAAACCTGTTCTTGACATATCTACTGAGATTCGTTTGTCTTCAAAGGCTGATTCAACCCCATTGTTGACTTTTATTTTGCCTTCCAAATTGCCTCAGTTGTATCGTGAGTGTAATTTCAAATAAAATAAAATAAAACTCAGAAGTGTCTGTGTGTTGTATTATTATTATTATTATTATTATTATTATTATTATTATTATGCTTCATTTGATCACTATTTTAGTTTATTTAAGTCATTAGACTTAATAGTTGTCTCAATTGTTATAACAACTATCATTATGTCAGGGCTCTGTGTGCGGGCAGGCGGAGAGGAGGATCCAAACGCAGGACTCGAACACAGAATTGTACATCAAAACCTCAGCTTTATTGCTGACATGAAAACCAAACGTGAAGTGAATACAGAAACCAAAAACACACAGGCATAATCTGAGGGTACGACACGACACCGAGCACGGGAAAACACAGGGCTTAAATACACAGGGTAGTAATGAGGGAATTGGCAACAGAAGGGAGACACAGCTGGGAGAGATCAGGGCTAACGAGACGGGGGGAACCAAGCTGCACACACTAACATAAGACAAAGACTTTCACAATAAAACAGGAAACATGAAATACTAAACAAGAATGCAGACTTGACACTGAGAGACAAAATAACATGAATACATACATGGAACTCAAACAATACATGAAACCACAAATCCTTAAGCACGGATAAACAGAAACAAGAAACTAATAATAATCATCATTATCACTACAAGAGAATAAGAAAGCAATCCATGAAGCAGAATTAACCCAAAATGTAATAAACTCAAAATACTGGGTCCAACGGACCCACAACCGTGACACATTATTCCTCTGGAAGGATGTTACATTGCGAAATAAACTGAATTTGCTCTTGTTGCAGCATTGTGGGAAGTTACTTGGTAATCACTGCTAATATCTAAAGTGGTATTTGAAATGCAATACTACCTTTTTGTAGTAGCAGTAATTACTAATGTAAACTAATGTACATGTACTAATATAAAATTTTTTTTATATATGTTTATATATAAATATATGTGGTGGCCCCTAGAAATAAAGCACGTATAAACTCCAAAAAGCATGTACAAATTCCAAAGCACGTACAAACTCCAAAACACATTCCTAGCGTTAACTGAACTTCCAAAACTACGGAGCCCCGCAGGGGACATGGGAGAAAAAAAAATTAAGACGGACTTTTGCGAGATCTCGCAAAACAAACTCATGATCTCGCAAAACTTATGCGAGATCTCGCAAAAGTTTCATACATCAACAAAAACGTCGGAGCACTTTTGCAAATATGTGATGTCTTGTAAACCAAGCAGATATCTGACGTTTATTCAGATATCTGCTTATTATATCTGCACAAGTGTATTTTGTGACCCAGAGGGAGTAATATTACAACTAAGTAGCTGTATTGTTGAAATTCAACTTTTGCGAGATCTCGCAAAACTTTTGCAAAAGTCTGTCTTTAATTTTTTTTCTCTCCCATGTCCCCTGCGGGGCTCCGTACACAACAGAGCTACCTAGATCACTTAAATTACACAATTGAAAGCATATGTGGATGGTTTGTGTATTTATACACAAGCACTCATATATTTATTCAAATAATTTAAAAAAATGTTCATTTACCTGTTACTACCACACACCAAATCCAATTCAATTCAATTCAATTCAATTCAATTCAATTTTATTTATATAGCGCCAAATCACAACAAATGTCGCCTCAAGGCGCTTCATAGATACAGAGAAAAGCCCAACAATCATATGACCCCCTATGAGCAAGCACTTTGGCGACAGTGGGAAGGAAAAACTCCCTTTTAACAGGAAGAAACCTCCGGCAGAACCAGGCTCAGGGAGGGGCGGCCATCTGCTGCGACCGGTTGGGGTGAGAGAAGGAAGACAGGATAAAGACATGCTGTGGAAGAGAGACAGAGATTAAGAACAGATACGATTCAATACAGAGAGGTCTGTTAATACATAGTGAGTGAGAAAGGTGACTGGAAAGGAAAAACTCAATGCATCATGGGAATCCCCCGGCAGCCTACATCTATTGCAGCATAACTAAGGGAGGATTCAGGGTCACCTGGTCCAGCCCTAACTATATGCTTTAGCAAAAAGGAAGGTTTTAAGCCTAATCTTAAAAGTAGAGATAGTGTCTGTCTCCTGAATCCAAACTGGAAGCTGGTTCCACAGAAGAGGGGCCTGAAAACTGAAGGCTCTCCCTCCCATTCTACTTTTAAATACTCTAGGAACAACAAGTAGGCCTGCAGAGCGGGAGCGAAGTGCTCTAATAGGGTGATATGGTACTACAAGGTCATTAAGATAAGATGGGGCCTGATTATTTAAGACCTTGTATGTGAGGAGCAGGATTTTGAATTCAATTCTGGATTTAACAGGAAGCCAATGAAGGGAAGCCAAAACAGGAGAAATATGCTCTCTCCTTCTAGTCCCTGTCAGTACTCTTGCTGCAGCATTTTGGATTAACTGAAGGCTTTTCAGTGAGTTTTTTGGACATCCTGATAATAATGAATTGCAGTAGTCCAGCCTGGAAGTAATAAATGCATGAACTAGTTTTTCAGCGTCACTCTGAGACAGGATATTTCTAATTTTAGAGATGTTGCGCAAATGGAAGAACGCAGTCTTACATATTTGTTTAATATGTGCGTTGAAGGACATATCCTGGTCAAAAATGACTCCAAGGTTCCTCACAGTGTTACTGGAGGCCAAGGTAATGCCATCCAGAGTAAGAATCTGGTTAGATACCATATTTCTAAGCTTTTCAGCGCCGAGTACAATGACCTCAGTTTTATCTGAGTTAAGAAGCAGAAAGTTAGTGGCCATCCAAGTCTTTATGTCTTTAAGACATTCCTGCAGTTTAACTAATTGGTGTGTGTTATCTGGCTTCATGGACAGATAGAGCTGGGTGTCATCTGCATAGCAGTGAAAATGTATGCTATGTCTTCTAATGATGCTGCCTAGGGGAAGCATGTATAATGTAAACAGAATTGGTCCTAGCACCGAACCCTGTGGAACTCCATAATTAACCTCAGTGTGTGAAGAGGACTCTCCATTTACATGCACAAATTGGAGTCTATTAGATAGATATGATACAAACCACTGCAGTGCAATACCTGTAATACCTACAGCATGTTCTAATCGCTCTAATAGAATATTATGGTCAACAGTATCGAATGCTGCACTAAGGTCAAGAAGGACAAGCACAGAGATGAGTCCACTGTCAGAGGCCATAAGAAGATCATTTGTAACCTTCAATAAAGCTGTTTCTGTGCTGTGATGAACTCTGAAACCTGACTGAAACTCTTCAAATAAACCATTCCTCTGCAGATGATCTGTTAGCTGTTTGACAACTACTCTTTCAAGGATTTTTGATATGAAAGGAAGGTTGGAGATTGGCCTATAATTAGCTAAGACTGCTGGGTCTAGAGATGGCTTTTTGAGTAAAGGTTTAACTGCAGCCACCTTGAAGGCCTGTGGTACATAGCCGATTATTAGAGATAGGTTGATCATATATAAGATCGAAGAATTAATCAATGGCAGGACTTCTTTGAGCAGTTTTGTAGGAATGGGGTCTAAAAGACACGTTGATGGTTTGGAGGAAGTAATTATTGAAGTTAACTCAGAAAGATCGATTGGAAAAAAAGAGTCTAACTTAACATCAATGAAACTAAGAGTAGCTGTAGATAATATTACATCTGTGGGATGATTATTGGTAATTTTTTCTCTAATGATAAAAATTTTATTTGTGAAGAAGTTCATGAAGTCATCACTAGTTAACGTTAAAGGGATGGTTGGCTCAAAAGAGCTCTGACTTTTTGTCAGCCTGGCTACAGTGCTGAAGAGAAACCTGGGGTTGTTCTTATTTTCTTCAATCAGTGATGAGTAGTAAGCTGTTCTGGCTTTGCGGAGGGCTTTCTTATAAAGCAACAAACTATTTCTCCAGGCTAAATGATGATCCTCTAAATTTGTGACACGCCATTTCCTCTCCAGATTACGAGTCATCTGCTTTAGGGTACGTGTTTGAGAATTATACCACGGGGTCAGGTACTTCTGATTAGAGACCTTAGTTTTCACTGGAGCTACAGTATCCAGAGTCGTACGTAGTGAGGAGGTGAAATTATTAACAAGATAATCGACCTCTGTTGGGGTAGCGTTCAGATAGCTGCTCTGCTCTGTGTTGGTACAGGGCATTGACGATGATAACAGTGGCTGGATTATATTCTTAAACTTAGTTACAGCACTTTCAGAAAGACATCTACTTTGATAAAGTCCACTCTCCACTGCTGCGTAATCAATTATTGTAAATGTAAATGTTATCAAGAAATGATCAGACAGGAGAGGGTTTTCAGGAAACACTGTTAAATGTTCAGTTTCTATGCCATATGTTAAAACAAGATCTAGAGTGTGATTAAAGTGGTGGGTGGGTTCTTTTACATTTTGAGAGAAACCAATTGAGTCTAACAACAGATTAAATGCCATGTTGAGGCTGTCATTTTTAGCATCTACATGGATGTTAAAATCACCCACAATAATTATTTTATCTGAGCTCAGAACTAAATTAGATATAAAGTCTGAGAAATCAGACAGAAACTCTGTGTAAGGCCCAGGTGGACGATAGATGATAACAAGTAAGACTGGTTTCTGAGTTTCACAGCTGGGGTGGACAATGCTAAGCATCAGGCTTTCAAATGAATTAAAAGTCTGTCTTGGTCTTTCATTAATTAATAGACTGGTGTGAAAAATTGCTGCCACACCACCCCCTCGACCTGTGCTTCGAGATTTCTGGTAGTTAGAATGACTCGGGGGTGTTGATTCATTTAAACTAACATAATCATCCTGCTGCAACCAGGTTTCTGTAAGGCAGAGTAAATCAATTTGTTGATCAATTATTAAGTCATGTACTAACAGAGACTTGGAGGAGAGAGACCTAATATTTAATAATCCACATTTCACTGTTTTACTCTTTGGTTCAGATGTGGATACTGTATTGTTCTTTCTTTGTGATTGTTTAAGTTGTTTGTTGCTGGTTTTTAGTTTGTTTTTTGTCTTTTTGGAAGCAGACACAGTCTCTATGGAGATGGGTTTTTGGGTGGGTAGCAGGAGGAGAGAAGCTGCAGAGAGGCGTGTAAGACTGCAACTCTGCTTCCTGGTCCCAACTCTGGATAGTCATGTTTTGAGGGGTTTAATAAATTTGTCGATATTTCTAGAAATGAGAGCTGCTCCATCCAAAGTGGGATGGATGCCATCTCTCCTAACAAGACCAGGTTTCCTCCAGAAGGTTTGCCAATTATCTATGAAGCCCACATCGTTTCTGGGACACCACTCAGACAGCCAGCAATTTAAGGAGAACATGCGGCTAAACATGTCACTCCTGGTCTGATTGGGGAGGGGACCAGAGAAAACTACAGAGTCCGACATTGTTTTGGCAAAGTTACACACCGATTCAATATTGATTTTAGTGACCTCCGATTGGCGTAACCGGGTGTCATTACTGCCGACGTGAATTATGATTTTATTGAATTTACGTTTACCCTTAGCCAGCAGTTTTAAATTTCCTTCAATGTCGCCTGCTCTGGCCCCTGGAAGACAATTGACTATGGTTGCCGGTGTCTCTAGCTTCACATGTCTGAGAACAGAGTCACCAATTACCAGAGTTTGACCCCCGGCGGGTGTGTCACCGAGTGGGGAAAAACGGTTAGACACATGAACGGGTTGGTGGTGTACCTGGGGCTTCTGTTTAGGACTACGCTTCCTTCTCACCGTTACCCAGCCTTTCCCCAGCTGCTTGGGGTCTGCCGGGGAACAGCTAGCGGGGCCTACGCTATCTTCGGCTGCACCAGCTACAGGGGCCTGGCTAGCTAAGGGTGAGAGCAGGGTGCAAAGCCGAGTCTCCAATTCAGTAATCCTGGCCTCCAGAGCTGCAAATATGCTACATTTGTTACAGATATCATTACTGCTAAAGGAGGCCGAGGAGTAACTAAACATCTGACACAATGAGCAAGAAAGTGCAGAAGGGACAGGTGAAGTAGCCATGGTGCTAACGGGTCGGCTACGAGCTAAGCTAGCGAAACAGTACAGAGACAGTGAGTGAATACTATAAATTAGGTAGTGAGTACACAGAAAGTGTGCTTCGGATGAAGCACGTGAAGATTATACTGTGAAAAAAGAATGTATTTAAAAGTTGTTAATTAAACTGCTAAGCAAATAAGCTACTCAGAAACACCACTGTGTTTGAGCAGGAACAGGAAGCGATACTATACCACAGAGCGAGCGAGCGAACACCAAGTGACAGCGCCCTCCAGTCACTTGGTGACTGGAGGGCGCTGTCCCTCCAGTCACCAAGCGTTGGTACTTGCGTTGGCAAGTACCAACGCTCCAGTCGTTGGTACTTGCTGGCTTGTGTAGCCACTAGGTAACAAAAGCTCAACACTGCGCCCTAGCATCCTGGAGCCATTCTGTTGTCTTTTGTTTGTGTTTTGAGTTTTTATGTGCTTCTGAGTTTTTACGTGTTTTGGAGTTTTTACGTGTTTTGGAGTTTGTTATTTATTCACTCCACATAAAACGTAATAAATAAATCATATAATACAAAAACCAACTAGTCACAGTTCAACTTTTAACTATTTAAATTTTCAGCTTTTTCCTTTTAAACAAATGAATAAAATGAAACAACACAAAACACTGCAAACCACAACACAATTAAATATAAATTAAAATATGAAAACAAAAAGAAGATGCACATTCTAATAATAATAATGATGATAATAATAATAATAAATTTTATTTATGAGCTCCTTTCAAGTCACCCAAGGACACTTTACAATAGGATAAAACACTTAGTAAAACAATGGCAGAATAAGAACAATAAAATAAAAGCACAAGATAAAATTAACAAACAGTGGATTCACAGTGAATATGCAGATTTGAACAGAAGAGTTTTGAGTTGGGATTTAAACTGTGGGAGAGAACCAATGTTTCTTATTTCTGGGGGCAAAAGGTTCCACAGCCTGGAAGCAGAGCAGCTGAAAGCTCTGCTTCCCATGGTGGTGAGGCGGAAGGAAGGTACAGCAAGCTGGATAGAAGAAGAAGAACGAAGTGAACGGGCAGAACAGCTGGTGGTTAACAGGTCAGAAAGGTAAGGAGGAGCGAGGTTATGAATGGCCTTGAAGGTGAGCAGAAGAAGTTTGAAAATTATCCGGAATTTCACAGGGAGCCAGTGAAGTTCCTGAAGAACAGGGGTGATGTGCTGGTAGGAGGGGGTTCTGGTGATAATGCGAGCAGCAGAGTTCTGAACCAGTTGAAGCTTATGGAGGGATTTTTGGGGGAGACCATGCAAAAGAGAATTGCAGTAGTCAATACGGGAGGTAACAAGACTATGGACAAGAATGGACGTAGACTGGGTGGAAAGAGAAGGAAGCAATCTGTTAATGTTACATAGATGGAAGTAGGCAGAACGGGTGAGATTATTGATGTGAGATTTTCTCTGTCATATGGGCCTGCATGAATAAACTTTCTGAATCCTTTATCATCCGCAACTGAAAATAGATGTGGATGATTACTATACCTTTCTAATGTGACGTTGTTGTCCCTGGCTCTCTTTCTGTCTCTCCCTCCCGCTCTGTTCCTGTGCTTCTGTGAGTGTAACTACCGCCCCTCCCCCCTCTGCCCAGCGAAAAGCACAAGGCTCGCGTACGGAGTGAAGCGGAAAAAAAGTGCAAGAGAGAGGGTGAGAGAAAGAAAAAAAACAAACCCACGGCTCGCGATAAGGAGCCGGCTCGCGTCGTTCACGTCAAAGAGCCGGCTCTAAGAGCCATTTTGTTCACGACCGACACATCACTATTACTAACACATTGTAGATAAGTTTATTGCTGAACGACACAGCTAGCAGTCTCACACTCTTTAGATTTTTGAAGTTTTGTTTGTAACGGTTTAGTCTCTCACACCTTACCCTTTTCTCCCCAGTATCAAAATAGTATGACTCCCAAAGTACGGCTGAGTAAACAAACAAGGACTCCAAAGTCAGAACAGAAAGATACAGTTGGAAGATTAATGACTGCGTTTTGAATTTGAACTTCATTTAGAACTGAGATTCTAAGTTGTAAGCAGAAATCTTATGCTCAGCCAGAAGTAACTTTCCCCACTTTCACAATGCTGAGGTGTCAAATCCACTACTGCCAACAGATGGTTTGTTACACGCGGGACGAGAAGGGCAAGCCACCCCTTACTTACACAGCCACGCACTATAGATTTTTAAAGTTGTGGTGCATAATGGTTTAGCCACAGATGTAACTTCCACTTTTGATAAAGATCACTCCACCTGCATATTTCTTAAGAAATGAAGCGTCTTTATTAAGCTCTTATTTATAAATGTCTACACAACAATAGACACCGTATACTCTGTGAAATTATAGTCTTCTGCTTCGATTGGCTTGCATTTTAAACTCCCAACCTTTCAGGTTGTTATGAACGGCTTATATTTCTAACATTTTGTGATGTAAAAGTGATCCACGCTGCTTTTTTATTTTCTGTATGATGGAATGACTTAAGACATGGGTTATTTAAACAATTATCAATTACAGAGTGATGGCCATAGTACTTTACGCGGGCCAAATATGTTAAGGATAATGTTTCTCAATGTAAAATTGCAAAGAACTTTTGGATAGGACACAACATCTTATAGACCACGGGTCGGCAACCCTGGGCACGCATGCCACAGCTGGCACGCCAAGATTTAACTAATGGCGCAACCGTAGGGTGATTTTTTGTTTCTATGGGCCGATGTTTTTTTTTTTTGCTTGTTTCATAAACAATGAAAGGTGGTGGATTGCCCAGCTGTTGCCAGATGTGTAAAAATAACTCAGTTGTTTGGTGGTGGCTATGGCGGAGCTTCCACAGAGGCCAGCAGGTGGATGAGAGAAAGGGGAGGAGGAAAGACCCGAGGCGGCCGCTGGTCCAAGTGTCAGGTGAACTGAACTTCAGGTAAGAAGTTATGACCTGCAGTCTATCTGGGTCAGATATGAACCAAGTTTAGGTGGAGTTTACTTTCGTTGTGCTGACTTTTTACAGTCAGTTACAATAACTCGTACTGTGTACTAGCTAGCATGATGGAGTTTCTATACAGCTGGGTGCTATGATGTTACTGATAGTGAACTTTATTTTATTCATAAGGTTAGTTAGTAGAGTTGCCAAATGATGGAAAAAAAAAACGGAATTGTCCTGTATTCAGAGAAAATATTACGCGTTTCATATTAAGCTGAAAAGGAACACAGTTTCTCCCGTACTTCAGCTACAATGGAAAAAGACACAACGCTGGAGTTATTCTGTGTCTTTGCTGCACAGCTGCCTCTTCTTCTCTCATTCTCTCCCCCTCCCTCTCCTGTTGCTACTTCAATCATGAAACTGATCAATGATCAGCTGATCGGTATTTCTCTTGTTTGTTTATCTCCCACTCAGAGCCATAACACCATCCATGGCTGCAGTATGGAACAGATGTGGGTGTGTCCTCATCTCCCACAGGAGTCCAAATCGTCATCAAACAGCCCTACAGACACAAAAACGTGAAAAAATAAACAACCAGACTATCAGCAGTGATTTAAGTACTTTAAGACCTCTGTGAAAATCATTTACAGTATATATCACAGAATGTAAGAACTTTATAATCACAGAGCACAGAGAAAAGTACTAAACTGAATCAATTTCAGCTTTCATTTTTCATGATGTATATTGTATTAATAATTAAATTTCATTATCTGTAGCTTTACCACACATTTGCCACACAGGTGTAGATACTGTAGGTTCAGTGAATGCTTAAATTGTACTGATTAGAATATACTGGACATTCAGAGCTAAGATTCAGCGCACTGTGTTAGAGGCTGGGATTTGATGAATTCATCATATATACAACCTTTGATCATCGTTTATGTCCAGTTGAGAATGAATCTGTGCACTCACATATTAAATGAACTGAAATCAGTAGTGTGATCTCCAGTCTTGATATAAGGAATGAGAGAACTGACAGCTGTTATTTTAATCAGCCTGTCTCAGTTGTTTTAACTCACAAGTATCACAAAGTAATGTGGTAACATCTGGACTGATGAGTTTACTGTCAGCATTTTAATCGCTAGTTTAAAGGCTGTAGGTTGCAGCCGTTGCTCTAACACTGTATAAATGTAACAGGACTCAGTGCTGGTTCTAACAATCTGAGCTGCTTCAAGCTTTATTTGTGAAGAGCACAGCAGCTTACAAAACACGTAGCTAGCTCGTACAGCTGCAACGTAAAATTTTCATAAGCTAAGATAACCTTAAAATAACAGAGTTACGTGCGGTGATGCTAGCGTTAGCCATGTTAGCGCGTTACCTTCAACAGGTGGTCAGACTGAATAAACAGGCACACAGTCAGAGGTTGCGCTCTCCGTTTCGCTGCAGGGTCCCTTCATTCTTCACATATCCATGTCAAGCCGAGTGTAAATCCCGAGGCTGAACGGCCTTTGTACAAGCGCACACGCTTCTTAGCAGAGCGAAGCTATGAGCTACAAAAATCCAAAAATCTTCAGGCTGCACTGATTGACTGATTGTCCACCTGCTCCAACTCCTTATGAAACATATGTGTAATTGAATAATGATTCAAACCCACAATGCCTTCCGAATCATGTGACAACCCCCTTGGCGTTCGTACTTGCGCTTCGCTGTTCCACTTGAACGACATATTGTTGTTGCAGTTAGCAATTAGCCTGTAGCCTATCGTTCGCTCAAAAGGCGTGATGGGTGTTTCAACTTACGAAAATTTTAGACTTACAAAAAACCCTCAGGAATGAATTAATTTCATAAGTCAGGGTTCCACTGTATTTGCTTTGAAAGCTTCGTCTCAATGCCGTGACCCGGATTCGAACCGGGGTTGCTGCGGCCACAACGCAGAGTACTAACCACTATACAATCACGGCTGGTCAGCTCCAGGCTGAACGTCCATGTAGTCGATTACCTCCAATCCACAGGAGTCCATTTTAAACCCACTAAGCAGGACTGTACATTTTAAGTTTGACACGTTTAGGTCGTATCAACATTGGAACTACAAACATGTTGTGCTTTTCACTGCCAGTTACAGTCTGGATGTTGCATTTTCTTATTCCACCGTAAAAGCCTGGTATCTGCGTGTAACAGCTGACCTGTACGATGTGCAGAAGATCACCAAAATGTATTTACCGTCAGACCACGAGACGCCCCTGTGTTAATGGAGATATTGTTACTGTGCCACGTGCGTAAATGTGCGCATCATTGACACAGATTTTGAGATTGATATAAGGGAAAAAGCACAATAAAGATCAGATGACCAGTTGCTCTGCAGCCGTGATCGTATAGTGTTTAGTACTTTGCATTGTGGCCGCAGCAATCCTGGTTTGAATCCGGGTCACGGCAGAGTGGTTGTGATTTGTAGTTGGGGACCTTCATGTTTTTAGTGGTAAATAGTTGTTTGTGTGTGTTTTCATTTTTTCCATTTAAAAGGTATACTTTGCCTCATTCTCGAGTTATCGCATAAGAACATTTGCAGAAAACTTGGCCTCTGACTTTTACCTCGAGGTTGAGAAAAATCCAAGTTGCTTCTTTCTTGAGTTATCACATTCACAAGAATTACAGAAATATGAAGTGCTCCAGTAAATATGTTGTTATACTGCAAGAGCATCACAAGCATTTAACATGAAACCTTCCCAGCTTGGGGAAAAACACAGGGTGACCCTGAGATTTCATAATGATGAAACAGCAGCTTCAGATAAGACTTTCTGGTAGCTGAGATCAGCACCGTGTTTAGGACGAACACTTTGACCAGACTTTGTGCCTGTACATTTTTATTCACAAAGTTGTTGAAAAAATCCGTCAGAGTATGGATGACATGCAACAGTAAAAGACACTGAATTATTATTATTTTGATTAAACAGAAGATTTCCAACAAAGACATAATACAGCCAAAAAAAAGGGTTAAAGTATTTTTAAAAAATCAAAATGATGTTTAAAAACAGCTATTTGTATCAAGTTATGTCACATTTTCTCAAATAAAATAAAAATAATAAAGTAAAATTGGTATTAATTCAAATAAAAATTGTAGTGTAATATATAAGAAAATGTTTAGTTGTTTAAGTACCACCTATTGTGTAGGAACACATGATGTAAAAATGTCCTTGTTCCAGCGTTGATGAATCATATCAAGAAGTCAAAGCCTTTATGCCTTAGACTTTATGGAAGCAGTTTTTTTGTCATTAAATTCTGAACTCGTGCTCCACTTTATCTGCTGTATTTGCTTTAAAAGCTTCACCTCAATGCTGTGACCCAGATTCGAACCGGGGTTGCTGCGGCCACAACACAGAGTACTAACCACTATACGATCACAGCTTGTCAGCTGCAGGCTGAACGTCCATGTAGTCAATCACCTCCAATCCACAGAACATGTTGTGCTTTTCACTGCCAGTTACAGTCTGGAATTTGCTTTTTTTTTCATGTTCCACCGTAAAAACTGGAATCTGCATGTAACAGCTGACCTGTACGATGTGCAGAAGAACAAAAATTCCCACTAATTTTGGTATGATCCGAGCTCAGGCACTAGGCGACTGAGCACAGCACTTACGCATGTATGCGAGGGGGGAGAAGCTGCTGCCTGCGAGTTTGCTGTTGGAGAAGTGCAGACAGGCAGACAGAGGAAAGCTTAAGTTTGACCAGGTACCAAAGCAAATCATTCGTACTGTACAAATAATGTAAACATGACGGCGTATCACGAAAGATTGATATCAAACTGATCACTTGACCCATGTTAAGTTACTTGCTCTTCGAGTAAATCAACAAATGGCGAAATGAAAAGCCGAACAACAACAATGCTGTTTCTTTAGAGAGTCATAGCTTACATGTGTGTTTATTTCATATTTTCAGTTGTTACCCTCCACGGCTAAATAAAGCTCTCTGAACCAGTTTCAGTTATGTACTGATGAACACAACAATGGACATGAGAGGCTTCTTACAAAGAAAAAACTCAGGTAGATGTTATTTTATGTATTATGCTTTGTATGTTGTTCAGTGTATTTCTATGCAAAACAAGAGGAATTTCAATACACAGCAGTATATTCAATTCAATTCAATTCAATTTTATTTATATAGCGCCAAATCACAACAAAAGTCGCCTCAAGGCACTTCATAGATAGATAGCATAGATAGCAAGCACTTTGGCGACAGTGGGAAGGAAAAACTCCCTTTTAACAGGAAGAAACCTCCGGCAGAACCAGGCTCAGGGAGGGGCGGCCATCTGCTGCGACCGGTTGGGGTGAGAGAAGGAAGACAGGATAAAAGACATGCTGTGGAAGAGAGACAAAGGTTAATAACAGATATGATTCAATGCAGAGAAGTCTATTAACACATAGTGAGTGAGAAAGGTGACTGGAAAGGAAAAACTCAATGCATCATGGGAATCCCCCGGCAGCCTACGTCTATTGCAGCATAACTAAGGGAGGATTCAGGGTCACCTGGTCCAGCCCTAACTATATGTTTTAGCAAAAAGGAAAGTTTTAAGCCTAATCTTAAAAGTAGGGATAGTGTCTGTCTCCCGAATCCAAACTGGAAGCTGGTTCCACAGAAGAGGGGCCTGAAAACTGAAGGCTCTCCCTCCCATTCTACTTTTAAATACTCTAGGAACAACAAGTAGGCCTGCAGAGCGAGAGCGAAGTGCTCTAATAGGGTGATATGGTACTACAAGGTCATTAAGATAAGATGGGGCCTGATTATTTAAGACCTTGTATGTGAGGAGCAGGATTTTGAATTCAATTCTGGATTTAACAGGAAGCCAATGGAGGGAAGCCAAAACAGGAGAAATCTGCTCTCTCTTTCTAGTCCCTGTCAGTACTCTTGCTGCAGCATTTTGGATTAGCTGAAGGCTTTTCAGTGAGTTTTTTGGACATCCTGATAATAATGAATTGCAGTAGTCCAGCCTGGAAGTAATAAATGCATGAACTAGTTTTTCAGCGTCACTCTGAGACAGGATATTTCTAATTTTAGAGATGTTGTGCAAATGGAAGAACGCAGACTTACATATTTGTTTAATATGCGCGTTGAAGGACATATCCTGGTCAAAAATGACTCCAAGGTTCCTCACAGTGTTACTGGAGGCCAAGGTAATGCCATGCAGAGTAAGAATCTGGTTAGATACCATATTCCTAAGCTTTTCAGCACCGAGTACAATAACCTCAGTTTTATCTGAATTAAGAAGCAGAAAGTTAGCGGTCATCCAGGTCTTTATGTCTTTAAGACATTCCTGCAGTTTAACTAATTGGTGTGTGTTATCTGGCTTCATGGACAGATAGAGCTGGGTGTCATCTGCATAGCAGTGAAAATGTATGCTATGTCTTCTAATGATGCTGCCTAGGGGAAGCATGTATAATGTAAACAGAATTGGTCCTAGCACTGAACCCTGTGGAACTCCATAATTAACCTCAGTGTGTGAAGAGGACTCTCCATTTACATGCACAAATTGGAGTCTATTAGATAGATATGATACAAACCACTGCAGTGCAATACCTGTAATACCTACAGCATGTTCTAATCGCTCTAATAGGATATTATGGTCAACAGTATCGAATGCTGCACTAAGGTCAAGAAGGACAAGCACAGAGATGAGTCCACTGTCAGAGGCCATAAGAAGATCATTTGTAACCTTCACTAAAGCTGTTTCTGTGCTGTGATGAGCTCTGAAACCTGACTGAAACTCTTCAAATAAACCATTCCTCTGCAGATGATCTGTTAGCTGTTTGACAACTACTCTTTCAAGGATTTTTGATATGAAAGGAAGGTTGGAGATTGGCCTATAATTAGCTAAGACTGCTGGGTCTAGAGATGGCTTTTTGAGTAAAGGTTTAACTACAGCCAGCTTGAAGGCCTGTGGTACATAGCCGATTATTAGAGATAGGTTGATCATATATAAGATCGAAGAATTAATCAATGGCAGGACTTCTTTGAGCAGTTTTGTAGGAATGGGGTCTAAAAGACACGTTGATGGTTTGGAGGAAGTAATTATTGAAGTTAACTCAGAAAGATCAATTGGAGAAAAAGAGTCTAACTTAACATCAATGGTACTAAGAGTAGCTGCAGATAATATTACATCTGTGGGATGATTATTGGTAATTTTTTCTCTAATGATAAAAATTTTATTTGTGAAGAAGTTCATGAAGTCATCACTAGTTAACGTTAAAGGGATGGTTGGCTCAAAAGAGCTCTGACTTTTTGTCAGCCTGGCTACAGTGCTGAAGAGAAACCTGGGGTTGTTCTTATTTTCCTCAATCAGTGACGAATAGTAAGATGTTCTGGCTTTGCTGAGGGCTTTCTTATAAAGCAACAAACTATTTCTCCAGGCTAAATGATGATCCTCTAAATTTGTGACACGCCATTTCCTCTCCAGATTACGAGTCATCTGCTTTAGGGTACGTGTTTGAGAATTATACCACGGAGTCAGGTACTTCTGATTAGAGACCTTAGTTTTCACTGGAGCTACAGTATCCAGAGTCGTACGTAGTGAGGAGGTGAAAATTATTAACAAGATAATAGCCATTATATGTATCAATTTCATACTATGTTTGCACCTCTGAAGCCCAACTGATCCCCCATGACTGCATTTAATGTCGATCATCTATATGAGATGAGCAAAGTCTGTGTATCAAAAGGTTTCTGACAATATTGCTGGACTTAATTGAGCTATTGATGTAAAAGTGCCTGGTTGTGTTGCACTGACCCTATGTTACTAAATATAGGCTGTCATATATTAACTGTTCCTCTACGTTCCTCAATGAATGCAGCCATTATTACACCCCTGAAAACAGGAAGGAAAGAATCACAAGAGTGATTTTGTGTTGTTATATCACAGAGTAGTTTAATGCAATGAGGAGAATGTGCGAAAGCCCCCTAGTGGAGATTGGAGACACTACCAATCGATCCCAGAAACTAGCCGATTAGTATTGTACAGATCGCAGTTCTTGTGAATAAAATGACAACCATTGATGCAACATGAAAAATAATAACTTTTAAACTATTTTCATATCTTATTTACATTGTCTTTATGTTTATGTCAACTAAGATGAATGTGCATTAACTGCATTACTTTTTACTTTCAGTTGTGAACCCTTTTTATATATAATAATAAGAATATCACATGACTGTGGCCTTGTGTTATACCCTCTCTGCTGCAGTGATGCTGCAGACAAACACAAACATCGTGATTAGACATTCAAGAAGAGCCTCTTAAAGATGAAGGTCTGTGTCTCTTGACCTAAACACATAATCCAGTTAAATCTGATTTATGTTCATTAATGCCCCTCACACTGTAACTTAAAGTAATAAATCGGTCACTCATTAATTACAGAAGTACGTCTGTGAGCATAAAGATGTAAGCCTTGGACCATCAGGATGAAATGTGGTTGGGAAACTTAACAAGCTTTGATAAAACTTCATCAGTAGCTCAAGCAAGACCTCAAAACCTTCGATCACCACGGGTGGTTAGCAGACTGTGGTTGTACCATGCAGCCTAACAACATGCAGTAAATTGCAGGTTAAAGCAGTCTGCTTACACATTGTTAAACGAGGGAAGGGAACTAATGTGGCTGTCACATTACCCTCTTGTCCCATTTCATCCCAGGACTCGATTAAATTGCTGCTCACTTTCTACAATACTTAAAACTGATCAGTAGGACCTGAAACTGCAAACATTCAAACATTCAGGCCAAGAATCAGTTGGTGAACATATTAATCTACTACAATTAGCAAAAATGAATAAATAAACAGAAGAAAGTTAGAGTGATAACAGAGTCATGCAAGTTTTTGACCAGGAGGTTAAACTCATGCAAATGACCTTCACCCAGGCTCATGGAAACAATCTCCTGCTTATAAACAGCAGATCATTTGTGTCAGTGTCAGGATGGTTTATATTTGAGCTTTTAGTTCACACAGAACAATTTTTATTAATTTCTTTTTAGCAATTACCAAAGTCTGTGAATCCCCAACTTGTTCAGTTGTTCTTTTTGCTCCCCATGAGGTCACTTTCACCATGTGACAAAAACAACACCCCACTGTACACACTCGGGCCACCAGCAACTTTCTAAATCCTCAATAAAAAGCTGACAGGTTGCAATGATGTTCCAAATAACTTATTAAGAAAACAACTAAATACACAGAAAATGTTATGAAAATTGGTTTATTTTATATCTCCTACTTTGAAATGATGCAATAAAAATATGTATAAAACATCACAAACTGTAATATTTTACAAATGCTTACATCCTGCTGATGCAATGGAGACATCTTCCAGTGACCTCATCCGTGTGAGTGTGAGGAGGATCCTAAACCCACCGATACAGAAGTGCATGTTCACAACTCCCTCTGTGCAGGCGGGGTCAGGACCCTCCTCACCCTGGGTGGGGAGGGGTGGTGCTGTGGCCAGTCAGGTATGAAGTGCTGAGAGTGGATCTTTGGTCCTCTGTGCAGCTCTGTCCACTCTCAGCTTCCCTGCAAAGCAATAACACAAGAAAGACGTCATTTTAACACAAAACAGCATTTTCATTGTTGGTAGCTGCAGTATGTTGTTAAAAAGCAATTTTAAACCCAACGTATACACATGAAAAATATAAATAAACCTAAACCTACAGTGCTGCTGACATAGGATGATGATTTATACCAACTATTGGAAGAATTTCGTCTTCAAGGCAGTTTGTTGTCAATGTGAGGTGATAACTTACATAGTTGGAACACAGCACCACTCTCCAGTTTTTCACTTGGTCATCCATCCTTCTCATCGGGTTGGTCGGGGTAAGGCTGTCTTCTGGGTGGGGTGTTAGCTCCATCTTGGACGTTGAGTGTCTGAAGTGTTGAATTCTTAGCCACAGGCTATACCTTATGTAAAAACAAGAGACTACAGTCAGTTCACTGCATCATTTTTAAACCTTTTCTACTTATTTGTGTTGACATTAAGTACAGACTTACCTTTGTCCTGCATGGTGAATTAGGGCTTGGGAAAAACTTATATTATTCATTTAAAAAGTTACCTGTGATATTAAGAAAGAAGTAATAACAACTAAAAAACTACCTTTCAGTCACAATGTAATATTAATATTAATGTCACATATCAAGAAAAAAACAATACATTTCACATGTGCGAGTCAGATGTTCTTATATCTGTGTTACAAACAGGCTTAACTTAAACATTACAAAGTTAATTAAAAAGTAAAAGATATTTACAAACACTGCAAAACACAAAGGCCAACTTAAGTGTTACAAAGTTTAAAAACACGTTCTAACATAAACTAATCAGAGTCACTGTCATCAAGGGAAAGGTTAAAAAGCCTCTCCCAGAAACATCTGACTCCAAAACAACCTGAGGATGTTGAAGGGGCATCAAACTGGTCACTTACCTTGCACCTCTTTGCACTTACCTCTTCGGTGCAGATGTCTTCTCTGCTTCTCTTTTCTGAGGAAGGAGCAGCAGAGGGAGCAGCTGAGGAAGGAGCGGCAGAGGGAGCAGCAGAGGGAGCAGCTGAGGATGGAGCAGCAGAGGAAGGAGCAGCTGAGAAAGCAGATGAGAGAGCAGCTGAGGAAGGAGCAGCAGAGGGAGCAGCTGAGGGAGGAGCAGCTGGTGGATCACCAACTGGGGCAACAACTCGAGAGAAGAGTGGGGCGTTGGCCTGGCCGAAAGGCGGCATGGCGATAGGGGCAGCACCTGGAGCAATAGGATGTTGCCAATCGTGCCAAAACGGCTCTGGAGGGTGCTCCCGGATGAGAGGGGAATCATCACTCTCATCCATGGTGTCATACCCCGAGTCATCGCTAAGCCAATCCCCCCACTCTTCTGAGTCGTTCCAGTCAGATGAATTCTCAGTCTGTTCACTCACCTCTTCATCGTCTACAGGTAGGTAGGGGGGGTACTCACCTTCCTGTTCACCGTCATCAGCATCTGGTGCTTCATGAGAAGAGGGTGAGGGTGAGAGAGGGAAAAAATACTCACCATACTCACCTTCGCTGATACGCTGGGTATCAGTGTCCTGAGCAGGGCGTTCAACCACATAGTCAAGACGCCCTGTGAAGAAACAATTTTTAAAATAACATTAGGAATGTAATAGACACCCAGTGTTAAAGCAACAGACCTACATCTGTTAGTTTGAGCAGAGGATGAGAGGAAAGCATTTTATGTCAGACTGAATGACACTTCTACTTGTTCAATCTTTAAGTGAAGTTTTTTAATAGAAGACCACCAAACCTCCACCAAGGCAGCTCACTCTGTGTACTTTTAAGGTGACACTATATTGACACTATATATGACACTGTATTTTGTGTACATTCAATTTGTTTTATTTGTTCTTTGTAAGCCTTTATGCAAACACTATGTTGGAATAGGTAATGGATAATAGGTATTGATTTGTAAATAGCCGGACATGAGTAACTTATTATATAAATATACTACAGTAAATGTATAACTAACCATGCAGCTCATTCTCCTGTTTTATTTACAATTCACGATGTCACACATTTTGAAAAAAGCTCATAGGTTAAATATGTGGATGCAAACCATAATGTAACATTTAGACCACATGTACCAATCTCATGTCCTAAATATAAAAAATATATTTTTTTAAAATAAAAACACAACCTCCTTGGCAAGAGTAAAAATTGCACACACACAAAGCTCTGCAGGTATGTCTGAAAATGATGCTCAAGTGGAAAACAAACAAACAAACAAACAGAAACTCTTAAATGTGCACAAGGACTGTATCTGCCATAAGGACAGATACATCTAATCTGTGGTAAACATGCTATCCCTGTGTAAATATCCCTGTGTACAATTTCTCTCTCTGCTATCTAATAAGGTTAAAAGCATTACTGTAATAGAAGATAGGTCTTAATACCATTATTACTACTGTTTTCATATTCTTTTGATATTATTTTATTTTATTTTTTTTTTATCTTTGTGTTTTGCAGCAGAGAAAAAATATAGTTTATGTCAATAAAGCCTTTGATCCGGAGAAGAAAAGGATGTTAGGAGGGGACCTGGATCTGTGTGTTTACACCTGCGTGTTCTGACGCCATGACATCTTGAAGATGCCGTTACCACAGAAACTGATTTTTGGGCATTTTACAAATTTTAGTCCATTAAACTATTTTTAACCATTTCATTTTATAGAAAAGTATCAAATTTGAAGCCTTCAAATCAAAGTAATACCTGTTTTTTTCATATTCATACACCAGTCGTTAATAATTTCTACACCTCTCCCGGAAAATTTAAAGCATACAAACAATTTACGGGAAACAATCTTGGAATACACATATTTGATCGCGTTAAAACTTGATATTCACACTGGAACTTGTTAAATTATTACAGTCATTTAAATTTAAAGAAACTTTCAAACGTACCTGCAGCGAAGTCCAGGTGACTGTCGAGGAGTCCGGGTCCACGGCGAGCCATCTTCAAACTTGAAAAACAAAAACAAGTACAAACGATCCACAGATGAAGTACTTGTTGTCGCTTTCAAGTAAAATCCGCTTTCAGTAAAATGTTTGCAAAACTTAGCTTTCCACAGGCTGAGGTTGGAGCAGGTCGAAACAAGTCCACGAGCAAGTGTAAAGGGACGATTGGAACCTTGTGCAGCATTTATATACCCTCGGCGGCCATGGTTACGGTTGTCAACGTGCGTTTACACGTGCACGCATAGCTGGACTGGCCAGCGGCCCACCTGCTGGCGATTTTTTATTTTTATGGGCTGATCGATTTTTTTATTTTTTATTTTGGAAGGGTTTAAATAATGAAAGGTGTTGGATTGGCCAATTGGTCATGATCGTCTCTAGGCTGGACCAATTACAGCCGAGGAGGTCGGATGCACCCTCCCCCTTGTTTAGCAAACTTATAGGCCATCCATCGGCTCTTTGTTACTTCGGAAACATGTCTTAAACAATTTCCACGACGTAATCCGATAACAACCGATCTCTTTACCCGTCGGCTTCCCGTGGCTGTCATGCAACAGGTGTTGTGCCAAAAAGTGATTTCCAATGTTTGCGTGTATTTTTTATGTGTAATATCTATGTTGGTAAATAGACTTCGGTGAACAGCGTTTACAAAGGGGCTATATATGGAATTAAAAAATTATCTGTTTTTTCAAGTATCTTTACAACTCTGTGTTATTGTACTTACATTATAACCGGTCCTTTATCCCCACTTTAAATATTTTTACAGAACTATTGTAATATTTGAGCCATTTCTGCTGTCCAACTACCTCTTACAAAAGACATTTTTAATGTTAATTTGACTTTTTTTTAACGGCATAAATAAAGGTTATATAAAAGTCACTGCCAAAGACTGATCGCGGCTTCTACCTTGTTACACTAATGTTGTTTGTAGCTCAATATGACTTTATGTCATCCATGAGGGATGCATTTGACATATGTTTCACATATTATAGCCCAACAAGTTACTTATAGCAATTTAAATACGAGCAATCAGTTTTTGGCAAATACCGGAAATCAGTTTTTGGCAGACAATCACTTTTTGGCACAACACCGGCTATTGCAGTTAATAATACAACAGTTTCTTGCCATTTTTTGTGTTTGTTTTTATCGCTGTGTAACTGAGTTCAATTGAAAGCCTGCATGCGCTAGTACCGCTTGCCACACGTTCCCAGAATCCTTTGCGGTTTTACCCCTGAATGACGTCACATTTTTGGTGGGCCGGTCTCTAGTCAAAATGCCCGGGCCGATTTTTTTTTCCCAGTCCAGCCCTGCGTGCACGTGATAGAACTATATGAATGGAGCTCACCGCAGTGTAATTTACAGTTAATTTAATAATAATAATAATAATGGATTGGATTTTATATAGCGCTTTTCAAGGCACCCAAAACGCTTTACAATACCACTATTCATTCACTCTCACATTCACACACTGGTGGAGGCAGCTACAGTTGTAGCCACAGCTGCCCTGGGGCAGACTGACAGAAGCGAGGCTGCCATATCGCGCCATCGGCCCCTCTGGCCAACACCAGTAGGATGATTTCGCATAAATCTGAATCATCTGAAAAAGATTCAGATTTATTAAATTTAGATTTTACTCAAATGTTTTAAAATATATTTTATATAGACTTACTTATGATATATACATGCATATTTTTAAAATACTGTGCAGAAAAGATTTAATAAAAACTGGCTCTAATATGAAAGCAAACCCATGTAAAACTAGTAAAACATGAGCGTTTAGTTTAGTGCACCCTCTGTTATTTCTGTCTTCATAATAAGAAGCGTCCACATCGTCAGTCAGCCTGCGACTTCCCCTCGCCACAGGTTTCTGCACCGGCTGCTGGCACTTCCAGGTGCGTCCAGTTTTATCTCTGCCGCAAACATGCGCTCCACCAGACCCAAAGTGCACACAGGTGTAATTAGGTGGAAGTATGGTGTAAACAAAAAAATCCTTACAGGATACCCACTGTCACCAAGCAATAATCTATTATGATTTCCTCTCTCAAACTGAGCAGACAGTGATGAGTTTAAAAAAATCATGTATAGATCTTGGAAATTACTGGAAAACCAGTTCTTGCTATTTCCTGTTCCTCAACATCTGGGGTGGAGGGACATTTTATGGGAATATGTGTTCCGTTGTTGCAGCCTATGTAACTATTATTTTGGGACTTGATTTGGGATTTATTTTACTTTGTTGTCATTGTGATTGTGTTTCTATTGGAGACGCAAAGCCACATAGATGCAAACAACAGAAAAGTAACTCTATTTGATTGGCTGAAAGTTTTTCAGTGATATAAATAGGCAGAAAAGCTTGTTATATTATTCCACTGTGGTCTTAGTGAACCAATAAAGTTTTCAAATATTCATCCACCACTGCTTTTAATGATGTAATTTAATTTTTTAGGTGACAGAAAATCAGAATGGCTCCATCTGTAAAGCGTCACAGGTAAGAAGCAGTTTTCTGATATTTAGGCTGTACACACCTGATTTGTCAGATTAAACTTCAGCTCTGTTTATGTTTCCAGCTGTGAGGTTTTTGTGTTTTGTCATGAGTACGGTGTTATTCGTCATGTAATTTTTCTGACCTGTGGATTTATTTATGTAGTGAGGATTAGAGATGTGTACTTATGGTACTTGATCTGCAGCACAAGTAAACTGGAGTTTATGATGTTTAAACAAAACAAAAGAAAGTAACAAATAATTATTGTTTTTTTTGTTTGTTTTTTTTGTTTGTTTTTTTTTTTCCGCCTGTCCCATTTGGTTCTTTAGCCATCAGAATTGTTGTCTGAAGACCAACAAGGATACCCAATGGATTTATTTTGCCAAATGGATCATCATGGCATTGCCGTATTGGTCCATTTGATCGACCTTTGTTTTTATTATTTATTTTATTTTCAGTTGTTACAGACGGGACAGACATGAGTGAGGGATAGGAAAGGGAGAAAGAAAGAGGAAGGAAAAGAAAAACAGAAGGGGAGAGGGACAGTGAGAAAAGGGGGGAAGAAAAAATATCTCTGGGATCACCTGTTGAGAGAAAAAGAATAGAAAACAAGCAAAAAAAAACAAAACAAAGCAACATACTATACACAACACCATCGCATTAATCTAGCTAAGTGTAAACAGCAGTAAATACTAAATATTGAATGTTGTTGTGCAGCACAGACAGCGCACAATGTGCTTTGAAGTAGCAGCCAAGAAAGGTGTGATTTAAGTCTACGAACAGTGAACACCCATGTGCACACCTGTGTGGATCGGCGCGCTTGTATTCAAATGGTTTCCCCATGTAATGGTCTGCTAGAGGATGTAGAGAGCCATAGCCCTGTCCCCCAGGGCATGAAGCAGGCATGGAGGAGATCCAGGCCCCAGACATCCAGAGGCCCCAGAGTGCAAGAGCCCAAGGAGGACCACCGGAGGGGCATCCGTGCCACCTTCATGGGAAGGGCTGAGGATCCCCAGACGAGGGGTCACCCAGTAGCCACCGGGCAGAAGCTAGAGGGGGCTGCACCGGCGTGCCCGCCGGCTCCGCCGGCAGCCAGCTGTGCCAGAGTGAACCGAGCCGCAGGCACAGAGGCCGGAGGCCCGAGGGCCCCCCGCGCCCCGGAAGAGGCCTGACCGAGCAGCAGGCGCCAGGCCCCGCCAAGTAGCCACCGGGAGTGAGCTGGCACATGACCTGAGCGCCCAGCCCCGGACACCAAGAACCAACAATGCACCGACCCCTGAGGGCATCAGTCACCGGCAGGAATTTAGAAATATGTGAATCCAGAGATCTGAACCAATCTTGTGATGGTTTGTTAGGGATCATTAAAAATAAGTAATTTATTTTTGGCAAGATCATCATTTTTATAGTGGCGACCCTTCCCATGAGTGATATGGGTAGAGATTTCCATCTAGTCAGATCGCCTTCTACTTTCTTTAGAAGTGGGATGTGGTTTAATTTAATTAAGTCTGAAAGCTTAGGAGAAACATTAATACCTAAATATTTAATATTTCCAGATTGTAGTGGGGCAGAAGATGAATTATGGAAGGAGCAGTTAATGGGAAGAACTGTAGATTTTGGCCAGTTAATTGAATAATCTGAAACTCTTGAAAACCAGTTTATTAGAGTAATTACCTCAGAGAGGTTGATTTGTGAGTTTTGCAGAAAAAGCAACACATCATCCGCATAGAGACTGATTTTATGTTCTACGTTATTACATTTTATGCCCTTAATTGTTGTAGCCTGTCTAAGTGCTGCTGCTAGAGGTTCGATAAAAATTGCAAAAAGTGAAGGGGAGAGTGGGCATCCCTGTCTGGTGCCCCTCAGGAGACAAAAGCTGGAGGATGTCTGGTCATTTGTTCTGATACGAGCTGTTGGGGAATTGTATAATATTCTTATCCAATTTATGAAAGAGTTTCCAAAACCAAATTTGTGTAAAGTTGCAAATAAAAATTTCCAGTTAACTCTGTCAAATGCTTTTTCTGCATCTAGAGATAATATTATGGTTTCAATGTTTTTATTGTATGAGTAGTCTATTAAATTAAGTAATCTACGAGTGTTTGTTGAGGAGTGCCGACCTTTTATGAAACCAGTTTGGTCAGGATGAATTAAGAGGGGGGTTATTTTCTCTAATCTCTTTGAGAGAGCTTTGCAGATTATTTTAAGGTCTACATTTATAAGGGATATTGGACGATAACTTGAGGGAAATAAAGGGTCTTTTCCTGGTTTTAGCAGGAGACTAATGTTAGCAGAATTCATATTTGGTGGTAGTCTGCCATTTTTCTTGATTTCCTGCAACATTCCATGGAATACTGGTGCCAAAATTGTCCAGAATTCTTTGTAGAATTCTGCAGGAAAGCCGTCTGGACCTGGAGCCTTATTATTGGGCATACTTATCAGGGCTTCCTGGAGTTCACCTGGCGTCAGTGGCGAATCCAGTGCCATTGCTTGACTGTCTAGTAATTTTGGAAGAGTTACGTTGTCAAGAAACAAATCAATTTCATTTTTAGACGGGTTTATTTGTGGTGAATATAAAGTTTCATAGAAATCCCTAAAAATCTTGTTTATTCTTCCAGGGTCATATATTGTGTTCCCCGATAAATCTTTAGTAGCACATATAGTTGTTTTTTCTTTATTTATTTTTAACTAGTTTGCTAGAAATCGACCTGATTTGTTACTGTGTTCAAAATTCTGCAAGCAAAGTCTTTGTACAAGGAATTGTGTTTTTCTATTAATAATTTCATTTAATTCTAGTTTTGTTTTGCATATTTTGTTCATTATTTCTTGATCTTGGTGGAACGCGTAGGCTTCTTCTAAGGATTTGATAGTTTTTTCTAATTCCTGAATATTTTTGTTTTCTTCTTTCTTTTTGTGTGATGAGAAAGAAATTATTTTACCTCTCATCACAGCTTTTCCTGCTTCCCATAGAACAGAAGCAGATGTTCCGGGAGTGTCATTAAAGTCTAAATATGAAGTCCATTCCTTTTTAAAATATTTAATAAAGTCTTCATCTTTAAGTAGTGATGTGTTAAATCTCCAGTTTTTACTTGGCGTAGTATTATTCTTTTGTATTAGTGTTAAAGATACAGGAGCATGATCGCTGACAGCTATAGGGTGAATCTCAGTGTCTGAAATGTCACTCAGCAGTGAGCTGCTGACCAAAAAATAATCCAGATGAGAGTAGGAGTGATGAACATGTGAGAAGAAAGTATATTCCTTACTGTTGGGGTGAAGGGAGCGCCATGCATCGCAAAGGCCATAGTCGCTCATATACTGTTTGATTATATTTGTGGATTGCCAATTGCGCTGAGTTCCTGTTGTGTTGAGCCTATCCATTTCTTCATTTAGTCCAAGGTTGAGGTCGCCTCCAAGAATGAGTGTGCAATCAAGGTGTTCAGAGAGTGCACTAAAAAATCCGTGGAAGAATGAGGGTTCATCAACATTTGGACCATATATACTTACAATACATAGTTTTTTTGTTCAATATTGATAGTTTAATAATTAGAAATCTACCCTCTGGATCTATAACTGTATCGAGTACTGTAAAATTAACATTTTTATGTATTAAAATTGCTACTCCTCTTTGTCTAGAATTATAACAAGCTGCAAACACATTAGGAAACTCAGGTGTTTTAAGTTCGTTTAAACCTGTAACAGGTCTGTGAGTTTCTTGTAATAAAACAACATCTGCCTGTAGTTTTTTAAGCTGGTTAAATATCTTTAACCTCTTTCCTCTGGTGCCAGCCCCATTTACATTCCATGTGACAAACCTCAGCATGCCCATAATTGTGTGTGTATGTCTAATGATGTAAGCTGGGTGTTTCGTTTAGACGGGTGGAGAAAATGTGGAAACATCACTTGTTTGTAAATAGAAAGAGAAAAAAGTGTGGTGATAGGCTCCATAAGTCTGACTATGTGTGTGACTATTCAATAATATGAACAAGCGTGGCTTGCGTATGTGTCCTGTAAGTCTGTGCTTGCTGTGAGGCTGTTGTAAATGTGCTGCCGTTGAGCGCATGTGTTTGCGTGATCGTGGTGTGAAAATATGGAGAAATAGAAGGTGTTGTTTGTAGGTGAGTGGGGAAGTAGGTGATCACAGCAGTGAAAGACAAGAGAAAGAAAGAAACCACATAAACTGTGAGCGACAACAAAAAAAAGAAAAGAAACGGAAACATTCCAATTAAAGTAATGACGGAGGGTGACGGTGTTATATCTGCTATGACATCATACTGATATTACTAGGTTCAACCCATGTTAAAGGAGAAAGTGTGAATGAATAAGAAAAGAGTGTAGCGGGTTCTTATCTGGAGTGCAGTCAATATAACCACGGTGTGCCGCGACTCTTCACCTGTTCCTTCTGTTTGAATTGACCAAATTTGGCCACAATAGGACGTGGTCTCCCGGTCCGCGACCTCACGCCCCCCAAGCGATGCACTCTATCGAAGGCGATGTTCTTTACGGTGTCCTCCGGCAGCTTCAGGTGGATTTTAATGAAGCTTTTCACCGTTGCCTCCGCGTCCTCTCCGGTAGATTCTGGAATACCAGAAAAAACAAGATTGTCTCTCATGCTACGGGCTTGTAGATCGATAACGGACTCTTTTATTTTTTTATTTTCAGTGTTTAGCTGGGTCACGTTATCGGCGAGAGATTTGACCGACTCCCGTAGCGTGGCATTTTCAGCGGCAAGCGTTTCCACCTGCTGCTGGCTGAATTCCAGGGATTCTCTCAGAGATTTAAATTCCCGGTGTAAAATCTCCACCAGGGACAGCCTCGCATCGAAACTGGACAATCGCTTGTCGATTGACTCCAGGATATCTGCGATGTCTTTGCCGGCAGGCGATGTTGTGCCGGGGGAGTCTGCCGGGCGACATCTCTTCGATGACGGCGTCTCGGTTTTGGCCGGGGAAGATGCACTCTGGGCCTTCTTCATTACTAAATCTTGGAAGCAGCGGTCGATGTATTCTTGGAGAGCGTCTAAACTCTCCCCGTTGTCCTCCAGGGTGTTAGAGATGATAAGACAGATGTTGTTAGTTATATGACAATTGGTTAGTTTATTTGGCAGTACTGAAGCTTAAGGAAACTTTGTTAAACTCTACGCTACCATTCGCTTTTTTTTTTCCGCCAAATCTCCGGCGTCTGATGTCACCTACAACATGGGTCGCTTACCTTACCCGTCACTTCCGTCACTTACCTCCCGTCACAAATAATTATTGTTGATTGTAAATTATTATTATTATTATTTTGCCTGTCCCATTTGATTCTTTTGCCATCAGAATTATTGTCTAAAGGCAAAGAAAGATGCCCAACGGATTTGCTGGATCCCATCCCAGCCTTGCCGTAATGGTCTATTTGATTCACCTTTTATTGTTTATTTTATTTTATTTTCATTTGCTAAATACAGGACAGATTTGACTGGGGAAAAGAAAGAGGAGAAAGAAAGAGGGAAAGAAAAACAGCGGGGGAAGAGGAACGGTGATAAAGGGCAAAAAACAAAAACCAACAAAACAAACCGACAAAAAATACATCTATCAATCACCTGGATCATCGGCTGAGAAAGAAAAAAGAGAAAACAAGCAACAACAAAAAAAGAGCAATATAATAAACAACATCATCGCGATGATCTATGTGAATATAACAGTAAATACTAAATGTTAAACATTATTGTGCAGCACGTAAGATCGACAGCACACAGTGTGCTTTGAGGTAGGAGCCAAAAAGGGTGTAGTTTGTGTGTGTGAGCACCCGTGTGTACACCTGTGTGCATGGACGCGCTTGTTTTTAAAAGGTTCCTTCATGTAATGATCTGCTAGAGGGTGGGGGGTGGGGGGGCACAGCCCCGTCCTCCAGGGCATGAAGCAGGTATGGAGGAGATCAAAACTCCAGACATCCGGAGGCCCTCAGAACACAAGAGACCAAGGAAGACCAACAGAGGGGCAGCCGTGCCACTGTCCCAGAAAGAGCTGAGGAGAGTCCCAGATGAGGGGTCGCTCAGCAGCCGTGGAGCAGAAGCCAGGGGGGGTTGCAGTGACGTGCCCGTGAGCTCCTCCGGCAGCCAGCTGTGCCAGAGTGACCGAGCCCCAGGCCGAGAGGCCGAGGGCACCCCACCCCCGAAGTGGCCCGAGCGAGCCCCAGGCTCCAGGCCCCGACAAGCAGCCACCAAGGAGTGAGCCGGTGTGTACCTGGACGCCCATCCCCGGACACAAAGAACCACCAATGCACCGATGTCTGAGGGCGTCTGCCACTGGCAGGGGAAGTGGTGGGGGGAGATAAGCCTCCATACCTTGGAAGGCCTGAGATGTCCCCAGAGAGGTGGCGTCTGATACCCAACCTGACATATAGAAAAAAACAAACAGGCACACACAGATACTCTAAGCCCCAGGTCTAGGTACCCTTGCCCCTGGAGGGGGAAACTGCACCCAGACCCAGGTAGTGTTAGTCTTTTCCCTGGGGTGGAGAGAAGCAGAAGTCAGCAAAACAGAACCTAGTGGTACACATTAAGTAAAACAAATGGAAAAGGACTTACACTTAAAAATGTATGTAAAAATGACTGTAAATAACTGAAATTTCAACTGTAAATGAGCATCAAAAAGAGTAAATAATTGTAATGTGTATGCTAAATTACTGCAAATTGACAAATGATAAATTGCCCTTATTTTTACACTGCTAATCTGCTGAAAATACACTAATTTACAGTAATACGGCACATTATCTTTGAAAACAACATAAAAAATTTGTAACATTATTTACAATTAATCACCTTACAATTTGAGTGCTCTGGAATGCACACAGTCTTTGCAGACTACTAAGGATCAGACATCCTATCAATATGCAATCGATTATATAACTAATCATTAATGAGTATATGTTTCTAAGCATAAATGACAATCCAACAATATAACTCTGACCACAACGACTTTTAAAAACTTTCAAACTTCTGCTTTCTGCTGTGTTTCAGATTTTCCAGGATGCTGGATTTCCTTTCTGCCACCAGCTTCTTATACTCTTCGTCCAACCTCTTGCCCAAATCGCTCATGCTTGTGTCTGCCCGATTCTCCCTGGGCTACACACAACAGACAATAACATAATTTAGTGACAGTGTTTACAGATGATCATCTTTATTAACGAACAAGTCCAGTAAACAAATTTAACTTCTCACCATGTCTTTAAAGGCCTCTCCCCTGTAATAAACCGTGGAGCCTGGATACTCCATTCCCTCGTCACGTAACTGCTTCATGCTTGAAGCCACCAGATGCAGCTCCTCTTCATCATAGGCATATACCTGTTGGTCCTCACAGGTCATCAGAACGAGCTGCTCACACGGGAATGAGATGCCCTCGACCACACCAATAACCTGCATGGTTACAACCTTCGGAAGGTAGAATTTCCCCCAACCGTTCACCACAAGAAAATTATCTTTGTAAACGGTGTCCTCAAGCCTTGCTTTCCTCAATGTGGCACCAGCCGGCTTCTTTAAGGGGAAACGCTCACCTTTATTTGCAGATACAATCTGTGAAACACCTGCTGGGGAGTCATCCTCACCTGCAACATGTGGCGACACATGCAGTTTCTTTAAGGATGGAAAATAATTATTTCAGCTTTCCTTTTACATGAGACAGAGATGATTGTACTGTACCTTTTTCTCTTTTGACAGGTGGGACATGAGACACAACAGGAAGGTTATGTTTCAACCTGAAATACAGAAGAGATTATGATTGTTATAAAGTTTATAAGAACATTTTTCCTTTTACAATCCATTGTCATCCTTTCTCTCGTGCTCCTGCAGCCCCAGTCAGTCAGCCTCACTGTATGGAGCTTAATGCCAAGTAATTACTGTTATGTCCTCCTGAAGTCATAGCATCACAGTCATTTGTTTTGTATGTTCAGAAGCTTTGAGCTCGGGATATAAGTTGCCATTTCTGCACTGAACCATCTACAATCCTGAGTCCGTACATCCTGTGAGTGTTTGGTTCAAGGCTTCAGTCTACAGTCAGAGTCGGGTCCTCATCTTCAGTCACAACAGTGGCTGTTACTGTCTGTCAATGTTCCTGAATTATTTAAGTATATTTCCTAGAAGTATTTGTTTCATTTCACTCCTGTGCATCTCTTCTCCCTCTGTGTGAAAGGCAGTCTTCAATAAGAGGTTATGTGGTCAGTGTACAGATGTGCTCCATATTCCTTGATTCAATCGGAAATTTCACTTTTCAGTTAATCCAGCTCATTAAAGTTTATGTCCATGATGCTTGGTTTTCATATCACACTCATGCTAATTTACAATCAACAATCAACTGGTGGGGGAGGTTGTTACATCTTGCAGGAGGTCTCCTCTTCAGGAACTCACTCTGCAGGAGGGGGAGATACAGGAGAGGTGGAGGAAGATCTCAGCCTGGGTGTCTATTGTCTTGTGTAGTCTGGAAGATGAGTGGATGACGGGCCATTTTTAGGCCATTGCATTCTAGCAGGAAACGTTCGGCCAGCATCGACATTCCAACAGTCTGAAAATTAATGAACAATCGATAACTACTGAAAGGGAGACAACCACTGGAGAAAATGAAAACCTTTTGGAATACAAAACAGAAAAGAGAAGAGTTAAAGCTAAATATATGCACAAGTAGACTTTTGTGTAGACATTTCAAAGGGACTGCATCCGTTACCTCTGTTTATTGGAACCTAAAGCTGAAAAGCTGTCTTAACTTTCTGCCAAGGAACAGATGAAAAGAAGTTGTTTGGTCTCTCTCAAGCAGGTGTTATTTATGTGTGTTATTCATTACTTTGGGTTGGTTGCTGTTTTTGATACAAATTCATCTGTGCCAATTGTAATATTTTCATATGTTACTATTTTTATATTGCTATGTATTATAAATAGAGGATTACTTATTACTATTAAAAGTCTGCTTTTGTAGTTGTTGGTATTATTTGTAAAATATCCGCTCTTAAGTTTTTTGCTCTATAAAACGGTACCTGTCCGTTTTTGGACATCAGCGGTTGAGGTCCCCTGGCTCATACAAAATAAAAGTAAAAGGTTTCAACATCCAGCCTTTTTATGATTAAATACAAAGTGTAATAACAGAGTTATTGGTATGTGATTTTGTTAATAGTTAATCATCCTTAATTGTAATTTAGAGTATGACTAAGTATAAGTTTAACAGTAATGATGAGTAAGAAAATAGTAATGGAATGAGACTAATACCTGACCTCGCACTGAGATTCGGTGTAAAGTGGCATGTTTGTGCTAATGCTGACCTTGGGGCTCAGAGTTTCTCTGTGTGTATGTATTCAGGAATGTTAACTTGACCAATGTCCAATGGTTTGACAGCTTTCCTGTTGGATTGTATCACACAGAACGGGGATAAGTGCCCCAGTGGCCAGGCCGTGCACACCCTCATCTCTCTCCTTCACCATCATTAGTATTGGAAACCGGCATTAGCTCAGAGTAGATTAGACTTCTGTATAGTGCAAGTGATTTGATTTTATGATTATGTGATTCAGTTTTGTCTGTGCTCAAGCTAAATTACTTTAATAAAATATGTTGAATTCAAAAATTATAAACTGTGGACATTACCCTTTTAAACCTTTCTGAAACAATACAGGTAAAAACCAGTGTATAAAAGTTTACATGGGTATAAATAGCTCTTACACTTTACCCCAGCCTTTAAAATGACCAGATCCCTGGGGCCTGTTTTCCAGGCCACTAAATTAAACCCAGTCAATTACCAAGTGCACAGATCAAAAACCTACGAGGCCCACTAATAGTCCAAAAGTCTAAATCTTTAATAGAAAAGACAGGCAGAACTCAAACAAACAATAACCCAAACGAGGAGCATATATACACACTGGAAAGTAACTAATTATCAGTTATTACATCAGACTGATTCAATAAAGTAAAACTAATAAGGGAAGACGAACACAAGGGAAATAAAAATGACAACAGTGTAAACATACCAAAACTCACAAAATAAAACAGGAAATTGACTACAAACCGAGGAGTGTGACACAAATACATTCGTATTAAAACATATGTGATAATTTTCTTCCTTTGTAGCATTTTTAAGATATGTGTTAGAACAGTTATTATGCTGTGTGGATTAGGAACCAAACATTTTTGCCAAATAGTTAACTTAATACAAACTTAAAACAGTGAACAATTTTCAAGATTCTGATTTACAGATGATATGGACAGCAAACAAAAGTCACGAAAGGTTTCATTATTTAAGAGATCCAGTTTTTCACACAGGAAAGAAATGAAAGAATCCAGTGCAGCAGGACCAAAGGTGTGTGTCAGCAAACTGAAGGTTGAGGGATCAGTCAGTTCCTGTTTAAGGTTGTGTTGGATTTTGCGAAGAGTCTGTTATTAGAAAGTAAGTGTATTAACAATATTACACAAATAACCCAAATGACAAATAATACCAAAAAAGATACAACTTTCATATTATTCTACTTACTTACTTTGTCATATCAGCACTTGAATGGTCGATGCCTTTACAGACCATGTCTCTTGTGACATCACAAGCCAATCTTCCGGCAAACCCGAGGGCTAGCTCCCCAGCCTCCTCTTCACTCAGGACACTAAACACCGTTGGTTTAGTTTTGGCCTTCTTAGGCCTGTCAAGAATCATTGCAGGCAGTTTAGCTTTACGGCCCTAAAAAAGAAAAAGTGCAAACACCAAAAGAGACACACACACACACAAAGTTAAATGCTTTTGTTTACATGGTGTAACTGTGTATATGTTGCAGCAAATGCACAATTTCCAGATTCCACATTGTCACTTCAGTGATACGAGTAACCCGGATTTCTTTCAGGTGACATCAAAATCAAAATGTAAACCTACCCCAATTAAAGCTCTGAAAACATGAACTGACATGTTCTCTGCTTGGATTCTGCGCTTGATCTCGTCTTCTGTTATTGTGTAGGTTTTCTTTTTTGAGCTTGGTACAGATAAGCGACCATGCACTCTATAAACTGTACTACTTCCTTCTGAATCACTTTGAAATTCTGCATCTGCATCAATCCTGTCAGCATCATCATCATCAGCATTATCTGTACTCAATAATAATGGATTGCATTTATATAGCGCTTTTCAAGCTACGCTTCCACTGCTGTAGATATATTCATAGCACTCTGTAGATCTGTTTACCTCACACCGATACATCTGTATATATGTAGCACATCTGTATATTTGCTCTTATTGCACTTACTGATAAGATGCAAACTGTATTTTGTTACCCTGTATTTAGACATGTGTAATGACAGTAAAGTTGAATTCTAAATGCTATCCTAAACATTTAAACAAAAGCAGCTGCACAGCTACAGAAGTTTTTAGAAGTGATTTTTAGAAGGCCAGTAAAGAGAGCATGGAGACAGATGGAGGATGCCAAATCCACTGAATCTACATGTTTCCTGTTTCCACCTCATCCTTCCAGTGCTCTACTATACTCCCTGCTCTCTCTACCACAACTGTCTTTGAACTTGCCTGGGCCAGGTCTGAGTCCAGCTTTGCAACTCCAGCCAGGTCACATGACACAGGGGTTTGCTCTGATGTCAACAGGCAGGTCAGTGGAGCCCTCTGGTGATGGATTTATGCCAGTGAAACAGGAGGAGGCCTGAGAACAGACAGCAGGCTTAACTAGCAGGACAAAGTAGCATGTAGTACTTGAAGGAGTCATCACAGCCAATCAGTTCTCAGGAAAATGGAACATCACATACATTTTCTTTTCTTTGATTTTCATCAATGTATTTCCTTTGAAATTTAAAAAAAAATATAAATATATATTTTTTTAAATATTTCCTTCTGTCAATATTTCTGCCTGATTAGAAGCTCATAGGCAGTTCCTGTCACTCTACAATAAAATAATGTAAAGGCTGCCCTCTCTGCCATCCCACTAGCTGACCTAACTGACACAAGTAAACTGTGTTAAGATACCCTACATGGACTAAGGTTCTTGGCCACATACATATAGATTTGTGTGGCTGTAGAAATGATGCCATGAAGCTTCCAGCGCACATTTTTGATGCTTCTGTCTGTGGCAGAGGTGGTTTGGAGCTCGGCAGAGCCTTGGTGGCTTTTACTGACTATACACCCCTACCCATTTATTATGAACAAACAGCACAACTGTTTGTGGTTTTTTTCTATATTACACTTGCATGATTTAGATTTATACTTATGTGGCAGCTATTCACTGGCCTGACAAAGTTATTTTAAATGATATCATGTCATGAATAACACTAGTTATTTTCCATGAAATCGAAAAGTGGTGAAATTCTCAAAAAATGAATGAGACGTGCATGTAATTTGACATATTTTGTTGTTTTGTGTGTGTGTTTGTCTGTATGAAATTTTGACGTGTATCTGAAAAACACAATTTTGAAAACACTGGAAAGACCTCAAGACATTTTTTCTTTTGCTTACTATGTAAACAAAAATTCCCACCAATGCTTTTCAGTGTGAAATTTAGTGTGTAGAGAAAATACCTGTGCCAGGTTGTCTCCATCTAGTGGTGAATGACGCATTACCACTACATCAGGTGAGTTTTTCTCTGTGCACAGTGACACAAAACTCATTTAACAACATAAACTATTTAAAAAATGATGTAGGCAGATCAAGGCAATGTTACAGATTCAGTAAGAACAGACGTTTATTGCAATCCTTCAAATATGCAGGGCGTCACACTAACACAGCTGCTTGTCCAGCATAGCTCTGTTATTATCAATTTGATTCGAAACGTGTCCAGTTTATTGTCTTAAACTGGCATTAAAGCTTCAATGAACTAAAGTGGTCCCTCTGAGTCAGCACCCAGAAAGCTCGTCTCTTTTAAAAATGTGGCCATAAATACGAGCGCTGCTAGGATCTTAAAACACTGGGGCTAAATCCAGACCTGAAATCTTTGGAAGTTTCACTCAGTAACAGCACCTTTTTAATATTATTGACTATATTTTATAGTCACATTTATATAAAATGTCAAACATTATATGTTAGCTAAAGGTTGAAGTCACAGAGCTATACTGAACAACAATGCAATTTGAGTTTTTCTTGTTTGTACTATATATTTGATTTATTGTAAGCAGTGGGAGTAAAACCTAAAGAAAAAAATAGTAAAAATATGAATGAATCTCTGCTCTTACAGCTTGTGCTTTTATTGTGCCGTGATGTCTCCTTTGAAACTGTCCTCTTGCTCGTCTTTTGGATGCTCACCTCTTCTTCACCTTTCCTGTTCCTTTCACTAAACTGCTGCACTCTTGTTCTCTGCTCTCGCCTCCTGTTCTGGTTACAATTAGAATGCAGTCAGCATGTGCCAAATAAACTTGCTCCAAATCGATCATGTTTGATATGATGATGAAGTTTTTAAACATCTTATTTATCAACTTATTTGATGCACTGTATCAATCAATTATTAAACAAATATCAGACTGTAGAAAAGCCAATAATAATGCACTGAGCAAGTTCATGCCATAAGAGCTAAATGGCCATAAAAGAAAATCCTGAATGCCTAATACAGGACAGGCCAACATTGAATGCAGCCACAGATCGACATCAGTCAGCTTTCTGCACTTTCCACCTGATCACATCTGTCCTCAAAGTCATGTCATTTCCTCTGTGGTTCATTTATGTTTACTTTTACATTTGCAGTGACAATAAATTTAGTGACATAGTGCACACATTATTTCCTATGGACTGCTGGGTTATCTTGGTTCATTTAAGTTAGTATTTTTAAAGGTGCAGTCAGTCATTTTTTTAGGTTATTTGATAGACAAAAAGGATCTTGTACTCATAAACAAACATAGAATAGTGGATAAAAATGACACATTGTTAAATGTGTCATTGGTCACTGCTTAATTTCCTCATTATTTAAGCATTACTCATCCTTAGTATGTCATTTATAAATACAGATATACGTTCTTAGAAAGAACCACTTCTGAACCTGATCTCCTTACTCCAAGGAGCTTTTGTGAGATATCATTGTGCCAGAGGAGGAGGGCATCCAATACTTCTTTCATTTCACCTGAGTTCGCCTGTGGGAAAGCACAGCGCCGAATACCCTGACTATTTCTTTGAATTCAGGAGTACTAGTGAACTAATCTTGAGTGATTACTGAATTATCTGAATAAAGCTAATGAACCAGAGAAATTCTAAACTCTTAAACCAGAGATATCTGAATTTATGTCTGCACCTTCACACTCCAGATATGAAGGATCACACCTGTTTTACCTCCGGTGTTGTGCCAAAAAGTGATTGTCTGACAAAAACTGATTTCCAATGTCTTTACTTAAATTGGTAAATAGACTTTAGTGAACATGATTTACAAAAGGGTATATATCAAGTTTAATAACGACCCATTTTTTCAAGTATATTTATAACTCTGTGTTATTGTAACTATATTAAAACCAACCCAGTCCTTTTGAGACACTTAAAATATGTTTAGAGAACTATTATTAAATTTGTTGCAATTTCTGCTGTCCTCTTGGCCAGATTACTCTTTAAAAAAGTAATTTTAATGTCAAATGAATAAATACGAAGTAAAAATCACTGCCAAAAAGTGATTGCAGCTTCTACCTTGTGACAGGAATGTTGTTTGTGGCACAAGATGACTCAATATCACTCATGAGGGATACATATGACATGTTTTACATATTATAGACCAAAAAGTTGTCTATAGCAGTTTAACCCTCCTGTTATGTTGCGGGTCAGATTGAGCCAGAACAGAAGAGATGTCACATGTCATCTGCATCACTACAGAAAACGAAAAAAAATCTAAATTATAAAAGAAAATTGTAAAATAATCAATGCCAGTGTTTCTGACACTTTTGGATGAGTAAATTTGCCCCGGGTCAAATTAACCCAGAAGCATAATTGGTGTTCCTGGAAACCAACATAACAGGAGGGTTAAATATGATCAACTGGTTTTTGACAAATACCGAAAATTAGTTTATGGCAGATATGACTTTTTGACACAACACCAGCTAACTGACAAGACCTAGTTAAAAGCTAATATTACAGTTGAATATTATTGCACCTAACCTTAGGCTCCAGTATTCTAAAACTCGCACTTCCCCTCTGATAAACCATATGATTATGTAACAAATATGTCAGCTTACCAAAGAACAGAGGACAATTTATTCAGGGTGTGACAGCACTTTACCACCTGTGTCCAACATATAATACAAATTTCTGGACTGGAGCACGTACATCGTTAAAAACTCCAGGACTTCATCACAGCCTCTCTCACATCCGCTTTACATGTGTAGTTTACAGGAAACTTAAATAACACTGGCTGAATATGTTTGTAGCAGGATAAAATTAGGGTCCCTTATATGAATGGGATTTAAACAGGGAGAAAGAAGAAAAATATTGGCATCAGTTACCAACACTTCACTCAATTGAGACTCACTTGTGTTTAACACTGGAATATGTGAACATATTACTTATTGAGTCCTTTCTCAGTCCATGGGTTGTGAAACCGCAACATCCTCCATCCGTAGTAAGAGAAAGCGTCTGTGGCAATAACCAAAATGTCTCCATACAGCCTTTGTGAATAAGAAAACGACTTTTAAAAACTTTCAAACTTCTGCTTTCTGCTGTGTTTCAGATTTTCCAGGATGCTGGATTTCCTTTCTGCCACCAGCTTCTTATACTCTTCGTCCAACCTCTTGCCCAAATCGCTCATGCTTGTGTCTGCCCGATTCTCCCTGGGCTACACACAACAGACAATAACATAATTTAGTGACAGTGTTTACAGATGATCATCTTTATTAACGAACAAGTCCAGTAAACAAATTTAACTTCTCACCATGTCTTTAAAGGCCTCTCCCCTGTAATAAACCGTGGAGCCTGGATACTCCATTCCCTCGTCACGTAACTGCTTCATGCTTGAAGCCACCAGATGCAGCTCCTCTTCATCATAGGCATATACCTGTTGGTCCTCACAGGTCATCAGAACGAGCTGCTCACACGGGAATGAGATGCCCTCGACCACACCAATAACCTGCATGGTTACAACCTTCGGAAGGTAGAATTTCCCCCAACCGTTCACCACAAGAAAATTATCTTTGTAAACGGTGTCCTCAAGCCTTGCTTTCCTCAATGTGGCACCAGCCGGCTTCTTTAAGGGGAAACGCTCACCTTTATTTGCAGATACAATCTGTGAAACACCTGCTGGGGAGTCATCCTCACCTGCAACATGTGGCGACACATGCAGTTTCTTTAAGGATGGAAAATAATTATTTCAGCTTTCCTTTTACATGAGACAGAGATGATTGTACTGTACCTTTTTCTCTTTTGACAGGTGGGACATGAGACACAACAGGAAGGTTATGTTTCAACCTGAAATACAGAAGAGATTATGATTGTTATAAAGTTTATAAGAACGTTTTTCCTTTTACAATCCATTGTCATCCTTTCTCTCGTGCTCCTGCAGCCCCAGTCAGTCAGCCTCACTGTATGGAGCTTAATGCCAAGTAATTACTGTTATGTCCTCCTGAAGTCATAGCATCACAGTCATTTGTTTTGTATGTTCAGAAGCTTTGAGCTCGGGATATAAGTTGCCATTTCTGCACTGAACCATCTACAATCCTGAGTCCGTACATCCTGTGAGTGTTTGGTTCAAGGCTTCAGTCTACAGTCAGAGTCGGGTCCTCATCTTCAGTCACAACAGTGGTTGTTACTGTCTGTCAATGTTCCTGAATTATTTAAGTATATTTCCTAGAAGTATTTGTTTCATTTCACTCCTGTGCATCTCTTCTCCCTCTGTGTGAAAGGCAGTCTTCAATAAGAGGTTATGTGGTCAGTGTACAGATGTGCTCCATATTCCTTGATTCAATCGGAAATTTCACTTTTCAGTTAATCCAGCTCATTAAAGTTTATGTCCATGATGCTTGGTTTTCATATCACACTCATGCTAATTTACAATCAACAATCAACTGGTGGGGGAGGTTGTTACATCTTGCAGGAGGTCTCCTCTTCAGGAACTCACTCTGCAGGAGGGGGAAATACAGGAGAGGTGGAGGAAGATCTCAGCCTGGGTGTCTATTGTCTTGTGTAGTCTGGAAGATGAGTGGATGACGGGCCATTTTTAGGCCATTGCATTCTAGCAGGAAACGTTCGGCCAGCATCGACATTCCAACAGTCTGAAAATTAATGAACAATCGATAACTACTGAAAGGGAGACAACCACTGGAGAAAATGAAAACCTTTTGGAATACAAAACAGAAAAGAGAAGAGTTAAAGCTAAATATATGCACAAGTAGACTTTTGTGTAGACATTTCAAAGGGACTGCATCCGTTACCTCTGTTTATTGGAACCTAAAGCTGAAAAGCTGTCTTAACTTTCTGCCAAGGAACAGATGAAAAGAAGTTGTTTGGTCTCTCTCAAGCAGGTGTTATTTATGTGTGTTATTCATTACTTTGGGTTGGTTGCTGTTTTTGATACAAATTCATCTGTGCCAATTGTAACATTTTCATATGTTACTATTTTTATATTGCTATGTATTATAAATAGAGGATTACTTATTACTATTAAAAGTCTGCTTTTGTAGTTGTTGGTATTATTTGTAAAATATCCGCTCTTAAGTTTTTTGCTCTATAAAACGGTACCTGTCCGTTTTTGGACATCAGCGGTTGAGGTCCCCTGGCTCATACAAAATAAAAGTAAAAGGTTTCAACATCCAGCCTTTTTATGATTAAATACAAAGTGTAATAACAGAGTTATTGGTATGTGATTTTGTTAATAGTTAATCATCCTTAATTGTAATTTAGAGTATGACTAAGTATAAGTTTAACAGTAATGATGAGTAAGAAAATAGTAATGGAATGAGACTAATACCTGACCTCGCACTGAGATTCGGTATAAAGTGGCATGTTTGTGCTAATGCTGACATTGGGGCTCAGAGTTTCTCTGTGTGTATGTATTCAGGAATGTTAACTTGACCAATGTCCAATGGTTTGACAGCTTTCCTGTTGGATTGTATCACACAGAACGGGGATAAGTGCCCCAGTGGCCAGGCCGTGCACACCCTCATCTCTCTCCTTCACCATCATTAGTATTGGAAACCGGCATTAGCTCAGAGTAGATTAGACTTCTGTATAGTGCAAGTGATTTGATTTTATGATTATGTGATTCAGTTTTGTCTGTGCTCAAGCTAAATTACTTTAATAAAATATGTTGAATTCAAAAATTATAAACTGTGGACATTACCCTTTTAAACCTTTCTGAAACAATACAGGTAAAAACCAGTGTATAAAAGTTTACATGGGTATAAATAGCTCTTACACTTTACCCCAGCCTTTAAAATGACCAGATCCCTGGGGCCTGTTTTCCAGGCCACTAAATTAAACCCAGTCAATTACCAAGTGCACAGATCAAAAACCTACGAGGCCCACTAATAGTCCAAAAGTCTAAATCTTTAATAGAAAAGACAGGCAGAACTCAAACAAACAATAACCCAAACGAGGAGCATATATACACACTGGAAAGTAACTAATTATCAGTTATTACATCAGACTGATTAAATAAAGTAAAACTAATAAGGGAAGACGAACACAAGGGAAATAAAAATGACAACAGTGTAAACATACCAAAACTCACAAAATAAAACAGGAAATTGACTACAAACCGAGGAGTGTGACACAAATACATTCGTATTAAAACATATGTGATCATTTTCTTCCTTTGTAGCATTTTTAAGATATGTGTTAGAACAGTTATTATGCTGTGTGGATTAGGAACCAAACATTTTTGCCAAATAGTTAACTTAATACAAACTTAAAACAGTGAACAATTTTCAAGATTCTGATTTACAGATGATATGGACAGCAAACAAAAGTCACGAAAGGTTTCATTATTTAAGAGATCCAGTTTTTCACACAGGAAAGAAATGAAAGAATCCAGTGCAGCAGGACCAAAGGTGTGTGTCAGCAAACTGAAGGTTGAGGGATCAGTCAGTTCCTGTTTAAGGTTGTGTTGGATTTTGCGAAGAGTCTGTTATTAGAAAGTAAGTGTATTAACAATATTACACAAATAACCCAAATGACAAATAATACCAAAAAAGATACAACTTTCATATTATTCTACTTACTTACTTTGTCATATCAGCACTTGAATGGTCGATGCCTTTACAGACCATGTCTCTTGTGACATCACAAGCCAATCTTCCGGCAAACCCGAGGGCTAGCTCCCCAGCCTCCTCTTCACTCAGGACACTAAACACCGTTGGTTTAGTTTTGGCCTTCTTAGGCCTGTCAAGAATCATTGCAGGCAGTTTAGCTTTACGGCCCTAAAAAAGAAAAAGTGCAAACACCAAAAGAGACACACACACACACAAAGTTAAATGCTTTTGTTTACATGGTGTAACTGTGTATATGTTGCAGCAAATGCACAATTTCCAGATTCCACATTGTCACTTCAGTGATACGAGTAACCCGGATTTCTTTCAGGTGACATCAAAATCAAAATGTAAACCTACCCCAATTAAAGCTCTGAAAACATGAACTGACATGTTCTCTGCTTGGATTCTGCGCTTGATCTCGTCTTCTGTTATTGTGTAGGTTTTCTTTTTTGAGCTTGGTACAGATAAGCGACCATGCACTCTATAAACTGTACTACTTCCTTCTGAATCACTTTGAAATTCTGCATCTGCATCAATCCTGTCAGCATCATCATCATCAGCATTATCTGTACTCAATAATAATGGATTGCATTTATATAGCGCTTTTCAAGCTACGCTTCCACTGCTGTAGATATATTCCTAGCACTCTGTAGATCTGTTTACCTCACACTGATACATCTGTATATATGTAGCACATCTGTATATTTGCTCTTATTGCACTTACTGATAAGATGCAAACTGTATTTTGTTACCCTGTATTTAGACATGTGTAATGACAGTAAAGTTGAATTCTAAATGCTATCCTAAACATTTAAACAAAAGCAGCTGCACAGCTACAGAAGTTTTTAGAAGTGATTTTTAGAAGGCCAGTAAAGAGAGCATGGAGACAGATGGAGGATGCCAAATCCACTGAATCTACATGCTTCCTGTTTCCACCTCATCCTTCCAGTGCTCTACTATACTCCCTGCTCTCTCTACCACAACTGTCTTTGAACTTGCCTGGGCCAGGTCTGAGTCCAGCTTTGCAACTCCAGCCAGGTCACATGACACAGGGGTTTGCTCTGATGTCAACAGGCAGGTCAGTGGAGCCCTCTGGTGATGGATTTATGCCAGTGAAACAGGAGGAGGCCTGAGAACAGACAGCAGGCTTAACTAGCAGGACAAAGTAGCATGTAGTACTTGAAGGAGTCATCACAGCCAATCAGTTCTCAGGAAAATGGAACATCACATACATTTTCTTTTCTTTGATTTTCATCAATGTATTTCCTTTGAAATTTAAAAAAATATATAAATATATATTTTTTTAAATATTTCCTTCTGTCAATATTTCTGCCTGATTAGAAGCTCATAGGCAGTTCCTGTCACTCTACAATAAAATAATGTAAAGGCTGCCCTCTCTGCCATCCCACTAGCTGACCTAACTGACACAAGTAAACTGTGTTAAGATACCCTACATGGACTAAGGTTCTTGGCCACATACATATAGATTTGTGTGGCTGTAGAAATCATGCCATGAAGCTTCCAGCGCACATTTTTGATGCTTCTGTCTGTGGCAGAGGTGGTTTGGAGCTCGGCAGAGCCTTGGTGGCTTTTACTGACTATACACCCCTACCCATTTATTATGAACAAACAGCACAACTGTTTGTGGTTTTTTTCTATATTACACTTGCATGATTTAGATTTATACTTATGTGGCAGCTATTCACTGGCCTGACAAAGTTATTTTAAATGATATCATGTCATGAATAACACTAGTTATTTTCCATGAAATCGAAAAGTGGTGAAATTCTCAAAAAATGAATGAGACGTGCATGTAATTTGACATATTTTGTTGTTTTGTGTGTGTGTTTGTCTGTATGAAATTTTGACGTGTATCTGAAAAACACAATTTTGAAAACACTGGAAAGACCTCAAGACATTTTTTCTTTTGCTTACTATGTAAACAAAAATTCCCACCAATGCTTTTCAGTGTGAAATTTAGTGTGTAGAGAAAATACCTGTGCCAGGTTGTCTCCATCTAGTGGTGAATGACGCATTACCACTACATCAGGTGAGTTTTTCTCTGTGCACAGTGACACAAAACTCATTTAACAACATAAACTATTTAAAAAATGATGTAGGCAGATCAAGGCAATGTTACAGATTCAGTAAGAACAGACGTTTATTGCAATCCTTCAAATATGCAGGGCGTCACACTAACACAGCTGCTTGTCCAGCATAGCTCTGTTATTATCAATTTGATTCGAAACGTGTCCAGTTTATTGTCTTAAACTGGCATTAAAGCTTCAATGAACTAAAGTGGTCCCTCTGAGTCAGCACCCAGAAAGCTCGTCTCTTTTAAAAATGTGGCCATAAATACGAGCGCTGCTAGGATCTTAAAACACTGGGGCTAAATCCAGACCTGAAATCTTTGGAAGTTTCACTCAGTAACAGCACCTTTTTAATATTATTGACTATATTTTATAGTCACATTTATATAAAATGTCAAACATTATACGTTAGCTAAAGGTTGAAGTCACAGAGCTATACTGAACAACAATGCAATTTGAGTTTTTCTTGTTTGTACTATATATTTGATTTATTGTAAGCAGTGGGAGTAAAACCTAAAGAAAAAAATAGTAAAAATATGAATGAATCTCTGCTTTTACAGCTTGTGCTTTTATTGTGCCGTGATGTCTCCTTTGAAACTGTCCTCTTGCTCGTCTTTTGGATGCTCACCTCTTCTTCACCTTTCCTGTTCCTTTCACTAAACTGCTGCACTCTTGTTCTCTGCTCTCGACTCCTGTTCTGGTTACAATTAGAATGCAGTCAGCATGTGCCAAATAAACTTGCTCCAAATCGATCATGTTTGATATGATGATGAAGTTTTTAAACATCTTATTTATCAACTTATTTGATGCACTGTATCAATCAATTATTAAACAAATATCAGACTGTAGAAAAGCCAATAATAATGCACTGAGCAAGTTCATGCCATAAGAGCTAAATGGCCATAAAAGAAAATCCTGAATGCCTAATACAGGACAGGCCAACATTGAATGCAGCCACAGATCGACATCAGTCAGCTTTCTGCACTTTCCACCTGATCACATCTGTCCTCAAAGTCATGTCATTTCCTCTGTGGTTCATTTATGTTTACTTTTACATTTGCAGTGACAATAAATTTAGTGACATAGTGCACACATTATTTCCTATGGACTGCTGGGTTATCTTGGTTCATTTAAGTTAGTATTTTTAAAGGTGCAGTCAGTCATTTTTTTAGGTTATTTGATAGACAAAAAGGATCTTGTACTCATAAACAAACATAGAATAGTGGATAAAAATGACACATTGTTAAATGTGTCATTGGTCACTGCTTAATTTCCTCATTATTTAAGCATTACTCATCCTTAGTATGTCATTTATAAATACAGATATACGTTCTTAGAAAGAACCACTTCTGAACCTGATCTCCTTACTCCAAGGAGCTTTTGTGAGATATCATTGTGCCAGAGGAGGAGGGCATCCAATACTTCTTTCATTTCACCTGAGTTCGCCTGTGGGAAAGCACAGCGCCGAATACCCTGACTATTTCTTTGAATTCAGGAGTACTAGTGAACTAATCTTGAGTGATTACTGAATTATCTGAATAAAGCTAATGAACCAGAGAAATTCTAAACTCTTAAACCAGAGATATCTGAATTTATGTCTGCACCTTCACACTCCAGATATGAAGGATCACACCTGTTTTACCTCCGGTGTTGTGCCAAAAAGTGATTGTCTGACAAAAACTGATTTCCAATGTCTTTACTTAAATTGGTAAATAGACTTTAGTGAACATGATTTACAAAAGGGTATATATCAAGTTTAATAACGACCCATTTTTTCAAGTATATTTATAACTCTGTGTTATTGTAACTATATTAAAACCAACCCAGTCCTTTTGGGACACTTAAAATATGTTTAGAGAACTATTATTATATTTGTTGCAATTTCTGCTGTCCTCTTGGCCAGATTACTCTTTAAAAAAGTAATTTTAATGTCAAATGAATAAATACGAAGTAAAAATCACTGCCAAAAAGTGATTGCAGCTTCTACCTTGTGACAGGAATGTTGTTTGTGGCACAAGATGACTCAATATCACTCATGAGGGACACATATGACATGTTTTACATATTATAGACCAAAACGTTGTCTATAGCAGTTTAACCCTCCTGTTATGTTGCGGGTCAGATTGACCCAGAACAGAAGAGATGTCACATGTCATCTGCATCACTACAGAAAACGAAAAAAAATCTAAATTCTAAAAGAAAATTGTAAAATAATCAATGCCAGTGTTTCTGACACTTTTGGATGAGTAAATTTGCCCCGGGTCAAATTAACCCAGAAGCATAATTGGTGTTCCTGGAAACCAACATAACAGGAGGGTTAAATATGATCAACTGGTTTTTGACAAATACCGAAAATTAGTTTATGGCAGATATGACTTTTTGACACAACACCAGCTAACTGACAAGACCTAGTTAAAAGCTAATATTACAGTTGAATATTATTGCACCTAACCTTAGGCTCCAGTATTCTAAAACTCGCACTTCCCCTCTGATAAACCATATGATTATGTAACAAATATGTCAGCTTACCAAAGAACAGAGGACAATTTATTCAGGGTGTGACAGCACTTTACCACCTGTGTCCAACATATAATACAAATTTCTGGACTGGAGCACGTACATCGTTAAAAACTCCAGGACTTCATCACAGCCTCTCTCACATCCGCTTTACATGTGTAGTTTACAGGAAACTTAAATAACACTGGCTGAATATGTTTGTAGCAGGATAAAATTAGGGTCCCTTATATGAATGGGATTTAAACAGGGAGAAAGAAGAAAAATATTGGCATCAGTTACCAACACTTCACTCAATTGAGACTCACTTGTGTTTAACACTGGAATATGTGAACATATTACTTATTGAGTCCTTTCTCAGTCCATGGGTTGTGAAACCGCAACATCCTCCATCCGTAGTAAGAGAAAGCGTCTGTGGCAATAACCAAAATGTCTCCATACAGCCTTTGTGAATAAGAAAATATTAAAAAAAAAAAAAAAAGTTTTTAAAATGTATAGAGCTAAATATAAAAAGTGTCTGTGAGTCCTTCACTCCAAATACTCGAGGTCGAGAAGAATATTTTAAAACACACCCCTTTAGCTTACATCTTGAAAGTAGTGCAAGCCATATGGGTTTATATTCCAAACAGTGACACACGAACTTGATCACCGAAATCCGCTTAACATGGCTGCTAATTTTCAAGCTTACTAGCTTATTCACAATTAGCACACTAATAATCATCATTAACCACACATCATGACATAACCAAACGATAACATATAGAAAGAAACAATGTACGTATAAAACACAAATTCTTACCTAGCAGGAGAATAAATAATTTTTTATTTTATTATTTTTATTTAATTTTTTAATTTTATTTGGTTTTAGAGTTTAACCTGAAATCTTTTGCTGCTGAGCAGCAGAGCTCCAAAGCGTCCCCTGTAACCATGGTTACGCAGAGGCGTAACAGTGTTCCAACCGTGACGTCACAGAGGAGAACCTATGTCAAACTGATACCTGGATCAGCCTGCAACTTTGATTGGCACTTTTCTGCTGAGATCCGGAGCTCGACGCCCTGGCACCCCGGGATAAGATGAGTTGCTGTATTTTTCACGGAGAAAAAATAATTAACATGGAATAACGTCAGTCTCCGATGGAAAAAAAAAAAGATGCACGCAAAAGAAGACAGCAGATTGAGAAGAGATTTCTTCAAACGGTAAGGAGCTTCTACCAAGTGATATTCGTTAAGGTTAAAACTTCAAGCTTAAATCTAATGTCCAGATTCATGCTAAACTTTTCTGATTACTCAGTGAATCTGTTCATATGTTGCCGTTTTAAGCTATTAATTTCATGGTGACAAATATCTTTGACAAAAAATGCAGGATTAATTAAAGGCTATATATGACTGCTCGGTTAGGACGTGGTTAGGAGCAAATACTTAAGAGAGAGAGAGAGAGATTTTTGCTCTGATAGAAATCTTTATTAATATTTATGGGAAATGGGCCTCTATTAGATTGTTTGTGGCCAATACAATAAATTGTCTCCTGGCTTTCAGGTCCCGCTGAGCCAAATTTGCAAAAATACCAGATTTTACAATCAAGGAACAAACTAGAGTAAAGAACAAATTGCCTATTAAACAGTAATTTGGAGCAAAGGGGCAACTTCCTCAGAAGCCATTAAAATTATTTGAGAGTAAAGATCATGCATCATCGTGGTAAGAAAAATTATATCCAATGTGTAGCAAAGATACAAGAGGGAGTCATTGAAGTGACAGAACACTGAAGTGACACAAAAGATAATTCAAATTTTACAGTTTTTGCAATTAAGAAAAAAAAAAAACAGATTTAAAGTGAAACAAATATTTCCAAATCATGGAATGGTGCTGACATTATCACTCATTCCATATTTTTCCTAAGGTTTGCAGTCTTTTTCTACTTTAACTTTTGAAGTTGCATGTACACATATGCTTTAACTGCATATGTGTACATGCATGTGAACTGATGTGTGCTTGTGTGGTGATTTGAAGTTACGGTGCCTTGAAAAATTATTCATAGTTCTTGAACTTTTACACATTTTGTCACCTTACAACCACAAACAAAATGTGGTTTTTTTATTGACCTTTTCTATGATAGATTAACACAAAGTAGCACATAATTGTGAAGTGGTATGAAAATAATACATGGTTGTCAAAATTCTAAGCAAATAAATTTGGAAAAGTGTGGGATGCATTTCTATTCAAACCCCTGCTCTTCATAGAGCCACCTTTTGCTACAGTTACACCTGCAAGTCTTTTGGAGTATGTCTCTACCAGCTTTGCTTCGCTTCTCTGACCAGTGCTCTTCTTGCTCAGTCTGTCAGTTTAGGTGGACGGTCATATCTTGGTAGGTTTGCAGTTGTAGGAAACCTTTTCTATTTTTGGATGATGGATTGAACAGTGCTCCTTGAGATGTTCAAAGCTCAGGATATTTTTTTATAACCTATCCCTGCTTTAAACTTATCTACAACTTTATCACTGACCTGCCTGGTGAGTTCCTTGGTTTTCATGAAGCTGTTTGTTCATTAATGTTGTTTAACAAACTACTGAGGCCGTCACAGAGCAGTTGTATTTATAATGAGACTAAATTACACACAGGTAAACTTAATTTGGTTGCCTTCTAAAGGCAATTGATATCACTGGATTTTGTTTAGGGGTATCAGAGTACAGGGAACTGAATGCTAATCAACATGACACTTTTCAGATTTTATTTGCTTGATATTCTGAAAACCATGTATCATTTTGTCTGTGAAGGTTCTCAGTCATCCAGGTCATCGTAGTCAAAGGAGCTTGCAAAGAAAAGCGTCTGGACTTCTTTAAGTTACTTGAAGACGTTTCATCTCTCATCCGAGAAGCTTCTTCAGTCTAAGGTCAAATGGTGGGGAGTCCCAGATTTCCCAGACTTGGCTCAGGTGATTAGAGGATCATCAGGGGGTCCTTTTGTCCCTCTGTGGGGGGATACTCCCACTAGGTTTAAATCTGGGACTCCCCACCATTTGACCTTAGAACTGAAGAAGCTTCTCGTTTTTCAAGGTACTGTAGGTCTACATTCTTCTTCTTCTTCTATGGTAGAGCAGCCTGGGCAGAGTAAGACCCAGCTTTTAAATGCTGCCATCTGTTAGCACAAATGACTGTAGAAAACACTGGTTATTGCAAAAGGACATTTTTTTTGGGGGGGGGGGGGGGGGGGGGGGGGAGGGGCAGAGATTGGAACTTTACTGATAAATGTGACAACCTATATATGTGATGTCATTACGGGATAATGACATCACATATATTTAGAATTTTACCACCAGTTTTATCCTTTGATCCTTAAATCCATAAATAGGGGTGAAAAGTGACGACTTTTAGTCCAATAATTGCAGCAATTGTGCTTGCAGAATTGAAACATTTGCCAGAGAAGTATTTTGAAACATCTGGATCCTTTTCGGAGTAACTGTTTACAGATTCCAACATGTCTCAGAGAAAACAACCCTACAGATTTCTAAGGTAAGTTTTCTTTCTTTTTTCTGTTGTTCATAAACAGAAAAAAAGACTCACACAGACTCAACCTCTACATGGCTGCCTTCTCCTGTAACCCGGCATGTTTCTAGGGTTTGTTTACTTCTTTTTTATGTTGTTCTTTCAGTGTTTGTCTTGAGATAAGGTTTGAAGTGTCTGTGGTGCAGCTGGTCTGGTCTGTCTCGAGACAGTGCAGGCTGCACCCACCTGTAACAGGTGGAGACTCACCAGGAAATTCAGAACTCACAAGTTTTGTCTTTCTAAACTCTTCTGTAGAGGGTTTCTCTGAGAAGCAAGGGGAAGGTAGTGAGGCCTGGGGGAGGTCCACCGATATAAAGAGTGGCCAGGAGGCCTGGTCCAGGTTTTTTCTGCTTTCTTTTGTGGTGATCTTGGCTCAAGAGTTGGGCGTTCGTCTTGTAATTGGAAGATTGCTGTGTCCTTGGGCAAGACACTTCACCCGTTGCCTACTGGTGGTGGTCAGAGGGCCCGGTGGCGCCAGTGTTAGGCAGCCTCGCCTCTGTCAGTGCGCCCCAGGATGGCTGTGGCTACAATGTAGCTTGTCCTAACCAGTGTGTGAATGGGTGGATGACTGAATGTGTAAAGCACTTTGGGGTCCTTAGGGACTAGTAAAATGCCATTTACCATGTTTTTACCATTCTTTTCCACGCCTGGGGGAGGTGCCACCCTGTCATGAGGGCTGGCAAGGCTTTCGGAGCCTGGGGAGCAGACACCCGCACAAAGGGTGGCCAGGCGGCCCGGTCTGGGTTTTTTCTTCTTTCTTTCACACGCCTGGTGGGCGGTGCCACCCGATCACAAGGGCTGGCAAGGCTTTCAGAGCCTGGGGAAAGGACACCCGCACAAAGGGTGGCCAGGCGGCCAGGTCCGGGTTTTTTCCTCTTTCTTTCACACGCCTGGTGGGCGGTGCCACCCGATCACAAGGGCTGGCAAGGCTTTCGGAGCCTGGGGAGCGGACACCCGCATAAAGGGTGGCCAGGCGGCCCGGTCCTGGGTTTTTTCTTCTTTCTTTCACACGCCTGGTGGGCGGTGCCACCCGATCACAAGGGCTGGCAAGGCTTTCAGAGCCTGGGGAAGCGGACACCCGCACAAAGGGTGGCCAGGCGGCCAGGTCCGGGTTTTTTCCTCTTTCTTTCACACGCCTGGTGGGCGGTGCCACCCGATCACAAGGGCTGGCAAGGCTTTCGGAGCCTGGGGAGCGGACACCCGCATAAAGGGTGGCCAGGCGGCCCAGGTCCGGGTTTTTTCTTCTTCTTTCTTTCACACGCCTGGTGGGCGGTGCCACCCGATCACAAGGGCTGGCAAGGCTTTCAGGAGCCTAGGGAGCGGACACCCGCACAAAGGGTGGCCAGGCGGCCCGGTCCGGGTTTTTTCTTCTTTCTTTTCACACGCCTGGTGGGCGGTGCCACCCGATCACAAGGGCTGGCAAGGCTTTCGGAGCCTGGGGAGCGGACACCCGCACAAAGGGTGGCCAGGCGGCCCGGTCAGGGTTTTTTCTTCTTTCTTTCACACGCCTGGTGGGCGGTGCCACCCGATCACAAGGGCTGGCAAGGCTTTCGGAGCCTGGGGAGCGGACACCCGCACAAAGGGTGGCCAGGCGGCCCGGTCGGGGTTTTTTCTTCTTTCTTTCACACGCCTGGTGGGCGGTGCCACCCGATCACAAGGGCTGGCAAGGCTTTCGGAGCCTGGGGAGCGGACACCCGCACAAAGGGTGGCCAGGCGGCCCGGTCGGGTTTTTTCTTCTTCTTTCTCTTTCTTTCACACGCCTGGTGGGCGGTGCCACCCGATCACAAGGGCTGGCAAGGCTTTCGGAGCCTGGGGAGCGGACACCCGCACAAAGGGTGGCCAGGCGGCCCGGTCGGGTTTTTTTCTTCTTTCTTTCACACGCCTGGTGGGCGGTGCCACCCGATCACAAGGGCTGGCAAGGCTTTCGGAGCCTGGGGAGCGGACACCCGCACAAAGGGTGGCCAGGCGGCCCGGTCCGGGTTTTTTCTTCTTTTCTTTCACACGCCTGGTGGGCGGTGCCACCCGATCACAAGGGCTGGCAAGGCTTTCGGAGCCTGGGAAGCGGACACCCGCATAAAGGGTGGCCAGGCGGCCCGGTCCGGGTTTTTTCTTCTTTCTTTTCCACGCCTGGTGGGCGGTGCCACCCGATCACAAGGGCTGGCAAGGCTATCGGAGCCTGGGAAGCGGACACCCGCATAAAGGGTGGCCAGGACGGCCCGGTCCGGGTTTTTTCTTCTTTCTTTCACACGCCTGGTGGGCGGTGCCACCCGATCACAAGGGCTGGCAAGGCTTTCGGAGCCTGGGAAGCGGACACCCGCATAAAGGGTGGCCAGGCGGCCCGGTCCGGGTTTTTTCTTCTTTCTTCTTTCTTTCACACGCCTGGTGGGCGGTGCCACCCGATCACAAGGGCTGGCAAGGCTTTCAGAGCCTACGGAGCGGACACCCGCACAAAGTGTGGCCAGGCGGCCCGGTCTGGGTTTTTTCTTCTTTCTTTCACACGCCTGGTGGGCGGTGCCCACCCGATCACAAGGGCTGGCAAGGCTTTCGGAGCCTGGGGAGCGGACACCCGCACAAAGGGTGGCCAGGCGGCCCGGTCCGGGTTTTTCTTCTTTCTTTCACACGCCTGGTGGGCGGTGCCACCCGATCACAAGGGCTGGCAACGGCTTTCGGAGCCTGGGGAGCGGACACCCGCACAAAGGGTGGCCAGGCGGCCCGGTCCGGGTTTTTTCTTCTTTCTTTCACACGCCTGGTGGGCGGTGCCACCCGATCACAAGGGCTGGCAAGGCTTTCGGAGCCTGGGGAGCGGACACCCGCACAAAGGGTGGCCAGGCGGCCCGGTCCGGGTTTTTTCTTCTTTCTTTCGCACGCCTGGTGGGCGGTGCCACCCGATCACAAGGGCTGGCAAGGCTTTCGGAGCCTGGGGAGCGGACACCCGCACAAAGGGTGGCCAGGCGGCCCGGTCCGGGTTTTTTCTTCTTTCTTTCACACGCCTGGTGGGCGGTGCCACCCGATCACAAGGGCTGGCAAGGCTTTCGGAGCCTGGGGAGCGGACACCCGCACAAAGGGTGGCCAGGCGGCCCGGTCCGGGTTTTTTCTTCTTTCTTTCACACGCCTGGTGGGCGGTGCCACCCGATCACAAGGGCTGGCAAGGCTTTCGGAGCCTAGGGGAGCGGACACCCGCACAAAGGGTGGCCAGGCGGCCCGGTCCGGGTTTTTCTTCTTTCTTTCACACGCCTGGTGGGCGGTGCCACCCGATCACAAGGGCTGGCAAGGCTTTCGGAGCCTGGGGAGCGGACACCCGCAAAAAGGGTGGCCAGGCGGCCCGGTCCGGGTTTTTTCTTCTTTCTTTCACACGCCTGGTGGGCGGTGCCACCCGATCACAAGGGCTGGCAAGGCTTTCGGAGCCTGGGGAGCGGACACCCGCACAAAGGGTGGCCAGGCGGCCCGGTCCGGGTTTTTTCTTCTTTCTTTAACACGCCTGGTGGGCGGTTGCCACCCGATCACAAGGGCTGGCAAGGCTATCGGAGCCTGGGGAGCGGACACCCGCACAAAGGGTGGCCAGGCGGCCCGGTCCGGGTTTTTTCTTCTTTCTTTCACACGCCTGGTGGGCGGTGCCACCCGATCACAAGGGCTGGCAAGGCTTTCGGAGCCTGGGAGCGGACACCCGCACAAAGGGTGGCCAGGCGGCCCGGTCCGGGTTTTTTTCTTCTTTCTTTCACACGCCTGGTGGGCGGTGCCACCCGATCACAAGGGCTGGCAAGGCTTTCGGAGCCTGGGGAGCGGACACCCGCACAAAGGGTGGCCAGGCGGCCCGGTCCGGGTTTTTTCTTCTTTCTTTCACACGCCTGGTGGGCGGTGCCACCCGATCACAAGGGCTGGCAAGGCTTTCGGAGCCTGGGGAGCGGACACCCGCACAAAGGGTGGCCAGGCGGCCCGGTCCGGGTTTTTTCTTCTTTCTTTCACACGCCTGGTGGGCGGTGCCACCCGATCACAAGGGCTGGCAAGGCTTTCGGAGCCTGGGAGCGGACACCCGCACAAAGGGTGGCCAGGCGGCCCGGTCCGGGTTTTTTTCTTCTTTCTTTCACACGCCTGGTGGGCGGTGCCACCCGATCACAAGGGCTGGCAAGGCTTTCGGAGCCTGGGGAGCGGACACCCGCACAAAGGGTGGCCAGGCGGCCCGGTCCGGGTTTTTTCTTCTTTCTTTCACACGCCTGGTGGGCGGTGCCACCCGATCACAAGGGCTGGCAAGGCTTTCGGAGCCTGGGGAGCGGACACCCGCACAAAGGGTGGCCAGGCGGCCCGGTCCGGGTTTTTTCTTCTTTCTTTCACACGCCTGGTGGGCGGTGCCACCCGATCACAAGGGCTGGCAAGGCTTTCGGAGCCTGGGAGCGGACACCCGCATAAAGGGTGGCCAGGCGGCCCGGTCCGGGTTTTTTCTTCTTTCTTTCACACGCCTGGTGGGCGGTGCCACCCGATCACAAGGGCTGGCAAGGCTTTCGGAGCCTGGGGAGCGGACACCCGCACAAAGGGTGGCCAGGCGGCCCGGTCCGGGTTTTTTCTTCTTTCTTTCACACGCCTGGTGGGCGGTGCCACCCGATCACAAGGGCTGGCAAGGCTTTCGGAGCCTGGGAAGCGGACACCCGCATAAAGGGTGGCCAGGCGGCCCGGTCCGGGTTTTTTCTTCTTCTTTCTTTCACACGCCTGGTGGGCGGTGCCACCCGATCACAAGGGCTGGCAAGGCTTTCGGAGCCTGGGGAGCGGACACCCGCACAAAGGGTGGCCAGGCGGCCCGGTCCGGGTTTTTTCTTCTTTCTTTCACACGCCTGGTGGGCGGTGCCACCCGATCACAAGGGCTGGCAAGGCTTTCGGAGCCTGGGGAGCGGACACCCGCATAAAGGGTGGCCAGGCGGCCCGGTCCGGGTTTTTTCTTCTTTCTTTCACACGCCTGGTGGGCGGTGCCACCCGATCACAAGGGCTGGCAAGGCTTTCGGAGCCTGGGGAGCGGACACCCGCATAAAGGGTGGCCAGGCGGCCCGGTCCGGGTTTTTTCTTCTTTCTTTCACACGCCTGGTGGGCGGTGCCACCCGATCACAAGGGCTGGCAAGGCTTTCGGAGCCTGGGAGCGGACACCCGCATAAAGGGTGGCCAGGCGGCCCGGTCCGGGTTTTTTCTTCTTTCTTCTTTCTTTCACACGCCTGGTGGGCGGTGCCACCCGATCACAAGGGCTGGCAAGGCTTTCGGAGCCTGGGGAGCGGACACCCGCAAAAAGGGTGGCCAGGCGGCCCGGTCCGGGTTTTTTTCTTCTTTCTTTCACACGCCTGGTGGGCGGTGCCACCCGATCACAAGGGCTGGCAAGGCTTTCGGAGCCTGGGGAGCGGACACCCGCACAAAGGGTGGCCAGGCGGCCCGGTCCGGGTTTTTTCTTCTTTCTTTCACACGCCTGGTGGGCGGTGCCACCCGATCACAAGGGCTGGCAAGGCTTTCGGAGCCTGGGGAGCGGACACCCGCAAAAAGGGTGGCCAGGCGGCCCGGTCCGGGTTTTTTGTTCTTTCTTTCACACGCCTGGTGGGCGGTGCCACCCGATCACAAGGGCTGGCAAGGCTTTCGGAGCCTAGGGAGCGGACACCCGCACAAAGGGTGGCCAGGCGGCCCGGTCCGGGTTTTTCTTTTCTTCTTTCTTTCACACGCCTGGTGGGCGGTGCCACCCGATCACAAGGGCTGGCAAGGCTTTCGGAGCCTGGGGAGCGGACACCCGCACAAAGGGTGGCCAGGCGGCCCGGTCCGGGTTTTTTCTTCTTTCTTTCACACGCCTGGTGGGCGGTGCCACCCGATCACAAGGGCTGGCAAGGCTTTCGGAGCCTGGGGAGCGGACACCCGCATAAATGGTGGCCAGGCGGCCCGGTCCGGGTTTTTTTCTTCTTTCTTTCACACGCCTGGTGGGTCGGTGCCACCCGATCACAAGGGCTGGCAAGGCTTTCGGAGCTTAGGGAAGCGGACACCCGCACAAAGGGTGGCCAGGCGGCCCGGTCCGGGTTTTTTCTTCTTTCTTTCACACGCCTGGTGGGCGGTGCCACCCGATCACAAGGGCTGGCAAGGCTTTCGGAGCCTGGGAAGCGGACACCCGCATAAAGGGTGGCCAGGCGGCCCGGTCCGGGTTTTTTCTTCTTTTCTTCTTTCTTTCACACGCCTGGTGGGCGGTGCCACCCGATCACAAGGGCTGGCAAGGCTTTCAGAGCCTAGGGAGCGGACACCCGCACAAAGGGTGGCCAGGCGGCCCGGTCCGGGTTTTTTCATCTTTTCTTCTTTCTTTCACACGCCTGGTGGGCGGTGCCCCCCGATCACAAGGGCTGGCAAGGCTTTCGAAGCCTAGGGAGCGGACACCCGCACAAAGGGTGGCCAGGCAGCCTGGTCCGGGTTTTTTCTTCTTTCTTTCACACGCCTGGTGGGCGGTGCCACCCGATCACAAGGGCTGGCAAGGCTTTCGGAGCCTGGGGAGCGGACACCCGCACAAAGGGTGGCCAGGCGGCCCGGTCCGGGTTTTTTCTTCTTTTCTTCTTTCTTTCACACGCCTGGTGGGCGGTGCCACCCGATCACAAGGGCTGGCAAGGCTTTCAGAGCCTAGGGAGTGGACACCCGCACAAAGGGTGGCCAGGCAGCCCGGTCCGGGTTTTTTCTTCTTTCTTCTTGGCCACCCTTTGTGCGGGTTTCTGCTCCCCATGCTCCGAAAACCTTTCCAGCCCTTGTGATCAGGTGGCACTGCCCACAAGGCATGTGAAAGAAAGAAGAAAAAACCCAGACCGAGCCGCCTGGCCACCCTTTGCCTGGTGCGAGCAGCAAGACGCCGATCTTGACAGTTGGGCGTCTTCTTTACCGTGAAAACTGCGGTGTATCACCTACTCGACCTAGTGATCAACGAGTACCGCACTGAAGCGTGCAACGGGTGCAAGACCAATCACCCCAGCCAGAGACAACACGAGTGTCTGCGAGTTTTGGAGGACAACTTTTACGCTGAACATTATTACAGCAGCAGGAAAAGACTCCTCACGCCTAGTTTCATTCCTTCCATTCAACGTCTCCTGATCGCCCGCAACATGGAAGCGGACGACGTCAAGGTCGGCACCGTGGCGGAGACGCTGTTGCATGAGCTGAAATCGGCGAGGAAAATCTTCGACGCCATCACCGAGGCCTACGACAAACTGGTGGGAGAGGATGTGGTGAAAATCGGCCAGCTGCGGCTGGTCACAGAGTGTTATAAAGGAGATTGCTGAGATTCGTTTGTCACGAAAAGCTGATTCTTTCAATGTACGCATCCTACGGTGATATTTTTATCATGTATTCACAGCCACCGGAGGCGCTGTACAGCACCGAGCGCCTGAAACACGGACAGTTTGTTGATATTTTTTCATGTAAACCTTTTTTTTTCATGTAAACCTGTTCTTGACATATCTACTGAGATTCGTTTGTCTTGAAAGGCTGATTCAACCCCGTTGTTGACTTTTATTTTGCCTTCCAAATTGCCTCAGTTGTATCATGAGTGTAATTTCAAATAAAATAAAATAAAACTCAGAAGCGTCTGTGTGTTGTATTATTATTATTATTATTATTATTATTATTGTCATTATGCTTCATTTTCATGTACTGGGGTATCAATGACCCCCACGCTGCCGCAGCAGCTTCTGTGCGTGGCCCCCAAGTGCTACGTTTTCTTTCCCGATCCCCTGACGAAACCCATTAGAATCGCTCTGGGGCACTCGACGACCCCAAATGATCGTTCTTTTTTTTTTTCATTTTTATTCACCTGTCTCTACTGAGGGTGGGGTACTCTGGGACCCCCGGGGTCTGGGGCTGCCCCGAGGGGAGCACAAGGGTAAAGGTTCTAGGTTTTTGCCCGGGATGTTTTTGGTTTGTTTATTTTATAATCTTTTAAGTACATTAAGCACGGATAAACGGAAACAAGAAACTTATAATAATCATCATTATCACTACAAGAGAATAAGAAAACAATCCATGAAGCAGAATTAAACCAAAATATAATAAACTCAAAATACTGGGTCCAACGGACCCACAACCGTGACACATTATTCCTCTGGAAGGATGTTACATTGCGAAATAAACTGAATTTGCTCTTGTTGCAGCATTGTGGGAAGTTACTTGGTAATCACTGGTAAAATCTAAAGCGGTATTTGAAATGTAATACTACCTTTTTGTTATGTAGGGTAGTTTTGATAGATTATCAGAACTTTTTAGGTATTCTGTTTATGTATCAAGTTGAGACTGTTTAACTTTCACATCCCCCCATCCCCACCACCAAATGTGCATTTTTTTGCAAGAATCTACAGCATTATCATAGTCAAACCTCAATTCATGTCATTTCCATACGGGGTTTGATTCCCCCCCCCCAAACCAACCCAAAGGTGTATTTTCTAAATGTCAGTGTTGACTAACATGCATGGCCTAAAACAACGTGTGAATTGGACAGACTGGTATCAAATAATCTGGATTGCTGGACATTCCATTAAAAAAAAAGAAGTACTGAGGGGGAAATACGTCTTACGCTGCCAACATTACTGAATCATTTCTTGGTGCGACTTCTCTATTACTGTGTGTGAACTTGTCACCGAAAAGCAACAGATTAAATTAAAATTCAAAATATATAATGATAATAATATGAAGAAGGATAACTTTCTCACTATTATTTGTAGTGGTAGAAGCATTTTTATTATATATGCAATATATTACTACTATATAAAAAATCATTTAAAAAACCAAAACAAGCAATGACTTCTTATTGAATTATTAAACATAGATTATGTCAGAGTTTATTTCCATGGTGTCAATACCAACCCATATGATGGAAAAGGTAGAAAATATGCAAAACACTAGCTGCTTCTAGGCCAAAAAAAAATCCCCTTCATGTATGAAGCATGTGTCATTGTGAATGTTGAAGGAGATTTGTTCCATAGACACCTTATACTAGTGTTTCCTATGCTTAATCCAACACTACTATGTTCTATTTAAATCCATATTACTTTTTTATAGTTTGCAGTGAACTTTGTGAAACCATTGCTTAATGGGCCAGAAGTACAAGTCACTCTTTACCAGTGTTGGGTAAGTTACTTTAAAATAGTAACTTAGTTACATTACTAGTTACTTCTATCAAAAGTAACTCTGTTACTTCAAGTTACTCGTTACTTTCAAAGTAACTAGTTACTAGGGAAAGTAACTTTGGTTTTACTCAGAATTCTCTTGTTAATGTGTTGCTTCCATACGTTTGCCAGTCTTCTAGCTTGCTTACTTGCCACAAGTGCACTGTGCCACCTACCAATAGAAAGGAAAAGATAATGTGCATATTTCCACGAGAGAAATCCCACGCCTGGACCGTCATTGACTGCTGCCATGATTCTAGCCTACGTCACAGCGTCATGTGCGCCTTTTACATCCAACACAAAAACTGCAGTCGTGGTGCTTTGATTGTACTCAGAACTCGGAAATTCTGCCTTCTGAATAGGAAGATGTAGGCAACACCAGATTGCAGATGAGCTGCATACAGGGCTGGACTGGGACAAAAAATCGGCCCGGGCATTTTGACTAGAGACTGGCCCACCATTATAGGAAAAATCATAAAGCCTTTGAATGAAAACAAACGCTGTTGTGACAGTGATGAGTTTTGATGGTATATATGTATCAATCAATCTATCAATCGTTTGTTGTAAGATTCAGATAATTATTTTTTAAAAGCGAGACATTTTAAATGAGAATAAGAAAGAAAAGTATTTCTTTGTGCCCACCTCTCCCTGTTAATGCCCTACTTGGCCCCCCTGGCAACACTTTGGTAGATCCGCACCTGCACAGTTACCAGCTGTGAGCTATGTAAAAAGGATCCTGGGGTTATCTGTCTCTCAGAAACAGTTCATAACTTCCCTTCAACTCATTTATGTCACCTAAAAGGTAAACCTGTTTCTCCATCACCTGTTCAGCTCTGATGATTCAGTAAGGACATCTCCTGGTTTCATCTTCATGTTTCCCTCTCACCACATATCCAAACTGATATCATGCAGCAGCTTTTTTGCAGCTGTGGCTCCAGCAAACATCAGCCGATACTAGAAATTAATATTAAATAAATTCTAACAACAGCTGATCAAGCTTAAACATGCTGCTGTTGTTTAACGCGACATCGGCTGGTTTCCTCTTTCTGGCGCAAAGTGGGCGATAAACAAACAAGAGAGCCGATCAGCTGATCATTGATCAGTTTTCATGATTGAAGTAGAAACGGGAGAGGGAGAATGAAAGAAGAAGAGGCAGCTGTGCAGCAAATACACAGAATAACTCCAGCTTTGTGTCTTTTTCATTGTAGCTGAAGTACGGGACAAACTGTTCCTTTTCACCTCAATAAGAAACGCGTAATATTTTCTCTGAATACCAGACGGGACGGTTGGCAACTCTAATAACTTATGAACAAAATAAAGTTCAACATCATTAACTTCACAGCACCCACCCAGCTGTATAGAAACTCCGTCATGCTAGCTAGTACGCAGTACGGAAAAAGTCAGAATAATGAAAATAAACTCCACCTAAACTTGGTTCATATCTGACCCAGATAGACTGCAGGTCATAACTTCTTACCTGAAGTTCAGTTCACACTTGGACCAGCGGCTGCCTCGGGTCTCTTTTCCTTCTGCGTCCCCTTTCCCTCATCCACCTGCTGGCCTCCACCACTTGCTAATGTTACAGAATCTGTGGAAGCTCCGCGATAGCCACCACACGAAGTAACGAGTAACGACCCTATCTAAATCCCAGTAACGACTAACGCGTTCCTGATTTTGGCATAATAACTAGTTACCGTGCTCGTTACCACAATAATAACGTAGTTACTGTAACGCGTTACTTAATAACGCGTTAGTCCCAACACTGCTCTTTACTAACTAGTGATGGGATTTCTGGCTCTTTTTAGAGAACCGGCTCTTTCGGCTCAGCTCGGCGCACTAAAAGAGCCGGCTCTTTTGGCTCCAAACCGGCTCTTCAGGTTGTTTTGTTGCACAAAAAGGAATTACTAATGTAAAAATTTTTTTATATATGTTTATATATAAATATATGTGGTGGCCCCTAGAAATAAAGCACGTACAAACTCCAAAACACATTCCTAGCGTTAACTGAACTTCCAAAACTATGGAGCCCCGCAGGGGACATGGGAGAAAAAAAAATTAAGACGGACTTTTGCGAGATCTCGCAAAACAAACTCATGATCTCGCAAAACTTATGCGAGATCTCGCAAAAGTTTCATACATCTCCAAAAACGTCGGAGCACTTTTGCAAATATGTGATGTCTTGTAAACCGAGCAGATATCTGACGTTTACACACAACTACATTCACGCCTCAAAATATCTTAAAAGTGTATTTTGTGACCCAGAGGGAGTAATATTACAACTAAGTAGCTGCCGCCATTGTTGAAATTCAACTTTTGCGAGATCTCGCAAAACTTTTGCGAGATCTCGCAAAAGTTTTGCAAAAGTCTGTCTTATATTTTTTTCTCTCCCATGTCCCCTGCGGGGCTCCGTACAAAACAGAGCTACCTAGATCACTTAAATTACACAATTGAAAGCATATGTGGATGGTTTGTGTATTTATACACAAGCACTCATATATTTATTCAAATAATTAAAAACATTTTTCATTTACCTGTTACTACCACACACCAAATCCAGTCGTTGGTACTTGCTGGCTTGTGTAGCCACTAGGTAACAAAAGCTCAACACTGCGCCTAGCATCCTGGAGCCATTCTGTTGTCTTTTGTTTGTGTTTTGAGTTTTTATGTGCTTCTGAGTTTGTACGTGTTTTGGAGTTTGTTATTTATTCACTCCACATAAAACGTAATAAATAAATCATATAATACAAAAACCAACTAGTCACAGTTCAACTTTTAACTATTTAAATTTTCAGCTTTTTCCTTTTAAACAAATGAATAAAATGAAACAACACAAAACACTGCAAACCACAACACAATTAAATATAAATTAAAATATGAAAACAAAAAGAAGATGCACATTCTAAAAATAATAATAATAATAATAATAATAATTAATTTTATTTATGAGCGCCTTTCAAGTCACCCAAGGACACTTTACAATAGGATAAAACACTTAGTAAAACAATGGCAGAATAAGAACAATAAAATAAAAGCACAAGATAAAATTAACAAACAGTGGATTCACAGTGAATATGCAGATTTGAACAGAAGAGTTTTGAGTTGGGATTTAAACTGTGGGAGAGAACCAATGTTTCTTATTTCTGGGGGCAAAAGGTTCCACAGCCTGGGAGCAGAGCAGCTGAAAGCTCTGCTTCCCATGGTGGTGAGGCGGAAGGAAGGTACAGCAAGCTGGATAGAAGAAGAAGAACGAAGTGAACGGGCAGAACAGCTGGTGGTTAACAGGTCAGAGGAGGAGCGAGGTTATGAATGGCCTTGAAGGTGAGCAGAAGAAGTTTGAAAATTATCCGGAATTTCACAGGGAGCCAGTGAAGTTCCTGAAGAACAGGGGTGATGTGCTGGTAGGAGGGGGTTCTGGTGATAATGCGAGCAGCAGAGTTCTGAACCAGTTGAAGCTTATGGAGGGATTTTTGGGGGAGACCATACAAAAGAGAATTGCAGTAGTCAATACGGGAGGTAACAAGACTATGGACAAGAATGGACGTAGACTGGGTGGAAAGAGAAGGAAGCAATCTGTTAATGTTACATAGATGGAAGTAGGCAGAACGGGTGAGATTATTGATGTGAGATTTTCTCTGTCATATGGGCCTGCATGAATAAACTTTCTGAATCCTTTATCATCCGCAACTGAAAATAGTTGTGGATGATTACTATACCTTTCTAATGTGACGTTGTTGTCCCTGGCTCTCTTTCTGTCTCTCCCTCCCGCTCTGTTCCTGTGCTTCTGTGAGTGTAACTACCGCCCCTCCCCCCTCTGCCCAGCGCAAAGCACAAGGCTCGCGTGCGGAGTGAAGCGGAAAAAAAGTGCAAGAGAGAGGGTGAGAGAAAGAAAAAAAACAAACCCACGGCTCGCGATAAGGAGCCGGCTCGCGTCGTTCACGTCAAAGAGCCGGCTCTAAGAGCCATTTTGTTCGCGACCTACACATCACTATTACTAACACATTGTAGATAAGTTTATTGCTGAACGACACAGCTAGCAGTCTCACACTCTTTAGATTTTTGAAGTTTTGTTTGTAACGGTTTAGTCTCTCACACCTTACCCTTTTCTCCCCAGTATCAAAATAGTATGACTCCCAAAGTACGGCTGAGTAAACAAACAAGGACTCCAAAGTCAGAACAGAAAGATACAGTTGGAAGATTAATGACTGCGTTTTGAATTTGAACTTCATTTAGAACTGAGATTCTAAGTTGTAAGCAGAAATCTTATGCTCAGCCAGAAGCATCTTTCCCCACTTTCACAATGCTGAGGTGTCAAATCCACTACTGCCAACAGATGGTTTGTTACACGCGGGACGAGAAGGGCAAGCCACCCCTTACTTACACAGCCACGCACTATAGATTTTTAAAGTTGTGGTGCATAATGGTTTAGCCACAGATGTAACTTTCACTTTTGATAAAGATCACTCCACCTGCATATTTCTTAAGAAATGAAGCGTCTTTATTAAGCTCTTATTCATAAATGTCTACACAACAATAGACACTGTATACTCTGTGAAATTATAGTCTTCTGCTTCGATTGGCTTGCATTTTAAACTCCCAACCTTTCAGGTTGTTATGAACGGCTTATATTTCTAACATTTTGTGATGTAAAAGTGATCCACGCTGCTTTTTTATTTTCTGTATGATGGAATGACTTAAGACATGGGTTATTTAAACAATTATCAATTACAGAGTGATGGCCATAGTACTTTACGCGGGCCAAATATGTTAAGGATAATGTTTCTCAATGTAAAATTGCAAAGAACTTTTGGATAGGACACAACATCTTGTAGACCACGGGTCAGCAACCCTGGGCACGCATGCCACTGCTGGCACGCCAAGATTTAACTAATGGCACAACTGTAGGGTGATTTTTTTTGCTTGTTTGGGTTTTTTTTTTGTAACTGTATAAACAATGAAAGGTGGTGGATTGCCCAGCTGTTGCCAGATGTGTAAAAATAACTCAGTTGTTTGGTGGTGGCTATGGCGGAGCTTCCACAGAGGCCAGCAGGTGGATGAGAGAAAGGGGAGGAGGAAAGACCCGAGGCGGCCGCCGGTCCAAGTGTCAGGTGAACTGAACTTCAGGTAAGAAGTTATGACCTGCAGTCTATCTGGGTCAGATATGAACCAAGTTTAGGTGGAGTTTACTTTCGTTGTGCTGACTTTTTACAGTCAGTTACAATAACTCGTACTGTGTACTAGCTAGCATGATGGAGTTTCTATACAGCTGGGTGCTATGATGTTACTGATAGTGAACTTTATTTTATTCATAAGGTTAGTTAGTAGAGTTGCCAAATGTCCCGTAAAAAACGGAATCGTCCTGTATTCAGAGAAAATATTACGCGTTTCATATTAAGCTGAAAAGGAACACAGTTTCTCCCGTACTTCAGCTACAATGGAAAAAGACACAAAGCTGGAGTTATTCTGTGTCTTTGCTGCACAGCTGCCTCTTCTTCTCTCATTCTCTCCCCCTCCCTCTCCTGTTGCTACTTCAATCATGAAACTGATCAATGATCAGCTGATCAGCTGAAAAAACGATCTTGTTTGTTTATCTCCCACTCAGAGCCATAACACCATCCATAGCTGCAGTATGGAACAGATGTGGGTGTGTCCTCATCTCCCACAGGAGTCCAAATCGTCATCAAACAGCCCTACAGACGCAAAAACGTGAAAAAATAAACAACCAGACTATCAGCAGTGATTTAAGTACTTTAAGACCTCTGTGAAAATCATTTACAGTATATATCACAGAATTTAAGAACTTTATAATCACAGAGCACAGAGAAAAGTACTAAACTGAATCAGTTTTTCATGATGTATATTGTATTAATAATTAAATTTCATTATCTGTGTCTTTACCACACATTTGCCACACAGGTGTAGATACTGTAGGTTCAGTGAATGCTTAAATTGTACTGATTAGAATATACTGGACATTCAGAGCTAAGATTCAGCGCACTGTGTTAGAGGCTGGGATTTGATGAATTCATCATATATACAACCTTTGATCATCGTTTATGTCCAGTTGAGAATGAATCTGTGCACTCACATATTAAATGAACTGAAATCAGTAGTGTGATCTCCAGTCTTGATATAAGGAATGAGAGAACTGACAGCTGTTATTTTAATCAGCCTGTCTCAGTTGTTTTAACTCACAAGTATCACAAAGTAATGTGGTAACATCTCGACTGACGAGTTTACTGTCAGCATTTTAATCGCTAGTTTAAAGGCTGTAGGTTGCAGCCGTTGCTCTAACACTGTATAAATGTAACAGGACTCAGTGCTGGTTCTAACAATCTGAGCTGCTTCAAGCTTTATTTGTGAAGAGCACAGCAGCTTGCAAAACACGTAGCTAGCTCGTACAGCTGCAACGTAAAATTTTCATAAGCTAAGATGACCTTAAAATAACAGAGTTACGTGCGGTGATGCTAGCGTTAGCCATGTTAGCGCGTTACCTTCAACAGGTGGTCAGACTGAATAAACAGGCACACAGTCAGAGGTTGCGCTCTCCATTTTGCTGCAGGGTCCCTTCATTCTTCACATATCTGTGTCGAGCCGAGTGTAAATCCCGAGGCCGAACGGCCTTTGTACAAGCGCACACGCTTCTTAGCAGAGCGAAGCTATGAGCTACAAAAATCCAGGCTGGGAGACAGCCGGTGTCTGACCAACCACTCAGAGAGCTCCATACATTGTGCAACGAAAGCCGGATGTGATCTGATGATGTATTATGCAGATGATTGGGTGCTGTGCAGCCATGATCGTAAAGTGGTTAGTACGCTGCATTGTGGCCGCAGCAACCCCGGTTCAGAGTGGTTGTGATTTCAAATAAGGGACAGGATGCAGTACTGTATTTTTTGTATTTTGTTTTGTTTTTTGAGGCAACGACTTTCCCAAAACATTTCATTTTCTGGGAACTGATAAGACTGTACCTTTTAATGCCTTTATCGTCCTCTTGTGGTAAGACGTGATCATGTATTTGCTTTGCTGAATTACTTGTCAGTTAATGCCTTTAGGCTGCACTGATTGACTGATTGTCCACCTGCTCCAACTCCTTATGAAACATGTGTGTAATTGAATAATGATTCAAACCCACAATGCCTTGCGAATCATGTGACAACCCCCTTGGCGTTCGTACTTGCGCTTCGCTGTTCCACTTGAACAACGTATTGTTGTGGCAGTTAGCAATTAGCCTGTAGCCTATCGTTCGCTCAAAAGGCATCACGCCTTTTGAGCGAACGATTTGAGCGGTGCTTCAACTTACAAAAGACCCTCGGGAACGAATTCATTTCATAAGTCAGGGTTCCACTGTATTTGCTTTGAAAGCTTCGCCTCAATGCCGTGACCCGGATTCGAACCGGGGTTGCTGCGGCCACAACGCAGAGTACTAACCACTATACAATCACAGCCGGTCAGCTACAGGCTGAACATCAATGTAGTCGATCACCTCCAATCCACAGGAGTCCATTTTAAACCCACTAAGCAGGACTGTACATTTTATGTTTGACACGTTTAGGTCGTATCAACATTGGAACTACAAACATGTTGTGCTTTTCACTGCCAGTTACAGTCTGGATGTTGCATTTTCTTATTCCACCGTAAAAGCCTGGTATCTGCGTGTAACAGCTGACCTGTACGATGTGCAGAAGAACACCAAAATGTATTTACCGTCAGACCACGAGACGTCCCTGTGTTAATGGAGATATTGTTACTGTGCCACGTGCGTAAATGTGCGCATCGTTGACACAGATTTTGAGATTGATATAAGGGAAAAAGCACAATAAAGATCAGATGACCAGTTGCTCTGCGGCCGTGATCGTATAGTGTTTAGTACTTTACATTGTGGCTGCAGCAATCCCGGTTCGAATCCGGGTCACGGCAGAGTGGTTGTGATTTGTAGTTGGGGACCTTCATGTTTTTAGTGGTAAATAGTTGTTTGTGTGTGTTTTCATTTTTTCCATTTAAAAGGTATACTTTGCCTCATTCTCGAGTTATCGCATAAGAACATTTGCAGAAAACTTGGCTTCTGACTTTTACCTCGAGGTTGAGAAAAATCCAAGTTGCTTCTTTCTTGAGTTATCACATTCACAAGAATTACAGAAATATGAAGTGCTCCAGTAAATATGTTGTTATACTGCAAGAGCATCACAAGCATTTAACATGAAACCTTCCCAGCTTGGGGAAAAACACAGGGTGACCCTGAGATTTCGTAATGATGAAACAGCAGCTTCAGATAAGACTTTCTGGTAGCTGAGATCAGCACCGTGTTTAGGACGAACACTTTGACCAGACTTTGTGCCTGTACATTTTTATTCACAAAGTTGTTGAAAAAATCCGTCAGAGTATGGATGACATGCAACAGTAAAAGACACTGAATTATTATTATTTTGATTAAACAGAACATTTCCAACAAAGACATAATACAGCCAAAAAAAAGGGTTAAAGTATTTAAAAAAAATCAAAATGATGTTTAAAAACAGCTATTTGTATCAAGTTATGTCACATTTTCTCAAATAAAATAAAAATAATAAAGTAAAATAGGTATTAATTCAAATAAAAATTGTAGTGTAATATATAAGAAAATGTTTAGTTGTTTAAGTACCACCTATTGTGTAGGAACACATGATGTAAAAATGTCCTTGTTCCAGCGTTGATGAATCATATCAAGAAGTCAAAGCCTTTATGCCTTAGACTTTATGGAAGCGGCTTTTTTGTCATTAAATTCTGAACTCGTGCTCCACTTTATCTGCTGTATTTGCTTTAAAAGCTTCACCTCAATGCCGTGACCCGGATTTGAACCGGGGTTGCTGCGGCCACAACGCAGAGTACTAACCACTATACGATCACGGCTCGTCAGCTGCAGGCTGAACGTCCATGTAGTCGATCACCTCCAATCCACAGAACATGTTGTGCTTTTCACTGCCAGTTACAGTCTGGAATTTGCTTTTTTTTTCTCGTTTTTTTCTGTACGATGTGCAGAAGAACAAAAATTCCCACTAATTTTGGTATGATCCGAGCTCAGGCACTAGGCGACTGAGCACAGCACTTACGCATGTATGCGAGGGGGGAGAAGCTGCTGCCTGCGAGTTTGCTGTTGGAGAAGTGCAGACAGGCAGACAGAGGAAAGCTTAAGTTTGACCAGGTACCAAAGCAAATCATTCGTACTGTACAAATAATGTAAACATGACGGCGTATCACGAAAGATTGATATCAAACTGATCACTTGACCCATGTTAAGTTACTTGCTCTTCGAGTAAATCAACAAATGGCGAAATGAAAAGCCGAACAACAACAATGCTGTTTCTTTAGAGAGTCATAGCTTACATGTGTGTTTATTTCATATTTTCAGTTGTTACCCTCCACGGCTAAATAAAGCTCTCTAAACCAGTTTCAGTTATGTACTGATGAACACAACAATGGACATGAGAGGCTTCTTACAAAGAAAAAACTCAGGTAGATGTTATTTTATATATTATGCTTTGTATGTTGTTCAGTGTATTTCTATGCAAAACAAGAGGAATTTCAATACACAGCAGTATATTCAATTCAACTCAATTCAATTCAATTTTATTTATATAGCGCCAAATCACAACAAAAGTCGCCTCAAGGCACTTCATAGATACAGAGAAAAACCCAACAATCATATGACCCAATATGAGCAGCACTTTGGCGACAGTGGGAAGGAAAAACTCCCTTTTAACAGGAAGAAACCTCCAGCAGAACCAGGCTCAGGGAGGGGCGGCCATCTGCTGCGACCGGTTGGGGTGAGAGAAGAAAGACAGGATAAAGACATGCTGTGGAAGAGAGACAGAGGTTAATAACAGATATGATTCAATGCAGAGAGGTCTATTAACACATAGTGAGTGAGAAAGGTGACTGGAAAGCAAAAACTCAATGCATCATGGGAATCCCCCAGCAGCCTACGTCTACTGCAGCATAACTAAGGGAGGATTCAGGGTCACCTGGTCCAGCCCTAACTATATGCTTTAGCAAAAAGGAAAGTTTTAAGCCTAATCTTGAAAGTAGAGATAGTGTCTGTCTCCCGAATCCAAACTGGAAGCTGGTTCCACAGAAGAGGGGCCTGAAAACTGAAGGCTCTCCCTCCCATTCTACTTTTAAATACTCTAGGAACAACAAGTAGGCCTGCAGAGCGAGAGCGAAGTGCTCTAATAGGGTGATATGGTACTACAAGGTCATTAAGATAAGATGGGGCCTGATTATTTAAGACCTTGTATGTGAGGAGCAGGATTTTGAATTCAATTCTGGATTTAACAGGAAGCCAATGAAGGGAAGCCAAAACAGGAGAAATATGCTCTCTCTTTCTAGTCCCTGTCAGGACTCTTGCTGCAGCATTTTTGATTAGCTGAAGGCTTTTCAGTGAGTTTTTTGGACATCCTGATAATAATGAATTGCAGTAGTCCAGCCTGGAAGTAATAAATGCATGAACTAGTTTTTCAGCGTCACTCTGAGACAGGATATTTCTAATTTTAGAGATGTTGCGCAAATGGAAGAACGCAGTCTTACATATTTGTTTAATATGTGCGTTGAAGGACATATCCTGGTCAAAAATGACTCCAAGTTTCCTCACAGTGTTACTGGAGGCCAAGGTAATGCCATCCAGAGTAAGAATCTGGTTAGATACCATATTTCTAAGCTTTTCAGCGCCGAGTACAATGACCTCAGTTTTATCTGAATTAAGAAGCAGAAAGTTAGCGGCCATCCAGGTCTTTATGTCTTTAAGACATTCCTGCAGTTTAACTAATTGGTGTGTGTTATCTGGCTTCATGGACAGATAGAGCTGGGTGTCATCTGCATAGCAGTGAAAATGTATGCTATGTGATCATATGATAGATATGATACAAACCACTGCAGTGCAGTACCTGTAATACCTACAGCATGTTCTAATCGCTCTAATAGGATATTATGGTCGACAGTATCGAATGCGGCACTAAGGTCAAGAAGGACAAGCACAGAGATGAGTCCACTGTCAGAGGCCATAAGAAGATCATTTGTAACCTTCACTAAAGCTGTTTCTGTGCTGTGATGAACTCTGAAACCTGACTGAAACTCTTCAAATAAACCATTCCTCTGCAGATGATCTGTTAGCTGTTTGACAACTACTCTTTCAAGGATTTTTGATATGAAAGGAAGGTTGGAGATTGGCCTATAATTAGCTAAGACTGCTGGGTCTAGAGATGGCTTTTTGAGTAAAAGTTTAACTACAGCCAGCTTGAAGGCCTGTGGTACATAGCTGATTATTAGAGATAGGTTGATCATATATAAGATCGAAGAATTAATCAATGGCAGGACTTCTTTGAGCAGTTTTGTAGGAATGGGGTCTAAAAGACACGTTGATGGTTTGGGGGAAGTAATTATTGAAGTTAACTCAGAAAGATCAATTGGAGAAAAAGAGTCTAACTTAACATCAATGGTACTAAGAGTAGCTGCAGATAATATTACATCTGTGGGATGATTATTGGTAATTTTTTCTCTAATGATAAAAATTTTATTTGTGAAGAAGTTCATGAAGTTATCACTAGTTAACGTTAAAGGGATGGTTGGCTCAAAAGAGCTCTGACTGTTTGTCAGCCTGGCTACAGTGCTGAAGAGAAACCTGGGGTTGTTCTTATTTTCTTCAATCAGTGATGAGTAGTAAGCTGTTCTGGCTTTGCTGAGGGCTTTCTTATAAAGCAACAAACTATTTCTCCAGGCTAAATGATGATCCTCTAAATTTGTGACACGCCATTTCCTCTCCAGATTACGAGTCATCTGCTTTAGGGTACGTGTTTGAGAATTATACCACGGAGTCAGGTACTTCTGATTAGAGACCTTAGTTTTCACTGGAGCTACAGTATCCAGAATTGTGCGTAGTGAGGAGGTGAAAATTATTAACAAGATAATAGCCATTATATGTATCAATTTCATACTATGTTTGCACCTCTGAAGCCCAACTGATCCCCCATGACTGCATTCAGTGTCGATCATTTATATGAGATGAGCAAAGTCTGTGTATCAAAAGGTTTCTGACAATATTGCTGGACATAATTGAGCTATTGATGTAAAAGTGCCTGGTTATGTTGCACTGACCCTATGTTACTAAATATAGGCTGTCATATATTAACTGTTCCTCTACGTTCCTCAATGAATGCAGCCATTATTACACCCCTGAAAACAGGAAGGAAAGAATCACAAGAGTGATTTTGTGTTGTTATCTCACAGAGTAGTTTAATGCAATGAGGAGAATGTGCGAAAGCCCCCTAGTGGAGATTGGAGACACTACCAATCGATCCCAGAAACTAGCTGATTAGTATTGTACAGATCGCAGTTCTCGTGAATAAAAGGACAACCATTGATGCAACATGAAAAATAATAACTTTTAAACTATTTTCATATCTTATTTACATTGTCTTTATGCTTATGTCAACTGAGATGAATGTGCATTAACTGTTTTACTTTTTACTTTCAGTTGTGAACCCTTTTTATATATAAGAATAAGAATATCACATGACTGTGGCCTTGTGTTATACCCTCTCTGCTGCAGTGATGCTGCAGACAAACACAAACATCGTGATTAGACATTCAAGAAGAGCCTCTTAAAGATGAAGGTCTGTGTCTCTTGACCTAAACACATAATCCAGTTAAATCTGATTTATGTTCATTAATACGTCTGTGAGCATAAAGATGTAAGCCTTGGACCATCAGGATAAAATGCGGTCGGGAAACTTAACAAGCTTTGATAAAACTTCATCAGTAGCTCAAGCAAGACCTCAAAACCTTCGATCACCACGGGTGGTTAGCAGACTGTGGTTGTACCATGCAGCCTAACAACATGCAGTAAATTGCAGGTTAAAGCAGTCTGCTTACACATTGTTAAACAAGGGAAGGGAACTAATGTGGCTGTCACATTACCCTTTTGTCCCATTTCATCCCAGGACTCGATTAAATTGCTGTTCACTTTCTACAATACTTAAAACTGATCAGTAGGACCTGAAACTGCAAACATTCAAACATTCAGGCCAAGAATCAGTTGGTGAACATATTAATCTACTACAATTAGCAAAATGAATAAATAAACAGAAGAAAGTTAGAGTGATAACAGAGTCATGGAGGTTAAACTCATGCAAATGACCTTCACCCAGGCTCATGAAAACAATCTCCTGCTTATAAACAGCAGATCATTTGTGTCAGTGTCAGGATGGTTTATATTTGAGCTTTTAGTTCACACAGAACAATTTTTATTAATTTTTTTTTAGCGATTACCAAAGTCTGTGAATCCCCAAATTGTTCAGTTGTTCTTTTTGCTCCCCATGAGGTCACTTTCACCATGTGACAAAAACAACACCCCACTGTACACACTCGGGCCACCAGCAACTTTCTAAATCCTCAATAAAAAGCTGACAGGTTGCAATGATGTTCCAAATAACTTATTAAGAAAACAACTAAATACACAGAAAATGTTATGAAAATTGGTTTATTTTATATCTCCTACTTTGAAATGATGCAATAAAAATATGTATAAAACATCACAAACTGTAATATTTTACAAATGCTTACGTCCTGCTGATGCAATGGAGACATCTTCCAGTGACAGTCTTCATCCGTGTGAGTGTGAGGAGGATCCTAAACCCACCGATACAGAAGTGCATGTTCACAACTCCCTCTGTGCAGGCGGGGTCAGGACCCTCCTCACCCTGGGTGGGGAGGGGTGGTGCTGTGGCCAGTCAGGTATGAAGTGCTGAGAGTGGATCTTTGGTCCTCTGTGCAGCTCTGTCCACTCTCAGCTTCCCTGCAAAGCAATAACACAAGAAAGACGTCATTTTAACACAAAACAGCATTTTCATTGTTGGTAGCTGCAGTATGTTGTTAAAAAGCAATTTTAAACCCAACGTATACACATGAAAAATATAAATAAACCTAAACCTACAGTGCTGCTGACATAGGATGATGATTTATACCAACTATTGGAAGAATTTCGTCTTCAAGACAGTTTGTTGTCAATGTGAGGTGATAACTTACATAGTTGGAACACAGCACCACTCTCCAGTTTTTCACTTGGTCATCCATCCTTCTCATCGGGTTGGTCGGGGTAAGGCTGTCTTCTGGGTGGGGTGTTAGCTCCATCTTGGATGTTGAGTGTCTGAAGTGTTGAATTCTTAGCCACAGGCTATACCTTATGTAAAAACAAGAGACTACAGTCAGTTCACTGCATCATTTTTAAACCTTTTCTACTTATTTGTGTTGACATTAAGTACAGACTTACCTTTGTCCTGCATGGTGAATTAGGGCTTGGGAAAAACTTATATTATTCATTTAAAAAGTTACCTGTGATATTAAGAAATGAAGTAATAACAACTAAAAAACTACCTTTCAGTCACAATGTAATATTAATATTAATGTCACATATCAAGAAAAAAACAATACATTTCACATGTGCGAGTCAGATGTTCTTATATCTGTGTTACAAACAGGCTTAACTTAAACATTACAAAGTTAATTAAAAAGTAAAAGATATTTACAAACACTGCAAAACACAAAGGCCAACTTAAGTGTTACAAAGTTTAAAAACACGTTCTAACATAAACTAATCAGAGTCACTGTCATCAAGGGAAAGGTTAAAAAGCCTCTCCCAGAAACATCTGACTCCAAAACAACCTGAGGATGTTGAAGGGGCATCAAACTGGTCACTTACCTTGCACCTCTTTGCACTTACCTCTTCGGTGCAGATGTCTTCTCTGCTTCTCTTTTCTGAGGAAGGAGCAGCAGAGGGAGCAGCTGAGGAAGGAGCAGCAGAGGAAGGAGCAGCTGAGAAAGCAGATGAGAGAGCAGCTGAGGAAGGAGCGGCAGAGGGAGCAGCAGAGGGAGCAGCTGAGGATGGAGCAGCAGAGGAAGGAGCAGCTGAGAAAGCAGATGAGAGAGCAGCTGAGGAAGGAGCAGCAGAGGGAGCAGCTGAGGGAGGAGCAGCTGGTGGATCACCAACTGGGGCAACAACTCGAGAGAAGAGTGGGGCGTTGGCCTGGCCGAAAGGCGGCATGGCGATAGGGGCAGCACCTGGAGCAATAGGATGTTGCCAATCGTGCCAAAACGGCTCTGGAGGGTGCTCCCGGATGAGAGGGGAATCATCACTCTCATCCATGGTGTCATACCCCGAGTCATCGCTAAGCCAATCCCCCCACTCTTCTGAGTCGTTCCAGTCAGATGAATTGTCAGTCTGTTCACTCACCTCTTCATCGTCTACAGGTAGGTAGGGGGGGTACTCACCTTCCTGTTCACCGTCATCAGCATCTGGTGCTTCATGAGAAGAGGGTGAGGGTGAGAGAGGGAAAAAATACTCACCATACTCACCTTCGCTGATACGCTGGGTATCAGTGTCCTGAGCAGGGCGTTCAACCACATAGTCAAGACGCCCTGTGAAGAAACAATTTTTAAAATAACATTAGGAATGTAATAGACACCCAGTGTTAAAGCAACAGACCTACATCTGTTAGTTTGAGCAGAGGATGAGAGGAAAGCATTTTATGTCAGACTGAATGACACTTCTACTTGTTCAATCTTTAAGTGAAGTTTTTTAATAGAAGACCACCAAACCTCCACCAAGGCAGCTCACTCTGTGTACTTTTAAGGTGACACTATATTGACGCTATATTGACACTGTATTTTGTGTACATTCAATTTGTTTTATTTGTTCTTTGTAAGCCTTTATGCAAACACTATGTTGGAATAGGTAATGGATAATAGGTATTGATTTGTAAATAGCCGGACATGAGTAACTTATTATATAAATAAACTACAGTAAATTTATAACTAACCATGCAGCTCATTCTCCTGTTTTATTTACAATTCACGATGTCACACATTTTGAAAAAAGCTCATAGGTTAAATATGTGGATGCAAACCATAATGTAACATTTAGACCACATGTACCAATCTCATGTCCTAAATATATATATATATATATATTTTTTAAATAAAAACACAACCTCCTTGGCAAGAGTAAAAATTGCACACACACAAAGCTCTGCAGGTATGTCTGAAAATGATGCTCAAGTGAAAAACAAACAAACAGAAACTCTTAACTCAGAATCCACATTTTAGAAATGTGCACAAGGACTGTATCTGCCACTAAGGACAGATACATCTAATCTGTGGTAAACATGCTATCCCTGTGTAAATATCCCTGTGTACAATTTCTCTCTCTGCTATCTAATAAGGTTAAAAGCATTACCGTAATAGAAGATAGGTCTTAATACCATTATTACTACTGTTTTCATATTCTTTTGATATTATTATTATTTTTTTTTTTTATCTTTGTGTTTTGCAGCAGAGAAAAAATATAGTTTATATCAATAAAGCCTTTGATCCGGAGAAGAAAAGGATGTTAGGAGGGGACCTGGATCTGTGTGTTTACACCTGCGTGTTCTGACGCCATGACATCTTGAAGATGCCGTTACCACAGAAACTGATTTTTGGGCATTTCTACAAATTTTAGTCCATTAAACTATTTTTAACCATTTCATTTTAAAGAAAAGTATCAAATTTGAAGCCTTCAAATCAAAGTAATACCTGTTTTTTTCATATTCATACACCAGTCGTTAATAATTTCTACATCTCTCCCGGAAAATTTAAAGCATACAAACAATTTACGGGAAACAATCTTGGAATACACATATTTGATCACGTTAAAACTTGATATTCACACTGGAACTTGTTAAATTATTACAGTCATTTAAATTTAAAGAAACTTTCAAACGTACCTGCAGCGAAGTCCAGGTGACTGTCGAGGAGTCCGGGTCCACGGCGAGCCATCTTCAAACTTGAAAAACAAAAACAAGTACAAACGATCCACAGATGAAGTACTTGTTGTCGCTTTCAAGTAAAATCCGCTTTCAGTAAAGTGTTTGCAAAACTTAGCTTTCCACAGGCTGAGGTTGGAGCAGGTCGAAACAAGTCCACGAGCAAGTGTAAAGGGACGATTGGAACCTTGTGCAGCATTTATATACCCTCGGCGGCCATGGTTACGGTTGTCAACGTGCGTTTACACGTGCACGCATAGCTGGACTGGCCAGCGGCCCACCTGCTGGCGATTTTTTATTTTTATGGGCTGATCGATTTTTTTATTTTTTATTTTGGAAGGGTTTAAATAATGAAAGGTGTTGGATTGGCCAATTGGTCATGATCGTCTCTAGGCTGGACCAATTACAGCCGAGGAGGTCGGATGCACCCTCCCCCTTGTTTAGCATCTTATAGGCCATCCGTCGGCTCTTTGTTACTTCGGAAACATGTCTTAAACAATTTCCACGACGTAATCCGATAACAACCGATCTCTTTACCCGTCGGCTTCCCGTGGCTGTCATGCAACAGGTGTTGTGCCAAAAAGTGATTTCCAATGTTTGCGTGTATTTTTTATGTGTAATATCTATGTTGGTAAATAGACTTCGGTGAACAGCGTTTACAAAGGGGCTAAAAAATTATCTGTATCTTTACAACTCTGTGTTATTGTACTTACATTATAACCGGTCCTTTCCCCACTTTAAATATTTTTACAGAACTATTGTAATATTTGAGCCATTTCTGCTGTCCAACTACTTCTTACAAAAGACATTTTTAATGTTAATTAGACTTTTTTTTTTAACGGCATAAATAAAGGTTATATAAAAGTCACTGCCAAAGACTGATTGCGGCTTCTACCTTGTTACACTAATGTTGTTTGTAGCTCAATATGACTTTATGTCATCCATGAGGGATGCATTTGACATATGTTTCACATATTATAGCCCAACAAGTTACTTATAGCAATTTAAATACGAGCAATCAGTTTTTGGCAAATACCGGAAATCACTTTTTGGCACAACACCGGCTATTGCAGTTAATAATACAACAGTTTCTTGCCATTTTTTCTGTTTCTTTTTATCGCTGTGTAACTGAGTCCAATTGAAAGCCTGCATGCGCTAGTACTGCTTGCCACAAGTTCCCAGAATCCTTTGCGGTTTTACCCCTGAATGACGTCACATTTTTGGTGGGCCGGTCTCTAGTCAAAATGCCCGGGCCGATTTTTTGTCCCAGTCCAGCCCTGCGTGCACGTGATAGAACTATATGAATGGAGCTCACCACAGTGTAATTTACAGTTAATTTAATAATAATAATAATAATGGATTGGATTTTATATAGCGCTTTTCAAGGCACCCAAAACGCTTTACAATACCACTATTCATTCACTCTCACATTCACACACTGGTGGAGGCAGCTACAGTTGTAGCCACAGCTGCCCTGGGGCAGACTGACAGAAGCGTGGCTGCCATATGGCGCCATCGGCCCCTCTGGCCAACACCAGTAGGATGATTCCGCATAAATCTGAATCATCTGAAAAAGATTCAGATTTATTAAATTTAGATTTTACTCAAATGTTTTAAAATATATTTTATATAGACTTACTTATGATATATACATGCATATTTTTAAAATACTGTGCAGAAAAGATTTAATAAAAACTGGCTCTAATATGAAAGCAAACCCATGTAAAGCTAGTAAAGCATGAGCGTTTAGTTTAGTGCACCCTCTGTTATTTCTGTCTTCATAATAAGAAGCGTCCACATCGTCAGTCAGCCTTGTGGCGACTTCCCCTCGCCACAGGTTTCCGCACCGGCTGCTGGCACTTGCAGGTGCGTCCAGTTTTATCTCTGCCGCAAACATGCGCTCCACCAGACCCAAAGTGCACACAGGTGTAATTAGGTGGAAGTATGGTGTAAACAAAAAAATCCTTACAGGATACCCACTGTCACCAAGCAATAATCTATTATGATTTCCTCTCTCAAACTGAGCAGACAGTGATGAGTTTAAAAAAATCATGTATAGATCTTGTAAATCACTGGAACCAGTTCTTGCTATTTCCTGTTCCTCAACATCTGGGGTGGAGGGACGTTTTATGGGAATATGGGTTCCGTTGTTGCAGCCTATGTAACTATTATTTTGGGACTTGATTTGAGATTTATTTTACTTTGTTGTTCTGTTGAACATTTGCAGTTCCCAACTTTAAGCTCAGTTGTCTTGATGGTTTACATTTTAGTGTTTGCTTGGTTTTTTTGTTTGTTTTTGTGTGTGATTGTGTTTCTATTGGAGACGCAAAGCCACATAGATGCAAACAACAGAAAAGTAACTCTATTTGATTGGCTGAAAGTTTTTCAGTGATATAAATAGGCAGAAAAGCTTGTTATATTATTCCACTGTGGTCTTAGTGAACCAATAAAGTTTTCAAATATTTATCCACCACTGCTTTTAATGATGTAATTTAATTTTTTAGGTGACAGAAAATCAGAATGGCTCCATCTGTAAAGCGTCACAGGTAAGAAGCAGTTTTCTGATATTTAGGCTGTACACACCTGATTTGTCAGATTAAACTTCAGCTCTGTTTATGTTTCCAGCTGTGAGGTTTTTGTGTTTTGTCATGAGTACGGTGTTATTCGTCATGTAATTTTTCTGACCTGTGGATTTATTTATGTAGTGAGGATTAGAGATGTGTACTTATGGTACTTGATCTGCAGCACAAGTAAACTGGAGTTTATGATGTTTAAACAAAACAAAAGAAAGTAACAAATAATTATTGTTGATTGTAAATTATTATTATTATTTTTTTGCCTGTCCCATTTGGTTCTTTTGCCATCAGAATTATTGTCTAAAGGTGAACTTTACTTTACCAAATGGACCATCCCAGCCTTGCCGTATTGGTCTATTTGATTCACCTTTTATTGTTTATTTTATTTTATTTTCACTTGCTAAATACAGGACAGACTTGACTGGGGAAAAGAAAGAGGAGAAAGAAAGAGGGAAAGAAAAACAGCGGGGGAAGAGGAACGGTGATACGGAACAGCACAGCCCCGTCCTCCAGGGCATGAAGCAGGTTGGAGGAGATCAAAACTCCAGACATCCAGAGGCCCTCAGAACACAAGAGACCAAGGAAGACCAACAGAGGGGCAGCCGCGCCACTATCCCAGAAAGAGCTGAGGAGAACCCCAGATGAGGGGCTCACTCAGCAGCCGTGGAGCAGAAGCCAGGGGGGGTTGCAGTGACGTGCCCGTGAGCTCCGCCGGCAGCCAGCTGTCGAGGGCACCCCACCCCCGAAGTGGCCCGAGCGAGCCCCAGGCTCCAGGCCCCGACAAGCAGCCACCAAGGAGTGAGCCGGTGTGTACCTGGACGCCCACACAAAGAACCACCAATGCACCGATGTCTGAGGGCGTCTGCAACTGGCAGGGGAAGTGGTGGGGGGAGATAAGCCTCCATGCCTTGGAGGGCCTGAGATGTCCCCAGAGAGGTGGCGTCTGATACCCAACCTGACATATAGAAAAAAACAAACAGGCACACACAGATACTCTAAGCCCCAGGTCTAGGTACCCTTGCCCCTGGAGGGGGAAACTGCACCCAGACCCAGGTAGTGTTAGTCTTTTCCCTGGGGTGGAGAGAAGCAGAAGTCAGCAAAACAGAACCTAGTGGTACACATTAAGTAAAACAAATGGAAAAGGACTTACACTTAAAAATGTATGTAAAAATTACTGTAAATAACTGAAATTTCAACTGTAAATGAGCATCAAAAAGAGTAAATAATTGTAATGTGTATGCTAAATTACTGCAAATTGACAAATGATAAATTGCCCTTATTTTTACACTGCTAATCTGCTGAAAATACACTAATTTACAGTAATACGGCACATTATCTTTGAAAACAACATAAAAAATTTGTAACATTATTTACAATTAATCACCTTACAATTTGAGTGCTCTGGAATGCACACAGTCTTTGCAGACTACTAAGGATCAGACATCCTATCAATATGCAATCGATTATATAACTCTAATCATTAATGAGTATATGTTTCTAAGCATAAATGACAATCCAACAATATAACTCTGACCACAACGACTTTTAAAAACTTTCAAACTTCTGCTTTCTGCTGTGTTTCAGATTTTCCAGGATGCTGGATTTCCTTTCTGCCACCAGCTTCTTATACTCTTCGTCCAACCTCTTGCCCAAATCGCTCATGCTCGTGTCTGCCCGATTCTCCCTGGGCTACACACAACAGACAATAACATAATTTAGTGACAGTGTTTACAGATGATCATCTTTATTAACGAACAAGTCCAGTAAACAACTTTAACTTCTCACCATGTCTTTAAAGGCCTCTCCCCTGTAATAAACCGTGGAGCCTGGATACTCCATTCCCTCGTCACGTAACTGCTTCATGCTTGAAGCCACCAGATGCAGCTCCTCTTCATCATAGGCATATACCTGTTGGTCCTCACAGGTCATCAGAACGAGCTGCTCACACGGGAATGAGATGCCCTCGACCACACCAATAACCTGCATGGTTACAACCTTCGGAAGGTAGAATTTCCCCCAACCGTTCACCACAAGAAAATTATCTTTGTAAACGGTGTCCTCAAGCCTTGCTTTCCTCAATGTGGCACCAGCCGGCTTCTTTAAGGGGAAACGCTCACCTTTATTTGCAGATACAATCTGTGAAACACCTGCTGGGGAGTCATCCTCACCTGCAACATGTGGCGACACATGCAGTTTCTTTAAGGATGGAAAATAATTATTTCAGCTTTCCTTTTACATGAGACAGAGATGATTGTACTGTACCTTTTTCTCTTTTGACAGGTGGGACATGAGACACAACAGGAAGGTTATGTTTCAACCTGAAATACAGAAGAGATTATGATTGTTATAAAGTTTATAAGAACATTTTTCCTTTTACAATCCATTGTCATCCTTTCTCTCGTGCTCCTGCAGCCCCAGTCAGTCAGCCTCACTGTATGGAGCTTAATGCCAAGTAATTACTGTTATGTCTATCCTCCTGAAGTCATAGCATCACAGTCATTTGTTTTGTATGTTCAGAAGCTTTGAGCTCGGGATATAAGTTGCCATTTCTGCACTGAACCATCTACAATCCTGAGTCCGTACATCCTGTGAGTGTTTGGTTCAAGGCTTCAGTCTACAGAGTCGGGTCCTCATCTTCAGTCACAACAGTGGTTGTTACTGTCTGTCAATGTTCCTGAATTATTTAAGTATATTTCCTAGAAGTATTTGTTTCATTTCACTCCTGTGCATCTCTTCTCCCTCTGTGTGAAAGGCAGTCTTCAATAAGAGGTTATGTGGTCAGAGTACAGATGTGCTCCATATTCCTTGATTCAATCGGAAATTTCACTTTTCAGTTAATCCAGCTCATTAAAGTTTATGTCCATGATGCTTGGTTTTCATATCACACTCATGCTAATTTACAATCAACAATCAACTGGTGGGGGAGGTTGTTACATCTTGCAGGAGGTCTCCTCTTCAGGAACTCACTCTGCAGGAGGGGGAAATACAGGAGAGGTGGAGGAAGATCTCAGCCTGGGTGTCTATTGTCTTGTGTAGTCTGGAAGATGAGTGGATGACGGGCCATTTTTAGGCCATTGCATTCTAGCAGGAAACGTTCGGCCAGCATCGACATTCCAACAGTCTGAAAATTAATGAACAATCGATAACTACTGAAAGGGAGACAACCACTGGAGAAAATGAAAACCTTTTGGAATACAAAACAGAAAAGAGAAGAGTTAAAGCTAAATATATGCACAAGTAGACTTTTGTGTAGACATTTCAAAGGGACTGCATCCGTTACCTCTGTTTATTGGAACCTAAAGCTGAAAAGCTGTCTTAACTTTCTGCCAAGGAACAGATGAAAAGAAGTTGTTTGGTCTCTCTCAAGCAGGTGTTATTTATGTGTGTTATTCATTACTTTGGGTTGGTTGCTGTTTTTGATACAAATTCATCTGTGCCAATTGTAATATTTTCATATGTTACTATTTTTATATTGCTATGTATTATAAATAAAGGATTACTTATTACTATTAAAAGTCTGCTTTTGTAGTTGTTGGTATTATTTATAAAATATCCGCTCTTAAGTTTTTTGCTCTATAAAACAGTACCTGTCCATTTTTGGACATAGAGTATCAGCGGTTGAGGTCCCCTGGCTCATACAAAATAAAAGTAAAAGGTTTCAACATCCAGCCTTTTTATGATTAAATACAAAGTGTAATAACAGAGTTATCGGTATGTGATTTTGTTAATAGTTAATCATCCTTAATTGTAATTTAGAGTATGACTAAGTATAAGTTTAACAGTAATGATGAGTAAGAAAATATAGCCAGAGTAATGGAATGAGACTAATACCTGACCTCGCACTGAGATTCGGTATAAAGTGGCATGTTTGTGCTAATGCTGACCTTGGGGCTCAGAGTTTCTCTGTGTGTATGTATTCAGGAATGTTAACTTGACCAATGTCCAATGGTTTGACAGCTTTCCTGTTGGATTGTATCACACAGAACGGGGATAAGTGCCCCAGTGGCCAGGCCGTGCACACCCTCATCTCTCTCCTTCACCATCATTAGTATTGGAAACCGGCATTAGCTCAGAGTAGATTAGACTTCTGTATAGTGCAAGTGATTTGATTTTATGATTATGTGATTCAGTTTTGTCTGTGCTCAAGCTAAATTACTTTAATAAAATATGTTGAATTCAAAAATTATAAACTGTGGACATTACCCTTTTAAACCTTTCTGAAACAATACAGGTAAAAACCAGTGTATAAAAGTTTACATGGGTATAAATAGCTCTTACACTTTACCCCAGCCTTTAAAATGACCAGATCCCTGGGGCCTGTTTTCCAGGCCACTAAATTAAACCCAGTCAATTACCAAGTGCACAGATCAAAAACCTACGAGGCCCACTAATAGTCCAAAAGTCTAAATCTTTAATAGAAAAGACAGGCAGAACTCAAACAAACAATAATCCAAACGAGGAGCATATATACATACTGGAAAGTAACTAATTATCAGTTATTACATCAGACTGATTAAATAAAGTAAAACTAATAAGGGAAGACGAACACAAGGGAAATAAAAATGACAACAGTGTAAACATACCAAAACTCACAAAATAAAACAGGAAATTGACTACAAACCGAGGAGTGTGACACAAATACATTCGTGTTAAAACATATGTGATAATTTTCTTCCTTTGTAGCATTTTTAAGATATGTGTTAGAACAGTTATTATGCTGTGTGGATTAGGAACCAAACATTTTTGCCAAATAGTTAACTTAATACAAACTTAAAACAGTGAACAATTTTCAAGATTCTGATTTACAGATGATATGGACAGCAAACAAAAGTCACGAAAGGTTTCATTATTTAAGAGATCCAGTTTTTCACACAGGAAAGAAATGAAAGAATCCAGTGCAGCAGGACCAAAGGTGTGTGTCAGCAAACTGAAGGTTGAGGAATCAGTCAGTTCCTGTTTAAGGTTGTGTTGGATTTTGCGAAGAGTCTGTCTGTTATTAGAAAGTAAGTGTATTAACAATATTACACAAATAACCCAAATGACAAATAATACCAAAAAAGATACAACTTTCATATTATTCTACTTACTTACTTTGTCATATCAGCACTTGAATGGTCGATGCCTTTACAGACCATGTCTCTTGTGACATCGCAAGCCAATCTTCCGGCAAACCCGAGGGCTAGCTCCCCAGCCTCCTCTTCACTCAGGACACTAAACACCGTTGGTTTAGTTTTGGCCTTCTTACGCCTGTCAAGAATCATTGCAGGCAGTTTAGCTTTACGGCCCTAAAAAAGAAAAAGTGCAAACACCAAAAGAGACACACACACACACAAAGTTAAATGCTTTTGTTTACATGGTGTAACTGTGTATATGTTGCAGCAAATGCACAATTTCCAGATTCCACATTGTCACTTCAGTGATACGAGTAACCCGGATTTCTTTCAGGTGACATCAAAATCACAAAATGTAAACCTACCCCAATTAAAGCTCTGAAAACATGAACTGACATGTTCTCTGCTTGGATTCTGCGCTTGATCTCGTCTTCTGTTATTGTGTAGGTTTTCTTTTTTGAGCTTGGTACAGATAAGCGACCATGCACTCTATAAACTGTACTACTTCCTTCTGAATCACTTTGAAATTCTGCATCTGCATCAATCCTGTCAGCATCATCATCATCAGCATTATCTGTACTCAATAATAATGGATTGCATTTATATAGCGCTTTTCAAGCTACGCTTCCACTGCTGTAGATATATTCATAGCACTCTGTAGATCTGTTTACCTCACACCGATACATCTGTATATATGTAGCACATCTGTATATTTGCTCTTATTGCACTTACTGATAAGATGCAAACTGTATTTTGTTACCCTGTATTTAGACATGTGTAATGACAGTAAAGTTGAATTCTAAATGCTATCCTAAACATTTAAACAAAAGCAGCTGCACAGCTACAGAAGTTTTTAGAAGTGATTTTTAGAAGGCCAGTAAAGAGAGCATGGAGACAGATGGAGGATGCCAAATCCACTGAATCTACACGCTTCCTGTTTCCACCCCATCCTTCCAGTGCTCTACTTTACTCCCTGCTCTCTCTACCACAACTGTCTTTGAACTTGCCTGGGCCAGGTCTGAGTCCAGCTTTGCAACTCCAGCCAGGTCACATGACACAGGGGTTTGCTCTGATGTCAACAGGCAGGTCAGTGGAGCCCTCTGGTGATGGATTTATGCCAGTGAAACAGGAGGAGGCCTGAGAACAGACAGCAGGCTTAACTAGCAGGACAAAGTAGCATGTAGTACTTGAAGGAGTCATCACAGCCAATCAGTTCTCAGAAAAATGGAACATCACGTACATTTTCTCTTCTTTGATTTTCATCAATGTATTTCCTTTGAAATTTAAAAAAAAATATATAAATATATTTTTTAAAATATTTCCTTCTGTCAATATTTCTGCCTGATTAGAAGCTCATAGGCAGTTCCTGTCACTCTACAATAAAATAATGTAAAGGCTGCCCTCTCTGCCTCCCACTAGCTGACCTAACTGACACAAGTAAACTGTGTTAAGATACCCTACATGGACTAAGGTTCTTGGTCACATACATATAGATTTGTGTGGCTGTAGAAATCATGCCATGAAGCTCCCAGCGCACATTTTTGATGCTTCTGTCTGTGGCAGAGGTGGTTTGGAGCTCGGCAGAGCCTTGGTGGCTTTTACTGACTATACACCCCTACCCATTTATTATGAACAAACAGCACAACTGTTTGTGGTTTTTTTCTATATTACACTTGCATGATTTAGATTTATACTTATGTGGCAGCTATTCACTGGCCTGACAAAGTTATTTTAAATGATATCATGTCATGAATAACACAAGTTATTTTCCATGAAATCTAAAAGTGGTGAAATTCTCAAAAAATGAATGAGACGTGCATGTAATTTGACATATTTTGTTGTTTTGTGTGTGTGTTTGTCTGTATGAAATTTTGACGTGTATCTGAAAAACACAATTTTGAAAACACTGGAAAGACCTCAAGACATTTTTTCTTTTGCTTACTATGTAAACAAAAATTCCCACCAATGCTTTTCAGTGTGAAATTTAGTGTGTAGAGAAAATACCTGTGCCAGGTTGTCTCCATCTAGTGGTGAATAACGCATTACCACTACATCAGGTGAGTTTTTCTCTGTGCACAGTGACACAAAACTCATTTAACGACATAAACTATTTAAAAAATGATGTAGGCAGATCAAGGCAATGTTACAGATTCAGTAAGAACAGAAGTTTATTGCAATCCTTCAAATATGCAGGGCGTCACACTAACACAGCTGCTTATGTCCAGCATAGCTCTGTTATTATCAATTTGATTCAAAACGTGTCCAGTTTATTGTCTTAAACTGGCATTAAAGCTTCAATGAACTAAAGTGGTCCCTCTGAGTCAGCACCCAGAAAGCTCGTCTCTTTTAAAAATGTGGCCATAAATACGAGCGCTGCTAGGATCTTAAAACACTGGGGCTAAATCCAGACCTGAAATCTTTGGAAGTTTCACTCAGTAACAGCACCTTTTTAATATTATTGACTATATTTTATAGTCACATTTATATAAAATGTCAAACATTATACGTTAGCTAAAGGTTGAAGTCACAGAGCTATACTGAACAACAATGCAATTTGAGTTTTTCTTGTTTGTACTATATATTTGATTTATTGTAAGCAGTGGGAGTAAAACCTAAAGAAAAAAATAGTAAAAATATGAATGAATCTCTGCTCTTACAGCTTGTGCTTTTATTGTGCCGTGATGTCTCCTTTGAAACTGTCCTCTTGCTCGTCTTTTGGATGCTCACCTCTTCTTCACCTTTCCTGTTCCTTTCACTAAACTGCTGCACTCTTGTTCTCTGCTCTCGACTCCTGTTCTGGTTACAATTAGAATGCAGTCAGCATGTGCCAAATAAACTTGCTCCAAATCGATCATGTTTGATATGATGATGAAGTTTTTAAACATCTTATTTATCAACTTATTTGATGCACTGTATCAATCAATTATTAAACAAATATCAGACTGTAGAAAAGCCAATAATAATGCACTGAGCAAGTTCATGCCATAAGAGCTAAATGGCCATAAAAGAAAATCCTGAATGCCTAATACAGGACAGGCCAACATTGAATGCAGCCACAGATCGACATCAGTCAGCTTTCTGCACTTTCCACCTGATCACATCTGTCCTCAAAGTCATGTCATTTCCTCTGTGGTTCATTTATGTTTACTTTTACATTTGCAGTGACAATAAATTTAGTGACATAGTGCACACATTATATCCTATGGACTGCTGGGTTATCTTGGTTCATTTAAGTTAGTATTTTTACACCGACCAGCATCTGGCCAATCCACCACCTTTCAATGTTTATAACGTTACAAAAAAAAAAACAGAAGAGATGTCACATGTCATCTGCATCACTACAGAAAACGAAAAAAATCTAAATTATAAAAGAAAATTGTAAAATAATCAATGCCAGTGTTTCTGACACTTTTGGATGAGTAAATTTGCCCCGGGTCAAATTAACCCAGAAGCATAATTGGTGTTCCTGGAAACCAACATAACAGGAGGGTTAAATATGATCAACTGGTTTTTGACAAATACCGAAAATTAGTTTATGGCAGATATGACTTTTTGACACAACACCAGCTAACTGACAAGACCTAGTTAAAAGCTAATATTACAGTTGAATATTATTGCACCTAACCTTAGGCTCCAGTATTCTAAAACTCGCACTTCCCCTCTAATAAACCATATGATTATGTAACAAATATGTCAGCTTACCAAAGAACAGAGGACAATTTATTCAGGGTGTGACAGCACTTTACCACCTGTGTCCAACATATAAAACAAATTTCTGGACTGGAGCACGTACATCGTTAAAAACTCCAGGACTTCATCACAGCCTCTCTCACATCCGCTTTACATGTGTAGTTTACAGGAAACTTAAATAACACTGGCTGAATATGTTTGTAGCAGGATAAAATTAGGGTCCCTTATATGAATGGGATTTAAACAGGGAGAAAGAAGAAAAATATTGGCATCAGTTACCAACACTTCACTCAATTGAGACTCACTTGTGTTTAACACTGGAATATGTGAACATATTACTTATTGAGTCCTTTCTCAGTCCATGGGTTGTGAAACCGCAACATCCTCCATCCGTAGTAAGAGAAAGCGTCTGTGGCAATAACCAAAATGTCTCCATACAGCCTTTGTGAATAAGAAAATATTAAAAAAAAAAAAAAAGTTTTTAAAATGTATAGAGCTAAATATAAAAAGTGTCTGTGAGTCCTTCAGTCCAAATACCCGAGGTCGAGAAGAATATTTTAAAACACACCCCTTTAGCTTACATCTTGAAAGTAGTGCAAGCCATATGGGTTTATATTCCAAACAGTGACACGAACTTGATCACCGAAATCCGCTTAACATGGCTGCTAATTTTCAAGCTTACTAGCTTATTCACGATTAGCACACTAATAATCATCATTAACCACACATCATAACATAACCAAACGATAACATATAGAAAGAAACAATGTACGTATAAAACACAAATTCTTACCTAGCAGGAGAATAAATAATCAGTATTTTAAGGCTACTGCATGTACAGATGTCACTGCTGGCTCACATGAGCTACCTCTGAGAACCCCACAGTTTACTCCCCAGCTGACTGTCGCGAAAGAGTCGTAAATCACCGGCATTGTAAAACTTTAAATTATTCCAGGGCATGTTAAAAACAAAACTCCAAACAGATGGACTGGATATTAAACGGTATCAAACGACTAGATTAACACAGGGTTACAATTACATTCTACCATCGTCACATCGAGAGTTTATTCATTAATCATCAGAGTTCAACAATGTGACATCCAGTTGAAAACAACTTCAGTAACGCCAGCCAAAACAGGCTAACAGTGAATAACAGCACAAAAACAGCCGTGCTTATCGACAGCTCGACATATCACATGTCACATTTTAACTGTCCCTTTTACAGCCTCTTCCAGAAAACGAACGGTACACTATACACATATACAGTATATTGATTTTATTTGGTTTTAGAGTTTAACCTGAAATCTTTTGCTGCTGAGCAGCAGAGCTCCAAAGCGTCCCCTGTAACCATGGTTACGCAGAGGCGTAACAGTGTTCCAACTGTGACGTCACAGAGGAGAACCAATGTCAAACTGATACCTGGATCAGCCTGCAACTTTTATTGGCACTTTTCTGCTGAGATCCGGAGCTCGACGCCCTGGCACCCCGGGATAAGATGAGTTGCTGTGTTTTCACGGAGAAAAAATAAATAACATGGAATAACGTCAGTCTCCGATGGAAAAAAAAAAAGATGCACGCAAAAGAGGACAGCAGATTGAGAAGAGATTTCTTCAAACGGTAAGGAGCTTCTACCAAGTGATATTTGATAAGGTTAAAACTTCAAGCTTAAATCTAATGTCCAGATTCATGCTAAACTTTTCTGATTACTCAGTGAATCTGTTCATATGTTGCCGTTTTAAGCTATTAATTTCATGGTGACAAATATCTTTGACAAAAAATGCAGGATTAATTAAAGGCTCTATATGACTGCTAGGTTAGGACGTGGTTAGGAGCAAATACTTAAGAGAGAGAGAGATATTTTTGCTCTGATAGAAATCTTTATTAATATTTATGGGAAATGGGCCTCTATTAGATTGTTTGTGGCCAATACAATAAATTGTCTCCTGGCTTTCAGGTCCCCCTGAGCCAAATTTGCAAAAATACCAGATTTTACAATCAAGGAACAAACTAGAGTAAAGAACAAAATGCCTATTAAACAGTAATTTGGAGCAGAGGGGCAACTTCCTCAGAAGCCATTAAAATGATTTGAGAGTAAAGATCATGCATCATCGTGGTAAGAAAAATTATATCCAATGTGTAACAAAGATACAAGAGGGAGTCATTGAAGTGACAGAACACTGAAGTGACACAAAAGATAATTCAAATTTTACAGTTTTTGCAATTAAGAAAACAAAAACAGATTTAAAGTGAAACAAATATTTCCAAATCATGGAATGGTGCTGACATTATCACTCATTCCATATTGTTCCTAAGGTTTGCAGTCTTTTTCTACTTTAACTTTTGAAGTTGCATGTACACATATGCTTTAACTGCATATGTGTACATGGTCATATGGTCATACACGGTCATATCTTGGTAGGTTTGCAGTTGTAGGAAACCTTTTCTAATTTTGGATGATGGATTGAACAGTGCTCCTTGAGATGTTCAAAGCTCAGGATATTTTTTTATAACCTATCCCTGCTTTAAACTTATCTACAACTTTATCACTGACCTGCCTGGTGAGTTCCTTGGTTTTCATGAAGCTGTTTGTTAAAGAACATTAATGAACAAACTACTGAGGCTGTCACAGAGCAGTTGTATTTATAATGAGACTAAATTACACACAGGTAAACTTAATTTGGTTGCCTTCTAAAGGCAATTGATATCACTGGATTTTGTTTAGGGGTATCAGAGTACAGGGAACTGAATGCTAATCAACATGACACTTTTCAGATTTTATTTGCTTGATATTCTGAAAACCATGTATCATTTTGTCTGTGAAGGTTCTCAGTCATCCAGGTCATCGTAGTCAAAGGAGCTTGCAAAGAAAAGCGTCTGGACTTCTTTAAATTACTTGAAGACGTTTCACCTCTCATCCGAGAAGCTTCTTCAGTTCTAAGGTCAAATGGTGGGGAGTCCCAGATTTCCCAGACTTGGCTCAGGTGATTAGAGGATCATCAGGGGGTCCTTTTGTCCCTCTGTGGGGGGATACTCCCACTAGGTTTAAACCTGGGACTCCCCACCATTTGACCTTAGAACTGAAGAAGCTTCTCGGATGAGAGGTGAAACGTCTTCAAGTAACTTAAAGAAGTCCAGACGCTTTTCTTTGCAAGCTCCTTTGACATGTATCATTTTCATACCACTTTACAGTTATGTGGTAACTTGTGTTGGTCTGTCACAAAAGATCTAAGAAAAATTCCATTTACGTTTGTTGTTGTAAAGTGACAAAATGTGTGAAAGTTTTTCAAGATACTGTAGGTCTACATTCTTCCTCTTCTATGGTAGAGCAGCCAGGGCAGAGTAAGACCCAGCTTTTAAATGCTGCCACCTGTTAGCACAAATGACTGTAGAAAACATTGGTTATTGCAAAAGCACTTTTTTTTTTTTTTTTTTGGGGGGGGGGGGGGAGGGGCAGAGATTGGAACTTTACTGATAAATGTGACAACCTATATATGTGATGTCATTACGGGATAATGACATCACATATATTTAGAATCTTACCACCAGTTTGATCCTTTGATCCTTAAATCCATAAATAGGGGTGAAAAGTGACGACTTTTAGTCCATTAATTGCAGCAATTCTGCTTGCAGAATTGAAACATTTGCCAGAGCAGTATTTTGAAACATCTGGATCCTTTTCGGAGTAACTGTTTACAGATTCCAACATGTCTCAGAGAAAACAACCCTACAGATTTCTAAGGTAAGTTTTCTTTCTTTTTTCTGTTGTTCATAAACAGAAAAAAGACTCACACAGACTCAACCTCTACATGGCTGCCTTCTCCTGTAACCCGGCATGTTTCTAGGGTTTGTTTACTTCTTTTTTATGTTGTTCTTTCAATGTTTGTCTTGAGATAAGGTTTGAAGTGTCTGTGGTGCAGCTGGTCTGGTCTGTCTCGAGACAGTGCAGGCTGCACCTACCTGTAACAGGTGGAGACTCACCAGGACATTCAGAACTCACAAGTTTTGTCTTTCTAAACTCTTCTGTAGAGGGTTTCTCTGAGAAGCAAGGGGAAGGTAGTGAGGCCTGGGGGAGGTCCACCGATATAAAGAGTGGCCAGGAGGCCTGGTCCAGGTTTTTTCTGCTTTCTTTTGTGGTGATCTTGGCTCAAGAGTTGGGCGTTCGTCTTGTAATCGGAAGATTGCTGTGTCCTTGGGCAAGACACTTCACCCGTTGCCTACTGGTGGTGGTCAGAGGCCCCGGTGGCGCCAGTGTTAGGCAGCCTCGCCTCTGTCAGTGCGCCCCAGGATGGCTGTGGCTACAATGTAGCTTGTCCTCACCAGTGTGTGAATGGGTGGATGACTGAATGTGTAAAGCACTTTGGGGTCCTTAGGGACTAGTGAAATGTCCATTTACCATATTTTTACCATTCTTTTCCACGCCTGGGGGCGGTGCCACCCTGTCATGAGGGCTGGCAAGGCTTTCGGAGCCTGGGGAGCGGACACCCGCACAAAGGGTGGCCAGGCGGCCCGGTCCGGGTTTTTTCTTCTGTCTTTCACACGCCTGGTGGGCGGTGCCACCCGATCACAAGGGCTGGCAAGGCTTTCGGAGCCTGGGGAGCGGACACCCGCACAAAGGGTGGCCAGGCGGCCCGGTCCGGGTTTTTTCTTCTTTCTTTCACACGCCTGGTGGGCGGTGCCACCCGATCACAAGGGCTGGCAAGGCTTTCGGAGCCTGGGGAGCGGACACCCGCACAAAGGCTGGCCAGGCGGCCCGGTCCGGGTTTTTTCTTCTGTCTTTCACACGCCTGGTGGGCGGTGCCACCCGATCACAAGGGCTGGCAAGGCTTTCGGAGCCTGGGGAGCGGACACCCGCACAAAGGCTGGCCAGGCGGCCCGGTCCGGGTTTTTTCTTCTTTCTTTCACACGCCTGGTGGGCGGTGCCACCCGATCACAAGGGCTGGCAAGGCTTTCGGAGCCTGGGGAGCGGACACCCGCACAAAGGGTGGCCAGGCGGCCCGGTCCGGGTTTTTTCTTCTTTCTTTCACACGCCTGGTGGGCGGTGCCACCCGATCACAAGGGCTGGCAAGGCTTTCGGAGCCTGGGGAGCGGACACCCGCACAAAGGGTGGCCAGGCGGCCCGGTCCGGGTTTTTTCTTCTTTCTTTCACACGCCTGGTGGGCGGTGCCACCCGATCAAAAGGGCTGGCAAGGCTTTCGGAGCCTGAGGAGCGGACACCCTCATAAAGGGTGGCCAGGCGGCCCGGTCCGGGATTTTTCTTCTCTTCTTCTTTCTTTCACAAGCCTGGTGGGCGGTGCCACCCGATCACAAGGGCTGGCAAGGCTTTCAGAGCCTAGGGAGCGGACACCCGCACAAAGGGTGGCCAGGCGGCCCGGTCCGGGTTTTTTCTTCTTTCTTTCACACGCCTGGTGGGCGGTGCCACCCGATCACAAGGGCTGGCAAGGCTTTCGGAGCCTAGGGAGCGGACACCCGTGAAAAGGGTGGCCAGGCGGCCCGGTCCGGGTTTTTTCTTCTTTCTTTCACACGCCTGGTGGGCGGTGCCACCCGATCACAAGGGCTGGCAAGGCTTTCGGAGCCTGGGGAGCGGACACCCGCATAAAGGGTCGCCAGGCGGCCCGGTCCGGGTTTTTTCTTCTCTTCTTCTGTCTTTCACACGCCTGGTGGGCGGTGCCACCCGATCACAAGGGCTGGCAAGGCTTTCAGAGCCTGGGGAGCGGACACCCGCACAAAGGGTGGCCAGGCGGCCCGGTCCGGGTTTTTTCTTCTTTCTTTCACACGCCTGGTGGGCGGTGCCACCCGATCACAAGGGCTGGCAAGGCTTTCGGAGCCTGGGGAGCGGACACCCGCACAAAGGCTGGCCAGGCGGCCCGGTCCGGGTTTTTTTCTTCTGTCTTTCACACGCCTGGTGGGCGGTGCCACCCGATCACAAGGGCTGGCAAGGCTTTCGGAGCCTGGGGAGCGGACACCCGCACAAAGGCTGGCCAGGCGGCCCGGTCCGGGTTTTTTCTTCTGTCTTTCACACGCCTGGTGGGCGGTGCCACCCGATCACAAGGGCTGGCAAGGCTTTCGGAGCCTGGGGAGCGGACACCCGCACAAAGGGTGGCCAGGCGGCCCGGTCCGGGTTTTTTCTTCTTTCTTTCACACGCCTGGTGGGCGGTGCCACCCGATCACAAGGGCTGGCAAGGCTTTCGGAGCCTGGGGAGCGGACACCCGCACAAAGGGTGGCCAGGCGGCCCGGTCCGGGTTTTTTCTTCTGTCTTTCACACGCCTGGTGGGCGGTGCCACCCGATCACAAGGGCTGGCAAGGCTTTCGGAGCCTGGGGAGCGGACACCCGCACAAAGGGTGGCCAGGCGGCCCGGTCCGGGTTTTTTTCTTCTTTCTTTCACACGCCTGGTGGGCGGTGCCACCCGATCACAAGGGCTGGCAAGGCTTTCGGAGCCTGGGGAGCGGACACCCGCACAAAGGGTGGCCAGGCGGCCCGGTCCGGGTTTTTTCTTCTTTCTTTCACACGCCTGGTGGGCGGTGCCACCCGATCACAAGGGCTGGCAAGGCTTTCGGAGCCTGAGGGAGCGGACACCCGCACAAAGGGTGGCCAGGCGGCCCGGTCCGGGTTTTTTTCTTCTTTCTTTCACACGCCTGGTGGGCGGTGCCACCCGATCACAAGGGCTGGCAAGGCTTTCGGAGCCTGGGGAGCGGACACCCGCACAAAGGGTGGCCAGGCGGCCCGGTCCGGGTTTTTTCTTCTTTCTTTCACACGCCTGGTGGGCGGTGCCACCCGATCACAAGGGCTGGCAAGGCTTTCGGAGCCTAGGGAGCGGACACCCGCACAAAGGGTGGCCAGGCGGCCCGGTCCGGGTTTTTTCTTCTTTCTTTCACACGCCTGGTGGGCGGTGCCACCCGATCACAAGGGCTGGCAAGGCTTTCGGAGCCTGGGGAGCAGACACCCGCATAAAGGGTCGCCAGGCGGCCCGGTCCGGGTTTTTTCTTCTTTCTTTCACACGCCTGGTGGGCGGTGCCACCCGATCAAAAGGGCTGGCAAGGCTTTCGGAGCCTGGGGAGCAGACACCCGCATAAAGGGTCGCCAGGCGGCCCGGTCCGGGTTTTTTCTTCTCTTCTTCTGTCTTTCACACGCCTGGTGGGCGGTGCCACCCGATCACAAGGGCTGGCAAGGCTTTCGGAGCCTGGGGAGCGGACACCCGCACAAAGGGTGGCCAGGCGGCCCGGTCCGGGTTTTTTCTTCTTTCTTTCACACGCCTGGTGGGCGGTGCCACCCGATCACAAGGGCTGGCAAGGCTTTCGGAGCCTGGGGAGCGGACACCCGCACAAAGGCTGGCCAGGCGGCCCGGTCCGGGTTTTTTCTTCTGTCTTTCACACGCCTGGTGGGCGGTGCCACCCGATCACAAGGGCTGGCAAGGCTTTCGGAGCCTGGGGAGCGGACACCCGCACAAAGGGTGGCCAGGCGGCCCGGTCCGGGTTTTTTCTTCTTTCTTTCACACGCCTGGTGGGCGGTGCCACCCGATCACAAGGGCTGGCAAGGCTTTCGGAGCCTGGGGAGCGGACACCCGCACAAAGGGTGGCCAGGCGGCCCGGTCCGGGTTTTTTCTTCTTTCTTTCACACGCCTGGTGGGCGGTGCCACCCGATCACAAGGGCTGGCAAGGCTTTCGGAGCCTGGGGAGCGGACACCCGCACAAAGGGTGGCCAGGCGGCCCGGTCCGGGTTTTTTTCTTCTTTCTTTCACACGCCTGGTGGGCGGTGCCACCCGATCACAAGGGCTGGCAAGGCTTTCGGAGCCTGGGGAGCGGACACCCGCACAAAGGGTGGCCAGGCGGCCCGGTCCGGGTTTTTTCTTCTTTCTTTCACACGCCTGGTGGGCGGTGCCACCCGATCAAAAGGGCTGGCAAGGCTTTCGGAGCCTGGGGAGCGGACACCCGCATAAAGGGTGGCCAGGCGGCCCGGTCCGGGTTTTTTCTTCTCTTCTTCTTCTTTCACACGCCTGGTGGGCGGTGCCACCCGATCACAAGGGCTGGCAAGGCTTTCGGAGCCTAGGGAGCGGACACCCGCACAAAGGGTGGCCAGGCGGCCCGGTCCGGGTTTTTTCTTCTTTCTTTCACACGCCTGGTGGGCGGTGCCACCCGATCACAAGGGCTGGCAAGGCTTTCGGAGCCTGGGGAGCGGACACCCGCATAAAGGGTCGCCAGGCGGCCCGGTCCGGGTTTTTTCTTCTCTTCTTCTTTCTTTCACACTCCTGGTGGGCGGTGCCACCCGATCACAAGGGCTGGCGAGGCTTTCAGAGCCTGGGGAGCGGACACCCGCACAAAGGGTGGCCAGGCGGCCCGGTCCGGGTTTTTTCTTCTTTCTTTCACACGCCTGGTGGGCGGTGCCACCCGATCAAAAGGGCTGGCAAGGCTTTCGGAGCCTGAGGAGCGGACACCCGCATAAAGGGTGGCCAGGCGGCCCGGTCCGGGATTTTTCTTCTTTTCTTCTTTCTTTCACACGCCTGGTGGGCGGTGCCACCCGATCACAAGGGCTGGCAAGGCTTTCAGAGCCTAGGGGAGCGGACACCCGCACAAAGGGTGGCCAGGCGGCCCGGTCCGGGTTTTTTCTTCTTTCTTTCACACGCCTGGTGGGCGGTGCCACCCGATCACAAGGGCTGGCAAGGCTTTCGGAGCCTGGGGAGCGGACACCCGCACAAAGGGTGGCCAGGCGGCCCGGTCCGGGTTTTTTCTTCTTTCTTTCACACGCCTGGTGGGCGGTGCCACCCGATCACAAGGGCTGGCGAGGCTTTCGGAGCCTGGGGAGCGGACACCCGCACAAAGGGTGGCCAGGCGGCCCGGTCCGGGTTTTTTCTTCTTTCTTTCACACGCCTGGTGGGCGGTGCCACCCGATCAAAAGGGCTGGCAAGGCTTTCGGAGCCTGAGGAGCGGACACCCGCATAAAGGGTGGCCAGGCGGCCCGGTCCGGGATTTTTCTTCTTTTCTTCTTTCTTTCACACGCCTGGTGGGCGGTGCCACCCGATCACAAGGGCTGGCAAGGCTTTCAGAGCCTAGGGAGCGGACACCCGCACAAAGGGTGGCCAGGCGGCCCGGTCCGGGTTTTTTCTTCTTTCTTTCACACGCCTGGTGGGCGGTGCCACCCGATCACAAGGGCTGGCAAGGCTTTCGGAGCCTGGGGAGCGGACACCCGCACAAAGGGTGGCCAGGCGGCCCGGCCCGGGTTTTTTCTTCTTTCTTTCACACGCCTGGTGGGCGGTGCCACCCGATCACAAGGGCTGGCGAGGCTTTCGGAGCCTGGGGAGCGGACACCCGCACAAAGGGTGGCCAGGCGGCCCGGTCCGGGTTCTTTCTTCTTTCTTTCACACGCCTGGTGGGCGGTGCCACCCGATCACAAGGGCTGGCAAGGCTTTCGGAGCCTGGGGAGCGGACACCCGCACAAAGGGTGGCCAGGCGGCCCGGTCCGGGTTTTTTCTTCTTTCTTTCACACGCCTGGTGGGCGGTGCCACCCGATCACAAGGGCTGGCAAGGCTTTCGGAGCCTGGGGAGCGGACACCCGCACAAAGGGTGGCCAGGCGGCCCGGTCCGGGTTTTTTCTCTTCTTTCTTTCACACGCCTGGTGGGCGGTGCCACCCGATCACAAGGGCTGGCAAGGCTTTCGGAGCCTGGGGAGCGGACACCCGCACAAAGGGTGGCCAGGCGGCCCGGTCCGGGTTTTTTCTTCTTTCTTTCACACGCCTGGTGGGCGGTGCCACCCGATCACAAGGGCTGGCAAGGCTTTCGGAGCCTGGGGAGCGGACACCCGCATAAAGGGTGGCCAGGCGGCCCGGTCCGGGATTTTTCTTCTTTTCTTCTTTCTTTCACACGCCTGGTGGGCGGTGCCACCCGATCACAAGGGCTGGCAAGGCTTTCAGAGCCTGGGGAGCGGACACCCGCACAAAGGGTGGCCAGGCGGCCCGGTCCGGGTTTTTTTCTTCTTTCTTTCACACGCCTGGTGGGCGGTGCCACCCGATCACAAGGGCTGGCAAGGCTTTCAGGAGTCCTGGGGAGCGGACACCCGCACAAAGGGTGGCCAGGCGGCCCGGTCCGGGTTTTTTCTTCTTTCTTTCACACGCCTGGTGGGCGGTGCCACCCGATCACAAGGGCTGGCAAGGCTTTCGGAGCCTGAGGGAGCGGACACCCGCATAAAGGGTGGCCAGGCGGCCCGGTCCGGGATTTTTCTTCTTTCTTCTTTCTTTCACACGCCTGGTGGGCGGTGCCACCCGATCACAAGGGCTGGCAAGGCTTTCGGAGCCTGGGGAGCGGACACCCGCACAAAGGGTGGCCAGGCGGCCCGGTCCGGGTTTTTTCTTCTTTCTTTCACACGCCTGGTGGGCGGTGCCACCCGATCACAAGGGCTGGCAAGGCTTTCAGAGCCTGGGGAGTGGACACCCGCACAAAGGGTGGCCAGGCGGCCCGGTCCGGGTTTTTTCTTCTTTCTTTCACACGCCTGGTGGGCGGTGCCACCCGATCACAAGGGCTGGCAAGGCTTTCAGAGCCTGGGGAGCGGACACCCGCACAAAGGGTGGCCAGGCGGCCGGTCCGGGTTTTTTCTTCTTTCTTTCACACGCCTGGTGGGCGGTGCCACCCGATCACAAGGGCTGGCAAGGCTTTCGGAGCCTGGGGAGCGGACACCCAGAAAAAAGGGTGGCCAGGCGGCCCGGTCCGGGTTTTTTCTTCTTTCTTTCACACGCCTGGTGGGCGGTGCCACCCGATCACAAGGGCTGGCAAGGCTTTCAGAGCCTAGGGAGCGGACACCCGCACAAAGGGTGGCCAGGCGGCCCGGTCCGGGTTTTTTCTTCTTTCTTTCACACGCCTGGTGGGCGGTGCCACCCGATCACAAGGGCTGGCAAGGCTTTCGGAGCCTGGGGAGCGGACACCCGCATAAAGGGTCGCCAGGCGGCCCGGTCCGGGTTTTTTCTTCTCTTCTTCTTTCTTTCACACACCTGGTGGGCGGTGCCACCCGATCACAAGGGCTGGCAAGGCTTTCAGAGCCTGGGGAGCGGACACCCGCACAAAGGGTGGCCAGGCGGCCCGGTCCGGGTTTTTTCTTCTTTCTTTCACACGCCTGGTGGGCGGTGCCACCCGATCAAAAGAGCTGGCAAGGCTTTCGGAGCCTGAGGAGCGGACACCCGCATAAAGGGTGGCCAGGCGGCCCGGTCCGGGATTTTTCTTCTTTTCTTCTTTCTTTCACACGCCTGGTGGGCGGTGCCACCCGATCACAAGGGCTGGCAAGGCTTTCAGAGCCTAGGGAGCGGACACCCGCACAAAGGGTGGCCAGGCGGCCCGGTCCGGGTTTTTTCTTCTTTCTTTCACACGCCTGGTGGGCGGTGCCACCCGATCACAAGGGCTGGCAAGGCTTTCGGAGCCTGGGGAGCGGACACCCAGAAAAAAGGGTGGCCAGGCGGCCCGGTCCGAGTTTTTTCTTCTTTCTTTCACACGCCTGGTGGGCAGTGCCACCCGATCACAAGGGCTGGCAAGGCTTTCGGAGCCTGGGGAGCGGACACCCGCACAAAGGGTGGCCAGGCGGCCCGGCCCGGGTTTTTTCTTCTTTCTTTCACACGCCTGGTGGGCGGTGCCACCCGATCAAAAGGGCGGGCAAGGCTTTCGGAGCCTGAGGAGCGGACACCCGCATAAAGGGTGGCCAGGCGGCCCGGTCCGGGATTTTTCTTCTTTTCTTCTTTCTTTCACACGCCTGGTGGGCGGTGCCACCCGATCACAAGGGCTGGCAAGGCTTTCAGAGCCTGGGGAGCGGACACCCGCACAAAGGGTGGCCAGGCGGGCCGGGTTTTTTCTTCTTTCTTTCACACGCCTGGTGGGCGGTGCCACCCGATCACAAGGGCTGGCAAGGCTTTCGGAGCCTGGGGAGCGGACACCCAGAAAAAAGGGTGGCCAGGCGGCCCGGTCCGGGTTTTTTCTTCTTTCTTTCACACGCCTGGTGGGCGGTGCCACCCGATCACAAGGGCTGGCGAGGCTTTCGGAGCCTGGGGAGCGGACACCCGCACAAAGGGTGGCTAGGCGGCCCGGTCCGGGTTTTTTCTTGTTTCTTTCACACGCCTGGTGGGCGGTGCCACCCGATCAAAAGGGCCCGATCGAAAGGACTTTCGGAGCCTGAGGAGCGGACACCCGCATAAAGGGTGGCCAGGCGGCCCGGTCCGGGATTTTTCTTCTTTTCTTCTTTCTTTCACACGCCTGGTGGGCGGTGCCACCCGATCACAAGGGCTGGCAAGGCTTTCAGAGCCTAGGGAGCGGACACCCGCACAAAGGGTGGCCAGGCGGTCCGGTCCGGGTTTTTTCTTCTTTCTTTCACACGCCTGGTGGGCGGTGCCACCCGATCACAAGGGCTGGCAAGGCTTTCGGAGCCTGGGCAGCGGACACCTGCACAAAGGGTGGCCAGGCGGCCCGGCCCGGGTTTTTTCTTCTTTCTTTCACACGCCTGGTGGGCGGTGCCACCCGATCACAAGGGCTGGCGAGGCTTTCGGAGCCTGGGGAGCGGACACCCGCATAAAGGGTGGCCAGGCGGCCCGGTCCGGGATTTTTGTTCTTTTCTTCTTTCTTTCACACGCCTGGTGGGCGGTGCCACCCGATCACAAGGGCTGGAGAGGCTTTCAGAGCCTGGGGAGCGGACACCCGCACAAAGGGTGGCCAGGCGGCCCGGTCCGGGTTTTTTCTTCTTTCTTTCACACGCCTGGTGGGCGGTGCCACCCGATCACAGGGGCTGGCAAGGCTTTCGGAGTCTGGGGAGCGGACACCTGCACAAAGGGTGGCCAGGCGGCCCGGTCCGTGTTTTTTCTTCTTTCTTTCACACGCCTGGTGGGCGGTGCCACCCGATCACAAGGGCTGGCGAGGCTTTCGGAGCCTGGGGAGCGGACACCCGCATAAAGGGTGGCCAGGCGGCCCGGTCCGGGATTTTTGTTCTTTTCTTCTTTCTTTCACACGCCTGGTGGGCGGTGCCACCCGATCACAAGGGCTGGAGAGGCTTTCAGAGCCTGGGGAGCGGACACCCGCACAAAGGGTGGCCAGGCGGCCCGGTCCGGGTTTTTTCTTCTTTCTTTCACACGCCTGGTGGGCGGTGCCACCCGATCACAGGGGCTGGCAAGGCTTTCGGAGTCTGGGGAGCGGACACCCGCACAAAGGGTGGCCAGGCGGCCCGGTCCGGGTTTTTTCTTCTTTCTTTCACACGCCTGGTGGGCGGTGCCACCCGATCAAAAGGGCTGGCAAGGCTTTCGGAGCCTGAGGAGCGGACACCCGCATAAAGGGTGGCCAGGCGGCCCGGTCCGGGATTTTTCTTCTTTTCTTCTTTCTTTCACACGCCTGGTGGGCGGTGCCACCCGATCACAAGGGCTGGCAAGGCTTTCAGAGCCTGGGGAGCGGACACCCGCACAAAGGGTGGCCAGCGCCGGGCCGGGTTTTTTCTTCTTTCTTTCACACGCCTGGTGGGCGGTGCCACCCGATCACAAGGGCTGGCAAGGCTTTCGGAGCCTGGGGAGCGGACACCCAGAAAAAAGGGTGGCCAGGCGAGCCGGTCCGGGTTTTTTCTTCTTTCTTTCACACGCCTGGTGGGCGGTGCCACCCGATCACAAGGGCTGGCGAGGCTTTCGGAGCCTGGGGAGCGGACACCCGCACAAAGGGTGGCTAGGCGGCCCGGTCCGGGTTTTTTCTTCTTTCTTTCACACGCCTGGTGGGCGGTGCCACCCGATCAAAAGGGCTGGCAAGGCTTTCGGAGCCTGAGGAGCGGACACCCGCATAAAGGGTGGCCAGGCGGCCCGGTCCGGGATTTTTCTTCTTTTCTTCTTTCTTTCACACGCCTGGTGGGCGGTGCCACCCGATCACAAGGGCTGGCAAGGCTTTCGGAGCCTGGGGAGCGGACACCTGCACAAAGGGTGGCCAGGCGGCCCGGCCCGGGTTTTTTCTTCTTTCTTTCACACGCCTGGTGGGCGGTGCCACCCGATCACAAGGGCTGGCGAGGCTTTCGGAGCCTGGGGAGCGGACACCCGCATAAAGGGTGGCCAGGCGGCCCGGTCTGGGATTTTTCTTCTTTTCTTCTTTCTTTCACACGCCTGGTGGGCGGTGCCACCCGATCACAAGGGCTGGAGAGGCTTTCAGAGCCTGGGGAGCGGACACCCGCACAAAGGGTGGCCAGGCGGCCCGGTCTGGGATTTTTCTTCTTTCTTCTTTCTTTCACACGCCTGGTGGGCGGTGCCACCCGATCACAAGGGCTGGCAGAGGCTTTCAGAGCCTGGGGAGCGGACACCCGCACAAAGGGTGGCCAGGCGGCCCGGTCCGGGTTTTTTCTTCTTTATTTCACACGCCTGGTGGGCGGTGCCACCCGATCACAGCGGCTGGCAAGGCTTTCGGAGTCTGGGGAGCGGACACCTGCACAAAGGGTGGCCAGGCGGCCCGGTCCGTGTTTTTTCTTCTTTCTTTCACACGCCTGGTGGGCGGTGCCACCCGATCAAAAGGGCTGGCAAGGCTTTCGGAGCCTGGGGAGCGGACACCCGCATAAAGGGTGGCCAGGCGGCCCGGTCCGGGATTTTTCTTCTTTTCTTCTTTCTTTCACACGCCTGGTGGGCGGTGCCACCCGATCACAAGGGCTGGCAAGGCTTTCAGAGCCTAGGGAGCGGACACCCATACAAAGGGTGGCCAGGCGGCCCGGTCCGGGTTTTTTCTTCTTTCTTTCACACGCCTGGTGGGCGGTGCCACCCGATCACAAGGGCTGGCAAGGCTTTCGGAGCCTGGGGAGCGGACACCCGCACAAAGGGTGGCCAGGCGGCCCGGTCCGGGTTTTTTCTTCTTTCTTTCACACGCCTGGTGGGCGGTACCTCCCGATCACAAGGGCTGGCAAGGCTTTCGGAGCCTGGGGAGCGGACACCCGCATAACGGGTGGCCAGGCGGCCCGGTCCGGGTTTTTGCTTCTCTTCTTCTTTCTTTCACACGCCTGGTGGGCGGTGCCACCCGATTACAAGGGCTAGCAAGGCTTTCGGATCCTGGGGAGCGGACACCCGCACAAAGGGTGGCCAGGCGACCCGGTCCGGGTTTTTTCTTCTTTCTTTCACACGCCTGGTGGGCGGTGCCACCCGATCACAAGGGCTGGCAAGGCTTTCAGAGCCTGGGGAGCGGACACCCGCACAAAGGGTGGCCAGGCGGCCCGGTCCGGGTTTTTTCTTCTTTCTTTCACACGCCTGGTGGGCGGTGCCACCTGATCACAAGGGCTGGCAAGCATTTCGGAGCCTGGGGAGCGGACACCCGCCCAAAGGGTGGCCACGCGGCCCGGTCCGGGTTTTTTCTTCTTTCTTTCACACGCCTGGTGGGCGGTGCCACCCGATCACAAGGGCTGGAGAGGCTTTCGGAGCCTGGGAAGCAGACACCCGCACAAAGGGTGGCCAGGCGGCCCGGTCCGGGTTTTTTCTTCTTTTCTTCTTTCTTTCACACGCCTGGTGGGCGGTGCCACCCGATCACAAGGGCTGGCAAGGCTTTCGGAGCCTAGGGAGCGGACACCCAGAAAAGGGGTGGCCTGGTCCGGGTTTTTTCTTCTTTCTTTCAAACGCCTGGTGGGCGGTGCCACCCGATCACCAGGGCTGGCAAGGCTTTTCGAGCCTGGGGAGCGGACACCCGCACAAAGGGTGGCCAGGCGGCCCGGTCCGGGTTTTTTCTTCTTTTCTTCTTTCTTTCACATGCCTGGTGGGCGGTGCCACCCGATCACAAGGGCTGGCAAGTCTTTCAGAGCCTAGGGAGCAGACACCCGCAAAAAGGGTGGCCAGGCGGGCCGGTCCGGGTTTTTTCTTCTTTCTTTCATACGCCTGGTGGGTGGTGCCACCTGATCACAAGGGCTGGCAAGGCTTTCGGAGCCTGAGGAGTGGACACCCGCACAAAGAGTGGCCAGGCGGCCCGGTCCGGGTTTTTTCTTCTTTCTTTCACACGCCTGGTGGGCGGTGCCACCCGATCACAAGGGCTGGAGAGGCTTTCGGAGCCTGGGGAGCAGACACCCGCACAAAGGGTGGCCAGGCGGCCCGGTCCGGGTTTTTTCTTCTTTTCTTCTTTCTTTCACACGCCTGGTGGGCGGTGCCACCCGATCACAAGGGCTGGCAAGGCTTTCGTAGCCTAGGGAGCGGACACCCAGAAAAAGGGTGGCCTGGTGGCCTGGTCCGGGTTTTTTCTTCTTTCTTTCACACGCCTGGTGGGCGGTGCCACCCGATCACAAGGGCTGGCAAGGCTTTTCGAGCCTGGGGAGCGGACACCCGCACAAAGGGTGGCCAGGCGGCCCGGTCTGGGTTTTTTCTTCTTTTCTTCTTTCTTTCACACGCCTGGTGGGCGGTGCCACCCGATCACAAGGGCTGGCAAGGCTTTCAGAGCCTAGGGAGCAGACACCCGCAAAAAGGGTGGCCAGGCGGCCCGGTCCGGGTTTTTTCTTCTTTCTTTCACACGTCTGGTGGGCGGTGCTACCCGATCACAAGGGCTGGCAAGGCTTTAGGAGCCTGGGGAGCGGACACCCGCACAAAGGGTGGCCAGGCAGCCCGGTCCGGGTTTTTTCTTCTTTCTTTCACACGCCTGGTGGGCGGTGCCACCCGATCACAAGGGCTGGCAAGGCTTTCGGAGCCTGGGGAGCGGACACCCGCACAAAGGGTGGCCAGGCAGCCCAATCCGGGTTTTTTCTTCTGCGGCTTGTCACAGAGTGTTACAAAGGAGACTGCGGAGATTCGTTTGTCACGAAAGGCTGATTCTTTCAATGTACGCATCCTACAGTGATATTTTTATCATATATTCACAGCGCCTGAAACACGGACAGTTTGTTGATATTTTTTCATGTAAACCTTTTTTTTTTCATGTAAACCTGTTCTTGACATATCTACTGAGATTCGTTTGTCTTGAAAGGCTGATTCAACCCCGTTGTTGACTTTTATTTTGCCTTCCAAATTGCCTCAGTTGTATCTTGAGTGTAATTTCAAATAAAATAAAATAAAACTCAGAAGCGTCTGTGTGTTGTATTATTATTATTATTATTATTATTGTCATTATGCTTCATTTTCATGTACTGGGGTATCAATGACCCCCACGCTGCCGCAGCAGCTTCTGTGCGTGGCCCCCAAGTGCTACGTTTTCTTTCCCGATCCCCTGACGAAACCCATTAGAACTCGACGACCCCAAATGATCGTTCTTTTTTTTTTTCAATTTCATTCACCTGTCTCTACTGAGGGTGGGGTATTCTGGGACTCTCGGGGTCTGGGGCTGCCCCGAAGGGGAGCACAAGGGTTAAGTTCTAGGTTTTTGCCCGGGATGTTTTTGGTTTGTTTATTTTATAATCTGTTAATTACATTAGCACTAGAATTACTGAGCCTTTTTTCCCTGGTGCAAGTCCCTACTACTAGTTTTACTAGCCTGCGCAAATTTGCGTAAATTCCCCCCGACCCTAACACCCCTTGGCACCCCGCTGAGATTTTCACAGGTCTTCAGCTCCATTGTTCTCCTGCTTTTGTTGTGCAAAGACACCCTCCCCCAACCCCCAACCATGAGAGATTCAGGTCTTTCCTTCCCTGCAAGGCTACTTTCCTTCCTTACCTGCAGCGTACAATACACCATGGTAGTTCTTGTCAATCCTTGTCACTATATTGCAGGCCTGTCCATAAACACATATACACAGTTGTACATATATTTATATAGCCACACCTTACATAATATGCATAAAGTCTAGTTATACACACACATATATACATATATACATATATACATATATACACATATATATATATATACACATATATACATATATATATGTGTGTGTGTGTGTGTGTGTGTGTGTGTGTGTGTGTGTGTGTAGATATAGATATTTTTGAATGCACGTGTCCATATTTATGTTTCCAGATTGTTTGTATAGTGCACTTTCTATACCGTGCTCTTTAGTTTTTATTTAGCTGCTTTTGTCTTGCACTGTCCACTTTTTTGCAATGACAATGCAGATTTTCCAATTGTGGGACAAATAAATGCAGGTGTGTGTGTGTGTGTGTGTGTGTGTGTGTGTGTGTGTGTGTGTGTGCGCGCAACATTGGCATTTGTTTACTCAGATCCAAGGCAGGCCAAACCTCTGTGTTACAACCTACATACAAAAGACACACATTCACAATATATGGGTACACAAGTCTGTTTTATTTCAAAGTTTTTCAGACTTTACAGCGTTTGCAGAGCCAGTGTCCATCATCCCTGCATTTGGCACAGGTGAATTTCTGACATGTTGCACAGGTAAACCTGCTGTGATTCCTGTTGCAGCTCTCTTGCACCTGGCACTGCGTTGTCTTTACAGTCCCTGGCACAGCAGCTGCAGCAGCTTCAGCAGCCTGCCTCTGTGCTAATATTTCCTTGAGCTGCATGAATCGGCAACGAAGTTGCTGAGCTAGAAGACTCAGAAACAATCTTCTTTTGCCTCTCCACCCTGTACATGCCTTGTACAAAATGTAGGCATTCACCGCCGCCAGGTCCAGCATATTGTAGAAAACCGCTACTGGCCACCTGCTTGTTGCTGCTCTTACGGAATACATCCGCGCCATTTGGTCCAACACGTCTACACCACACTGTAAAAGCAGAGAGAGAGAGTCATGAGTATATGTTTTTTTCTATAGGCCTGTATAGCACACATCAGAAAACATTGTAGCACTGGTGTAAAATTGTACACACATTCACATACCTTCATGTGGTTATAGTCTGTTATCGTGTTGGGTTTCCTCTTTCTGTCGTCACCGATCATCACGTCTTGGTGCATGGAACTTAGAACACACACAGTCTTGTTTTTTTTAGGTGCATAAATTGTCAAGGAGACACCACCACTTCTAAGCACTGAAGAATACCTCTCGCTTTGCAGTATCTTTTGCAAGTTGAGGAAGTTCACGCCGGACTTTATTCACAGTGCCCAGTAACGTTGTTTTGCGCTGCAGCAGTCTGTGCGACAGTGACAGTGAAGTAAAGAAATTGTCCGTTGTGACGTTTCTCCCATCATCCAAAAACGGCTCCATCAGTTTCATGACCACGTTCTCTGCCAGCCTCTCTCCCTTCTGACGACTGGGGTCCTTTCCCAAGTAAGGAGATGCACTGCAGACATATTTGGTGTCCAAATCCGTGGCCATCCAAAACTTGATCCCAAATTTGTCTGGCTTGGTTGCAATATACTGTGCGAATGGACAACAAACCTTGGTAGGGAACAGCTGTTCATCTATGGGCATGTGTTCTCCTGGAGTGAAACTCTTAGCACAGTTCTCGTTGAAGCGTGTCCAGATGTCAGAGATCGCCGCAAATTTGTCTGTTTTCACCCGTTCTGCCCGCGTGTCCCTGTCATCAAATCGAAGGTGTTGCATAATTGAAATGAATCTATCTCGGGGCACTGTCTCTTTGATTACTGGCACCAGAAATCCTTCTGACCAGCAATCCACAATGGCACCAACAGGACACATGATTGCTCTTACAAACACGATTGAAATGAATGCCATCAGTTCAGAAACTGACAAATTCCAGTCCGGCTCTGTTCTGCGGGCTTGATGTACCGTGCACTCTCTGATGGTCTGCAGCATTCCCACGTCTAACAGGCAAAGGAAGCTTTGGAGCACACTTGTAATCTTACGTTGTCAGAAGATAAACAAATAGAGAATGGTAAATTTACATGAACCTCACTCTAAATGGGTTTATATAAATATCATGAGGTGTGAATGTGTGTCTTTTATATTTGCAGGTCAGTCAATGTGTGGGATATTTTGTATAGATACGGCAGGTATTTCTGAAAGTTGTAACACAGAGGTTTGGCCTGACTTGGAGTGAGCAAATGCAAATGTGCCAGGCCTCAAGGATAATGGGTGGTTTGCACGACAAAAGCTGGAGGAGAAACAAGCTGACGACCTGTGAAAATCTCAGCAGGGGTGATTAACACCTCGGGACTTGCACCAGAAAATAAAAAAGCCAGTAATTCTAGGGGGTGTTGGGTTTAGGGAAGTTACGCAAATTTGCGCAGGTTAGTAAACCTAGTGTTAGGTATCTAAGTTGTTCACCTTCTTAATGGCTTAGTGGTTAGAACACATCCTAAAGTGTCCACCTTTGCTCAGTGCAGCGGAAAACTTGTTTTGGTCTTATGATGTTCATTGGCAAAAAGTAGAATTTTGGTTTTAATGATGTAGGAAGCAGGAAGGTCATACTGGTACAGTTGTAGCCATCCTAAGCTGTACTGATTTTTCTTTTTGGCAAAAGAAAACAAACTGATCAAAGTTATATTGATCACTATTTTAGTTGTAAGTCATTAGACTTAATAGTTGTCTCAATTGTTATAATAACAATCATTATGTCAGGGCTCTGTGTGCGGGCAGGCGGAGAGGAGGATCGAAGCGCAGGACTCGAACACAGAATTGTAAATCAAAACCTCAGCTTTATTGCTGACATGAAAACCAAACGTGAAGTGAATACAGAAACCAAAAACACACAAGCATAATCTGAGGGTACAACGCGACACCAAGGACGGGAAAACACAGGGCTTAAATACACAGGGTAGTAATGAGGGAATGGGCAACAGAAGGGAGACACAGCTGGGAGAGATCAGGGCTAACGAGACGAGGGGAAGCAAGCTGCACACACTAACATAATACAAAGACTTTCACAATAAAACAGGAAACATGAATTACTTAACAAGAATGCAGACTTGACACTGAGAGACAAAATAACATGGAATACATACATGGAACTCAAACAATACATGAAACCACAAATCCTTAAGCACGGATAAACAGAAACAAGAAACTAATAATAATTATCATTATCACTACAAGAGAATAAGAAAACAATCCATGAAGCAGAATTAAACCAAAATGTAATAAACTCAAAATACTGGGTCCAACGGACCCACAACCGTGACACTTTATTCCTCTGGAAGGATGTTACATTGCAAAATAAACTGAATTTGCTCTTGTTGCAGCATTGTGGGAAGTTACTTGGTAATCACTGCTAAAATCTAAAGCGGTATTTGAAATGTAATACTACCTTTTTGTTATGTAGGGTAGTCTTGATAGATTATCAGAACTTTTTAGGTATTCTGTTTATGTATCAAGTTGAGACTGTTAAACTTTCACATCCCCCACATCCCCACCACCAAATGTGCATTTTTTTGCGAGAATCTACAGCATTATCATAGTCAAACCTCAATTCATGTCATTTCCATACGGGGGTTTGATTCCCCCCCCCCAAACCAACCCAAAGGTGTATTTTCTAAATGTCAGTGTTGACTAACATGCATGGCCTAAGACAACGTGTGAATTGGACAGACTGGTATCAAATAATCTGGATTGCTGGACATTCCATTAAAAAAAAGAAGGACTGAGGGGGAAATACGTCTTACGCTGCCAACATTACTGAATCATTTCTTGGTGCGGCTTCTCTATTACTGTGTGTGAACTTGTCACCGAAAAGCAACAGATTAAATTAAAATTCAAAATATATAATGATAATAATATGAAGAAGGATAACTTTCTCACTATTATTTGTAGTGGTAGAAGCATTTTTATTATATATGCAATATATTACTACTATATAAAAAATAATTTAAAAAAACAAAACAAGCAATGACTTCTTATTGAATTATTAAACATAGATGATTATGTCAGAGTTTATTTCCATGGTGTCAATACCAACCCATATGATGGAAAAGGTAGAAAATATGCAAAACTCTAGCTGCTTCTAGGCCAAAAAAAATCCCCTTCATGTATGAAGCATGTGTCATTGTGAATGTTGAAGGAGATTTGTTCCATAGACACCTTATACTAGTGTTTCCTACGCTTAATCCAACACTACTATGTTCTATTTAAATCCATATTACTTTTTTATAGTTTGCAGTGAACTTTGTGAAACCATTGCTTAATGGGCCAGAAGTACAAGCCACTCTTTACTAACTAGTGATGGGATTTCTGGCTCTTTTTAGAGAACCGGCTCTTTCAGCTCGGCTCACTAAAAAGAGCCGGCTCTTTTGGCTCCAAACCGGCTCTTCAGGTTGTTTTGTTGCACAAAAAGGAATTACTAATGTAAAAATATTTTTTATATATGTTTATATATAAATATATGTGGTGGCCCCTAGAGATAAAGCACGTACAAACTCCAAAAAGCATGTACAAATTCCAAAGCACGTACAAACTCCAAAACACATTCCTAGCGTTAACTGAACTTCCAAAACTATGGAGCCCCGCAGGGGACATGAAAGAAAAAAAGAATTAAGACGGACTTTTGCGAGATCTCGCAAAACAAACTCATGATCTCGCAAAACTTATGCGAGATCTCGCAAAAGTTTCATACATCTCCAAAAACGTCGGAGCACTTTTGCAAATATGTGATGTCTTGTAAACCGAGCAGATATCTGACGTTTACACACAACTACATTCACGCCTCAAAATATCTTAAAAGTGTATTTTGTGACCCAGAGGGAGTAATATTACAACTAAGTAGCTGCCGCCATTGTTGAAATTCAACTTTTGCGAGATCTCGCAAAAGTTTTGCGAGATCCCGAGTTAGTTTTGCGAGATCTCGCAAAAGTTTTGCAAAAGTCTGTCTTTAATTTTTTTTCTCTCCCATATCCCCTGCGGGGCTCCGTACAAAACAGAGCTACCTAGATCACTTAATTTACACAATTGAAAGCATATGTGGATGGTTTGTGTATTTATACACAAGCACTCATATATTTATTCAAATAATTTAAAAAAATGTTCATTTACCTGTTACTACCACACACCAAATCCAGTCGTTGGTACTTGCTGGCTTGTGTAGCCACTAGGTAACAAAAGCTCAACACTGCGCCTAGCATCCTGGAGCCATTCTGTTGTCTTTTGTTTTTGTTTTGAGTGTTTATGTGCTTCTGAGTTTTCGCGTGTTTTGGAGTTTGTACGTGCTTCGGAGTTTGTACGTGCTTCGGAGTTTGTACGTGCTTCGGAGTTTGAACGTAAAACGTAATAAATAAATCCTATAATACAAAAACCAACTAGTCACAGTTCAACTTTTAACTATTTAAATTTTCAGCTTTTTCCTTTTCAACAAATGAATAAAATGAAACAACACAAAACACTGCAAACCACAACACAATTAAATATAAATTAAAATATGAAAACAAAAAGAAGATGCACATTCTAATAATAATAATAATAATAATAATAATAATAATAATAATACATTTTATTCATGAGCACCTTTCAAGTCACCCAAGGACATTTACAATAGGATAAAACACTTAGTAAAACAATGGCAGAATAAGAACAATAAAATAAAAGCACAAGATAAAATTAACAAACAGTGGATTCACAGTGAATATGCAGATTTGAACAGAAGAGTTTTGAGTTGGGATTTAAACTGTGGGAGAGAACCAATGTTTCTTATTTCTGGGGGCAAAAAGTTCCACAGCCTGGGAGCAGCTGAAAGCTCTGCTTCCCATGGTGGTGAGGCGGAAGGAAGGTACAGCAAGCTGGATAGAAGAAGAAGAACGAAGTGAACGGGCAGAACAGGTGGTGGTTAACAGGTCAGAAAGGTAAGGAGGAGCGAGGTTATGAATGGCCTTGAAGGTGAGCAGAAGAAGTTTGAAAATTATCCGGAATTTCACAGGGAGCCAGTGAAGTTCCTGAAGAACAGGGGTGATGTGCTGGTAGGAGGGGGTTCTTGTGATAATGCGAGCAGCAGAGTTCTGAACCAGTTGAAGCTTATGGAGGGATTTTTGGGGGAGACCATGCAAAAGAGAATTGCAGTAGTCAATACGGGAGGTAACAAGACTATGGACAAGAATGGACGTAGACTGGGTGGAAAGAGAAGGAAGCAATCTGTTAATGTTACATAGATGGAAGTAGGCAGAACGGGTGAGATTATTGATGTGAGATTTTCTCTGTCATACGGGCCTGCATGAATAAACTTTCTGAATCCTTTATCATCCGCAACTGAAAATAGATGTGGATGATTACTATACCTTTCTAATGTGACGTTGTTGTCCCTGGCTCTCTTTCTGTCTCTCCCTCCCGCTCTGTTCCTGTGCTACTGTGAGTGTAACTACCGCCCCTCCCCCCTCTGCCCAGCACAAAGCACAAGGCTCGCGTGCGGAGTGAAGCGGAAAAAAAGTGCAAGAGAGAGGGTGAGAGAAAGAAAAAAAAAACCACGGCTCACGATAAGGAGCCGGCTCGCGTCGTTCACGTCAAAGAGCCGGCTCTAAGAGCCATTTTGTTCACGACCGACACATCACTATTACTAACACATTGTAGATAAGTTTATTGCTGAACGACACAGCTAGCAGTCTCACACTCTTTAGATTTTTGAAGTTTTGTTTGTAACGGTTTAGTCTCTCACACCTTACCCTTTTCTCCCCAGTATCAAAATAGTATGACTCCCAAAGTACAGCTGAGTAAACAAACAAGGACTCCAAAGTCAGAACAGAAAGATACAGTTGGAAGATTAATGACTGCGTTTTGAATTTGAACTTCATTTAGAACTGAGATTCTAAGTTGTAAGCAGAAATCTTATGCTCAGCCAGAAGCATCTTTCCCCACTTTCACAATGCTGAGGTGTCAAATCCACTACTGCCAACAGATGGTTTGTTACACGCGGGACGAGAAGGGCAAGCCACCCCTTACTTACACAGCCACGCACTATAGATTTTTAAAGTTGTGGTGCATAATGGTTTAGCCACAGATGCAACTTTCACTTTTGATAAAGATCACTCCACCTGCATATTTCTTAAGAAATGAAGCGTCTTTATTAAGCTCTTATTTATAAATGTCTACACAACAATGGACACTGTATACTCTGTGAAATTATAGTCTTCTGCTTCGATTGGCTTGCATTTTAAACTCCCAACCTTTCAGGTTGTTATGAACGGCTTATATTTCTAACATTTTGTGATGTAAAAGTGATCCACGCTGCTTTTTTATTTTCTGTATGATGGAATGACTTAAGACATGGGTTATTTAAACAATTATCAATTACAGAGTGATGGCCATAGTACTTTACGCGGGCCAAATATGTTAAGGATAATGTTTCTCAATGTAAAATTGCAAAGAACTTTTGGATAGGACACAACATCTTGTAGACCACGGGTCAGCAACCCTGGGCACGCATGCCACAGCTGGCACGCCAAGATTTAACTAATGGCACAACCGTAGGGTGATTTTTTGTTTCTATGGGCCGATGTTTTTTTTTTTGCTTGTTTCATAAACAATGAAAGGTGGTGGATTGCCCAGCAGTTGCCAGATGTGTAAAAATAACTCAGTTGTTTGGTGGTGGCTATGGCGGAGCTTCCACAGAGGCCAGCAGGTGGATGAGAGAAAGGGTAGGAGGAAAGACCCGAGGCGGCCGCCGGTCCAAGTATCAGGTGAACTGAACTTCAGGTAAGAAGTTATGACCTGCAGTCTATCTGGGTCAGATATGAACCAAGTTTAGGTGGAGTTTACTTTCGTTGTGCTGACTTTTTACAGTCAGTTACAATAACTCGTACTGTGTACTAGCTAGCATGATGGAGTTTCTATACAGCTGGGTGCTATGATGTTACTGATAGTGAACTTTATTTTATTCATAAGGTTAGTTAGTAGAGTTGCCAAATGTCCCGTAAAAAACGGAATCGTCCTGTATTCAGAGAAAATATTACACGTTTCATATTAAGCTGAAAAGGAACACAGTTTCTCCCGTACTTCAGCTACAATGGAAAAAGACACAAAGCTGGAGTTATTCTGTGTCTTTGCTGCACAGCTGCCTCTTCTTCTCTCATTCTCTCCCCCTCCCTCTCCTGTTGCTACTTCAATCATGAAACTGATCAATGATCAGCTGATCGGTATTTCTCTTGTTTGTTTATCTCCCACTCAGAGCCATAACACCATCCATGGCTGCAGTATGGAACAGATGTGGGTGTGTCCTCATCTCCCATAGGAGTCCAAATCGTCATCAAACAGCCCTACAGACACAAAAACGTGAAAAAATAAACAACCAGACTATGAGCAGTGATTTAAGTACTTTAAGACCTCTGTGAAAATCATTTACAGTATATATCACAGAATTTAAGAACTTTATAATCACAGAGCACAGAGAAAAGTACTAAACTGAATCAAACTTTCATTTTTCATGATGTATATTGTATTAATAATTAAATTTCATTATCTGTGTCTTTACCACACATTTGCCACACAGGTGTAGATACTGTAGGTTCAGTGAATGCTTAAATTGTACTGATTAGAATATACTGGACATTCAGAGCTAAGATTCAGCGCACTGTGTTAGAGGCTGGGATTTGATGACTTCATCATATATACAACCTTTGATCATCGTTTATGTCCAGTTGAGAATGAATCTGTGCACTCACATATTAAATGAACTGAAATCAGTAGTGTGATCTCCAGTCTTGATATAAGGAATGAGAGAACTGACAGTTGTTATTTTAATCAGCCTGTCTCTGTTGTTTTAACTCACAAGTATCACAAAGTAATGTGGTAACATCTGGACTGATGAGTTTACTGTCAGCATTTTAATCGCTAGTTTAAAGGCTGTAGGCTGCAGCCGTTGCTCTAACACTGTATAAATGTAACAGGACTCAGTGCTGGTTCTAACAGTCTGAGCTGCTTCAAGCTTTATTTGTGAAGAGCACAGCAGCTTACAAAACACGTAGCTAGCTCGTACAGCTGCAACGTAAAATTTTCATAAGCTAAGATGACCTTAAAATAACAGAGTTACGTGCGGTGATGCTAGCGTTAGCCATGTTAGCGCGTTACCTTCAACAGGTGGTCAGACTGAATAAACAGGCACACAGTCAGAGGTTGCGCTCTCCGTTTCGCTGCAGGGTCCCTTCATTCTTCACATATCCATGTCAAGCCGAGTGTAAATCCCGAGGCTGAACGGCCTTTGTACAAGCGCACACGCTTCTTAGCAGAGCGAAGCTATGAGCTACAAAAATCCAGGCTGGGAGACAGCCGGTGTCTGACCAACCACTCAGAGAGCTCCATACACTGTGCAACGAAAGCCGGATGTGATCTGATGATGTATTATGCAGATGATTGGGTGCTGTGCAGCCATGATCGTAAAGTGGTTAGTACTCTGCGTTGTGGCCGCAGCAACCCCGGTTCAGAGTGGTTGTGATTTCAAATAAGGGAGCATCTCATTTTAAGTGGTGACTCATTGTTTTCACTTTTTATCTTTTGGTGCCTTCTCACTCTGCGTCCTGAGTACTGAGACAGGATGCAGTACTGTATTTTTTGTATTTTGTTTTGTTTTTTGAAGCAACGACTTTCCCAAAACATTTCATTTTCTGGGAACTGATAAGACTGTGCCTTTTAATGCCTTTATCATCCTCTTGTGGTAAGACGTGATCATGTATTTGCTTTGCTGAATTACTTGTCAGTTAATGCCTTCAGGCTGCACTGATTGACTGATTGTCCACCTGCTCCAACTCCTTATGAAACATATGTGTAATTGAATAATGATTGAAACCCACAATGCCTTCCGAATCATGTGACAACCCCCTTGGCGTTCGTACTTGCGCTTCGCTGTTCCACTTGAACGACATATTGTTGTTGCAGTTAGCAATTAGCCTGTAGCCTATCGTTCGCTCAAAAGGCGTGATGGGTGTTTCAACTTACGAAAATTTTAGACTTACAAAAAACCCTCGGGAATGAATTAATTTCATAAGTCAGGGTTCCACTGTATTTGCTTTGAAAGCTTCGTCTCAATGCCGTGACCCGGATTCGACCCGGGGTTGCTGCGGCCACAACACAGAGCACTAACCACTATACAATCACGGCTGGTCAGCTCCAGGCTGAACGTCCATGTAGTCGATTACCTCCAATCCACAGGAGTCCATTTTAAACCCACTAAGCAGGACTGTACATTTTAAGTTTGACACGTTTAGGTCGTATCAACATTGGAACTACAAACATGTTGTGCTTTTCACTGCCAGTTACAGTCTGGATGTTGCATTTTCTTATTCCACCGTTAAAGCCTGGTATCTGCGTGTAACAGCTGACCTGTACGATGTGCAGAAGATCACCAAAATGTATTTACCGTCAGACCACGAGACGCCCCTGTGTTAATGGAGATATTGTTACTGTGCCACGTGCGTAAATGTGCGCATCGTTGATACAGATTTTGAGATTGATATAAGGGAAAAAGCACAATAAAGATCGCAGATGACCAGTTACTCTGCAGCCGTGATCGTATAGTGTTTAGTACTTTGCATTGTGGCTGCAGCAATCCTGGTTTGAATCCGGGTCACGGCAGAGCGGTTGTGATTTGTAGTTGGGGACCTTCATGTTTTTAGTGGTAAATAGCTGTTTGTGTGTGTTTTCATTTTTTCCATTTAAAAGGTATACTTTGCCTCATTCTCGAGTTATCGCATAAGAACATTTGCAGAAAACTTGGCCTCTGACTTTTACCTCGAGGTTGAGAAAAATCCAAGTTGCTTCTTTCTTGAGTTATCACATTCACAAGAATTACAGAAATATGAAGTGCTCCAGTAAATATGTTGTTATACTGCAAGAGCATCACAAGCATTTAACATGAAACCTTCCCAGCTTGGGGAAAAACACAGGGTGACCCTGAGATTTCGTAATGATGAAACAGCAGCTTCAGATAAGACTTTCTGGTAGCTGAGATCAGCACCGTGTTTAGGACGAACACTTTGACCAGACTTTGTGCCTGTACATTTTTATTCACAAAGTTGTTGAAAAAATCCGTCAGAGTATGGATGACATGCAACAGTAAAAGACACTGAATTATTATTTTTTTGATTAAACAGAAGATTTCCAACAAAGACATAATACAGCCAAAAAAAAGGGTTAAAGTATTTTTAAAAAATCAAAATGATGTTTAAAAACAGCTATTTGTATCAAGTTATGTCACATTTTCTCAAATAAAATAAAAATAATAAAGTAAAATTGGTATTAATTCAAATAAAAATTGTAGTGTAATATATAAGAAAATGTTTAGTTGTTTAAGTACCACCTATTGTGTAGGAACACATGATGTAAAAATGTCCTTGTTCCAGCGTTGATGAATCATATCAAGAAGTCAAAGCCTTTATCCCTTAGACTTTATGGAAGCAGTTTTTTTGTCATTAAATTCTGAACTCGTGCTCCACTTTACCTGCTGTATTTGCTTTAAAAGCTTCACCTCAATGCCGTGACCCGGATTCGAACCGGGGTTGCTGCGGCCACAATACAGAGTACTAACCACTATACGATCACAGCTCGTCAGCTGCAGGCTGAACGTCCATGTAGTCGATCACCTCCAATCCACAGAACATGTTGTGCTTTTCACTGCCAGTTACAGTCTGGAATTTGCTTTTTTTTCATGTTCCACCATAAAAACTGGAATCTGCATGTAACAGCTGACCTGTACGATGTGCAGAAGAACAAAAATTCCCACTAATTTTGGTATGATCCGAGCTCAGGCACTAGGCGACTGAGCACAGCACTTACGCATGTATGCGAGGGGGGAGAAGCTGCTGCCTGCGAGTTTGCTGTTGGAGAAGTGCAGACAGGCAGACAGAGGAAAGCTTAAGTTTGACCAGGTACCAAAGCAAATCATTCGTACTGTACAAATAATGTAAACATGACGGCGTATCACGAAAGATTGATATCAAACTGATCACTTGACCCATGTTAAGTTACTTGCTCTTCGAGTAAATCAACAAATGGCGAAATGAAAAGCCGAACAACAACAATGCTGTTTCTTTAGAGAGTCATAGCTTACATGTGTGTTTATTTCATATTTTCAGTTGTTACCCTCCACGGCTAAATAAAGCTCTCTAAACCAGTTTCAGTTATGTACTGATGAACACAACAATGGACATGAGAGGCTTCTTACAAAGAAAAAACTCAGGTAGATGTTATTTTATATATTATGCTTTGTATGTTGTTCAGTGTATTTCTATGCAAAACAAGAGGAATTTCAATACACAGCAGTATATTCAATTCAATTCAATTCAATTTTATTTATATAGCGCCAAATCACAACAAAAGTCGCCTCAAGGCACTTCATAGATACAGAGAAAAACCCAACAATCATATGACCCCCTATGAGCAAGCACTTTGGCGACAGTGGGAAGGAAAAACTCCCTTTTAACAGGAAGAAACCTCCGGCAGAACCAGGCTCAGGGAGGGGCGGCCATCTGCTGCGACCGGTTGGGGTGAGAGAAGGAAGACAGGATAAAAGACATGCTGTGGAAGAGAGACAGAGGTTAATAACAGATATGATTCAATGCAGAGAAGTCTATTAACACATAGTGAGTGAGAAAGGTGACTGGAAAGGAAAAACTCAATGCATCATGGGAATCCCCCGGCAGCCTACGTCTATTGCAACATAACTAAGGGAGGATTCAGGGTCACCTGGTCCAGCCCTAACTATATGCTTTAGCAAAAAGGAAAGTTTTAAGCCTAATCTTAAAAGTAGGGATAGTGTCTGTCTCCCGATTCCAAACTGGAAGCTGGTTCCACAGAAGAGGGGCCTGAAAACTGAAGGCTCTCCCTCCCATTCTACTTTTAAATACTCTAGGAACAACAAGTAGGCCTGCAGAGCGAGAGCGAAGTGCTCTAATAGGGTGATATGGTACTACAAGGTCATTAAGATAAGATGGGGCCTGATTATTTAAGACCTTGTATGTGAGGAGCAGGATTTTGAATTCAATTCTGGATTTAACAGGAAGCCAATGGAGGGAAGCCAAAACAGGAGAAATATGCTCTCTCTTTCTAGTCCCTGTCAGGACTCTTGCTGCAGCATTTTGGATTAGCTGAAGGCTTTTCAGTGAGTTTTTTGGACATCCTGATAATAATGAATTGCAGTAGTCCAGCCTGGAAGTAATAAATGCATGAACTAGTTTTTCAGCGTCACTCTGAGACAGGATATTTCTAATTTTAGAGATGTGCAAATGGAAGAACGCAGACTTACATATTTGTTTAATATGCGCGTTGAAGGACATATCCTGGTCAAAAATGACTCCAAGGTTCCTCACAGTGTTACTGGAGGCCAAGGTAATGCCATGCAGAGTAAGAATCTGGTTAGATACCATATTTCTAAGCTTTTCAGCGCCTAGTACAATAACCTCAGTTTTATCTGAATTAAGAAGCAGAAAGTTAGCGGTCATCCAGGTCTTTATGTCTTTAAGACATTCCTGCAGTTTAACTAATTGGTGTGTGTTATCTGGCTTCATGGACAGATAGAGCTGGGTGTCATCTGCATAGCAGTGAAAATGTATGCTATGTCTTCTAATGATGCTGCCTAGGGGAAGCATGTATAATGTAAACAGAATTGGTCCTAGCACTGAACCCTGTGGAACTCCATAATTAACCTCAGTGTGTGAAGAGGACTCTCCATTTACATGCACAAATTGGAGTCTATTAGATAGATATGATACAAACCACTGCAGTGCAATACCTGTAATACCTACAGCATGTTCTAATCGCTCTAATAGGATATTATGGTCAACAGTATCGAATGCTGCACTAAGGTCAAGATGGACAAGCACAGAGGCCACTGTCAGAGGCCATAAGAAGATCATTTGTAACCTTCACTAAAGCTGTTTCTGTGCTGTGATGAACTCTGAAACCTGACTGAAACTCTTCAAATAAACCATTCCTCTGCAGATGATCTGTTAGCTGTTTGACAACTACTCTTTCAAGGATTTTTGATATGAAAGGAAGGTTGGAGATTGGCCTATAATTAGCTAAGACTGCTGGGTCTAGAGATGGCTTTTTGAGTAAAGGTTTAACTACAGCCAGCTTGAAGGCCTGTGGTACATAGCCGATTATTAGAGATAGGTTGATCATATTTAAGATCGAAGAATTAATTAATGGCAGGACTTCTTTGAGCAGTTTTGTAGGAATGGGGTCTAAAAGACACGTTGATGGTTTGGAGGAAGTAATTATTGAAGTTAACTCAGAAAGATCAATTGGAGAAAAAGAGTCTAACTTAACATCAATGGTACTAAGAGTAGCTGCAGATAATATTACATCTGTGGGATGATTATTGGTAATTTTTTCTCTAATGATAAAAATTTTATTCGTGAAGAAGTTCATGAAATCATTACTAGTTAACGTTAAAGGGATGGTTGGCTCAAAAGAGCTCTGACTTTTTGTCAGCCTGGCTACAGTGCTGAAGAGAAACCTGGGGTTGTTCTTATTTTCTTCAATCAGTGATGAGTAGTAAGCTGTTCTGGCTTTGCGGAGGGCTTTCTTATAAAGCAGCAAACTATTTCTCCAGGCTAAATGATGATCCTCTAAATTTGTGACACGCCATTTCCTCTCCAGATTACGAGTCATCTGCTTTAGGGTACGTGTTTGAGAATTATACCACGGAGTCAGGTACTTCTGATTAGAGACCTTAGTTTTCACTGGAGCTACAGTATCCAGAGTCGTACGTAGTGAGGAGGTGAAAATTATTAACAAGATAATAGCCATTATATGTATCAATTTCATACTATGTTTGCACCTCTGAAGCCCAACTGATCCCCCATGACTGCATTTAATGTCGATCATCTATATGAGATGAGCAAAGTCTGTGTATCAAAAGGTTTCTGACAATATTGCTGGACATAATTGAGCTATTGATGTAAAAGTGCCTGGTTGTGTTGCACTGACCCTATGTTACTAAATATAGGCTGTCATATATTAACTGTTCCTCTACGTTCCTCAATGAATGCAGCCATTATTACACCCCTGAAAACAGGAAGGAAAGAATCACAAGAGTGATTTTGTGTTGTTATATCACAGAGTAGTTTAATGCAATGAGGAGAATGTGCGAAAGCCCCCTAGTGGAGATTGGAGACACTACCAATCGATCCCAGAAACTAGCTGATTAGTATTGTACAGATCGCAGTTCTCGTGAATAAAATGACAACCATTGATGCAACATGAAAAATAATAACTTTTAAACTATTTTCATATCTTATTTACATTGTCTTTATGCTTATGTCAACTGAGATGAATGTGCATTAACTGTTTTACTTTTTACTTTCAGTTGTGAACCCTTTTTATATATAAGAATAAGAATATCACATGACTGTGGCCTTGTGTTATACCCTCTCTGCTGCAGTGATGCTGCAGACAAACACAAACATCGTGATTAGACATTCAAGAAGAGCCTCTTAAAGATGAAGGTCTGTGTCTCTTGACCTAAACACATAATCCAGTTAAATCTGATTTATGTTCATTAATACGTCTGTGAGCATAAAGATGTAAGCCTTGGACCATCAGGATAAAATGCGGTCGGGAAACTTAACAAGCTTTGATAAAACTTCATCAGTAGCTCAAGCAAGACCTCAAAACCTTCGATCACCACGGGTGGTTAGCAGACTGTGGTTGTACCATGCAGCCTAACAACATGCAGTAAATTGCAGGTTAAAGCAGTCTGCTTACACATTGTTAAACGAGGGAAGGGAACTAATGTGGCTGTCACATTACCCTCTTGTCCCATTTCATCCCAGGACTCGATTAAATTGCTGTTCACTTTCTACAATACTTAAAACTGATCAGTAGGACCTGAAACTGCAAACATTCAAACATTCAGGCCAAGAATCAGTTGGTGAACATATTAATCTACTACAATTAGCAAAATGAATAAATAAACAGAAGAAAGTTACAGTGATAACAGAGTCATGGAGGTTAAACTCATGCAAATGACCTTCACCCAGGCTCATGGAAACAATCTCCTGCTTATAAACAGCAGATCATTTGTGTCAGTGTCAGGATGGTTTATATTTGAGCTTTTAGTTCACACAGAACAATTTTTATTAATTTTTTTTTAGCGATTACCAAAGTCTGTGAATCCCCAACTTGTTCAGTTGTTCTTTTTGCTCCCCATGAGGTCACTTTCACCATGTGACAAAAACAACACCCCACTGTACACACTCGGGCCACCAGCAACTTTCTAAATCCTCAATAAAAAGCTGACAGGTTGCAATGATGTTCCAAATAACTTATTAAGAAAACAACTAAATACACAGAAAATGTTATGAAAATTGGTTTATTTTATATCTCCTACTTTGAAATGATGCAATAAAAATATGTATAAAACATCACAAACTGTAATATTTTACAAATGCTTACGTCCTGCTGATGCAATGGAGACATCTTCCAGTGACAGTCTTCATCCGTGTGAGTGTGAGGAGGATCCTAAACCCACCGATACAGAAGTGCATGTTCACAACTCCCTCTGTGCAGGCGGGGTCAGGACCCTCCTCACCCTGGGTGGGGAGGGGTGGTGCTGTGGCCAGTCAGGTATGAAGTGCTGAGAGTGGATCTTTGGTCCTCTGTGCAGCTCTGTCCACTCTCAGCTTCCCTGCAAAGCAATAACACAAGAAAGATGTCATTTTAACACAAAACAGCATTTTCATTGTTGGTAGCTGCAGTATGTTGTTAAAAAGCAATTTTAAACCCAACGTATACACATGAAAAATATAAATAAACCTAAACCTACAGTGCTGCTGACATAGGATGATGATTTATACCAACTATTGGAAGAATTTCGTCTTCAAGACAGTTTGTTGTCAATGTGAGGTGATAACTTACATAGTTGGAACACAGCACCACTCTCCAGTTTTTCACTTGGTCATCCATCCTTCTCATCGGGTTGGTCGGGGTAAGGCTGTCTTCTGGGTGGGGTGTTAGCTCCATCTTGGACGTTGAGTGTCTGAAGTGTTGAATTCTTAGCCACAGGCTATACCTTATGTAAAAACAAGAGACTACAGTCAGTTCACTGCATCATTTTTAAACCTTTTCTACTTATTTGTGTTGACATTAAGTACAGACTTACCTTTGTCCTGCATGGTGAATTAGGGCTTGGGAAAAACTTATATTATTCATTTAAAAAGTTACCTGTGATATTAAGAAAAATGGAAGTAATAACAACTAAAAAACTACCTTTCAGTCACAATGTAATATTAATATTAATGTCACATATCAAGAAAAAAACAATACATTTCACATGTGCGAGTCAGATGTTCTTATATCTGTGTTACAAACAGGCTTAACTTAAACATTACAAAGTTAATTAAAAAGTAAAAGATATTTACAAACACTGCAAAACACAAAGGCCAACTTAAGTGTTACAAAGTTTAAAAACACGTTCTAACATAAACTAATCAGAGTCACTGTCATCAAGGGAAAGGTTAAAAAGCCTCTCCCAGAAACATCTGACTCCAAAACAACCTGAGGATGTTGAAGGGGCATCAAACTGGTCACTTACCTTGCACCTCTTTGCACTTACCTCTTCGGTGCAGATGTCTTCTCTGCTTCTCTTTTCTGAGGAAGGAGCAGCAGAGGGAGCAGATGAGGATGGAGCAGCAGAGGGAGCAGCAGAGGATGGAGCAGCAGAGGAAGCAGAGGGAGGAGCAGCTGAGGAAGGAGCAGCAGAGGAAGGAGCAGCAGAAGGAGGAGCAGCAGAGGAAGGAGCAGCAGAGGGAGCAGCTGAGGAAGCAGATGAGAGAGCAGCAGAGGGAGCAGCTGAGGAAGGAGCAGCTGGCGGATCACCAACTGGGGCAACAACTCGAGAGAAGAGTGGGGCGTTGGCCTGGCCGAAAGGCGGCATGGTGATAGGGGCAGCACCTGGAGCAATAGGATGTTGCCAATCGTGCCAAAACGGCTCTGGAGGGTGCTCCCGGATGAGAGGGGAATCATCACTCTCATCCATGGTGTCATACCCCGAGTCATCGCTAAGCCAATCCCCCCACTCTTCTGAGTCGTTCCAGTCAGATGAATTCTCAGTCTGTTCACTCACCTCTTCATCGTCTACAGGTAGGTAGGGGGGGTACTCACCTTCCTGTTCACCGTCATCAGCATCTGGTGCTTCATGAGAAGAGGCTGAGGGTGAGAGAGGGAAAAAATACTCACCATACTCACCTTCGCTGATACGCTGGGTATCAGTGTCCTGAGCAGGGTGTTCAACCACATAGTCAAGACGCCCTGTGAAGAAACAATTTTTAAAATAACATTAGGAATGTAATAGACACCCAGTGTTAAAGCAACAGACCTACATCTGTTAGTTTGAGCAGAGGATGAGAGAAAAGCATTTTATGTCAGACTGAATGACACTTCTACTTGTTCAATCTTTAAGTGAAGTTTTTTAATAGAAGACCACCAAACCTCCACCAAGGCAGCTCACTCTGTGTACTTTTAAGGTGACACTATATTGACACTATATATGACACTGTATTTTGTGTACATTCAATTTGTTTTATTTGTTCTTTGTAAGCCTTTATGCAAACACTATGTTGGAATAGGTAATGGATAATAGGTATTGATTTGTAAATAGCCGGACATGAGTAACTTATTATATAAATAAACTACAGTAAATTTATAACTAACCATGCAGCTCATTCTCCTGTTTTATTTACAATTCACGATGTCACACATTTTGAAAAAAGCTCATAGGTTAAATATGTGGATGCAAACCATAATGTAACATTTAGACCACATGTACCAATCTCATGTCCTAAATATAAAAAATATATTTTTTTTAAATAAAAACACAACCTCCTTGGCAAGAGTAAAAATTGCACACACACAAAGCTCTGCAGGTATGTCTGAAAATGATGGTCAAGTGAAAAACAAACAAACAAACAAACAGAAACTCTTAAATGTGCACAAGGACTGTATCTGCCATGAGGACAGATACATCTAATCTGTGGTAAACATGCTATCCCTGTGTAAATATCCCTGTGTACAATTTCTCTCTCTGCTATCTAATAAGGTTAAAAGCATTACTGTAATAGAAGATAGGTCTTAATACCATTATTACTACTGTTTTCATATTCTTTTGATATTATTTTATTTTTATTTTTTTATCTTTGTTGCAGCAGAGAAAAAATATAGTTTATGTCAATAAAGCCTTTGATCCGGAGAAGAAAAGGATGTTAGGAGGGGACCTGGATCTGTGTGTTTACACCTGCGTGTTCTGACGCCATGACATCTTGAAGATGCCGTTACCACAGAAACTGATTTTGGGGCATTTTACAAATTTTAGTCCATTAAACTATTTTTAACCATTTCCTTTTAAAGAAAAGTGTCAAATTTGAAGCCTTCAAATCAAAGTGATACCTTTTTTTTTCATATTCATACACCAGTCGTTAATAATTTCTACACCTCTCCCGGAAAATTTAAAGCATACAAACAATTTCCGGGAAACAATCTTGGAATACACATATTTGATCACGTTTAAAACTTGATATTCACACTGGAACTTGTTAAATTATTACAGTCATTTAAATTTAAAGAAACTTTCAAACGTACCTGCAGCGAAGTCCAGGTGACTGTCGAGGAGTCCGGGTCCACGGCGAGCCATCTTCAAACTTGAAAAACAAAAACAAGTACAAACGATCCACAGATGAAGTACTTGTTGTCGCTTTCAAGTAAAATCCGCTTTCAGTAAAAACTGCAAAACTTAGCTTTCCACAGGCTGAGGTTGGAGCAGGTCGAAACAAGTCCACGAGCAAGTGTAAACAAGATTGGAACCTTGTGCAGCATTTATAGACCCTCGGCGGCCATGGTTACGGTTGTCAACGTGCGTTTACACGTGCACGTGATAGAACTATATGAATGGAGCTCACCGCAGTGTAATTTACAGTTAATTTAATAATAATAATAATAATGGATTGGATTTTATATAGCGCTTTTCAAGGCACCCAAAGCGCTTTACAATACCACTTGGGGCGATTTTAGCCCATTTTTGGGGGTGCTGAAGCACCCCCAAAAATGGGCTAAAATCGTGCACGTGATAAAACTACCCCCAAAGATTTCTTACTTTTTTTTGACAATATTTGTTTTTTGTGTGACACACTATTAAAAATATAAAAAGCATACAGTACTTAATTGAGATGGAACATTTTAACAGCAAACGTTTAGATAACCCCTCCTCCCTCCCCAAATGGTTTGTTCCAGCTCGGCTCTCCCCTGCTCTGCAGCGCCGTTGCTGCCAGAGCAATAGTGGCTGAGACGCAGTGGAGCGGAGGGGGAAGTGCCTGGCTTAAAACAGGACATATTAGCTGCATTTAACCTTCAGTTACTCTTTATATAGTTAGGTAGGAGTCAGACCATGTTTCTTTTTAGCTGAAAAACATTACACCAGGTAACCTGCAGTGTTGAAAATCTCTTTTCCGACGATGTTTGCTACCCTACAATCCGTCCTGCTCTGTAGTAAAATCAGTGATATTTGACCGTCCCGTTGCTCCCATTGAAATTTATATAGCCTATTTAAAATCTAAAACTTAACATTATCTAGCCTGCTGTTGTTACCACTGTCCTGTTTGAAATGTAATGACAGAAACTGGTTATTTTGTCATATGTGCATGTGCCGATATTGAACCAGCCAGGTTCATAATGGATATGAGGAAGTTTTTTCCAAAGAAGGAGCCACATTTAGGTAAAAGTGTAAAATCAAATGATCCATTAATAAAGGATAATGTTGGATCAATGTTTTAATATTTGTATCCTTTATTAGATGTACATGTGGTTTGGTTATTTGCATTTTGGTTGAAAGTACACTGAGAGAGGACTTTTTTATTAGTGATCTTAATAGTATTTTTTTTTTTTAATCTAATTGAATACAATCTATTTGTGTATGATTGTCAGTCAAAGAGGGAGAGAGGAAAGAGGAGAACATGAGGAGAAAGTACAAGATCAGGAAGAACCAGGTAAGAAAACAGACAGGGAGTACTAACAGGCACAACACAAACTGTTAAACTGGCAAAGAAAAAAAAAAACTAATTTTACTCATACAATCTGGAAGTTGTGTTCTGGAAGTCACGGTTGCCAAAAACTTTTTGAAGCTCAAGAGTGAGGCTGGTGCCATTCCAGATATGTTAACATTGTACAATCTTCTGGACAATCAGATCTTCCCCACACTGAAAACTGTTATTCAGGTTGCCCTAACAAACCCAGTTAGCAGCTGTAGCTGTGAAAGGTCTTTTAGTGTCTTGAGTCAGCTCCATATCTGGCTGAGAAGGACCATGGGTCAAAGCAGACTCCAGCACCTGGCTGTGGTGTCAGTTGAGAAAGAGATGCTTGAGAGACTTGACCACCAAAATGTGACAGATTTACCAACCTCAAGGTGAGCCGACATAGGTTAAAAGAAAAGAAAAAATCTGCAGAGCCATAGTAGTATCTGCAGTAAAGATCTTTTCATATATTGTATACATTGTACCATAGGCCAAGGTGTCTCAGTTTTCTAATTTTTTAATAGTATTTTGTACATTTCAAGGACTCTTCTATTTTTGGAGTGTATTTTTTATGTATCTATTTTATATTATACATACACATTAAAAGTGAATCTCTGTCCAAAAAATGCACTGAGTTTACTTTTTACTCACTATGAGCATCATTCATTATTCTCCCGCAGTAATTAAGGTTAGGATATGTTTTTTTTTTTATTCCAATCCATTCTTCTTTTGCAGCATTTAAATAACCTTTATCAGATTTGATGGTTTTGTTACAGACTTTTCAAAAAAGTGTTTTGCTTTTCTTTCACAAATGTGGGGATTAAATTGTGTTAAAATGTACAAAACAGTGATGTCATGTTTTGTGACGAGGAACCAGGCACAGAGAGACTTGATGAATTTAAGAATCTTATGATTTAATAAAGAAATTTGCAGACTTGCACAGAGAGGGTAAAATTATGATGACTGATAATGGAGATGAAGTCAGCAGACGATGAGGACAGGGAGGAACAGGGGTTTAAATGATCATCATATGATGATCAATAGATCATCATCGCGATGATCTATGTGAATATAACAGTAAATACTAAATGTTAAACATTATTGTGCAGCACGTAATATCGACAGCGCACAGTGTGCTTTGAGGTAGGAGCCAAAAAGGGTGTAGTTTGTGTGTGTGATCACCCGAGTGTACACCTGTGTGCATGGACGCGCTTGTTTTTAAAAGGTTCCTTCATGTAATAATCTGCTAGAGGGGTGGGGGGCACAGCCCCGTCCTCCAGGGCATGAAGCAGGTTGGAGGAGATCAAAACTCCAGACATCCAGAGGCCCCCAGAACACAAGAGACCAAGGAAGACCAACAGAGGGGCAGCTGCGCCACTGTCCCAGAAAGAGCTGAGGAGAGTCCCAGATGAGGGGTCACTCAGCAGCCGTGGAGCAGAAGCCAGGTGGGGTTGCAGTGACGTGCTCGTGAGGTCCTCCGGCAGCCAGCTGTGCCAGAGTGACCGAGCCCCAGGCCGAGAGGCCGAGGGCACCCCACCCCCGAAGTGGCCCGAGCGAGCTCCAGGCTCCAGGCCCCGACAAGCAGCCACCAAGGAGTGAGCCAGTGTGTACCTGGGCGCCCATCCCTGGACACAAAGAACCACCAACGCACCGATGTCTGAGGACATCTGCCACTGGCAGGGGAAGTGGTGGGGGGAGATAAGCCTCCATACCTTGGAGGGCCTGAGATGTCCCCAGAGAGGTGGCGTCTGATACCCAACCTGACATATAGAAAAAAACAAACAGGCACACACAGATACTCTAAGCCCCAGGTCTAGGTACCCTTGCCCCTGGAGGGGGAAACTGCACCCAGACCCAGGTAGTGTTAGTCTTTTCCCTGGGGTGGAGAGAAGCAGACCGCCCCGACTCCGCAGCAGCAGGGAGGCCCCACACTCCAGACCCCAATCGGACGGCCAACTCCTCCTCCTGGCCCCCCGCCCCCACAGGCAACAGAGAACGGGGGTGTGTGAAGACTCCAAACCTCCCTCCGCCCGCTCATATGTAGTGTTGATGCATGTGTGTTCTAAGGTGCATTTAAAACCCAGGAGGGCATGGCGCTACCTGCCAGAGAGCAGCAGGTAAGCGCATAGCCCCTCCTGATAGCCCTCAATGTCTACGTGTATTTAAAATTGAGAGGTGGGCAACGACGCCAGGGGTGAGGTTGTACACCCTGATGGTCTTCTGGATGCCGTGTAGCGTGCCCAGCCCCAAGATCCTATATGTGTTATGAGAGTGTGAGTAATGTGAATGTCTAAGTTGTGAGATAAAATTGAGGCAGAGGCAGCCAGAAGGGGACAGAGGGGGGAGACAGCGTCACCTGTAACCATGGCAACATAACCTGCCACCTGGAACCACAGAACATAGCTGTCCAACCCCAAACAACCCTGACCCACTACAGTATGCTGATAAACTCCTATAACACATTGATAGCTTATATTGTACAATTTACAACATGTGATGTATATTGGTCGTCCATTATAATAATGAGAGCCTTAAATTTGAAAATCTGACACATGAACAGTCCCTGCTGTTAATCAGCTGTTGTCTGGTGTCCATTAGTATGTGTGAGAGAGAGAGAGGCAAACAGAAGCAAATTTAAATTGTGGTTGTCAGCTTTAATACTTCACGCTATGATAAATAGGCTCCCAATTTTAGTATGACACAAACTGACTGAAAAAAAAAATCTTTAGTTTCCTACACTAAAATCAGTGTCAATACTCAAAATCACATGACAGTCAGGGACACTGACAAAGAAATAGATATGTTTTCAAATCAAAGATTTATTTTTCAGGTAAATGGTTGAATATGATTAAAGAACCATGCTTGAAATGAACAAATCTTCAGTTTAGCTAAACCACCATTAAGTGCATCCACCCGATTTAATTTTTTATTTATACAGAACCTTTCCAGTTGCTGCTGCTTGTTGTCTGATTTCTGTTATTTGCCTTAGAAAATGCAAATTAAACCCTCACAAAGGTTAAAACAACAAACATAACTTTTACAGTTGAGTATTAATTTTTTATGCAAAAACAGAATTATACTATGGAGTCCTCCATTCACCTAGGTCAGCTTAGCACAAAGAGCAGAAGTCACCAAAACAGAACCTAGTGGTACACATTAAGTAAAACAAATGGAAAAGGACTTACACTTAAAAATGTATGTAAAAATTACTGTAAATAACTGTGAAATTTCAACTGTAAATGAGCATCAAAAAGAGTAAATAATTGTAATGTGTATGCTAAATTACTGCAAATTGACAAATGATAAATTGCCTTTATTTTTACACTTTCTGCCACCAGCTTCTTATACTCTTCATCCAACCTCTTGCCCAAATCGCTCATGCTCGCGTCTGCCCGATTCTCCCTGGGCTACACACAACAGACAATAACATAATTTAGTGACAGTGTTTACAGATGATCATCTTTATTAACGAACAAGTCCAGTAAACAAATTTAACTTCTCACCATGTCTTTAAAGGCCTCTCCCCTGTAATAAACCGTGGAGCCTGGATACTCCATTCCCTCGTCACGTAACTGCTTCATGCTTGAAGCCACCAGATGCAGCTCCTCTTCATCATAGGCATATACCTGTTGGTCCTCACAGGTCATCAGAACGAGCTGCTCACACGGGAATGAGATGCCCTCGACCACACCAATAACCTGCATGGTTACAACCTTCGGAAGGTAGAATTTCCCCCAACCGTTCACCACAAGAAAATTATCTTTGTAAACGGTGTCCTCAAGCCTTGCTTTCCTCAATGTGGCACCAGCCGGCTTCTTTAAGGGGAAACGCTCACCTTTATTTGCAGATACAATCTGTGAAACACCTGCTGGGGAGTCATCCTCACCTGCAACATGTGGAGACACATGCAGTTTCTTTAAGGATGGAAAATAATTATTTCAGCTTTCCTTTTACATGAGACAGAGATGATTGTACTGTACCTTTTTCTCTTTTGACAGGTGGGACATGAGACACAACAGGAAGGTTATGTTTCAACCTGAAATACAGAAGAGATTATGATTGTTATAAAGTTTAAAAGAACATTTTTCCTTTTACAATCCATTGTCATCCTTTCTCTCGTGCTCCTGCAGCCCCAGTCAGTCAGCCTCACTGTATGGAGCTTAATGCCAAGTAATTACTGTTATGTCCTCCTGAAGTCATAGCATCACAGTCATTTGTTTTGTATGTTCAAAAGCTTTGAGCTCGGGATATAAGTTGCCATTTCTGCACTGAACCATCTACAATCCTGAGTCCGTACATCCTGTGAGTGTTTGGTTCAAGGCTTCAGTCTACAGTCAGAGTCGGGTCCTCATCTTCAGTCACAACAGTGGTTGTTACTGTCTGTCAATGTTCCTGAATTATTTAAGTATATTTCCTAGAAGTATTTGTTTAATTTCACTCCTGTGCATCTCTTCTCCCTCTGTGTGAAAGGCAGTCTTCAATAAGAGGTTATGTGGTCAGTGTACAGATGTGCTCCATATTCCTTGATTCAATCGGAAATTTCACTTTTCAGTTAATCCAGCTCATTAAAGTTTATGTCCATGATGCTTGGTTTTCATATCACACTCATGCTAATTTACAATCACCAATCAACTGGTGGGGGAGGTTGTTACATCTTGCAGGAGGTCTCCTCTTCAGGAACTCACTCTGCAGGAGGGGGAGATACAGGAGAGGTGGAGGAAGATCTCAGCCTGGGTGTCTATTGTCTTGTGTAGTCTGGAAGATGAGTGGATGACGGGCCATTTTTAGGCCTTTGCATTCTAGCAGGAAACGTTCGGCCAGCATCGACATTCCAACAGTCTGAAAATTAATGAACAATCGATAACTACTGAAAGGGAGACAACCACTGGAGAAAATGAAAAGCTTTTGGAATACAAAACAGAAAAGAGAAGAGTTAAAGCTAAATGCACAAGTAGACTTTTGTGTAGACATTTCAAAGGGACTGCATCCGTTACCTCTGTTTATTGGAACCTAAAGCTGAAAAGCTGTCTTAACTTTCTGCCAAGGAACAGATGAAAAGAAGTTGTTTGGTCTCTCAAGCAGGTGTTATTTATGTGTGTTGTTCATTACTTTGGGTTGGTTGCTGTTTTTGATACAAATTCATCTGTGCCAATTGTAACATTTTCATATGTTACTATTTTTATATTGCTATGTATTATAAATAAATGATTACTTATTACTATTAAAAGTCTGCTTTTGTAGTTGTTGGTATTATTTATAAAATATCCGCTCTTAAGTTTTTTGCTCTATAAAACAGTACCTGTCCGTTTTTGGACATCAGCGGTTGAGGTCCCCTGGCTCATACAAAATAAAAGTAAAAGGTTTCAACATCCAGCCTTTTTATGATTAAATACAAAGTGTAATAACAGAGTTATCGGTATGTGATTTTGTTAATAGTTAATCATCCTTAACTGTAATTTAGAGTATGACTAAGTATAAGTTTAACAGTAATGATGAGTAAGAAAATATAGCCAGAGTAATGGAATGAGGCTAATACCTGACCTCGCACTGAGATTCGGTATAAAGTGGTATGTTTGTGCTAATGCTGACCTTGGGGCTCAGAGTTTCTCTGTGTGTATGTATTCGGGAATGTTAACTTGACCAATGTCCAATGGTTTGACAGCTTTCCTGTTGGATTGTATCACACAGAACGGGGATAAGTGCCCCAGTGGCCAGGTCGTGCACACCCTCATCTCTCTCCTTCACCATCATTAGTATTGGAAACCGGCATTAGCTCAGAGTAGATTAGACTTCTGTATAGTGCAAGTGATTTGATTTTATGATTATGTGATTCAGTTTTGTCTGTGCTCAAGCTAAATTACTTTAATAAAATATGTTGAATTCAAAAATTATAAACTGTGGACATTACCCTTTTAAACCTTTCTGAAACAATACAGGTAAAAACCAGTGTATAAAAGTTTACATGGGTATAAATAGCTCTTACACTTTACCCCAGCCTTTAAAATGACCAGATCCCTGGGGCCTGTTTTCCAGGCCACTAAATTAAACCCAGTCAATTACCAAGTGCACAGATCAAAAACCTACGAGGCCCACTAATAGTCCAAAAGTCTAAATCTTTAATAGAAAAGACAGGCAGAACTCAAACAAACAATAATCCAAACGAGGAGCATATATACACACTGGAAAGTAACTAATTATCAGTTATTACATCAGACTGATTAAATAAAGTAAAACTAATAAGGGAAGACGAACACAAGGGAAATAAAAATGACAACAGTGTAAACATACCAAAACTCACAAAATAAAACAGGAAATTGACTACAAACCGAGGAGTGTGACACAAATACATTCGTATTAAAACATATGTGATCATTTTCTTCCTTTGTAGCATTTTTAAGATATGTGTTAGAACAGTTATTATGCTGTGTGGATTAGGAACCAAACATTTTTGCCAAATAGTTAACTTAATACAAACTTAAAACAGTGAACAATTTTCAAGATTCTGATTTACAGATGATATGGACAGCAAACAAAAGTCACGAAAGGTTTCATTATTTAAGAGATCCAGTTTTTCACACAGGAAAGAAATGAAAGAATCCAGTGCAGCAGGACCAAAGGTGTGTGTCAGCAAACTGAAGGTTGAGGAATCAGTCAGTTCCTGTTTAAGGTTGTGTTGGATTTTGCGAAGAGTCTGTTATTAGAAAGTAAGTGTATTAACAATATTACACAAATAACCCAAATGACAAATAATACCAAAAAAGATACAACTTTCATATTATTCTACTTACTTACTTTGTCATATCAGCACTTGAATGGTCGATGCCTTTACAGACCATGTCTCTTGTGACATCACAAGCCAATCTTCCGGCAAACCCGAGGGCTAGCTCCCCAGCCTCCTCTTCACTCAGGACACTAAACACCGTTGGTTTAGTTTTGGCCTTCTTAGGCCTGTCAAGAATCATTGCAGGCAGTTTAGCTTTACGGCCCTAAAAAAGAAAAAGTGCAAACACCAAAAGAGACACACACACACACAAAGTTAAATGCTTTTGTTTACATGGTGTAACTGTGTATATGTTGCAGCAAATGCACAATTTCCAGATTCCACATTGTCACTTCAGTGATACGAGTAACCCGGATTTCTTTCAGGTGACATCAAAATCAAAATGTAAACCTACCCCAATTAAAGCTCTGAAAACATGAACTGACATGTTCTCTGCTTGGATTCTGCGCTTGATCTCGTCTTCTGTTATTGTGTAGGTTTTCTTTTTTGAGCTTGGTACAGATAAGCGACCATGCACTCTATAAACTGTACTACTTCCTTCTGAATCACTTTGAAATTCTGCATCTGCATCAATCCTGTCAGCATCATCATCATCAGCATTATCTGTACTCAATAATAATGGATTGCATTTATATAGCGCTTTTCAAGCTACGCTTCCACTGCTGTAGATATATTCATAGCACTCTGTAGATCTGTTTACCTCACACCGATACATCTGTATATATGTAGCACATCTGTATATTTGCTCTTATTGCACTTACTGATAAGATGCAAACTGTATTTTGTTACCCTGTATTTAGACATGTGTAATGACAGTAAAGTTGATTCTAAATGCTATCCTAAACATTTAAACAAAAGCAGCTACACAGCTACAGGAGAAGTTTTTAGAAGTGATTTTTAGAAGGCCAGTAAAGAGAGCATGGAGACAGATGGAGGATGCCAAATCCACTGAATCTACACGCTTCCTGTTTCCACCCCATCCTTCCAGTGCTCTACTTTACTCCCTGCTCTCTCTACCACAACTGTCTTTGAACTTGCCTGGGCCAGGTCTGAGTCCAGCTTTGCAACTCCAGCCAGGTCACATGACACAGGGGTTTGCTCTGATGTCAACAGGCAGGTCAGTGGAGCCCTCTGGTGATGGATTTATGCCAGTGAAACAGGAGGAGGCCTGAGAACAGACAGCAGGCTTAACTAGCAGGACAAAGTAGCATGTAGTACTTGAAGGAGTCATCACAGCCAATCAGTTCTCAGGAAAATGGAACATCACGTACATTTTCTCTTCTTTGATTTTCATCAATGTATTTCCTTTGAAATTAAAAATATTATTGGTATTTTTTTAAATATTTCCTTCTGTCAATATTTCTGCCTGATTAGAAGCTCATAGGCAGTTCCTGTCACTCTACAATAAAATAATGTAAAGGCTGCCCTCTCTGCCATCCCACTAGCTGACCTAACTGACACAAGTAAACTGTGTTAAGATACCCTACATGGACTAAGGTTCTTGGCCACATACATATAGATTTGTGTGGCTGTAGAAATCATGCCATGAAGCTCCCAGCGCACATTTTTGATGCTTCTGTCTGTGGCAGAGGTGGTTTGGAGCTCGGCAGAGCCTTGGTGGCTTTTACTGACTATACACCCCTACCCATTTATTATGAACAAACAGCACAACTGTTTTTTTCTATATTACACTTGCATGATTTAGATTTATACTTATGTGGCAGCTATTCACTGGCCTGACAAAGTTATTTTAAATGATATCATGTCATGAATAACACAAGTTATTTTCCATGAAATCTAAAAGTGGTGAAATTCTCAAAAAATGAATGAGACGTGCATGTAATTTGACATATTTTGTTGTTTTGTGTGTGTGTTTGTCTGTATGAAATTTTGACGTGTATCTGAAAAACACAATTTTGAAAACACTGGAAAGACCTCAAGACATTTTTTCTTTTGCTTACTATGTAAACAAAAATTCCCACCAATGCTTTTCAGTGTGAAATTTAGTGTGTAGAGAAAATACCTGTGCCAGGTTGTCTCCATCTAGTGGTGAATAACGCATTACCACTACATCAGGTGAGTTTTTCTCTGTGCACAGTGACACAAAACTCATTTAACAACATAAACTATTTAAAAAATGATGTAGGCAGATCAAGGCAATGTTACAGATTCAGTAAGAACAGAAGTTTATTGCAATCCTTCAAATATGCAGGGCGTCACACTAACACAGCTGCTTGTCCAGCATAGCTCTGTTATTATCAATTTGATTCGAAACATGTCCAGTTTATTGTCTTAAACTGGCATTAAAGCTTCAATGAACTAAAGTGGTCCCTCTGAGTCAGCACCCAGAAAGCTCGTCTCTTTTAAAAATGTGGCCATAAATACGAGCGCTGCTAGGATCTTAAAACACTGGGGCTAAATCCAGACCTGAAATCTTTGGAAGTTTCACTCAGTAACAGCACCTTTTTAATATTATTGACTATTTTTTATAGTCACATTTATATAAAATGTCAAACATTATACGTTAGCTAAAGGTTGAAGTCACAGAGCTATACTGAACAACAATGCAATTTGAGTTTTTCTTGTTTGTACTATATATTTGATTTATTGTAAGCAGTGGGAGTAAAACCTAAAGAAAAAAATAGTAAAAATATGAATGAATCTCTGCTCTTACAGCTTGTGCTTTTATTGTGCCGTGATGTCTCCTTTGAAACTGTCCTCTTGCTCGTCTTTTGGATGCTCACCTCTTCTTCACCTTTCCTGTTCCTTTCACTAAACTGCTGCACTCTTGTTCTCTGCTCTCGCCTCCTGTTCTGGTTACAATTAGATTGCAGTCAGCATGTGCCAAATAAACTTGCTCCAAATCGATCATGTTTGATATGATGATGAAGTTTTTAAACATCTTATTTATCAACTTATTTGATGCACTGTATCAATCAATTATTAAACAAATATCAGACTGTAGAAAAGCCAATAATAATGCACTGAGCAAGTTCATGCCATAAGAGCTAAATGGCCATAAAAGAAAATCCTGAATGCCTAATACAGGACAGGCCAACATTGAATGCAGCCACAGATCGACATCAGTCAGCTTTCTGCACTTTCCACCTGATCACATCTGTCCTCAAAGTCATGTCATTTCCTCTGTGGTTCATTTATGTTTACTTTTACATTTGCAGTGACAATAAATTTAGTGACATAGTGCACACATTATTTCCTATGGACTGCTGGGTTATCTTGGTTCATTTAAGTTAGTATTTTTTTTGTCTATCTTATTTGATAGACAAAAAGGATCTTGTACTCATAAACAAACATAGAATAGTGGATAAAAATGACACATTGTGAAATTTGTCATTGGTCACTGCTTAATTTCCTCATTATTTAAGCATTACTCATCCTTAGTATGTCAATTATAAATACAGATATACGTTCTTAGAAAGAACCACTTCTGAACCTGATCTCCTTACTCCAAGGAGCTTTTGTGAGATATCATTGTGCCAGAGGAGGAGGGCATCCAATACTTCTTTCATTTCACCTGAGTTCGCCTGTGGGAAAGCACAGCGCCGAATACCCTGACTATTTCTTTGAATTCAGGAGTACTAGTGAACTAATCTTGAGTGATTACTGAATTATCTGAATAAAGCTAACCAGAGAAATTCTAAACTCTTAAACCAGAGATATCTGAATTTATGTCTGCACCTTCACACTCCAGATATGAAGGATCATACCTGTTTTACCTCCGGTGTTGTGCCAAAAAGTGATCGTCTGACAAAAACTGATTTCCAATGTCTTTACTTATATTGGTAAATAGACTTTAGTGACATGATTTACAAAAGGGTATATATCAAGTTTAATAACGACCCATTTTTTCAAGTATATTTATAACTCTGTGTTATTGTAACTATATTAAAACCAACCCAGTCCTTTTGGGACACTTAAAATATGTTTAGAGAACTATTATTAAATTTGTTGCAATTTCTGCTGTCCTCTTGGCCAGATTACTCTTTAAAAAAGTAATTTTAATGTCAAATGAATAAATACGAAGTAAAAATCACTGCCAAAAAGTGATTGCAGCTTCTACCTTGTGACAGGAATGTTGTTTGTGGCACAAGATGACTCAATATCACTCATGAGGGATACATATGACATGTTTCACATATTATAGACCAAAAAGTTGTCTATAGCAGTTTATCCCTCCTGTTATGTTGCGGGTCAGATTGACCCAGAACAGAAGAGATGTCACATGTCATCTGCATCACTACAGAAAACGAAAAAAAATCTAAATTATAAAAGAAAATTGTAAATAATCAATGCCAGTGTTTCTGACACTTTTGGATGAGTAAATTTGCCCCGGGTCAAATTAACCCAGAAGCATAATTGGTGTTCCTGGAAACCAACATAACAGGAGGGTTAAATATGATCAACTGGTTTTTGACAAATACCGAAAATTAGTTTATGGCAGATATGACTTTTTGACACAACACCAGCTAACTGACAAGACCTAGTTAAAAGCTAATATTACAGTTGAATATTATTGCACCTAACCTTAGGCTCAGTATTCTAAAACTCGACCTTCCCCTCTGATAAACCATATGCTTATGTAACAAATATGTCAGCTTACCAAAGAACAGAGGACAATTTATTCAGGGTGTGACAGCACTTTACCACCTGTGTCCAACATATCATACAAATTTCTGGACTGGAGCACGTACATCGTTAAAAACTCCAGGACTTCATCACAGCCTCTCTCACATCCGCTTTACATGTGTAGTTTACAGGAAACTTAAATAACACTGGCTGAATATGTTTGTAGCAGGATAAAATTAGGGTCCCTTATATGAATGGGATTTAAACAGGGAGAAAGAAGAAAAATATTGGCATCAGTTACCAACACTTCACTCAATTGAGACTCACTTGTGTTTAACACTGGAATATGTGAACATATTACTTATTGAGTCCTTTCTCAGTCCATGGGTTGTGAAACCGCAACATCCTCCATCCGTAGTAAGAGAAAGCGTCTGTGGCAATGACCAAAATGTCTCCATACAGCCTTTGTGAATAAGAAAAATTTTTTTTTTTAAAAAATCTTTTTAAAATGTATAGAGCTAAATATAAAACGTGTCTGTGAGTCCTTCAGTCCAAATACTCGAGGTCGAGAAGAATATTTTAAAACACACCCCTTTAGCTTACATCTTGAAAGTAGTGCAAGCCATATGGGTTTATATTCCAAACAGTGACACACGAACTTGATCACCGAAATCCGCTTAACATGGCTGCTAATTTTCAAGCTTACTAGCTTATTCACGATTAGCACACTAATAATCATCATTAACCACACATCATAACATAACCAAACGATAACATATAGAAAGAAACGATGTACGTATAAAACACAAATTCTAGCAGGAGAATAAATAATCAGTATTTTAAGGCTACTGCATGTACAGATGTCACTGCTGGCTCACATGAGCTACCTCTGAGAACCCCACAGTTTACTCCCCAGCTGACTGTCGCGAAAGAGTCGTAAATCACTGGCATTGTAAAACTTTAAATTATTCCAGGGCATGTTAAAAACAAAACTCCAAATAGATGGACTGGATATTAAACGGTATCAAACGACTAGATTAACACAGGGTTACAATTACATTCTACCATCGTCACATCGAGAGTTTATTCATTAATCATCAGAGTTCAACAATGTGACATCCAGTTGAAAACAACTTCAGTAACGCCAGCCAAAACAGGCTAACAGTGAATAACAGCACAAAAACAGCCGTGCTTATCGACAGCTCGACATATCACATGTCACATTTTAACTGTCTGTTTTACAGCCTCTTCCAGAAAACGAACGGTACACTATACACATATACAGTATATTGATTTTATTTGGTTTTAGAGTTTAACCTGAAATCTTTTGCAGCTGAGCAGCAGAGCTCCAAAGCGTCCCCTGTAACCATGGTTACGCAGAGGCGTAACAGTGTTCCAACTGTGACGTCACAGTGGAGAACCTATGTCAAACTGATACCTGGATCAGCCTGCAACTTTGATTGGCACTTTTCTGCTGAGATCCGGAGCTCGACGCCCTGGCACCCCGGGATAAGATGAGTTGCTGTGTTTTTCACGGAGAAAAAATAATTAACATGGAATAACGTCAGTCTCCGATGGAAAAAAAAAGATGCAAGCAAAAGAGGACAGCAGATTGAGAAGAGATTTCTTCAAACGGTAAGGAGCTTCTACCAAGTGATATTTGATAAGGTTAAAACTTCAAGCTTAAATCTAATGTCCAGATTCATGCTAAACTTTTCTGATTACTCAGTGAATCTGTTCATATGTTGCCGTTTTAAGCTATTAATTTCATGGTGACAAATATCTTTGACAAAAAATGCAGGATTAATTAAAAGCTATATATGACTGCTAGGTTAGGACGTGGTTAGGAGCAAATACTTAAGAGAGAGAGAGAGAGATATTTTTGCTCTGATAGAAATCTTTATTAATATTTATGGGAAATGGGCCTCTATTAGATTGTTTGTGGCCAATACAATAAATTGTCTCCTGGCTTTCAGGTCCCCCTGAGCCAAATTTGCAAAAATATCAGATTTTACAATCAAGGAACAAACTAGAGTAAAGAACAAATTGCCTATTAAACAGTAATTTGGAGCAAAGGGGCAACTTCCTCAGAAGCCATTAAAATGATTTGAGAGTAAAGATCATGCATCATCGTGGTAAGAAAAATTATATCCAATGTGTAGCAAAGATACAAGAGGGAGTCATTGAAGTGACAGAACACTGAAGTGACACAAAAGATAATCCTAATTTTACAGTTTTTGCAATTAACAAAAAAAAAAAAAACAGATTTAAAGTGAAACAAATATTTCCAAATCATGGAATGGTGCTGACATTATCACTCATTCCATATTGTTCCTAAGGTTTTCAGTCTTTTTCTACTTTAACTTTTGAAGTTGCATGTACACATATGCTTTAACTGCATATGTGTACATGCATGTGAACTGATGTGTGCTTGTGTGGGGATTTGAAGTTACGGTGCCTTGAAAAATTATTCATAGTTCTTGAACTTTTACACATTTTGTCACCTTACAACCACAAACAAAATGTGTTTTTTATTGACCTTTTCTATGATAGATTAACACAAAGTAGCACATAATTGTGAAGTGGTATGAAAATAATACATGGTTGTCAAAATTCTAAGCAAATAAATTTGGAAAAGTGTGGCATGCATTTCTATTCAAACCCCTGCTCTTCATAGAGCCACCTTTTGCTACAGTTACACCTGCAAGTCTTTTGGAGTATGTCTCTACCAGCTTTGCACATCTAGAGACTGAAATATTTGCCCATTCTTCATTGTAAAACAGCTCAAGCTCAGACAGATTGGACAGAAAGCGTGTCTGAACAGCAATGTTCAACTCTTGCCACAGATGCTCAATGGGATTTAGGTCTGAACTTTGACTGACCCTTCTAACACATGGATATTCTTTGATCTAAAGCATTCCATTGAAGCTCCAACTGTATATTTAGGGTCATTGTCTTCCTGGAAGGTACATCTACATCCCAAGCTCAAGTCCTTCGCAGCCTCCAACAGGTTTTCTTCCAGAATTCCGATCTATTTAGCTCCATCCATCTTCCCATCATCTCTGACCAGTTTCTCTGTCCCTGTAGAAGGAAAACATCCCCACAGCATGATGTTGCCACCACCATGTTTCACAATGGGGATGGTACGTTCAGGGTGATGAGCAGTGTTATTTTTCCGCCACATGTAGCGCTTTTCATATAGGCCAAAAAGTTTAACTTTGGTCTCGTCTGATCAGAGTACCTTCTTCCACATGTTTGCTGTGTCCCCTACATGGTTCCTGGCAAACTGCAGATGGAACTTTTTATGACTTTCGGTCAACATTGGCTTTCTTCTTGCCACTCTTCCATGTAAGCCAGATTTGTGGAGTACACAACTTACAGTTGTCCTGTAGACAGATTCTCCCACCTGAGCTGTGGAATTCTGCAGCTCCTCCAAAGTGACCATGTGCCTCTTGGAAGCTTCTCTGACCAGTGCTCTTCTTGCTCAGTCTGTCAGTTTAGGTGGACGGTCATATCTTGGTAGGTTTGCAGTTGTAGGAAACCTTTTCTATTTTTGGATGATGGATTGAACAGTGCTCCTTGAGATGTTCAAAGCTCAGGATATTTTTTTATAACCTATCCCTGCTTTAAACTTATCTACAACTTTATCACTGACCTGCCAGGTGAGTTCCTTGGTTTTCATGAAGCTGTTTGTTCATTAATGTTCTTTAACAAACTACTGAGGCCGTCACAGAGCAGTTGTATTTATAATGAGACTAAATTACACACAGGTAAACTTAATTTGGTTGCCTTCTAAAGGCAATTGATATCACTGGATTTTGTTTAGGGGTATCAGAGTACAGGGAACTGAATGCTAATCAACATGACACTTTTCAGATTTTATTTGCTTGATATTCTGAAAACCATGTATCATTTTGTCTGTGAAGGTTCTCAGTCATCCAGGTCATCGTAGTCAAAGGAGCTTGCAAAGAAAAGCGTCTGGACTTCTTTAAGTTACTTGAAGACGTTTCATCTCTCATCCGAGAAGCTTCTTCAGTTCTAAGGTCAAATGGTGGGGAGTCCCAGATTTCCCAGACTTGGCTCAGGTGATTAGAGGATCATCAGGGGGTCCTTTTGTCCCTCTGTGGGGGGATACTCCCACTAGGTTTAAATCTGGGACTCCCCACCATTTGACCTTAGAACTGAAGAAGCTTCTCGTTTTTCAAGGTACTGTAGGTCTACATTCTTCTTCTTCTATGGTAGAGCAGCCTGGGCAGAGTAAGACCCAGCTTTTAAATGCTGCCATCTGTTAGCACAAATGACTGTAGAAGACATTGGTTATTGCAAAAGGACATTTTTTTTGGGGGGGGAGGGGGGGAGGGGCAGAGATTGGAACTTTACTGATAAATGTGACAACCTATATATGTGATGTCATTACGGGATAATGACATCACATATATTTAGAATTTTACCACCAGTTTTATCCTTTGATCCTTAAATCCATAAATAGGGGTGAAAAGTGACGACTTTTAGTCCAATAATTGCAGCAATTGTGCTTGCAGAATTGAAACATTTGCCAGAGAAGTATTTTGAAACATCTGGATCCTTTTCGGAGTAACTGTTTACAGATTCCAACATGTCTCAGAGAAAACAACCCTACAGATTTCTAAGGTAAGTTTTCTTTCTTTTTTCTGTTGTTCATAAACAGAAAAAAGACTCACACAGACTCAACCTCTACATGGCTGCCTTCTCCTGTAACCCGGCATGTTTCTAGGGTTTGTTTACTTCTTTTTTATGTTGTTCTTTCAGTGTTTGTCTTGAGATAAGGTTTGAAGTGTCTGTGGTGCAGCTGGTCTGGTCTGTCTCGAGACAGTGCAGGCTGCACCCACCTGTAACAGGTGGAGACTCACCAGGAAATTCAGAACTCACAAGTTTTGTCTTTCTAAACTCTTCTGTAGAGGGTTTCTCTGAGAAACAAGGGGAAGGTAGTGAGGCCTGGGGGAGGTCCACCGATATAAAGAGTGGCCAGGAGGCCTGGTCCAGGTTTTTTCTGCTTTCTTTTGTGGTGATCTTGGCTCAAGAGTTGGGCGTTCGTCTTGTAATCGGAAGATTGCTGTGTCCTTGGGCAAGACACTTCACCCGTTGCCTACTGGTGGTGGTCAGAGGGCCCGGTGGCGCCAGTGTTAGGCAGCCTCGCCTCTGTCAGTGCGCCCCAGGATGGCTGTGGCTACAATGTAGCTTGTCCTAACCAGTGTGTGAATGGGTGGATGACTGAATGTGTAAAGCACTTTGGGGTCCTTAGGGACTAGTAAAATGCCATTTACCATGTTTTTACCATTCTTTTCCACGCCTGGGGGAGGTGCCACCCCGTCATGAGGGCTGGCAAGGCTTTCGGAGCCTGGGGAGCAGACACCCGCACAAAGGGTGGCCAGGCGGCCAGGTCTGGGTTTTTTCTTCTTTCTTTCACACGCCTGGTAGGCGGTGCCACCTGATCACAAGGGCTGGCAAGGCTTTCAGAGCCTAGGGAACGGACACCCGCACAAAGGGTGGCCAGGCGGCCCGGTCCGGGTTTTTTCCTCTTTCTTTCACACGCCTGGTGGGCGGTGCCACCCGATCACAAGGGCTGGCAAGACTTTCGGAGCCTGGGGAGCGGACACCCGCATAAAGGGTGGCCAGGCGGCCCGGTCCGGGTTTTTTCATCTTTTCTTCTTTCTTTCACACGCCTGGTGGGCGGTGCCACCCGATCACAAGGGCTGGCAAGGCTTTCGGAGCCTGGGGAGCGGACACCCGCACAAAGGGTGGCCAGGCGGCCCGGTCCGGGTTTTTTCTTCTTTCTTTCACACGCCTGGTGGGCGGTGCCACCCGATCACAAGGGCTGGCAAGGCTTTCGGAGCCTGGGGAGCGGACACCCGCAAAAAGGGTGGCCAGGCGGCCCGGTCCGGGTTTTTTCTTCTTTCTTTCACACGCCTGGTGGGCGGTGCCATCCGATCACAAGGGCTGGCAAGGCTATCGGAGCCTGGGAAGCGGACAACCGCATAAAGGGTGGCCAGACGGCCCGGTCCGGGTTTTTTCTTCTTTCTTTCACACGCCTGGTGGGTGGTGCCACCCGATCACAAGGGCTGGCAAGGCTATCGGAGCCTGGGAAGCGGACACCCGCATAAAGGGTGGCCAGGCGGCCCGGTCCGGGTTTTTTCTTCTTTCTTCTTTCTTTCACACGCCTGGTGGGCGGTGCCACCCGATCACAAGGGCTGGCAAGGCTTTCGGAGCCTGGGGAGCGGACACCCGCACAAAGGGTGGCCAGGCGGCCCGGTCCGGGTTTTTTCTTCTTTCTTTCACACGCCTGGTGGGCGGTGCCACCCGATCACAAGGGCTGGCAAGGCTTTCGGAGCCTGGGGAGCGGACACCCGCACAAAGGGTGGCCAGGCGGCCCGGTCCGGGTTTTTTTTCTTTCTTTCGCACGCCTGGTGGGCGGTGCCACCCGATCACAAGGGCTGGCAAGGCTTTCGGAGTCTGGGGAGCGGACACCCGCACAAAGGGTGGCCAGGCGGCCCGGTCCGGGTTTTTTCTTCTTTCTTTCACACGCCTGGTGGGCGGTGCCACCCGATCACAAGGGCTGGCAAGGCTTTCGGAGCCTGGGGAGCGGACACCCGCACAAAGGGTGGCCAGGCGGCCCGGTCCGGGTTTTTTCGTCTTTCTTTCACACGCCTGGTGGGCGGTGCCACCCGATCACAAGGGCTGGCAAGGCTTTCGGAGCCTGAGGAGCGGACACCCGCACAAAGGGTGGCCAGGCGGCCCGGTCCGGGTTTTTTCTTCTTTTCTTCTTTCTTTCACACGCCTGGTGGGCGGTGCCACCCGATCACAAGGGCTGGCAAGGCTTTCGGAGCCTGGGGAGCGGACACCCGCACAAAGGGTGGCCAGGCGGCCCGGTCTGGGTTTTTTCTTCTTTCTTTCACATGCCTGGTGGGCGGTGCCACCCGATCACAAGGGCTGGCAAGGCTTTCGGAGCCTGGGGAGCGGACACCCGCAAAAAGGGTGGCCAGGCGGCCCGGTCCGGGTTTTTTCTTCTTTCTTTCACACGCCTGGTGGGCGGTGCCACCCGATCACAAGGGCTGGCAAGGCTTTCGGAGCCTGGGGAGCGGACACCCGCAAAAAGGGTGGCCAGGCGGCCCGGTCCGGGTTTTTTCGTCTTTCTTTCACACGCCTGGTGGGCGGTGCCACCCGATCACAAGGGCTGGCAAGGCTATCGGAGCCTGGGGAGCGGACACCCGCACAAAGGGTGGCCAGGCGGCCCGGTCCGGGTTTTTTCTTCTTTCTTTCACACGCCTGGTGGGCGGTGCCACCCGATCACAAGGGCTGGCAAGGCTTTCGGAGCCTGGGAAGCGGACACCCGCATAAAGGGTGGCCAGGCGGCCCGGTGCGGGTTTTTTCTTCTTTTCTTCTTTCTTTTCCACGCCTGGTGGGCGGTGCCACCCGATCACAAGGGCTGGCAAGGCTTTCAGAGCCTACAGAGCGGACACCCGCACAAAGTGTGGCCAGGTGGCCCTGTCTGGGTTTTTCCTTCTTTCTTTCACACGCCTGGTGGGCGGTGCCACCTGATCACAAGGGCTGGCAAGGCTTTCGCAGCCTGGGGAGCGGACACCCGCACAAAGGGTGGCCAGGCAGCCCGGTCCGGGATTTTTCTTCTTTCTTTCACACGCCTGGTGGGCGGTGCCACCCGATCACAAGGGCTGGCAAGGCTTTCGGAGCCTGGGGAGCGGACACCTGCAAAAAGGGTGGCCAGGCGGCCCGGTCCGGGCTTTTTATTCTTTTCTTCTTTCTTTCACACGCCTGGTGGGCGGTGCCACCCGATCACAAGGGCTGGCAAGGCTTTCGGAGCCTGGGGAGCGGACACCCGCACAAAGGGTGGCCAGGCGGCCCGGTCTGGGTTTTTTCTTCTTTCTTTCACACGCCTGGTGGGCGGTGCCACCCGATCACAAGGGCTGGCAAGGCTTTCAGAGCCTAGGGAACGGACACCCGCACAAAGGGTGGCCAGGCGGCCCGGTCCGGGTTTTTTCCTCTTTCTTTCACACGCCTGGTCCCGGTCCGGGTTTTTTCTTCTTTCTTTCACACACCTGGTGGGCGGTGCCACCCGATCACAAGGGATGGCAAGGCTTTCGGAGCCTGGCGAGCGGACACCCGCACAAAAGGTAGCCAGGCGGCCCGGTCCGGGTTTTTTCTTCTTTCTTTCACACGCCTGGTGGGCGGTGCAACCCGATCACAAGGGCTGGCAAGGCTTTCGGAGCCCGGGAAGCGGACACCCGCATAAAGGGTGGCCAGGCGGCCCGGTCCGGGTTTTTTCTTCTTTCTTTTCCACGCCTGGTGGGCGGTGCCACCCGATCACAAGGGCTGGCAAGGCTATCGGAGCCTGGGAAGCGGACACCCGCATAAAGGGTGGCCAGACTGCCCGGTCCGGGTTTTTTCTTCTTTCTTTCACACGCCTGGTGGGCGGTGCCACCCGATCACAAGGGCTGGCAAGGCTTTCGGAGCCTGGGGAGCGGACACCCGCATAAAGGGTGGCCAGGCGGCCCGGTCCGGGTTTTTTCTTCTTTCTTTCACACGCCTGGTGGGCGGTGCCACCCGATCACAAGGGCTGGCAAGGCTTTCGGAGCCTGGGGAGCGGACACCCGCACAAAGGGTGGCCAGGCGGCCCGGTCCGGGTTTTTTCGTCTTTCTTTCACACGCCTGGTGGGCGGTGCCACCCGATCACAAGGGCTGGCAAGGCTTTCGGAGCCTGGGGAGCGGACACCTGCATAAAGGGTGGCCAGGCGGCCCGGTCCGGGTTTTTTCTTCTTTCTTTCACACGCCTGGTGGGCGGTGCCACCCGATCACAAGGGCTGGCAAGGCTTTTGGAGCCTGGGAAGCGGACACCCGCATAAAGGGTGGCCAGGCGGCCCGGTCCGGGTTTTTTCTTCTTTTCTTCTTTCTTTCACACGCCTGGTGGGTGGTTCCACCCGATCACAAGGGCTGGCAAGGCTTTCAGAGCCTAAGGAGCGGACACCCGCACAAAGGGTGGCCAGGCGGCCCGGTCCGGATTTTTTCTTCTTTCTTTCACACGCCTGGTGGGCGGTGCCACCCGATCACAAGGGCTGGCAAGGCTTTCGGAGCCTGGGGAGCGGACACCCGCAAAAAGGGTGGCCAGGCGGCCCGGTCCGGGTTTTTTCTTCTTTCTTTTCCACGCCTGGTGGGCGGTGCCACCCGATCACAAGGGCTGGCAAGGCTTTCGGAGCCTGGGAAGCGGACACCCGCATAAAGGGTGGCCAGGCGGCCCGGTCCGGGTTTTTTCTTCTTTCTTTCACACGCCTGGTGGGCGGTGCCACCCGATCACAAGGGCTGGCAAGGCTTTTGGAGCCTGGGGAGCGGACACCCGCACAATGGGTGGCCAGGCGGCCCGGTCCGGGTTTTTTCGTCTTTCTTTCACACGCCTGGTGGGCGGTGCCACCCGATCACAAGGGCTGGTAAGGCTTTCGGAGCCTGGGAAGCGGACACCCGCACAAAGGGTGGCCAGGCGGCCCGGTCCGGGTTTTTTCTTCTTTTCTTCTTTCTTTCACACGCCTGGTGGGTGGTTCCACCCGATCACAAGGGCTGGCAAGGCTTTCAGAGCCTAAGGAGCGGACACCCGCACAAAGGGTGGCCAGGCGGCCCGGTCCGGATTTTTTCTTCTTTCTTTCACACGCCTGGTGGGCGGTGCCACCCGATCACAAGGGCTGCCAAGGCTTTCGGAGCCTGGGGAGCGGACACCCGCAAAAAGGGTGGCCAGGCGGCCCGGTCCGGATTTTTTCTTCTTTCTTTTCCACGCCTGGTGGGCGGTGCCACCCGATCACAAGGGCTGGCAAGGCTTTCGGAGCCTGGGAAGCGGACACCCGCATAAAGGGTGGCCAGGCGGCCCGGTCCGGGTGTTTTCATCTTTTCTTCTTTCTTTCACACGCCTGGTGGGCGGTGCCACCCGATCACAAGGGCTGGCAAGGCTTTCAAAGCCTAGGGAGCGGACACCCGCACAAAGGGTGGCCAGGCAGCCCGGTCCGGGTTTTTTCTTCTTTCTTTCACACGCCTGGTGGGCGGTGCCACCCGATCACAAGGGCTGGCAAGGCTTTCGGAGCCTGGGGAGCAGACACCCGCACAAAGGGTGGCCAGGCGGCCCGGTCCGGGTTTTTTCGTCTGTCTTTCACACGCCTGGTGGGCGGTGCCACCCGATCACAAGGGCTGGCAAGGCTTTCGGAGCCTGGGGAGCGGACACCCGCATAAATGGTGGCCAGGCGGCCCGGTCCGGGTTTTTTCTTCTTTCTTTCACACGCCTGGTGGGCGGTGCCACCCGATCACAAGGGCTGGCAAGGCTTTCGGAGCCTGGGAAGCGGACACCCGCATAAAGGGTGGCCAGGCGCCCCGGTCCGGGTTTTTTCTTCTTTTCTTCTTTCTTTCACACGCCTGGTGGGTGGTGCCACCCGATCACAAGGGCTTGCAAGGCTTTCAGAGCCTAAGGAGCGGACACCCGCACAAAGGGTGGCCAGGCGGCCCGGTCCGGGTTTTTTCTTCTTTCTTTCACACGCCTGGTGGGCGGTGCCACCCGATCACAAGGGCTGGCAAGGCTTTCGGAGCCTGGGGAGCGGACACCCGCACAAAGGGTGGCCAGGCGGCCCGGTCCGGGTTTTTTCTTCTTTCTTTCACACGCCTGGTGGGCGGTGCCACCCGATCACAAGGGCTGGCAAGGCTTTCGGAGCCTGGGGAGCGGACACCCGCACAAAGGGTGGCCAGGGGGCCCGGTCCGGGTTTTTTCTTCTTTCTTTCACACGCCTGGTGGGCGGTGCCACCCGATCACAAGGGCTGGCAAGGCTTTCGGAGCCTGGGGAGCGGACACCCGCACAAAGGGTGGCCAGGCGGCCCGGTCCGGGTTTTTTCGTCTTTCTTTCACACGCCTGGTGGGCGGTGCCACCCAATCACAAGGGCTGGCAAGGCTGTCGGAGCTTGGGGAGCGGACACCCGCATAAATGGTGGCCAGGCGGCCCGGTCCGGGTTTTTTCTTCTTTCTTTCACACGCCTGGTGGGCGGTGCCACCCGATCACAAGGGCTGGCAAGGCTTTCGGAGCCTGGGAAGCGGACACCCGCATAAAGGGTGGCCAGGCGGCCCGGTCCGGGTTTTTTCTTCTTTTCTTCTTTCTTTCACACGCCTGGTGGGTGGTGCCACCCGATCACAAGGGCTGGCAAGGCTTTCAGAGCCTAAGGAGCGGACACCCGCACAAAGGGTGGCCAGGCGGCCCGGTCCGGGTTTTTTCTTCTTTCTTTCACACGCCTGGTGGGCGGTGCCACCCGATCACAAGGGCTGGCAAGGCTTTCGGAGCCTGGGGAGCGGACACCCGCACAAAGGGTGGCCAGGCGGCCCGGTCCGGGTTTTTTCGTCTTTCTTTCACACGCCTGGTGGGCGGTGACACCCGATCACAAGGGCTGGCAAGGCTTTCGGAGCCTGGGGAGCGGACACCCGCATAAAGGGTGGCCAGGCGGCCCGGTCCGGGTTTTTTCTTCTTTCTTTCACACGCCTGGTGGGCGGTGCCACCCGATCACAAGGGCTGGCAAGGCTTTCGGAGCCTGGGAAGCGGACACCCGCATAAAGGGTGGCCAGGCGGCCCGGTCCGGGTTTTTTCTTCTTTCTCTCAGACGCCTGGTGGGCGGTGCCACCTGTTCACAAGGGCTGGCAAGGCTTTCGGAGCCTGGGGAGCGGACACCCGCAAAAAGGGTGGCCAGGCGGCCCGGTCCGGGTTTTTTGTTCTTTCTTTCACACGCCTGGTGGGCGGTGCCACCCGATCACAAGGGCTGGCAAGGCTTTCAAAGCCTAGGGAGCGGACACCCGCACAAAGGGTGGCCAGGCAGCCCGGTCCGGGTTTTTTCTTCTTTCTTTCACACGCCTGGTGGGCGGTGCCACCCGATCACAAGGGCTGGCAAGGCTTTCGGAGCCTGGGAAGCGGACACCCGCATAAAGGGTGGCCAGGCGGCCCGGTCCGGGTTTTTTCTTCTTTTCTTCTTTCTTTCACACGCCTGGTGGGTGGTGCCACCCGATCACAAGGGCTGGCAAGGCTTTCAGAGCCTAAGGAACGGACACCCGCACAAAGGGTGGCCAGGCGGCCCGGTCCGGATTTTTTCTTCTTTCTTTCACACGCCTGGTGGGCGGTGCCACCCGATCACAAGGGCTGGCAAGGCTTTCGGAGCCTGGGGAGCGGACACCCGCAAAAAGGGTGGCCAGGCGGCCCGGTCCGGGTTTTTTCTTCTTTCTTTTCCACGCCTGGTGGGCGGTGCCACCCGATCACAAGGGCTGGCAAGGCTTTCGGAGCCTGGGAAGCGGACACCCGCATAAAGGGTGGCCAGGCGGCCCGGTCCGGGTTTTTTCTTCTTTCTTCTTGGCCACCCTTTGTGCGGGTTTCTGCTCCCCAGGCTCCGAAAGCCTTTCCAGCCCTTTTTCTTTCCGTTTTCTTTTTCTTTCCGTTTTCTTTCCCGATCCCCTGACGAAACCCATTAGAATCGCTCTGGGGCACTCGACGACCCCAAATGTTCGTTCTTTTTTTTTTTCATTTTTATTCACCTGTCTCTACTGAGGGTGGGGTACTCTGGGACCCCCGGGGTCTGGGGCTGCCCCGAGGGGAGCACAAGGGTAAAGGTTCTAGGTTTTTGCCCGGGATGTTTTTGGTTTGTTTATTTTATAATCTTTTAAGTACATTAAGCACGGATAAACGGAAACAAGAAACTTATAATAATCATCATTATCACTACAAGAGAATAAGAAAACAATCCATGACGCAGAATTAAACCAAAATATAATAAACTCAAAATACTGGGTCCAACGGACCCAGAACCGTGACACATTATTCCTCTGGAAGGATGTTACATTGCGAAATAAACTGAATTTGCTCTTGTTCCAGCATTGTGGGAAGTTACTTGGTAATCACTGGTAAAATCTAAAGCGGTATTTGAAATGTAATACTACCTTTTTGTTATGTAGGATAGTTTTGATAGATTATCAGAACTTTTTAGGTATTCTGTTTATGTATCAAGTTGAGACTGTTTAACTTTCACATCCCCCCATCCCCACCACCAAATGTGCATTTTTTTGCAAGAATCTACAGCATTATCATAGTCAAACCTCAATTCATGTCATTTCCATACGGGGTTTGATTCCCCCCCACCAAACCAACCCAAAGGTGTATTTTCTAAATGTCAGTGTTGACTAACATGCATGGCCTAAGACAACGTGTGAATTGGACAGACTGGTATCAAATAATCTGGATTGCTGGACATTCCATTAAAAAAAAGAAGTACTGAGGGGGAAATACGTCTTACGCTGCCAACATTACTGAATCATTTCTTGGTGCGACTTCTCTATTACTGTGTGTGAACTTGTCACCGAAAAGCAACAGATTAAATTAAAATTCAAAATATATAATGATAATAATATGAAGAAGGATAACTTTCTCACTATTATTTGTAGTGGTAGAAGCATTTTTATTATATATGCAATATATTACTACTATATAAAAAATCATTTAAAAAACCAAAACAAGCAATGACTTCTTATTGAATTATTAAACATAGATTATGTCAGAGTTTATTTCCATGGTGTCAATACCAACCCATATGATGGAAAAGGTAGAAAATATGCAAAACACTAGCTGGTTCTAGGCCAAAAAAAAATCCCCTTCATGTATGAAGCATGTGTCATTGTGAATGTTGAAGGAGATTTGTTCCATAGACACCTTATACTAGTGTTTCCTACGCTTAATCCAACACTACTATGTTCTATTTAAATCCATATTACTTTTTTATAGTTTGCAGTGAACTTTGTGAAACCATTGCTTAATGGGCCAGAAGTACAAGTCACTCTTTACCAGTGTTGGGTAAGTTACTTTAAAATAGTAACTTAGTTACATTACTAGTTACTTCTATCAAAAGTAACTCTGTTACTTCAAGTTACTCGTTACTTTCAAAGTAACTAGTTACTAGGGAAAGTAACTTTGGTTTTACTCAGAATTCTCTTGTTAATGTGTTGCTTCCATACGTTTGCCAGTCTTCTAGCTTGCTTACTTGCCACAAGTGCACTGTGCCACCTACCAATAGAAAGGAAAAGATAATGTGCATATTTCCACGAGAGAAATCCCACGCCTGGACCGTCATTGACTGCTGCCATGATTCTAGCCTACGTCACAGCGTCATGTGCGCCTTTTACATCCAACACAAAAACTGCAGTCGTGGTGCTTTGATTGTACTCAGAACTCGGAAATTCTGCCTTCTGAATAGGAAGATGTAGGCAACACCAGATTGCAGATGAGCTGCATACAGGGCTGGACTGGGACAAAAAATCGGCCCGGGCATTTTGACTAGAGACTGGCCCACCATTATAGGAACAATCATAAAGCCTTTGAATGAAAACAAACGCTGTTGTGACAGTGATGAGTTTTGATGGTATATATGTATCAATCAATCTATCAATCGTTTGTTGTAAGATTCAGATAATTATTTTTTAAAAGCGAGACATTTTAAATGAGAATAAGAAAGAAAAGTATTTCTTTGTGCCCACCTCTCCCTGTTAATGCCCTACTTGGCCCCCCTGGCAACACTTTGGTAGATCCGCACCTGCACAGTTACCAGCTGTGAGCTATGTAAAAAGGATCCTGGTGTTATCTGTCTCTCAGAAACAGTTCATAACTTCCCTTCAACTCATTTATGTCACCTAAAAGGTAAACCTGTTTCTCCATCACCTGTTCAGCTCTGATGATTCAGTAAGGACATCTCCTGGTTTCATCTTCATGTTTCCCTCTCACCACATATCCAAACTGATATCATGCAGCAGCTTTTTTGCAGCTGTGGCTCCAGCAAACATCAGCCGATACTAGAAATTAATATTAAATAAATTCTAACAACAGCTGATCAAGCTTAAACATGCTGCTGTTGTTTAACGCGACATCGGCTGGTTTCCTCTTTCTGGCGCAAAGTGGGCGATAAACAAACAAGAGAGCCGATCAGCTGATCATTGATCAGTTTTCATGATTGAAGTAGAAACGGGAGAGGGAGAATGAAAGAAGAAGAGGCAGCTGTGCAGCAAATACACAGAATAACTCCAGCTTTGTGTCTTTTTCATTGTAGCTGAAGTACGGGACAAACTGTTCCTTTTCACCTCAATAAGAAACGCGTAATATTTTCTCTGAATACCAGACGGGACGGTTGGCAACTCTAATAACTTATGAACAAAATAAAGTTCAACATCATTAACTTCCCAGATAGCAAGGAAACATTGAAACAACGTGGAGTCAATATCAGGCGACGTCATTGAACCAACGTTGAAGTGTGACGTTGACCTAACGTCACTCTTGCACCCTTTTTTAATGTTGAAACAACGTCAGGTTTTGATGTTGAATCAATGTTGAAACCTGACATTGAAACAATGTCAGATTCTGATATTGAAACACTGTTGAGCTATGGTGTTGATTTTCCACCTCTTTCGCACAGTTGCTTTTTATTAAAACAACAGTTAAATCATGACTGGAAATCTACCTTTCTTTATAAGTATTTTAACCAATACTAAACTACTGCATGTTTCCATCAATACTTAAACCACCTAAACACATAATTGTACTTATTCCTCAAATTGGACACCCTTTATAAAAAAAAACAACAACAACAAATGTCTCACAATGTATCATGTCAATATTAATATCCTAAAATAAGAAAGCATTGCATGTGATGTAACAGAGAAAAAAAAATAAACAAAAAAAGGTCAATTGGCGTGTTTCGTTTGCTAAATACTTTATTAAAAGACAGTTTCCTATTTACATTTATATGTTTCACAGAAGTTTGTAATTTTTTACTCTGGGATGGGGATGCATGATGTGCGTCCTGCACCACCCATACCCATACGATCTGGGGCGTATCGGAGCCATTTCTGCACTGCTTGTGCAAAGACAAACTCGGACATAGAGTTTGCCCCTAACTGCTGCGTCAGGCCATCTAGGAAAAAAATACACACACACAAACAAAAAAATTGAATTAGAGCACATGAATAAGCTCTTGTTAACTGTCTTCAGCGGGGAGAAAGTATGTAAACTCCTAGGCTGATAAACATGAAAGTCACCAGGCGTAAATCTGCAAACTGCCGCATTTGATTCCCAAAGAGCTATGAGCGGAAAAAGTGATAAGTCTTAGCATGGTGTGCCGTGTAGCCTTTAAAACAAAATAAACATGGGGTCCTCGGGCTGTACAACTACAACCCGAGGACTAAACAAGCCAAAGACCAAAGACTCCATCTCCAGATTAACCGGACATGAAAGTCTTGTTATTAAGAAAGACAAAGTAATATAGCAAAAAAACTGTAAAACTTACCACCATATATGCATTTGCAGAGCGCTGTATCTTTAAATGCCATTTTTTGCTTTGTCTGGTCCTTGGTTTTTTTCCCTGCCCAGTTGAGTACCGAGGCCAGCTCATTTGTAATGGCATAAGCCATTACACGGCAGACTCGCACCTCCAGTGTGGTCCCTCCAATCAAGGCAAAGCGTCTCACCTATAGACACATTTTAAGAGATGGAATTAGCATGTCTCATGTCTTAAATGTGTATGCAAGTGCTTGTGTGTTTAATCAACAGGCCGTTGTTATGTATTTAAATCACATCTGACAGCTATTACACTTTATAGTTACAAAGTGTACATAACCTTTATAATTTATAATCCAGAGGCAGTACCCCAGCATCTACCGATTCATTTCAGCAGGGATGGCGGATGGCTCTGACCTCCTCACGGAGTTCGTTAACAGCTGTCGTCAGGTCTGACAGCATAGCTAATATCTTTTGCGAGGTCGCATCTGTTTAAAAAAACAATTCCAGAAAGATTAATGGCTTAAGCAGTGAGAGGCGAAAAACTAATAAATAAATAATAAAACGCAGTTTACGTGTGGACAAAAGGTGCAAACGCAAGGTAGGTGAGCGTGCAACGTAAAGTTAGGTGAGCGTGCAACGTAAAGTTTGAATTGAGTGCGAATCGAAGCGGGTGCTCTCCAATCATTAAAAGTAACAAAGTCATTGAACACATTTATACAGTTACCTTTACGTTTATCAATCATATATCACAGATTTACAATTTTTTGTAGTACTATGCTAAAAAGCAACTACAGAGCGAAAGTCTGGGTCAAGCGCCGAGGCGACGGCAAGAACAAAGGAACCCTCGAAGCGTTAAAGATAGCTAGCTAGCTTTGTAAGGGAATATAACGGAAAAGTATGAAACGAAAATGTTTTCTTTGTTGACTTTGTTCGCAGTGCAATTTATTTGTTGCCGGATTGTAAGATGAAAGTAGACACAATTTCGGGCTCCCACATTTTGTCCGAAACTTCACATTAACAAGTTTGTTTGTTTTTTACTGTTATTCAAATGCAACCGTGGAAATAACGAATAGAACAAAAGTCATTCATTCTTACCTTATATTAATCGTGGTGCAGGCCAGTGCAGTGCATGAACTGATGCCTTCTCCGGTCAATTCCGCTGAGAGTAAATCTAATGTCCCGCTCTACTGTACAAGACAATGGTTACCTGAAGGGATGTACCACTGTGAGAGGGGGGGCTATGGAATAGTCCAAGTGGTAGCAGCTTTAATTTCCCGCGAAACCATAAATCAATGGTTTTTCAACGTGATTGTTGTCACCTTGTCAACTATAAATAGATCAACAATCAACGATGACAGAACAACAGTGAATCAATGTTATTTCAATGTCATTGTCAGGTTTCATCAGTATTTCAATGTTGTTTCAACATTGGTTTTGTGTTGACATTTCAAGCATGACGATTCTGATGGTTCAGATGGAAAATCAACATCTGTTCAATGTCTCCTTGCTATCTGGGTTCATAGCACCCACCCAGCTGTATAGAAACTCCGTCATGCTAGCTAGTACGCAGTACGGAAAAAGTCAGAATAATGAAAATAAACTCCACCTAAACTTGGTTCATATCTGACCCAGATAGACTGCAGGTCATAACTTCTTACCTGAAGTTCAGTTCACACTTGGACCAGCGGCTGCCTCGGGTCTCTTTTCCTTCTGCGTCCCCTTTCCCTCATCCACCTGCTGGCCTCCACCACTTGCTAATGTTACAGAATCTGTGGAAGCTCCGCGATAGCCACCACACGAAGTAACGAGTAACGACCCTATCTAAATCCCAGTAACGACTAACGCGTTCCTGATTTTGGCATAATAACTAGTTACCGTGCTCGTTACCACAATAATAACGTAGTTACTGTAATGCGTTACTTAATAACGCGTTAGTCCCAACACTGCTCTTTACTAACTAGTGATGGGATTTCTGGCTCTTTTTAGAGAACCGGCTCTTTCGGCTCAGCTCGGCTCACTAAAAAGAGCCGGCTCTTTTGGCTCCAAACCGGCTCTTCAGGTTGTTTTGTTGCACAAAAAGGAATTACTAATGTAAAAAAATTTTTATATATGTTTATATATAAATATATGTGGTGGCCCCTAGAAATAAAGCACGTACAAACTCCAAAACACATTCCTAGCGTTAACTGAACTTCCAAAACTACGGAGCCCCGCAGGGGACATGGGAGAAAAAAAAATTAAGACGGACTTTTGCGAGATCTCGCAAAACAAACTCATGATCTCGCAAAACTTATGCGAGATCTCGCAAAAGTTTCATACATCTCCAAAAACGTCGGAGCACTTTTGCAAATATGTGATGTCTTGTAAACCGAGCAGATATCTGACGTTTACACACAACTACATTCACGCCTAAAAATATCTTAAAAGTGTATTTTGTAACCCAGAGGGAGTAATATTACAACTAAGTAGCTGCCGCCATTGTTGAAATTCAACTTTTGCGAGATCTCGCAAAAGTTTTGCGAGATCTCGCAAAAGTTTTGCAAAAGTCTGTCTTATATTTTTTTCTCTCCCATGTCCCCTGCGGGGCTCCGTACAAAACAGAGCTACCTAGATCACTTAAATGACACAATTGAAAGCATATGTGGATGGTTTGTGTATTTATACACAAGCACTCATATATTTATTCAAATAATTAAAAACATTTTTCATTTACCTGTTACTACCACACACCAAATCCAGTCGTTGGTACTTGCTGGCTTGTGTAGCCACTAGGTAACAAAAGCTCAACACTGCGCCTAGCATCCTGGAGCCATTCTGTTGTCTTTTGTTTGTGTTTTGAGTTTTTATGTGCTTCTGAGTTTGTACGTGTTTTGGAGTTTTTACGTGTTTTGGAGTTTGTTATTTATTCACTCCACATAAAACGTAATAAATAAATCATATAATACAAAAACCAACTAGTCACAGTTCAACTTTTAACTATTTAAATTTTCAGCTTTTTCCTTTTAAACAAATGAATAAAATGAAACAACACAAAACACTGCAAACCACAACACAATTAAATATAAATTAAAATATGAAAACAAAAAGAAGATGCACATTCTAATAATAATAATAATAATAATTAATTTTATTTATGAGCGCCTTTCAAGTCACCCAAGGACACTTTACAATAGGATAAAACACTTAGTAAAACAATGGCAGAATAAGAACAATAAAATAAAAGCACAAGATAAAATTAACAAACAGTGGATTCACAGTGAATATGCAGATTTGAACAGAAGAGTTTTGAGTTGGGATTTAAACTGTGGGGGAGAACCAATGTTTCTTATTTCTGGGGGCAAAAAGTTCCACAGCCTGGGAGCAGAGCAGCTGAAAGCTCTGCTTCCCATGGTGTTGAGGCGGAAGGAAGGTACAGCAAGCTGGATAGAAGAAGAAGAACGAAGTGAACGGGCAGAACAGGTGGTGGTTAACAGGTCAGAGGAGGAGCGAGGTTATGAATGGCCTTGAAGGTGAGCAGAAGAAGTTTGAAAATTATCCGGAATTTCACAAGGAGCCAGTGAAGTTCTTGAAGAACAGGGGTGATGTGCTGGTAGGAGGGGGTTCTGGTGATAATGCAAGCAGCAGAGTTCTGAACCAGTTGAAGCTTATGGAGGGATTTTTGGGGGAGACCATGCAAAAGAGAATTGCAGTAGTCAATACGGGAGGTAACAAGTCTATGGACAAGAATGGACGTAGACTGGGTGGAAAGAGAAGGAAACAATCTGTTAATGTTACGTAGATGGAAGTAGGCAGAACGGGTGAGATTATTGATGTGAGATTTTCTCTGTCATATGGGCCTGCATGAATAAACTTTCTGAATCCTTTATCATCCGCAACTGAAAATAGTTGTGGATGATTACTATACCTTTCTAATGTGACGTTGTTGTCCCTGGCTCTCTTTCTGTCTCTCCCTCCAGCTCTGTTCCTGTGCTACTGTGAGTGTAACTACCGCCCCTCCCCCCTCTGCCCAGCGCAAAGCACAAGGCTCGCGTGCGGAGTGAAGCGGAAAAAAAGTGCAAGAGAGAGGGTGAGAGAAAGAAAAAAAACAAACCCACGGCTCGCGATAAGGAGCCGGCTCGCGTCGTTCACGTCAAAGAGCCATTTTGTTCGCGACCGACACATCACTATTACTAACACATTGTAGATAAGTTTATTGCTGAACGACACAGCTAGCAGTCTCACACTCTTTAGATTTTTGAAGTTTTGTTTGTAATGGTTTAGTCTCTCACACCATACCCTTTTCTCCCCAGTATCAAAATAGTATGACTCCCAAAGTACGACTGAGTAAACAAACAAGGACTCCAAAGTCAGAACAGAAAGATACAGTTGGAAGATTAATGACTGCGTTTTGAATTTGAACTTCATTTAGAACTGAGATTCTAAGTTGTAAGCAGAAATCTTATGCTCAGCCAGAAGTAACTTTCCCCACTTCCACAATGCTGAGGTGTCAAATCCACTACTGCCAACAGATGGTTTGTTACACGCGGGACGAGAAGGGCAAGCCACCCCTTACTTACACAGCCACGCACTATAGATTTTTAAAGTTGTGGTGCATAATGGTTTAGCCACAGATGTAACTTCCACTTTTGATAAAGATCACTCCACCTGCATATTTCTTAAGAAATGAAGCGTCTTTATTAAGCTCTTATTTATAAATGTCTACACAACAATGGACACTGTATACTCTGTGAAATTATAGTCTTCTGCTTCGATTGGCTTGCATTTTAAACTCCCAACCTTTCAGGTTGTTATGAACGGCTTATATTTCTAACATTTTGTCATGTAAAAGTGATCCACGCTGCTTTTTTATTTTCTGTATGATGGAATGACTTAAGACATGGGTTATTTAAACAATTATCAATTACAGAGTGATGGCCATAGTACTTTACGCGGGCCAAATATGTTAAGGATAATGTTTCTCAATGTAAAATTGCAAAGAACTTTTGGATAGGACACAACATCTTGTAGACCACGGGTCGGCAACCCTGGGCACGCATGCCACAGCTGGCACGCCAAGATTTAACTAATGGCACAACCGTAGGGTGATTTTTTGTTTCTATGGGCCGATGTTTTTTTTTTGCTTGTTTCATAAACAATGAAAGGTGGTGGATTGCCCAGCTGTTGCCAGATGTGTAAAAATAACTCAGTTGTTTGGTGGTGGCTATGGCGGAGCTTCCACAGAGGCCAGCAGGTGGATGAGAGAAAGGGGAGGAGGAAAGACCCGAGGCGGTCGCCGGTCCAAGTATCAGGTGAACTGAACTTCAGGTAAGAAGTTATGACCTGCAGTCTATCTGGGTCAGATATGAACCAAGTTTAGGTGGAGTTTACTTTCGTTGTGCTGACTTTTTACAGTCAGTTACAATAACTCGTACTGTGTACTAGCTAGCATGATGGAGTTTCTATACAGCTGGGTGCTATGATGTTACTGATAGTGAACTTTATTTTATTCATAAGGTTAGTTAGTAGAGTTGCCAAATGTCCCGTAAAAAACGGAATCGTCCTGTATTCAGAGAAAATATTACACGTTTCATATTAAGCTGAAAAGGAACACAGTTTCTCCCGTACTTCAGCTACAATGGAAAAAGACACAAAGCTGGAGTTATTCTGTGTCTTTGCTGCACAGCTGCCTCTTCTTCTCTCATTCTCTCCCCCTCCCTCTCCTGTTGCTACTTCAATCATGAAACTGATCAATGATCAGCTGATCGGTATTTCTCTTGTTTGTTTATCTCCCACTCAGAGCCATAACACCATCCATGGCTGCAGTATGGAACAGATGTGGGTGTGTCCTCATCTCCCATAGGAGTCCAAATCGTCATCAAACAGCCCTACAGACACAAAAACGTGAAAAAATAAACAACCAGACTATCAGCAGTGATTTAAGTACTTTAAGACCTCTGTGAAAATCATTTACAGTATATATCACAGAATTTAAGAACTTTATAATCACAGAGCATACAGAGAAAAGTACTAAACTGAATCAATTTCAGCTTTCATTTTTCATGATGTATATTGTATTAATAATTAAATTTCATTATCTGTGTCTTTACCACACATTTGCCACACAGGTGTAGATACTGTAGGTTCAGTGAATGCTTAAATTGTACTGATTAGAATATACTGGACATTCAGAGCTAAGATTCAGCGCACTGTGTTAGAGGCTGGGATTTGATGACTTCATCATATATACAACCTTTGATCATCGTTTATGTCCAGTTGAGAATGAATCTGTGCACTCACATATTAAATGAACTGAAATCAGTAGTGTGATCTCCAGTCTTGATATAAGGAATGTGAGAACTGACAGCTGTTATTTTAATCAGCCTGTCTCTGTTGTTTTAACTCACAAGTATCACAAAGTAATGTGGTAACATCTGGACTGATGAGTTTACTGTCAGCATTTTAATTGCTAGTTTAAAGGCTGTAGGCTGCATCCGTTGCTCTAACACTGTATAAATGTAACAGGACTCAGTGCTGGTTCTAACAGTCTGAGCTGCTTCAAGCTTTATTTGTGAAGAGCACAGCAGCTTACAAAACACGTAGCTAGCTCGTACAGCTGCAACGTAAAATTTTCATAAGCTAAGATAACCTTAAAATAACAGAGTTACGTGCGGTGATGCTAGCGTTAGCCATGTTAGCGCGTTACCTTCAACAGGTGGTCAGACTGAATAAACAGGCACACAGTCAGAGGTTGCGCTCTCCGTTTCGCTGCAGGGTCCCTTCATTCTTCACATATCCATGTCAAGCCGAGTGTAAATCCCGAGGCTGAACGGCCTTTGTACAAGCGCACACGCTTCTTAGCAGAGCGAAGCTATGAGCTACAAAAATCCAGGCTGGGAGACAGCCGGTGTCTGACCAACCACTCAGAGAGCTCCATACATTGTGCAACGAAAGCAGGATGTGATCTGATGATGTATTATGCAGATGATTGGGTGCTGTGCAGCCATGATCGTAAAGTGGTTAGTACTCTGCGTTGTGGCCGCAGCAACCCCGGTTCAGAGTGGTTGTGATTTCAAATAAGGGAGCATCTCATTTTAAGTGGTGACTCATTGTTTTCACTTTTTATCTTTTGGTGCCTTCTCACTCTGCGTCCTGAGTACTGAGACAGGATGCAGTACTGTATTTTTTGTATTTTGTTTTGTTTTTTGAAGCAACGACTTTCCCAAAACATTTCATTTTCTGGGAACTGATAAGACTGTACCTTTTAATGCCTTTATCGTCCTCTTGTGGTAAGACGTGATCATGTATTTGCTTTGCTGAATTACTTGTCAGTTAATGCCTTTAGGCTGCACTGATTGACTGATTGTCCACCTGCTCCGACTCCTTATGAAACATATGTGTAATTGAATAATGATTCAAACCCACAATGCCTTCCGAATCATGTGACAACCCCCTTGGCGTTCGTACTTGCGCTTCGCTGTTCCACTTGAACGACATATTGTTGTTGCAGTTAGCAATTAGCCTGTAGCCTATCGTTCGCTCAAAAGGCGTGATGGGTGTTTCAACTTACGAAAATTTTAGACTTACAAAAAACCCTCGGCAATGAATTAATTTCATAACTCAGGGTTCCACTGTATTTGCTTTGAAAGCTTTGTCTCAATGCCGTGACCCGGATTCGAACCGGGGTTGCTGCGGCCACAACGCAGAGTACTAACCACTATACAATCACGGCTGGTCAGCTCCAGGCTGAACGTCCATGTAGTCGATTACCTCCAATCCACAGGAGTCCATTTTAAACCCACTAAGCAGGACTGTACATTTTAAGTTTGACACGTTTAGGTTGTATCAACATTGGAACTACAAACATGTTGTGCTTTTCACTGCCAGTTACAGTCTGGATGTTGCATTTTCTTATTCCACCGCTAAAGCCTGGTATCTGCGTGTAACAGCTGACCTGTACGATGTGCAGAAGATCACCAAAATGTATTTACCGTCAGACCACGAGACGCCCCTGTGTTAATGGAGATATTGTTACTGTGCCACGTGCGTAAATGTGCGCATCATTGACACAGATTTTGAGATTGATATAAGGGAAAAAGCACAATAAAGATCGCAGATGACCAGTTGCTCTGCAGCCGTGATCGTATAGTGTTTAGTACTTTGCATTGTGGCCGCAGCAATCCTGGTTTGAATCCGGGTCACGGCAGAGTGGTTGTGATTTGTAGTTGGGGACCTTCATGTTTTTAGTGGTAAATAGTTGTTTGCGTGTGTTTTCATTTTTTCCATTTAAAAGGTATACTTTGCCTCATTCTCGAGTTATCGCATAAGAACATTTGCAGAAAACTTGGCCTCTGACTTTTACCTCGAGGTTGAGAAAAATCCAAGTTGCTTCTTTCTTGAGTTATCACATTCACAAGAATTACAGAAATATGAAGTGCTCCAGTAAATATGTTGTTATACTGCAAGAGCATCACAAGCATTTAACATGAAACTTTCCCAGCTTAGTGAAAAACACAGGGTGACCCTGAGATTTCGTAATGATGAAACAGCAGCTTCAGATAAGACTTTCTGGTAGCTGAGATCAGCACCGTGTTTAGGACGAACACTTTGACCAGACTTTGTGCCTGTACATTTTTATTCACAAAGTTGTTGAAAAAATCCGTCAGAGTATGGATGACATGCAACAGTAAAAGACACTGAATTATTATTTTTTTGATTAAACAGAAGATTTCCAACAAAGACATAATACAGCCAAAAAAAAGGGGTTAAAGTATTTTAAAAAAATCAAAATGATGTTTAAAAACAGCTATTTGTATCAAGTTATGTCACATTTTCTCAAATAAAATAAAAATAATAAAGTAAAATTGGTATTAATTCAAATAAAAATTGTAGTGTAATATATAAGAAAATGTTTAGTTGTTTAAGTACCACCTATTGTGTAGGAACACATGATGTAAAAATGTCCTTGTTCCAGCGTTGATGAATCATATCAAGAAGTCAAAGCCTTTATGCCTTAGACTTTATGGAAGCAGTTTTTTTGTCATTAAATTCTGAACTCGTGCTCCACTTTATCTGCTGTATTTGCTTTAAAAGCTTCACCTCAATGCCGTGACCCGGATTCGAACCGGGGTTGCTGCGGCCACAACACAGAGTACTAACCACTATACGATCACAGCTCGTCAGCTGCAGGCTGAACGTCCATGTAGTCAATCACCTCCAATCCACAGAACATGTTGTGCTTTTTACTGCCAGTTACAGTCTGGAATTTGCTTTTTTTTTCATGTTCCACCGTAAAAACTGGAATCTGCATGTAACAGCTGACCTGTACGATGTGCAGAAGAACAAAAATTCCCACTAATTTTGGTATGATCCGAGCTCAGGCACTAGGCGACTGAGCACAGCACTTACGCATGTATGCGAGGGGGGAGAAGCTGCTGCCTGTGAGTTTGCTGTTGGAGAAGTGCAGACAGGCAGACAGAGGAAAGCTTAAGTTTGACCAGGTACCAAAGCAAATCATTCGTACTGTACAAATAATGTAAATATGACGGCGTATCACGAAAGATTGATATCAAACTGATCACTTGACCCATGTTAAGTTACTTGCTCTTCGAGTAAATCAACAAATGGCGAAATGAAAAGCCGAACAACAACAATGCTGTTTCTTTAGAGAGTCATAGCTTACATGTGTGTTTATTTCATATTTTCAGTTGTTACCCTCCACGGCTAAATAAAGCTCTCTAAACCAGTTTCAGTTATGTACTGATGAACACAACAATGGACATGAGAGGCTTCTTACAAAGAAAAAACTCAGGTAGATGTTATTTTATATATTATGCTTTGTATGTTGTTCAGTGTATTTCTATGCAAAACAAGAGGAATTTCAATACACAGCAGTATATTCAATTCAATTCAATTCAATTTTATTTATATAGCACCAAATCACAACAAAAGTCGCCTCAAGGCACTTCATAGATACAGAGAAAAACCCAACAATCATATGACCCCCTATGAGCAAGCACTTTGGCGACAGTGGGAAGGAAAAACTCCCTTTTAACAGGAAGAAACCTCCGGCAGAACCAGGCTCAGGGAGGGGCGGCCATCTGCTGCGACCGGTTGGGGTGAGAGAAGAAAGACAGGATAAAGACATGCTGTGGAAGAGAGACAGAGGTTAATAACAGATATGATTCAATGCAGAGAAGTCTATTAACACATAGTGAGTGAGAAAGGTGACTGGAAAGGAAAAACTCAATGCATCATGGGAATCCCCCGGCAGCCTACGTCTATTGCAGCATAACTAAGGGAGGATTCAGGGTCACCTGGTCCAGCCCTAACTATATGCTTTAGCAAAAAGGAAAGTTTTAAGCCTAATCTTAAATGTAGGGATAGTGTCTGTCTCCCGATTCCAAACTGGAAGCTGGTTCCACAGAAGAGGGGCCTGAAAACTGAAGGCTCTCCCTCCCATTCTACTTTTAAATACTCTAGGAACAACAAGTAGGCCTGCAGAGCGAGAGCGAAGTGCTCTAATAGGGTGATATGGTACTACAAGGTCATTAAGATAAGATGGGGCCTGATTATTTAAGACCTTGTATGTGAGGAGCAGGATTTTGAATTCAATTCTGGATTTAACAGGAAGCCAATGGAGGGAAGCCAAAACAGGAGAAATCTGCTCTCTCTTTCTAGTCCCTGTCAGTACTCTTGCTGCAGCATTTTGGATTAGCTGAAGGCTTTTCAGTGAGTTTTTTGGACATCCTGATAATAATGAATTGCAGTAGTCCAGCCTGGAAGTAATAAATGCATGAACTAGTTTTTCAGCGTCACTCTGAGACAGGATATTTCTAATTTTAGAGATGTTGTGCAAATGGAAGAACGCAGACTTACATATTTGTTTAATATGCGCGTTGAAGGACATATCCTGGTCAAAAATGACTCCAAGGTTCCTCACAGTGTTACTGGAGGCCAAGGTAATGCCATGCAGAGTAAGAATCTGGTTAGATACCATATTTCTAAGCTTTTCAGCGCCGAGTACAATAACCGGGTGGCTGTAGCTCAGATGGTAGAGCAGGTCATCTACTGATCGGAAGGTTGGTGGTTCGATTCCTGGCTTCCCCTAGTCTGCATGCCAAATATCCTTGGGCAAGATTCTAACCCTAAATTGCTCTCCGATGCATCCATCGGAGTATGAATGTGTGTGAATGTTAGCTATAAAGCACTTAGAAAGATGTGCTTGTGCGAATGGGTCTGAATGGGTGAATGCACAAGTTGTGTAAAGCGCTTTGAGTGCTCAGATGAGTAGAAAACCGCTATATAAGAACCAGTCCATTTACCATAACCTCAGTTTTATCTGAATTAAGAAGCAGAAAGTTAGCGGTCATCCAGGTCTTTATGTCTTTAAGACATTCCTGCAGTTTAACTAATTGGTGTGTGTTATCTGGCTTCATGGACAGATAGAGCTGGGTGTCATCTGCATAGCAGTGAAAATGTATGCTATGTCTTCTAATGATGCTGCCTAGGGGAAGCATGTATAATGTAAACAGAATTGGTCCTAGCACTGAACCCTGTGGAACTCCATAATTAACCTCAGTGTGTGAAGAGGACTCTCCATTTACATGCACAAATTGGAGTCTATTAGATAGATATGATACAAACCACTGCAGTGCAATACCTGTAATACCTACAGCATGTTCTAATCGCTCTAATAGGATATTATGGTCAACAGTATCGAATGCTGCACTAAGGTCAAGAAGGACAAGCACAGAGATGAGTCCACTGTCAGAGGCCATAAGAAGATCATTTGTAACCTTCACTAAAGCTGTTTCTGTGCTGTGATGAGCTCTGAAACCTGACTGAAACTCTTCAAATAAACCATTCCTCTGCAGATGATCTGTTAGCTGTTTGACAACTACTCTTTCTAGGATTTTTGATATGAAAGGAAGGTTGGAGATTGGCCTATAATTAGCTAAGACTGCTGGGTCTAGAGATGGCTTTTTGAGTAAAGGTTTAACTACAGCCAGCTTGAAGGCCTGTGGTACATAGCCGATTATTAGAGATAGGTTGATCATATTTAAGATCGAAGAATTAATTAATGGCAGGACTTCTTTGAGCAGTTTTGTAGGAATGGGGTCTAAAAGACACGTTGATGGTTTGGAGGAAGTAATTATTGAAGTTAACTCAGAAAGATCAATTGGAGAAAAAGAGTCTAACTTAACATCAATGGTACTAAGAGTAGCTGCAGATAATATTACATCTGTGGGATGATTATTGGTAATTTTTTCTCTAATGATAAAAATTTTATTTGTGAAGAAGTTCATGAAATCATTACTAGTTAACGTTAAAGGGATGGTTGGCTCAAAAGAGCTCTGACTTTTTGTCAGCCTGGCTACAGTGCTGAAGAGAAACCTGGGGTTGTTCTTATTTTCCTCAATCAGTGACGAATAGTAAGATGTTCTGGCTTTGCGGAGGGCTTTCTTATAAAGCAGCAAACTATTTCTCCAGGCTAAATGATGATCCTCTAAATTTGTGACACGCCATTTCCTCTCCAGATTACGAGTCATCTGCTTTAGGGTACGTGTTTGAGAATTACACCACGGAGTCAGGTACTTCTGATTAGAGACCTTAGTTTTCACTGGAGCTACAGTATCCAGAGTCGTACGTAGTGAGGAGGTGAAAATTATTAACAAGATAATAGCCATTATATGTATCAATTTCATACTATGTTTGCACCTCTGAAGCCCAACTGATCCCCCATGACTGCATTTAATGTCGATCATCTATATGAGATGAGCAAAGTCTGTGTATCAAAAGGTTTCTGACAATATTGCTGGACATAATTGAGCTATTGATGTAAAAGTGCCTGGTTGTGTTGCACTGACCCTATGTTACTAAATATAGGCTGTCATATATTAACTGTTCCTCTACATTCCTCAATGAATGCAGCCATTATTACACCCCTGAAAACAGGAAGGAAAGAATCACAAGAGTGATTTTGTGTTGTTATATCACAGAGTAGTTTAATGCAATGAGGAGAATGTGCGAAAGCCCCCTAGTGGAGATTGGAGACACTACCAATCGATCCCAGAAACTAGCCGATTAGTATTGTACAGATCGCAGTGCTCGTGAATAAAATGACAACCATTGATGCAACATGAAAAATAATAACTTTTAAACTATTTTCATATCTTATTTACATTGTCTTTATGCTTATGTCAACTAAGATGAATGTGCATTAACTGCATTACTTTTTACTTTCAGTTGTGAACCCTTTTTATATATAAGAATAAGAATATCACATGACTGTGGCCTTGTGTTATACCCTCTCTGCTGCAGTGATGCTGCAGACAAACACAAACATCGTGATTAGACATTCAAGAAGAGCCTCTTAAAGATGAAGGTCTGTGTCTCTTGACCTAAACACATAATCCAGTTAAATCTGATTTATGTTCATTAATGCCCCTCACACTGTAACTTAAAGTAATAAATCGGTCACTCATTAATTACAGAAGTACGTCTGTGAGCATAAAGATGTAAGCCTTGGACCATCAGGATGAAATGTGGTTGGGAAACTTAACAAGCTTTGATAAAACTTCATCAGTAGCTCAAGCAAGACCTCAAAACCTTCTATCACCACAGGTGGTTAGCAGACTGTGGTTGTACCATGTAGCCTAACAACATGCAGTAAATTGCAGGTTAAAGCAGTCTGCTTACACATTGTTAAACGAGGGAAGGGAACTAATGTGGCTGTCACATTACCCTTTTGTCCCATTTCATCCCAGGACTCGATTAAATTGCTGCTCACTTTCTACAATACTTAAAACTGATCAGTAGGACCTGAAACTGCAAACATTCAAACATTCAGGCCAAGAATCAGTTGGTGAACATATTAATCTACTACAATTAGCAAAAATGAATAAATAAACAGAAGAAAGTTAGAGTGATAACAGAGTCATGCAAGTTTTTGACCAGGAGGTTAAACTCATGCAAATGACCTTCACCCAGGCTCATGAAAACAATCTCCTGCTTATAAACAGCAGATCATTTGTGTCAGTGTCAGGATGGTTTATATTTGAGCTTTTAGTTCACACAGAACAATTTTTATTAATTTTTTTTTAGCGATTACCAAAGTCTGTGAATCCCCAAATTGTTCAGTTGTTCTTTTTGCTCCCCATGAGGTCACTTTCACCATGTGACAAAAACAACACCCCACTGTACACACTCGGGCCACCAGCAACTTTCTAAATCCTCAATAAAAAGCTGACAGGTTGCAATGATGTTCCAAATAACTTATTAAGAAAACAACTAAATACACAGAAAATGTTATGAAAATTGGTTTATTTTATATCTCCTACTTTGAAATGATGCAATAAAAATATGTATAAAACATCACAAACTGTAATATTTTACAAATGCTTACGTCCTGCTGATGCAATGGAGACATCTTCCAGTGACAGTCTTCATCTGTGTGAGTGTGAGGAGGATCCTAAACCCACCGATACAGAAGTGCATGTTCACAACTCCCTCTGTGCAGGCGGGGTCAGGACCCTCCTCACCCTGGGTGAGGAGGGGTGGTGCTGTGGCCAGTCAGGTATGAAGTGCTGAGAGTGGATCTTTGGTCCTCTGTGCAGCTCTGTCCACTCTCAGCTTCCCTGCAAAGCAATAACACAAGAAAGACGTCATTTTAACACAAAACAGCATTTTCATTGTTGGTAGCTGCAGTATGTTGATAAAAAGCAATTTTAAACCCAACGTATACACATGAAAAATATAAATAAACCTAAACCTACAGTGCTGCTGACATAGGATGATGATTTATACCAACTATTGGAAGAATTTCGTCTTCAAGGCAGTTTGTTGTCAATGTGAGGTGATAACTTACATAGTTGGAACACAGCACCACTCTCCAGTTTTTCACTTGGTCATCCATCCTTCTCATCGGGTTGGTCGGGGTAAGGCTGTCTTCTGGGTGGGGTGTTAGCTCCATCTTGGACGTTGAGTGTCTGAAGTGTTGAATTCTTAGCCACAGGCTATACCTTATGTAAAAACAAGAGACTACAGTCAGTTCACTGCATCATTTTTAAACCTTTTCTACTTATTTGTGTTGACATTAAGTACAGACTTACCTTTGTCCTGCATGGTGAATTAGGGCTTGGGAAAAACTTATATTATTCATTTAAAAAGTTACCTGTGATATTAAGAAAAATGGAAGTAATAACAACTAAAAAACTACCTTTCAGTCACAATGTAATATTAATATTAATGTCACATATCAAGAAAAAAACAATACATTTCACATGTGCGAGTCAGATGTTCTTATATCTGTGTTACAAACAGGCTTAACTTAAACATTACAAAGTTAATTAAAAAGTAAAAGATATTTACAAACACTGCAAAACACAAAGGCCAACTTCAGTGTTACAAAGTTTAAAAACACGTTCTAACATAAACTAATCAGAGTCACTGTCATCAAGGGAAAGGTTAAAAAGCCTCTCCCAGAAACATCTGACTCCAAAACAACCTGAGGATGTTGAAGGGGCATCAAACTGGTCACTTACCTTGCACCTCTTTGCACTTACCTCTTCGGTGCAGATGTCTTCTCTGCTTCTCTTTTCTGAGGAAGGAGCAGCAGAGGGAGCAGCTGAGGAAGCAGATGAGAGAGAAGCAGAGGAAGGAGCAGCAGAGGGAGCAGCTGAGGATGGAGCAGCAGAGAGAGTAGCTGAGGATGGAGCAGCAGAGAGAGTAGCTGAGGAAGGAGCAGCAGAGGGAGCAGCTGAGGATGGAGCAGCAGAAGGAGCAGCTGAGGATGAAGCAGCAGAGGAAGGAGCAGCTGAGAAAGCAGATGAGAAAGGAGCAGCAGAGGGAGCAGCTGAGGGAGGAGCAGCTGGCGGATCACCAACTGGGGCAACAACTCGAGAGAAGAGTGGGGCGTTGGCCTGGCCGAAAGGCGGCATGGCGATAGGGGCAGCACCTGGAGCAATAGGATGTTGCCAATCGTGCCAAAACGGCTCTGGAGGGTGCTCCCGGATGAGAGGGGAATCATCACTCTCATCCATGGTGTCATACCCCGAGTCATCGCTAAGCCAATCCCCCCACTCTTCTGAGTCGTTCCAGTCAGATGAATTGTCAGTCTGTTCACTCACCTCTTCATCGTCTACAAGTAGGTAGGGGGGGTACTCACCTTCCTGTTCACCGTCATCAGCATCTGGTGCTTCATGAGAAGAGGGTGAGGGTGAGAGAGGGAAAAAATACTCACCATACTCACCTTCGCTGATACGCTGGGTATCAGTGTCCTGAGCAGGGCGTTCAACCACATAGTCAAGACGCCCTGTGAAGAAACAATTTTTAAAATAACATTAGGAATGTAATAGACACCCTGTGTTAAAGCAACAGACCTACATCTGTTAGTTTGAGCAGAGGATGAGAGAAAAGCATTTTATGTCAGACTGAATGACACTTCTACTTGTTCAATCTTTAAGTGAAGTTTTTTAATAGAAGACCACCAAACCTCCACCAAGGCAGCTCACTCTGTGTACTTTTAAGGTGACACTATATTGACACTATATATGACACTGTATTTTGTGTACATTCAATTTGTTTTATTTGTTCTTTGTAAGCCTTTATGCAAACACTAAGTTGGAATAGGTAATGGATAATAGGTACTGATTTGTAAATAGCCGGACATGAGTAACTTATTATATAAATATACTACAGTAAATGTATAACTAACCATGCAGCTCATTCTCCTGTTTTATTTACAATTCACGATGTCACACATTTTGAAAAAAGCTCATAGGTTAAATATGTGGATGCAAACCATAATGTAACATTTAGACCACATGTACCAATCTCATGTCCTAAATATAAAAAATATTTTTTTTTTAAAATAAAAACACAACCTCCTTGGCAAGAGTAAAAATTGCACACACACAAAGCTCTGCAGGTATGTCTGAAAATGATGGTCAAGTGAAAAACAAACAAACAGAAACTCTTAACTCAGAATCCACATTTTTAGAAATGTGCACAAGGACTGTATCTGCCATAAGGACAGATACATCTAATCTGTGGTAAACATGCTATCCCTGTGCAAATATCCCTGTGTACAGTTTCTCTCTCTGCTATCTAATAAGGTTAAAAGCATTACTGTAATAGAAGATAGGTCTTAATACCATTATTACTACTGTTTTCATATTCTTTTGATATTATTTTATTTATTTATTTTTTTATCTTTGTGTTTTGCAGCAGAGAAAAAATATAGTTTATGTCAATAAAGCCTTTGATCCGGAGAAGAAAAGGATGTTAGGAGGGGACCTGGATCTGTGTGTTTACACCTGCGTGTTCTGACGCCATGACATCTTGAAGATGCCGTTACCGCAGAAACTGATTTTTGGGCATTTTACAAATTTTAGTCCATTAAACTATTTTTAACCATTTCATTTTAAAGAAAAGTGTCAAATTTGAAGCCTTCAAATCAAAGTAATACCTTTTTTTTTCATATTCATACACCAGTCGTTAATAATTTCTACACCTCTCCCGGAAAATTTAAAGCATACAAACAATTTACGGGAAACAATCTTGGAATACACATATTTGATCACGTTAAAACTTGATATTCACACTGGAACTTGTTAAATTATTACAGTCATTTAAATTTAAAGAAACTTTCAAACGTACCTGCAGCGAAGTCCAGGTGACTGTCGAGGAGTCCGGGTCCACGGCGAGCCATCTTCAAACTTGAAAAACAAAAACAAGTACAAACGATCCACAGATGAAGTACTTGTTGTCGCTTTCAGGTAAAATCCGCTTTCAGTAAAATGTTTGCAAAACTTAGCTTTCCACAGGCTGAGGTTGGAGCAGGTCGAAACAAGTCCACGAGCAAGTGTAAAGGGACGATTGGAACCTTGTGCAGCATTTATATACCCTTGGTTACATTTATATACCCTTGGCGGCCATGGTTACGGTTGTCAACGTGCGTTTACACGTGCACGTGATAGAACTATATGAATGGAGCTCACCGCAGTGTAATTTACAGTTATTTTAATAATAATAATAATAATAATAATGGATTGGATTTTATATAGCGCTTTTCAAGGCACCCAAAGCGCTTTACAATACCACTATTCATTCACTCTCACATTCACACACTGGTGGAGGCAGCTACAGTTGTAGCCACAGCTGCCCTGGGGCAGACTGACAGAAGCGAGGCTGCCATATGGCGCCATCGGCCCCTCTGGCCAACACCAGTAGGATGATTCCAAATAAATTTGAATCATCTGAAAAAGATTCAGATTTATTAAATTTAGATTTTACTAAAATGTTTTAAAATATATTTTATATAGACTTACTTATGATATATACATGCATATTTTTAAAATACTGTGCAGAAAAGATTTAATAAAAACTGACTCTAATATGAAAGCAAACCCATGTAAAGCTAGTAAAACATGAGCGTTTAGTTTAGTGCACCCTCTGTTATTTCTGTCTTCATAATAAGAAGCGTCCACATCGTCAGTCAGCCTGCGACTTCCCCTCGCCACAGGTTTCCGCACCAGCTGCTGCACTTGCAGGTGCGTCCAGTTTTATCTCTGCCGCAAACATGCGCTCCACCAGACCCAAAGTGCACACAGGTGTAATTAGGTGGAAGTATGGTGTAAACAAAAAACTCCTTACAGGATACCCACTGTCACCAAGCAATAATCTATTATGATTTCCTCTCTCAAACTGAGCAGACAGTGATGAGTTTAAAAAAATCCGGGACCATGTATAGATCTTGGAAATCACTGGAAAACCAGTTCTTGCTATTTCCTGTTCCTCAACATCTGGGGTGGAGGGACGTTTTATGGGAATATGGGTTCCGTTGTTGCAGCCTATGTAACTATTATTTTGATTTGGGATTTATTTTATTTTGTTGTTCTGTTGACCATTTGAAGTTCCCAACTTTAAGCTCAGTTGTCTTGATGGTTTACATTTTAGTGTTTGCTTGTTTTTTTTGTTTGTTTTTGTGTGTGATTGTGTTTCTATTGGAGACGCAAAGCCACATAGATGCAAACAACAGAAAAGTAACTCTATTTGATTGGCTGAAAGTTTTTCAGTGATATAAATAGGCAGAAAAGCTTGTTATATTATTCCACTGTGGTCTTAGTGAACCAATAAAGTTTTCAAATATTTATCCACCACTGCTTTTAATGATGTAATTTAATTTTTTAGGTGACAGAAAATCAGAATGGCTCCATCTGTAAAGCGTCACGGGTAAGAAGCAGTTTTCTGATATTTAGGCTGTACACACCTGATTTGTCAGATTAAACTTCAGCTCTGTTTATGTTTCCAGCTGTGAGGTTTTTGTGTTTTGTCATGAGTACGGTGTTATTCGTCATGTAATTTTTCTGACCTGTGGATTTATTTATGTAGTGAGGATTAAAGATGTGTACTGATGGTACTTGATCTGCAGCACAAGTAAACTGGAGTTTATGATGTTTAAACAAAACAAAAGAAAGTAACAAATAATTATTGTTGATTGTAAATTATTATTATTATTTTTTTGCCTGTCCCATTTGGTTCTTTTGCCATCAGAATTATTGTCTAAAGGCGAAGAAAGATGCCCAACGGATTTACTTTACCAACTGGACCATCCCAGCCTTGCCGTATTGGTCTATTTGATTCACCTTTTATTGTTTATTTTATTTTATTTTCACTTGCTAAATACAGGACAGACTTGACTGGGGAAAAGAAAGAGGAGAAAGAAAGAGGGAAAGAAAAACAGCGGGGAAGAGGAACGGTGATAAAGGGCAAAAAACAAAAACCAACAAAACAAACCGACAAAAAATACATCTATCAATCACCTGGATCATCTGTTGAGAAAGAAAAAAGAGAAAACAAGCAACAACAAAAAAAGAGCAATATAATAAACAACATCATCGCGATGATCTATGTGAATATAACAGTAAATACTAAATGTTAAACATTATTGTGCAGCACGTAAATTTACAGCGCACAGTGTGCTTTGAGGTAGGAGCCAAAAAGGGTGTAGTTTGTGTGTGTGAGCAACAAGTGGCCCCTCCCTGGGGCCAGCTCCCCCGCTGACCCCTGTAGGCACCCCCATACTCTGCAACCCACCAGGGAAAGGGGTCCCAGACCCATGCGGACCGGGGCCCAGTTCAGCAGCGCTGCCCAGCCCCACAGAGCCCGGGACAGCCCACCCGACCATAGAGAAAACTGCACCCATCTGCACCCACCCCATCATCCACTCATCTTCCAGACTACACAAGACAATAGACACCCAGGCTGAGATCTTCCTCCACCTCTCCTGTATCTCCCCCTCCTGCAGAGTGAGTTCCTGAAGAGGAGACCTCCTGCAAGATGTAACAACCTCCCCCACCAGTTGATTGTTGATTGTAAATTAGCATGAGTGTGATATGAAAACCAAGCATCATGGACATAAACTTTAATGAGCTGGATTAACTGAAAAGTGAAATTTCCGATTGAATCAAGGAATATGGAGCACATCTGTACACTGACCACATAACCTCTTATTGAAGACTGCCTTTCACACAGAGGGAGAAGAGATGCACAGGAGTGAAATGAAACAAATGCTTCTAGGAAATATACTTAAATAATTCAGGAACATTGACAGACAGTAACAACCACTGTTGTGACTGAAGATGAGGACCCGACTCTGACTGTAGACTGAAGCCTTGAACCAAACACTCACAGGATGTACGGACTCAGGATTGTAGATGGTTCAGTGCAGAAATGGCAACTTATATCCCGAGCTCAAAGCTTCTGAACATACAAAACAAATGACTGTGATGCTATGACTTCAGGAGGACATAACAGTAATTATTTGGCATTAAGCTCCATACAGTGAGGCTGACTGACTGGGGCTGCAGGAGCACAAGAGAAAGGATGACAATGGATTGTAAAACAAATGTTCTTATAAACTTTATAACAATCATAATCTCTTCTGTATTTCAGGTTGAAACATAACCTTCCTGTTGTGTCTCATGTCCCACCTGTCAAAAGAGAAAAAGGTACAGTACAATCATCTCTGTCTCATGTAAAAGGAAAGCTGAAATAATTATTTTCCATCCTTAAAGAAACTGCATGTGTCGCCACATGTTGCAGGTGAGGATGACTCCCCAGCAGGTGTTTCACAGATTGTATCTGCAAATAAAGGTGAGCGTTTCCCCTTAAAGAAGCCGGCTGGTGCCACATTGAGGAAAGCAAGGCTTGAGGACACCGTTTACAAAGATAATTTTCTCGTGGTGAACGGTTGGGGGAAATTCTACCTTCCGAAGGTTGTAACCATGCAGGTTATTGGTGTGGTCGAGGGCATCTCATTCCCGTGTGAGCAGCTCGTTCTGATGACCTGTGAGGACCAACAGGTATATGCCTATGATGAAGAGGAGCTGCATCTGGTGGCTTCAAGCATGAAGCAGTTACGTGACGAGGGAATGGAGTATCCAGGCTCCACGGTTTATTACAGGGGAGAGGCCTTTAAAGACATGGTGAGAAGTTAAATTTGTTTACTGGACTTGTTCGTTAATAAAGATGATCATCTGTAAACACTGTCACTAAATTATGTTATTGTCTGTTGTGTGTAGCCCAGGGAGAATCGGGCAGACACGAGCATGAGCGATTTGGGCAAGAGGTTGGACGAAGAGTATAAGAAGCTGGTGGCAGAAAGGAAATCCAGCATCCTGGAAAATCTGAAACACAGCAGAAAGCAGAAGTTTGAAAGTTTTTAAAAGTCGTTGTGGTCAGAGTTATATTGTTGGATTGTCATTTATGCTTAGAAACATATACTCATTAATGATTAGAGTTATATAATCGATTGCATATTGATAGGATGTCTGATCCTTAGTAGTCTGCAAAGACTGTGTGCATTCCAGAGCACTCAAATTGTAAGGTGATTCATTGCAAATAATGTTACAAATTTTTTATGTTGTTTTCAAAGATAATGTGCCGTATTACTGTAAATTAGCGTATTTTCAGCAGATTAGCAGTGTAAAAATAAAGGCAATTTATCATTTGTCAATTTGACCTAGGTGAATGGAGGACTCCATAGTATAATTCTGTTTTTGCATAAAAAATTAATACTCAACTGTAAAAGTTATGTTTGTTGTTTTAACCTTTGTGAGGGTTTAATTTGCATTTTCTAAGGCAAATAACAGAAATCAGACAACAAGCAGCAGCAACTGGAAAGGTTCTGTATAAATAAAAAATTAAATCGGGTGGATGCACTTAATGGTGGTTTAGCTAAACTGAAAATTTGTTCATTTCAAGCATGGTTCTTTAATCATATTCAACCATTTACCTGAAAAATAAATCTTTGATTTGAAAACATATCTATTTCTTTATCAGTGTCCCTGACTGTCATGTGATTTTGAGTATTGACACTGATTTTAGTGTAGGAAACTAAAGATTTATTTTTTCAGTCAGTTTGTGTCATACTAAAATTGGGAGCCTATTTATCATAGCGTGAAGTATTAAAGCTGACAACCGCAATTTAAATATTCTTCTGTTTGCCTCTCTCTCTCTCACACACATACTAATGGACACCAGACAACAGCTGATTAACAGCAGGGACTGTTCATGTGTCAGATTTTCAAATTTAAGGCTCTCATTATTATAATGGACGACCAATATACATCACATGTTGTAAATTGTACAATATAAGCTATCAATGTGTTATAGGAGTTTATCAGCATACTGTAGTGGGTCAGGGTTGTTTGGGGTTGGACAGCTATGTTCTGTTGTTCCAGGCGGCAGGTTATGTTGCCGTGGTTACAGGTGACGCTGTCTCTCTGCGACTGTGTGTTTCTGGGTGGAGAGAGCGCCTTTTTGTTGTTGTTGTGTTTCTGTTGCTAATAAACGGCTGTGCTCCCGGGCTAACTCGCGGGAAGCAAGACCAAACGACACCTCTGTCTCCTCCTTGTCTGAGCTCGCCACAATACATTATTTCTAAGATGAAAGACTTTAATTACATTTTTTGAACTTTCTGCAGTTATCACTGCCATTAGTGCTGTAACATCCCTTCAGCTTTTATAACCATTCTGTTTACCTCCAAACAGCGATCAGCAGACAATCCCACCACAATTTTTTCAGCAATTGCATCGTCTAGTTTTTCATTGTTTCAGACTGCCATAGTGGGCAAATGCTGAAGTCAACTTATTTAAAAAGTTTGTCACTGCATTACAATTTTTAATTGAAATGCAAATCTTCTATTGTGCAAGATCAGAGCCCTTAAATGGTAATTCATTCAAGCTCTCTTCACAAAATAAAAGTAATTCCTCTGCTTAGCAACTGGCACATTTGTGTGTGCATTCATTTGTTTATCCTGCCACATGCTGCACAAGAATGCACCCAGAGCAACTATGTAATGTGACGTGTCATGTAGGCAGGAATAGTTTGACTAAAGTGGGAGAGCTACATTTCCAGTTTCATCTACTGTGCACTTGCAATGGTGAGTTTCTGCTTTTATGCAGTTTTCAATTTTATTTTATTTTTTAAAACAAATATCTTCAATATCTTTTTGGGTTATCACTGAAATGTTTAATTTGGTAATGTGTTGTTTTTTTCCTTATTGCTTTAGACTTCTATGGAAGACAGCGTCATTGCAGTGTCATTTTTGACAGAAACACATACTTGTCACATTCTTTTTATTTCCAGAAAAACATCTTTCAGATGTATGAGAAATTGATTGGGGCCTGTCTGGAAAACAGCAGCCACTGGACCTTGTTTGTAAGTTGCACAGATTTTGCACTCTCTCTAGTGCATGATACTTTTCAGTGTCCCTCATTAGGAAAGCTCAAGGCCAAAGCCTACCATATCCATCTTTTTACAAAACAATACCCAAGAGGACAATAGTCTATATGAATTCTATATGAATTAATTTGGAGAGTCGGAGGTCAGAAAAAGTGCGGTGGTGAAAAACTGGAGGTAATCAATCAACATATTTAACATAACATATTTAATTTAATTGAAATCGTTACCAAACACGGTTATTGTTTGGCTACTCTACACTGCAGACTTCTCTATCAACTCCCCACGCTGCCACCTACAGAAGTTCTCTGATGCCATAGTCGGCCTCATTACAGGTGAGGACGACTCAGAGTACAGACAGTGGACTCTGGACTTTGTTGACTGGTGTCAGCAGAACCACCTGCTGATCAACGCTGGGAAAACGAAGGAGTTGGTGGTGGATTTCCAGAGACGCAGACCCACCACACTGACACCGGTGAACATCCAGGGAGTGGACATTGAGATAGTGGACTCTTATAGATACCTGGGTGTTCACCTGAATAATAAACTGGACTGGAGCCACAACACTGATGCTCTTTACAGGAAGGGTCAGAGCAGACTCTACCTGCTGAGGCGGCTGAGGTCATTTGGAGTCCAGGGAGCGCTTTTAAAAACCTTCTATGACTCTGTGGTGGCATCTGTCATTTTTTTTACAGTGTTGTATGTTGATGACATCACAAGAAGGTGATTGGTCACTTGCAATGTGGAAAAACATTAATTATGATGATGTGGAAACAATGCCAACACGAGGATATCAGTGTCACGGTCCGCAGTGGCTGACCGTGTGGAGAGTGTTTGGAGGACCCAGGTGCAGACACAGATAAGCAGACCAAATCAACTTTAAACAAAAGGCGAGCCTTTATTTGAGGCTGGAGTACATGAACTAAACTAAACGAGAACTGAACAGGGACAACAACTAAACAGGAACCTAAACTGGGAAGAAACTAATAACAGTGAGACTATGAACAAGACTGTGCCAGAACATGAGGGAACTGTGAAATATAAGAATAAGCATCATGAGCCATGACCTGCACAGAGACTTGAAACCTGACATGACATAGGGCGTGGGACACAGACGACGCGACACAGACTGAATGAAACACAGAGACTAAATACACATAAGGGATGATCAAGGGAAGTGGCCACACATGGGAGCACAGCTGACACACATGAACCTAAAGACAGGACAGGGGAAGTGAAACTAAAGACACTGACATTGGACACAGACTTCCAAAGTAAAACAGGAAACATAACAGACGCAGACTTGACTAGGGAATATAGCAGACCATAGAACACAGGAACCGAAAGACTAGAAAAGATAAACTATGACAAGATCAAAATTCAATAATGATACAAAACTCAAAACACTGGGTCACCGACCCAGGACCATGTCAATCAGATTGGTCCTGTTAGTGTGAGTGTATGACAGTGTGCTGCACTTGTGTATTGGTGAATTTTCCTTGTTTTTTTTATTGTTTCTGTGTGTGGCATCCCTGACCCCTGCCCCCCCCCCCCCCCCCCCCCCCCGCGCGCCCCCCTCGCCTGGGGATCCCATGATACTCCAAGAAGCAATCACCTTTTACGTTTAGCTAAAGTTATTAAGTTAGCTAAAGAGCTGTGATGCTGTGTAAGACATAAATAAAGCTCAAATACAAAGGTTTGGACACCGTTTTGCATGTTTCCCTACTGTAGGGGTCTCTGCAAGCATACAAGCCTCTGAGAGGGTCCAAGATGACAACTTTGGAATTCTGCTAGAAACAGTCGATCATATTTGTTTGTCGAAGCTGAATCCAGGGCAAACTGCACTAAATTAGCGTTTTTAGCTAACAGCGACAATAAGCATAAAGTTACTGTACGGCTATAATTTGTTAACATGACGCTTGTTCTTATACATGTGATACATTTATTACCAACCTGAGAGTTTATCCGCTGGTCATTCGACATGACGAATGACTTCTGAAGTCTGAATTCAGCTCAAGACGCTGTAGATTCCCGTCGGTAACACTTTCGGTCTGCTAGTAAAACGTAGTTCTATCAATCTGAGCTCGATTACTCTTGAACCGGAACCGGATGTAAGTCCCAAAAAACTGAATTTTGGAACTGAAATTGAATTGTAGAACTGAAACTGAATGGTGAGAAGTGAATCTGAAATTATTTGAAAGCTAAATTTTTAAGGGATAAAATACGGTTTCAAAGCAAATGAATTCATTTTCAAAATATAAAATTCAATTTCAAATTAGGCTAATTCATATTCAGTTTCAGTAAAAGCATTTATTCAAGTTACAATTCCGATTCAATCCGAGCAATTCAAATTTAACTTATTCAAATTCAGTTTCTGATGGCACAGATTTCTGCTCATAGTTATTGCTTTACATGTGTTAACTGGTTGCCCAGTTGTCTGTTGAACAGCCCTGTCAGTTTTCTGTTTGCAATAAAACCTTTTACTTTACTCCGTTTTCGTATGAGGGCTTGTGTATGTTACTCCCCTCCTGTCCCCTAGCAGAGGGGGTTGTAACAGTGCATATGTAAAATGTGCATTTTAAGGTATCTACCAGTTACTATTTTAAAAAAAAGAAGCTTTTATTTATAGTAAATCTTGCTTCCATATTCAGAGTCATAACATTTCCAGATTAGTTGGGAAAATATCTCTATAGCACTTAATATAATAAATATATCACATACAATTTAACAAATAGTGATTTATTTTAGAATTGAGTCATTAACAGAATTTATAATGAACTTCTGTAACTTCTGCATACTCAAAAAATAGAAATGTTGTGTGCAACAAATACATTCACTGCAAGTACATATAAAAATATCACAAACACAAACTGTGTTTAAAATTTCCATCATCAAAGAGAAATTTTAAATTTTGCATGCTATTGTGACTGTTAATGGAAATGCATTCTGTTTCTACAGTTATAGTAAAATACAGATGAAAACAAAGGGCTTATACCATAACATCGTTCACCTTCAAAGTGACATGAAATGAAAAACAAAAATAAAAACAAATACAGAAAAAAATGTAACAGTTTTAAAAGGTAACGTCATAATTTGTATAGTCTATAAATGCAAGAGTCTGAATTAACATGGACAAAAAGCTGTATTTTCGCTCGTTGAAACCGTGCGACCAACAAATCTGTAGCAACTGTGAGATGCAATCATGTCAGTGTAGATGGAAACTTCTCTCCAGTGTTTCCAGAACCTTGTTGAATCTGTGCCAGAAAGACTTACGGTAGTTCTGAAGACAAAAGGAGGTCCAAAAAGGTACTAGCAAAGTGTACCTAATGAAATAGCCAGCACCATTACAACTCGTTGTAGAGAGCAGCAGAAAATCAATCTGTTGTAATACAATTGTTTTGGTTTTTATTTTAATTACAGTCCACAGTGAAAATGTCTACATTTGAGATATTTCGATTTTTAAAAAAAACTTAAAAAAAGAAATGTTCCTAAACAGCTAGCTTTAAGAATATTAACAAAAAAGAAAATACATATTTTTGACATTTTAGAGAGGGTATAATGACTTTATCTGTATAAACATATTGAAACTTTGTTTAATGTTTAAGTCTGTGAATTGTTCAAATGCCCTATTGTATGAATTTTTAGAAACAGAACTTTTTCATTCACTGGTGTCCTTTTAGTAAACATTTTCATTTATTAATTTGATTAGCAGTTAAATATCTCAATGAATACAGAATAAAGGTCTACCACAAAGCAAGAAAGAACGAGATAAGGCTAATCAAAAAGGTATTGGCTGAAGCACATGCTTATTATGCCAACCCTTTTAAAAAAACATCATTTAGCAAGGAACTCATATATACATGTATGTATTTATATATATCTATATGGTAAATGGACTGATTCTTATATAGCGCTTTTCTACTCTCTCGGAGCACTCAAAGCGCTCTATACAACATGCCACATTCACCCAATCACACCCATTCTCACAAGCACTTTATCTATACTTAGTGCTATTTTAACTACATTCACACACATTCATACTCCGATGGATGCATCGGAGAGCAACTTGGGGTTAGTATCTTGCCCAAGGATACTTGGCATGCAGACTGGAGGAGCCAAGGATCGAACCACCAACCTTCCGATCAGTAGGTGACCTGCTCTACCTCCTGAGCTACAGCCACCCCATATATCTATCTATCTATCTATCTATCTCTCTCTCTCTCTCTCTCTCTCTCTCTCTCTCTCTCTCTCTCTCTCTCTCTCTATATATATATATATATATATATATATATATATATATATATATATATATATATATATATATATATATATATATATATATATATATATAGATAGATAGATAGATAGATAGATAGATAGATATAGATATATAGATATATTTCTGATTTCTTGTTCAGGACATCCTTTGTTTTGTAGAGAATAGCAACGTTTTTTGAAAAAAATGTTTTCACATGGTTTATATGAGGCTTCCAACTAAGCTTATCATCAATTATAGACTACTTTGTTAAAAAAGTAATTTCCTAAAACAATATGAGCTTTTCAGCTTTTTGCTGAACAGAAAATATCATAAAACTATCTCCTGTGTAATAAAAGTATTTAGGTTAAAGGCACACTAATAGGAACTTTATAGCACTGTTAGCTTGTCACTGCAAATAAATGGAACAGCATTAATTGCTGAGAAGCTGGATTGGATGGATGAAAGTAATTAAAACCTCTTAAGCCCCAAGGGGGTTTCTGAGCTTCCTGCTCGAAAATGTAATGCCCAAATTTAATTGATTATTTCTCTGCAATTACAAACTCTGTCCTTACAATCTTGGTATCAAAATAAAGCTAACACTTGGGAAATTTCATCAGAGGTGTAAATACTGAAGCAGATATTACTGTGTCAAAGTTACTGAGACTGGAACACAGAAAAAGTAAGTAGATTTTATCCTCGCCTAATTATTTTTTTTTTTAATTTTTAGCATATAACCCTTTGACAAATATGCCTCAGATCAGATTTGGTTCCAGAAATCGAGTAGCCAACATATAAACATCATCTGTGCAAAGATTTATGTTTCTAAAGTGAAACAGTGAAAAATTACAGCGCTGTCAATACATGAATATCCAGACGTTGTACAAAAATGTCCAATTTTGGCACACAATTGGACACCATGCCAGTTGATTTTTTTTAGGTATTAAAGAGCAGAAATTAATAAATTTTATTAACAGGCCTAAACATGCTTTTTTTTTAAATATATTTTTGAAGAATTAACCACACATTTACATGGCAACGGCCCTTTTCTGCAGCGCGCATAGAGCGTTTGATTGGCCTCTGGCCCTTTAAACTCCGAGGGGCTGTAACTTTGGTTTCTTTTGGTCAATTTGCGTGATTGACACCTCTTTTTAATGTTTGAGCCAATAGATTCATAGTAACGATGCCACGTTCATGTCACTTCAACCAATCAGACGTTGTGTTGCCAAAACCCACGTGGGCCCAAATTTACTGCATGTGGCGTCTGTCCAGTCTGTAGGTGGGTCTAAAATGGAGGTTGTTGACGGAAAACTGCTCTGATGCGGCTAGGTAGGCATGGTAACTACTGTTAGTCACGTGGTTACCGGCTACCGGCGAAAATAACGGAGGAAATCGGGACGGTAAGCCAATTTCTGTCTTAGCGCATTTGCGCCGCTGTGTTTTTGTGGTCTTCTTTTGTGGCTCATTCAGTGAATTTTGGTCTGATCGTGGTGAAACTTGGTGTGTTGAGTCAGTGATACCTCTGGAAGCTAACCAGCCCATCTTTAGCTGGTTACACGAAGTCTGAAGAATTTCTGGTTCGGTTTTGTTTGTTTAGCGGACTTCTGCGCATTTACGTAACTGCTCGTTTAATCACGGCTTGTTTTTGGTGTGTTTGGTGGTTGTAGAAATGGTTTATATGACATTTTAGCTGAGATTCAAAGGTTTCTGTGGATACCACACATGTCTGGACTTATATTTCTCAACCCGCGTTATAACCGATTAAACATGATCTCCTCCTTTTTGCCCCCGGTACCAGGGGCGTGGGGCTTAAGTGGTTAATTTGTATTAATCCTGCTTTATTTACTAACACATATTTACAATTCCAAGATAACTAAATTTAATATTAACAGTAGGGAAATTTATATTCTGTCAATTATATCTTTGTTATAACAATGCTATGGCAATAAATCTAAGGTTGGATAACCTGTTCGTTTAATTTAAAATGGGGCTACATTTCAGCAGCTTTCAGTGCAGGGAATGTGATGGATTAGGGTAGCACCTACCTCAGTGGAAAAATAAGGCTTGCTATCATTGGAAGCAATCTCAATTCTGAGATAGATCAAGGTGAGATCCTGCAACCAGTGGGAATCCATCGTCCCCACAGTCTGGGACCAAATTTGATCTTCCAAGATGACAAGATTTAAGGGGAAGTGAACAGGGTTTTCACCAGTATAAGGTTTAGTGCCAAGAAGCATTGATACAACCAATAAAAATTATAATTTCAAACATTATAAAACTGTAGCACCAGACTAAAATATTACAGCAGCTAAATACTGCTGCTCACTCAGCTGCTGAACTGACTGCAGAAACAAGCTGCAGACAGCATTGATTTGAATAGCTGTTAAGGTCACATCATTTTGAACAGGAGTTGACTTAGAGGATCAAACATTTGTTGCTGTACTTCTGTTTCAGTTCATATATCTCTTGTTCATGCTTCTTCTTCAGCTCATCTATCTCGCCTTTCAGATGTTTTTCTTTGTGGCTTGAGAGATTTTGTAACAGTTCAAACTCTTTGTTGTAGCTTCCTTCGCTCTGTTGCATTTGTCTCTCATGTTTTAACTTTAGTTCTTGTATTTCCTCCATGTGTTTTTCTACTAAAGCTGTAAAGTCTTTGGTGTATTTCTGTCTGAACTCATTGAATTCTTCAGCTTGTTTTCTCGCCTCCTCTTCATATTTCTTCTTCATTTCTTCAATTTTTTTCTTATAATCTGCTTCTAATTTTTCTCTCTCATTTTCCTCCTGTTCTCTTCTATTTCGATCTTCTTCTTTTCTTCTGGTTTCATACATTTCTCTTTCCCGCTGGTAGTCTTCTTGGAGTTTTTTAAACCTTTCTTGCTCCTTTATACGTCTCTCTTCATCTTGTCGATATCGTTTCTCCCACCCTTCCTTTCTTTCCTTGTCCCAGGCCTCTTGTCGCTTTCTCATGTCTTCTCTGTTCTGCTCCAGCTCTCCTTTAAGTTTTTGTTCCCACTCTTGCTGTTTGCATTCTTCTTCTTTTCTCTTTTTCCTATCTTCTTCTTTTCTCATTTGTTGTTCTTTCCTTCTCTGCTTACGTTCCTTTTCAATTTTTTCCTCCATTTCTTTAAGTTGTTTCTTTCTCTCCTGTTCAATTTTCTCTCTCTCACTTTCTATTCGTATTCTAATGTTTTCCATTTCTTCCTTATGCTTTCTCTGAAGTTCGTGCTCCTTCCTCTTCATCTCTTCTTCCTTCTCCTTCAGGATCTTCTCCACTTCCTTCTGTATGGCTGCCTCTGCCTCTTGGAACATCTGGCTGGTGTAGCAGCTGCCTCCATTCTCCTTAACCATGTTATCAGCCTTTGCCAGCAGCTCTCTGACTTGTGTGCGATCTGTCTGATTGTTGTTATTAAAGACATGATACCGCCTTCCACAATCATGTATCAGTTTATGTAAAACATCATCACTATTTTCTATGTAGGTTTCAATTGTTCCTTTTTTAAGATCATCTCCTCTGGTGAATAAAATGATGATGAAATCTCCTGATTTTTTTCCAAAACACGTCTTGATCATATCCACAGCCTTTTTTTCCTCTTGTGTAAACCGACCGATTTGCAGCACCAGTAAGATCACATGAGGTCCAGGAGCCAACATGCTGATGCATCTAATGAGTTCTTGTTGAACATAATCATTGGTCAGACTTGTGTCAAACAGACCAGGGGTGTCGACAACAACAACAGGACGTCCATCAACCACTCCTTCTGCTTTCTGACAGAACTTTGTTACTGACCTTGAACTCGTAGTCGACTCAAAGTCTTCGTTACCCAGAATGGTGTTTCCAGTAGCACTTTTTCCACTGCCAGTTTTCCCAATCAGCACCATCCTGAGAGGCTTTCTGCTCTCATTTTCATCTTCATGTACCATCTTAGTACTTTGCTTCAATTGCTGCAGTTCATCTGTAAGCTTAATAACCTTCTGTATCTGAGCTTCGGTGAACATGTCTTTTGTGAAGCATCTTGGATTTTTGCCTTTCATTATTTCTACATTCTTCAGCAGTTCTGGGATTTGTTCTTTGTCTTTAATGTTGAGAACAACAGATCTTCCTCCAAATCTCTTACAGAGCTCCTTGATATTCTTGTTTTCATTTAGAAAATCAACAAAAGCTGAATCTGTAGGATCAGAGTCCGCAGTGAACAGAATCATGGTGAAATCATTGACTTGAGAGCTCAATGTGTTCTCTATGGTCTCTAACTCTTGTTTGTCTTCATCAGTGAGGGGAGCCACAGGTAGGACCAGGATAAAGGCATGGACACCCTCAGGATCACAGAGGGAGATACACTTGCGTGATTCCTCCATCACTGTGTCCAGAGGTTTTCCATACAAGGCAGGCAGCTCTACCAGGGAAACCCAACGCCCACACACCTCTCCCTGATGTTTAACACACTTGTTGGCAGGTGGACCAAACTTTCTTTGTCCTAGAATAGCATTAACTGCTGATGTCTTTCCAGCTCCTTTTCTACTGCACAGCACTAAGTTCAGGACAGGTTTGTCAAGTACTGTCACAACATCATCCTCTTCGTTTAATGTGAGAAATCCTCGCCTGTTGTCTTTCACTATCTTTTCCATTTTTTCCATCAACTCTTCTCGATCATGTTTGGAAGAATCTTTTCTATCGTGACTGACTGTGTGCTGATTTTGTTTGCAGTCTCTGATAAGTTTTTGCACAGAGTTGTTCTTTCTCTCCTCTTTGTGTGTGATGATGACCATGGAGTGTTTAAAGGCATTTTCACCTAACAAACTCAGGATGAACTTCAGAGTTTTTCTGTTCTCCTCAGTGAATTCAGAAGACTTCACTAACAGCAGCAGAACATTTGGTCCAGGCGGACAGAGACACACGGACATCTTCATCTCTCTTTGTATGTGCTCTACAGAGAGACTGAACAAGTCTGGAGTTTGCACAACAGTCAATTTTTTTTCTCTCCACTCTCCACAAAAGGTCATAGATTTTGATAAAAACTCTTTGTGCCATGTAAAATCTTTGTGCCATGTAAAATCTTTGTGCCATGTAAAATCTTTGTGCCCAGTGATTAAGTTACAAAGTTTTGTCTTCTTGTCCTCACTTTTCCCCAGCAACAAAATCCTAATGTCAGACACTGTGATAAAACAGAAAAAACATATCACAAAAATAATTAATGCTGAATTTATTAGACTTTTTTGTGATATGAAAAGTATCTTTAAGATATCTTCAGTCATCTCTGTAACCAGGCAATTTCTAGCACTAATGGTTTATATCAGGGGTCCCCAATCCCAGTCCACGAGGGCCGGTGTCCCTGCAGGTTTTAGATGTGTCCTTGATCCATCACAGCTGATTTTAATGGATAAATTACCTTCTCAACATGTATTGAAATTCTCCAGAGGCTTGGTAAAGAACTAATCATGTGATTCATGTGTTTTGACCCATTGTGAGGTCTAAAACCTGCAGGGACACCGGCCCTCATGGACTGGGATTGGGGACCCCTGGTTTATATGAACAATTGTTTTGTAACCACTTTTTTGGGATTGTTTAAGTTAATCCTGGAGAAGTCACCAAGTACTGTTTGCACCTATATACTTAGCTCTAAGATGATTTACTCACTTCGAGACTGAGTACTTTCCTCAGAAGATGAACATTCAAGTGACACGTGTTTGTGTAGTCCTGTGAAAACATGACGTAAAATGCAGATTATTGATCTATCTCAAAAGAAGGATTTGTATGTATATTATTGTGAAGATCAGAATAGTTTATTCACTTACCCATGGCTGTAACACGATCTGTAATAGAAGTCAGTGTACTCTTTTGATGAGGGCTTTGAACATCTGCTGGTAAAGTCTGTGAGGTATCCTCAAATGGTTCATAGTTAACATGTTCTCCATTGTTCTCCTTCACAATTTGACCCAAGCGATATAACAGCTCTGGAAGTTCCATGTCGCTCCTCCTCAGGTATCTGTATCTACATTTTTTAATCATATCTTTTAATTGTGGGTGTTGCATATATTGCTCTGTGCAGCCTGAGTTCCTCTTTCTAGGTGTTGAAATCAATATCATCGAGTGATCAAATGATCGATAATTGTAGAGTTTAAGGATCCTGCAGAGCCTTAGTTTGTGTTCCTCGCTGAACTCTTCTGGCTGTAGAACCAGCAGGAACACATGAGGTCCAGGAGCAAAATATTCCACACAGTTTTTTGAAAACTCTTCAATTTCGTTCATCTTGTCAAAGAGAAAATCCGGAGTATTGATAACAACTATTTGTTGTTCTTCCAAAGGTCCACTGATTTTCACAAAGGAGTTAGGTGCCTTGTTGAAAGCCATCCGTCCAACTATGAAATCTCCCACTGAATTCCTCTCAGACCAGCTGCCCCCCAGCAGAACAACTCTCAGCTCAGACACTGGAATGAAAAAACAAAAAATGAAGCTGAGTCTAGATCCGAACCAGTTCTTGAGTGACAGTTGAAATTAAATATTAACACACATTTAAACAATATGTGAAACAGTTTGTAAAAGTTTGTTAGAAATCAGAAACAGTATTTCTCATTTTATTTTAGCATTTTTTTATTCAATTTAGTTTTATATAGTGCCACATCACAACAACAGTTACTTCAAGGCTCTTATTTAATAAACAAGCAGTAAACAGTTTATTTTACAGGACATACTGCCGTGTGACTGTGTGTTCAAACCAAAGATCAGAACAAAAGCACTCGTACAGTCTGAATAAATATAACTAACATCAGAATCTCTTCTCTCAAATTAAAATTCAAAGTTTCATCTTTTAATTGATAACAATAGAACTGTGTCAAACACATGAAACTAAACAAGTTCAGCTTCTGGAGACGTAGAGTGTGAGGCTGCTTTTCCTTTAGCCAGACCAGCTTCACCTTCATCCACTCCTCAGAGCTACGGTATCAGGCATCAGGAAGTTGGTGCTGCTGTATTTGAACGACTGTGACATCCTCCCCATGGAGATGGTGACGGGGTACTGACGTACCAGAAGGGTTTCTGGAACTCATCCAACAGGGTCAACGTCATGATGCAGCAGTTCTTCACTGAGCCCTCCGCTCCTTGCTCTTCCAAGGCAGCTGGATGCTTCCAGACATCCATCTGTGCTGGGAGACGTTGGTCCTGCTGATTACCTACAGCTGTGCAAGTGATTGCTAAATTGTGCCGCAGGACACGTCGTGACATGATCTAGGTGCCGGTATTGTGCACGACAAAGTGCAGAGTGTAGCCGTGAAGACCAAATTTAGTGTCCAAGTCGTCCACAGGGCGCGGTTTCAAAGGTTCAGAGTATGGGCAGACTGAAGATCCCAGGAGACACTTCTCCACAAGCCTGTAGAAGTGCAAGCTTCTACAGGCTTGTCATAATGAAGGCCATGTTACTCTGATCCCTCCAGGGGCAGATTACGACACCTGGCAGATCAAAAATCTCATTTCCAAGAGAGACGTGGCATCATGGCAACAAAGGTCAAAATACATGTATCACATGTTCAGATTCTGTACCACATGACATCGTCATTGGCGAGCTGGTAGAAGAGCTCGCTGATGTGGTTAACGCAGAACAAGCTAGGACATGTCCAGGTACAACTGAATCTTGAGCTGAATCTCAGATTCTCAGGTTCCACTAAATTCTCTTTTGAAACTGAGGGCCTCACTTTGGGAATTTCTGCTTTTCAGATGGTGGTTCTGGACATCGGAGCTCATGTCTGCCACATTACCTTGGGTTTGGGGGTTCTGCCTTTACCCACCTTTTCGTCCTCCGGCTTCCAGTCTGTCCTCTGTTAGGTCCCCCGGGACCTGGCCAACTTTTTCTGCAAGCCTACTGTATAGTGATTGGTTGCTTATATTTTTATGAGCAATAGATAATATTTATACCAGTAAGTCATCACATGCAAAATAGTTAATGTTTAACAAAATCTAGTATAAGTCATTGTGCTTTGTGTTCTTCTTCAGATGGATGGTTGGATGGATGATTTATTGATCCCACAAAGGAACCACACTAGTCCCAAGCCCCCTTCCTCGTCCTTAGCATACAGTGTCAGGGTGCTGGATTTTGGGTGAAACCCTCCATGCATGGTCAGGAGCTTCCTTTTCTTGACATTAGTGGCTTCCATCTCCTCCTCCATCTCCTATTTAGCTGACTCCTCAGGACTTGCCTGACCCTCTGCAGGTACTTGGTGGTTACAGCTTTCCTCACGGCCTCTTCATGGTTCCCATTTGCCTGTGGGATCCCCAGGTACTTGTAACTGTCCTCAATGTCTGCATTGTTGCCTTCTGGTAGTTTGATCCCCTCGGTTCTGACTACTTTCGCTCTCTTTGTTACCATCCGACTACACTTCTCCAGCCCGAACGACATTCCGATGTCATTGCTGTATATCCTGGTGGTGTGGATCAGTGAATCGATGTCTTGTTCACTCTTGGCATCCATGTACAGGAGGTGGCTGACAACTGCTCCATTCCGTAGTCGGTATCCGTAGCCAGTCTTGTCAATGATCTCACTGAGGGGGTTCAGGCCTATGCAGAACAGCAGTGGCGACAACGCATCTCCTTGGTAGATCCCGCACTTGATGACAACTTGACCTCTAGTGTTGTACACCACATCCTCATTGAGTTCCTGATGAACGCTTGAAGAGTCCTATTGATCTTGTACAGTTCTTGGCATCCCAGGATCCATGTGTGGGGCATTGAGTCATAGGCCAGGTTGCACAGGTTGGTCAGTTGGTCTTGCAATCTCAGGCAACTGCTCTTTCTACCAGTAGCTGGGTTTTGCTACTCTGGCATTCCTGCCATTTCCTTTTGTGCCCCACTCATATATTAAACCATGTGCCAGTGCATCTTAGCCGCTATGATGCCTGACAGAAGTTTCCATGTGGTATTGAGGCAGGTTATCGGTCAGTAGTTGGATGGGACTGTTCCCTTCTGGCGGTCCTTGGGGATCAGGACTGTCTGGCCTTCAGTTAGCCATTCTTTGTGTCTCTTGTTGACTGGCAGCTGGTTCATTTGTGCTGCCAGACACTCGTGGAGTGCAGTCAGCTTCTTCAGCCAGTAGTTGTGAATCATGTCGGGGTCTGGTGCTGTCCAACTCTTCATACTGAAGACCTGTTCTTGGATGTCTGCCACTGTAATGGTTACTGGACCCTGTTCAAGGAGGTTGCTGGACGCCCGGTATGGCTTCAGTTTTCTGTCTCTCACTCATATCCGAGGTAACAAAAGTTCCAAAGATGTGTACATAAAGAATAAATAAAACTAGAGATCAAACACTGAGGCCCATTTGTTAGTGGTAATGGTGAATGATACTGCAGCATTTATTCTAACACACTGTGATAACATCTGACAACTTCCTCAGTACTAGCTCTAAATGTAACTTTGTGTGATAGAGAATTTAATTGCCTTTGTAGAATGTGTCCTCTGTCAAACCTTTTGAGATTTTGAATCAAGCCTTTGTGTTTTTTTAAATACCTTCAGGAAATTTTAGAGCAAAAAATGTCCCCCTTTTGTACTGTAATAACACTATTACTATTAGAGGTGCAAGTTGGGTTTCAGACAAAATAACCTTGATTTCTTACAATTTAATTGCAGGTACTATTACGGATGCAGGGCTTATTATGCCCCTTCTACATAAGAAAATTATGTAGAAGGAAAATTACGCTATTGGTATTTTTTAAAGTAATGAGTTTATGTGAATATCTTATGTACATTCAATTACACACTGAATTTATAAAGATTACCTGGTAAACATTGGGAAAATGTTACCAAAATGGCTTATTCATTAACACAGAAACTTCATTTCAAAGCATCAATTAATGGTTATAGTTTAGTTACAGCCTTATGTTGGTAAACTATGGGTTTTTGTAGCATATATGATGCATCAGCAGAACTGAGAACATCCAAAAATTACACACAAAATGTGAGAAAGCAAAAAACTGTGAACATCAGAGTAGGACAGACTCGGTTCAGTTAAACTCACTGTCAGGTGGCAGAAGATCATAGCTCCTGCTGCGGTTCAGGGGCTGCATATATAGGACTTTAGAGAAAGAAAGACAATTGTATTTATAAAAAATAATGTTAAATAATATTAATATCATTTAGCCTAATGAATAATAACATTAAAAACACATCTATGAAAAAATCAAAGTGCAAATAAATTTGCAGCAAGAGCAGCTGTCATTACTCATTTATTTTAATAACTGTTCTGCATTATCTATGATACAAGGGGATTAAACGTTGTCATTTTGATTAACAAAAATAATGCCAGACCTCATCACAGTAGGTGTTCTTCCATCTGTGCTGCAGTTTACCTTAGGAATTCAGTTAGTTTAACATCATAATGACTCATTAATTGAACTCACCGGGTGGTGCATTTGCCATGATGCCACCTTTTCATGCAAGAACCTAATGAAGATCAGTTCCTTCAGAAACCTAAGAAGAGAGTATGTGAGAGAAAGTATCCCTTATTACTACCTTGTAATAGATGTTATAATTCAAAATAGTGGGTTTTCATAACGATTCAGGAAAATGATCATACTTACTTAACCTTGTAATGCCGAGTGTGTCATATTTGATACACATATTTGATTTTTGAGACCTCTACATCAGCAGTGTGTGTGTTTTTTTATTATTTTTATTATTATTATTAATAATAATAATAATAATAATAGTTTTTTTTAAGTTGTGAGCAGTAAATGGCACAAAATTCAATTTTATTTATATGGTAAATGGCCTGCATTTGTATAGCGCTTTTCTAGTCCTTAAGGACCCCAAAGCGCTTTACACTACATTCAGTCATTCACCCATTCACACTCACATTCACACACTGGCGATGGCAAGCTACATTGTAGCCACAGCTGCCCTGGGGCGCACTGACAGAGGCGAGGCTGCCGGACACAGGCGCCACCGGGCCCTCTGACCACCACCAGTAGGCAAACATGGGGTTAGTATCTTGCCCAGCCAGGAGGCAGCCTGGGATCGAACCACCGACCTTCTGATTAGTGGCTGACCTGCTCTGCCACCTGAGCTAACAGCAGTTGCCTCAAGGCACCTTACATTGTAATGTAAAGACCCTAAAACAATGCAGAAAAAGACAACAGAAAACCCTAACAGTCAGATGACCCCTGTGAGGAAGCACTTTGGCAAAAGTGGGAATGAAAAACTGCCTTTTAACAGGAAGAAACCCCTGGTAGAACCAGGCTCAGGGAGGAGAGGTCATCTGATACAAATCAACATTGAATTCCTTGTATTATAATTTTGTGGAAGGTTCAACAAACACTAATTTCACAAAGAATTTCCTGGACAACACACTGGACCTTGTTTTTACTTTGGGTTTAAGTAATGATTCTATTTGTTCTGAGGACATTTTTATCTCTGATCATCACTGTATTCTTTTTAACTTGTCTTTTCATGAGCCCTCTCCTGTGTTCCGGATGGTTAGCTCTCACATCTAAAATTCCTTCACAGCTGAGAAATTCTCTGACACTTCTAACTTATATTCATTCCCTAATAATGGTGTTGATCCCTTATTTCCATTTTAGATGAAATCTGTCCGGTTAAAATGAAAGCATCCTCCTGTTCACCCGACATTTTACCTGCATCTTTATTCAAAAATGTTTTTCAGTCTATTGGTCTCTGTATGCTCACCATAATCCACACTTCACTGGTGTCTGTTAAAGTCCCTGCTTACTATAAAAGTGCTGCTATCCATCCCCTTTAAAAAGAAACCAAGTTAGAGCCTTCTCTTCTTAGCACTTAAAGACTGATCCTAAAATTCTAAAATTACCGTTTATTGCTAAGATTTTAGAAAAGGTTGTGGCTAAGCAGCTTAAAAGCAGTTTTGGACAAACACAGCATTCTTGACAAGTTTCAGTCTGGCTTTTATAGACCTTATTCTACTGAAAGAGCTCTTCTTAGAGTCTCCAGTGATGTTTTGATGCAAAACAATGCAGGAAAATGTTCTAAATCAAAGAGACTAAATACAGTTGTGGTCAAAAGTTTACAAACACTTGTAAAGAACATAATATCATGGCTCTCTTGAGTTTCCTGTTATTTCTACAACTCTGATTTTTCTCTGATAGAGTGATTGGAACAGATACTTCTTTGTCACAAAAAACATTCATGAAGTTTGGTTCTTTTATGACTTTATTATGGGTTAACAGAAAAAAGTGACAAGTGTACGTAAACTTTTTACCACAACTATAAACGCAGCAGTCACCTCAAGATTAGATCAGATTAGATGCTCAACTTCCGGTTTTGGTGAGCATGTGAAGACAGCCCTGTCTCAGCCTTTTGCAGCGACAACTTTAAAAAACCTATATCAATCAGAAAAACTAAATCTAACCAAGACTGAATCAGCTTGCATCTAAACCCTAAACACCTTAAACAAATGCCAAGGAACAAAAAGGCGACTACAATGACAGAAAATGAAGCAGACACAGCCACCTCTCCAACAGTGGATAGCACGGCACTGAGTGCCATTAATTTTGTGTGATTAGCCAACATGCTAGAAGAGCACAGAGCCAGCACTTCAGCAGACTTCAAAACTTGGTTCACGGCTTGACAAGATACAGACAATGATTACAGAGCAGTTTACAATGAAGCCAAAGAGATTCAGATATTGGAAGCTAAATCTTCTCCTGCTGGCGGAGGCCAACTTTTGCAACATTTCTGAGTCGATTACTTTCTTTTGTGAAACCAATAAAAACAATGAAACTTCTCCGTCCATTCTATGGGACACTCTAAAAGCCTACATTAGAGGTAAAATTATCTCTTTTACGTCTTACTCTAATAAACTACATAGATGCCAGCAGAAAGATTTGGAGTAGGCCATAATAGAGGTGGATAATTATCTTTCTCTCACAAATACACCTGATGTATATAAAGAAAGATTAAGACTTTGAACGGAACTAGACCTTCTTCTTCCAAAGCTGAACAACTCCTCCTCCGCTCTCGAGGGTTAGTATATGAACATGGCAACAAAGCTGGCCATCTCCTGGAACAGCAACAGCAACTGACTAAAACAGCGTCAAACCAAATCACACAAAATTAATGGCACTTTGAGATCTTTCTTCACCCAACTTTATACCTCAGAATCCTTCACAGATGAAAGCCAATTAAATAGCTTTTTTTGAAAAATTGGACTTACCTAAATTTTGACTTGAAAATAACTTGAAATTAGATACCGCTATTACAATCTCAGAAATTAAAGAATCAATACATTTAATAAACACAGGTAAATCACCAAGTCCAGATGGCTACCCGGTTGAGTTTTATAAAACATTCTCAGATCAGTTAGCTCCACTTCTACTGGAAATGTTTAATTACTCATTCGAGCAAATTTGAGCAAGGCACCCTACCACCCACACTTATGCAAGCCACTATTTCCCTAATTTTTAAAAAAGGCAGAGACCCACTGAGCTGCACATCCTATCGACCAATATCACTCCTCCCGGTAGATGTTAAAATTCTCGCAAAAATTCTAGCTCTGTGATTAGAATCGATCATGCCTCAATTATTTCAGAGGATCAGACGGGATTTAACAGGGGAAGACACTCACATTCCAACATAAAAAGACTTCTTGGTGTCATTCTCTCCATCATCTTCTAATATTCCAGAAGCCATAATATCTCTTGATGCCGAGAACACCTTCGATAGAGCGGAGTGGGCCTACCTCTTCTTCTCCCTGAGACAATTTGGTTTTAATAATAATTATGTCTCATTGGTCAAACTACTCTACTCCTCTCCCTGTGCCTCTGTCTGTACAAATAATCAATGCTCTGCTCCATTCCCACTTTTTTGGGGAACAAGACAGGGGTACCCATTATCCCCATTACTATTTGCATTAGCAATTGAACCACTTTCAGCAGCTGTAAAAATGGTGGAAGGATTCGGAGGGACTGATAGATGGGGTATGAAACGTCAGGTGTCGCTTTATGCAGATGATTTGCTTCTCTATGCGAATGATCCTTTATTAAATATCCTACGCATTTTGGCAGTAATAAACTCCTTCTGACACCTATCGGGATATAAGCGTAACATTTCCCAAAGCGAATACTTCCCAATTAACCAAATGGCTGCAGACATACCTACATTAACTATACCCTTTAAAATCGCAGAGTCAGGGTTCAAATATATCAGCATTGCAATTACAAGATCTCTGTGAACAATGCGCGAACATAATCTTACCTTACTTACAACGAAAGTTAAGTCTGATCCTCAAAGATGGAACTACCTACCGCTGTCCTTAGCTGGTAGGATTCAAATTATAAAAATGAACGTATTACCAAGATATCTATATGTTTTTCGAAGTTTGCCCATCTATCTTCCTAAATCATTTTTTAGAGCTATAAATGACGCTATTTCATTTTTCAAGGGCTAGATTAGTGCCTAATCTAATTGGTTATTATTGGGCATCCAACATGCATAAAATATTATTGCGGTGCACGCCACCTCAAACCAATTGGAGCCAAAGCAAAGCGGCCTCCTGCTCCTCGTCGTTACATGCTTTAGCATGCGATGCCTTACAGTCACCCTTATTAAGCCTACCTTCTAACCCAGTTGTTGCTGGAAAATTTGGTCACAAATAAGACGCCGTTATTCATGCTATGTTATTTATGTTTACTGAATGTTATAAAAAAGAAAAAGAAGAAACTATAATTTCTGCATGTACTTGTGTGCTTTACGACTGTCTGGCATTTGATAAAAAAAAAGAAAAGAAAAAGATTAGATCAGATTAGATTGCATTAGATTAGATAGACTTTATTAATCCCTCGGGTGGGTTCCTTCGGGAAATTCAGTAAGATTAAAATGCTTTATATTGTAAGGAAAAGATGTAGCTAATTTTGCCCACATTTATTAAAAATGTTTTCACATAACTAATCTGTGTGTTAACCAAATGTGAATTATTACTAGCCTCCTTGTGTAACAACTTACAGTGTGGCAAAAAAGTATTTAGCCAGCCACCAATTGTTGTTCTCCCACTTAAAAAGATGAGAGAGGTCAAATGTTTCTTCACAAAGTCTTCACAAGGTTTTCACACTCTGTTTCGGGTATTTTGGCCCATTCCTCCATGCAGGTCTCCTCTAGAGCGGTGATGTTTTGGGGCTGTTGCTGGGCAACACGGACTTTTAACTACCTCCAAAGATTTCCTATGGGGTTGAGATTTGGAGACTGACTAGGCCACTCCACGACCTTGAAATGCTTCTTATGAAGCCACTCCTTCGTTACCCGGGTGGTGTGTTTGGGACCATTGTCATGCTGAAAGATCCAGCCACGGTTCATCTTCAATGCCCTTGCTGATGGAAGGTTTTCACTCAAAATCTCATGATACATGGTCCCATCCATTCTTTCCTTTACACAGATCAGTCGTCCTGGTTCCTTTGCAGAAAAACAAGCCCAGAGCATAATGCTTCCACCCCCATGCTTCACAGTAGGTATGGTGTTCTTTGGATGCAACTCAGCATTCTTTCTCCTCCAAACACAACAAGTAGAGTTTTTACCAAAAGCTTTATTGTGGTTTCATTTGACCATATGACATTCTCCCAATCCTCTTCTAGATCATCCAAATTCTCTCTAGCAAACTTCAGACGGGCCTGGATATGTGGCTTAAGCAGGATTTGAGTCCCTGGTGGCAGCCTTTGTTACTTTGATCCCAGCTCTCTGCAGGTCATTCACTAGGTCCCCCTGTGAGGTTCTGGGATTTTTACTCACTGTTATTGTGATCATTTTGACCCCATGGGGTGAAATTTTGCGTGGAGCACCAGATCGAGAGGGATTATCAGTGGTCTTGTATGTCTTCCATTTTCTAATAATTGCAGCCATAGTTGATTTCTTCACACCAAGCTGTTTACCTATTGCAGATTCAGTATTCCCAGCCTGGTGCAGGTCTACAATTTTGTTTCTTGTGTACTTTGGTCTTGGCCATATTGGAGTTTGGAGTGTGACTGTTTGAGGTTGTGGACAGGTGTCTTTTATACTGATAACGAGTTTCAAACAGGTGCCATTAATACAGTTAACGAGTGGAGGACAGAGGAGCCTCTTACAGAGGAATTTACAGGTCTGTGAGAGCCAGAAATCTTGCTTGTGTGTATCAGACAATGTAATTTTCCGGATTTTTTTCTCATTCTCTCTCTTATAGATGAGGTATACCTATGATGAAAATTACAGGCCTCTCTCATCTTTTTAAGTGGGAAATACTAAAGACTAAATACTTTTTTGCCCCACTGTATGTTAATAATAGCATTTATTTGCCTTAGATCTGACTATTTGTTCTTCTTTTGCAGAATGCACAATGTCTGTATGTTATTGTCCGTGCAAAGAGAAAACTTGGAGGATGGATACACAGAGACTGTACAACAGTGATAAGCAAATGGGCAAATAGTGAAGTTAAATAAAAAACAAAAACTATTGAGCCATTAAATATATAAGTAAATAATTTTAAATGCATTCCACTGATGCTTTGTGGGCTTTTTAGAAGGACACTTGAACTGAGATCAGTTCTCTTATCAGTTTGCTTGTTGTCCAGGTCGATTGATTTTCTAGTGTCTGTACTGAATTATGCTTCTTTAACTGCTTGAAGATTTGGTGGACTTGCTCTATGTGGTTAAATTCAAATCTATAATTATTCATTCTGAATCATTCCTAGACACTACAAATTGCCATCCAACTAATTAAGCTGCTTTTAATGTTTTTAATGTTTATGTAATTGAAGGGCTTAATACATTTGTAAACAACATATTCAAATATTCCTTTTCTTATGATGCTAAAAGTAATTTATTGACGCGTTTTAGTAATGTTGTAATTGCCAAGCACTGTATGAAAAACTTCATGATTAAGGGCTGAGCCCGCTAAAGGTTTGATCCAAGAATTGTCCTGGTTTCAGATTACATCAGGATTTCCTGCACTCTGCTGCATAGTGCTGATAAACCATAGAGCCACTGTAAATCCCCTAAATAACAGAGTTTGAGATGTCTGAATTCTATGGTGCATTTAAAGTACACAGATATTTTTGTTTTCATTACAAATAAATTAAAACTGTGTGTTGAGCTGTCGAAGTTCTTTCTAGTTGTAATCATGAAAATGATTACAACCGCATTACGTCCGCAAAATGGCGGAGTGAGTACTTTCCTAGCTTTCCGATTTTTAGACTTTAGAGAAAAAAAACACGATTATTGTGACGAGGCGAAACCATAGGCTTCTCAATTTAGATATAAATGAACAAACCAGAGCGCTGAATTACACATTAAACAAATTATGTTTTCTTTCGGGCGACCTCCTGCGTTTCCTGGTCACATACTGAAAGAAATTTACCAAATTAATAAAAGTCCCGTCAGTTTTTAACCTAATGTAACGGTCTGTGTAGAGTTGGAAGCTGTTTTCATATCAGTTATAATCAGGAAAAGATGGTTCACTTTTTTGAGCATAAAAGATCTGTCGATACAATCTGAGTAGACTCACCTAGGGATGATGCGTGATCGATTTTCATTTAATAATAGAAAGATTAAACCTTCGTGTTGCTTAATGATATCGCTTAAGTCTGTTTATCCTTTCGAATCTTCCACAGATATTGTTGAAACTTTTCAGTCTTTGTTAGTATTTCAATCGTACGCGGAGTTACGCCATATTCCGTACAACGAAACCTCCCAGAATGAAAGTGAAAGTGTTCAACAAAGATACGAGATGGAGCTGGCTCTGCCGTTACGTCAAACAGCCGGTAGTTACAGATATTCTTGTTATGTCGTGCAGTATTTAACGTTCAGCAAGACGGTGTTTAAATTGCACGTTTTTTTCCATCATTTAACTCCCTGGCATCTCCCGTGTTAGTTATTTGTGCCTCCCTGTGAAGTCTGTCTTGTCTCCTTGTTTAGTTGGCTGTTTCCCCATTCATGTCTGTGTGTCTGTCTGGTTTCTCTTGCCCTGTGTCACTTCCACATTCCTTCTGTCACACTGGTCTTATCTCTATGTCCTCCCCAGTGGCGGTCCTAGCCTGTTTGGCGCCCTGGGCGAACACTCCCTCTGGCGCCCCCCCCCCCCCCCCCCACACACACACACACAAAACATATTAAGGATTGTACATTAACATAAAACTGTTGTACACACACATATACACATATGAAGAGAGAGAGAGTATGCATAGTATCCAGACAGCTACCGAACAGCCATCATAATTCCTCATATAATGAGAACAGGACAAATCAAAAACTGACAATGACTAATTAATATTAAAATCTGTAACATAATGTATTGTTTGGAGTTTAGTCTGTTACTGTTGCTATTTTTACCATTTCTTCTTGGAGCAACTGTAACCCACATTATTGCCTTAGGGATTAATAAAGTATTCTGATTCTGATTCTGATTGTTTCAGGATGACCTGCCATTATCCAATCACGCATCTGCTTACCTGTATCTTTTGCTTGTTTCTCTTCCTCTTCTTTTCTCTTTTTTCTAAACTGAAGACATGATGGCTTTGACCTTTTCTTGTCCATCTTCCATTGGTTTTAATTTTGCACTCCAGTATGAACATTCATCCCCCAACCCGAGGTTCACCACAACATAACCTAACAGACCTACACCTTAATTCACAGATTCACTTTGTCTTTATTTCTGGGATTTCACACAACCCAGGATTCAGATCATGAATACATAATGGGCTTGGATTTACAACATTATGAATGAAATGTGTTTTATTTGGAAGCAGCAGGCCCCCCCTCCTCTTTTGACGGGTTGTGTGTGAGACTTTAAATCATCAAACTGTAAATTTAAAATTGTTATTGATCCCTTTACCCCGAGTCCTAAAGTGTATATTTATTTTCTTACTCTTCTTACATATATTGTTTGTTTATTTGCACTGCTGTAACTGGAGCCTCGTCGTCTCGTCTCTCTATATACTGGACTGTATGTAGCGGAGATGACAATAAAGTTTACTTTGATTTCGGCAGCGAGCAGGTGCACCGAGGGCTCTCGCTCACTTTTCGTGTACAGAATTTCGAAAAAACATCGGTGCAAATTATAAGTCTGTATCATAATGTCGGGTGTTTTCGTGTTTATTGGTTTGTTTTTGTTTTGTTTTACTTTGCGAGTTGGTTATTAGATGCTGCTCCAGCCGGTCAGAAAATCCCCCGCCGCCCCGCCCTCTCCTCTCTGCGCCGCAAGCAGCAGGCGCACCTCGCAAACGAAGGGCGCCCGTACTCCCAGCAAATGGGCGATAGAAAACCGATCGGTGCCTGTGACATTCCCAATATGCGCTGGCTGATGTCGGGGCAGTATGAGTACGAGCATTTTTTATTTTTTTTGCCGATGCCCGTGATGCCGCCCCCCACCACGATGCCGCCCTGGGCAACCGCCCGTGTCGCCCGTATCTAAAACCGCTACTGCTCCTCCCTTTGTTCCGTGTATTTTGTCAGTGTATTTCACTGTGTTTTTCTGTGGGTGGTCTCTGTTTGTTTCCTGTTTTTTTTGTGTGTGATATTCTCTTGTCCCATGTGCATTATGTTGCTTTCTCACCCAACTACTCATACATACATACATACTCTCCAACCAAAATTGAACCAGCAGCAAAAGAAGATTAGAACTACGCTTCACATTTGATAAACATTGTTATGAATTCCCTCTTACTTTTGCTGTTTTGCTTCCACCACAGCTCTCTCTCAGTGTACTTCAAGAACACCCATATGGAAAAGAAATAGTAAAAACTTATATGATTTACTCATGAAAGTGGCCACTTTCTCATTACTTTCATATATTGTTTTAGTAAGAATCCAAAACATACAGGTTTCATTATATAATTTTTCAAGGGATCTTATATCTGTTTCCACTCTTGTATGCTTTTCATACAAGTTTCACACAAGACAGATACAAACTTTATAAGATTTATATATCTTTTACATATGGGCAGTTTCTCATCTCTTTTCTTTCCTGCATCATTCATTTGCTTTTTATGCACAAGTCATGTACAGTGCTGTCGGCTGCTGTTTTTTTTTTTTTTTAAAATGACCTTTGGCAAGAAAGCCTCATTTCTGCTATTTAATAGCAAAAAATATATAAAACTTTTTGCAATTGCAAAACGCTTAGCTGTGTCTCTCTGTAACTTTGCTCTGCTTCACTTTAGCAGCATCAGGTAATGTTCATATGTTGATTCATGGTTTTCTTCCGTTTTTGTTCTACTGCAGAATATTTTTAAGGTTATCTGCTATAAAAAGCCAAGCCAGGCAAATCTCATTCATGTTTTTCCGTGTTTTATGATAAGTTATTTGACATAATTCTGATAAATGATCAGAATTATAATATTTCTGACTGTTTGAGGCAAAATTGAATCAAATCGGGATGTCGTGAATTCGATTTGAATGGATTATAGAAATCAGTGACAATACCCAGCCCTAGTGAGTAGCCAAAGCCCAACAGAAGTGGATGTTATGTTAAGGCCTGATCTATCTGAAATTCAGAGCCAGTGCTCTGACACAAAGTCATCAACCTCTGAACACTGAAAAAGCACAGTGTATCCAGAAAACACATGCCGCGATAATTGCACTGCCCAAAGTGTCCCCTCTTCCCACTGACTTTCAGCAGCAGGCAGCAGCAAACAGGTCGTCAGAGGAGGCCGAGATGATAATTAAGTTTAACATTGTCTACAATATTGCCAAAGAGTGCCAAAGCACTTTAACCCTTGTGCAGCCCTGGGCCTGGACCAAAAAAAAAAAAAAAAGAAAACGCTCAGGGAGCGGGGTCACGCAGGCCCCCACCCCGCGGTGCAGCTGGACCTTGCGCAGAGGCTCGGTGAGGGGGGTGGAGGGAGAGAGGTGTGTGCGAGTGAGGGGGTCACGCGGACCCCGGCAGCGCGGACCCAGGTCTCGTCGCGAAACGGGAAAAAGGGCTGCGGCGGCGGCTCGGGGTGGGGGAGGTGGGGGCCAGGCGGACCCCCGGCTAAAGCGGGTCTCGTCGCAGCATCGGACAAAGACACCTAAACATCTGTAGCCTCCATCGATCGCGACGGCGGCCGCGCAGTTGCGGCGGATCGAAAATCCACGCATAGTGTCGGAAGACGTCTCTCGCTGTGTATCTTGCTGTTTCTGGGGTGGCGTTTGAAGCGCGGCGGGTCTTCTCGGCTGTGCAAACGGAACACGTGCACGTCCCGTCAAACGGAGCCACGACTTGAACCGGTGCGTTTCTTTTGTGTTTGTCCCAGTAGCGACTGGCGGGTGACCCCTGAAGCACACGGGGACACTCGTTCGGTTTCCGCAACGATCGCTCCTCCCCCGGTTCGCGCTCTCCGATCGGTCTGATTCACCGTTCTCGCCGTCGTTGCTGCCGTCGCGACCGAACGGGTCCATTCCCAGTGATGTGAGCTTTGGAGAAAGAGCTCGTAAATGTCCCGAGTCGTCGATGCAGATGCGCTCGGCCTACGAGTAGTTGGTGTGTCAATAGGTAGCTTTTCTCGACCATCTTCGGTGGTGGAGAGGGAGAGAGAGAAAGAGAGAGAAAGAAAGAGGGGTCAAGCGGACACCGGTGGGCCCCGGTGCTCGTCGTCGGAGGGGTCTCGTCGCGAAACTGGAGGGTGGGCCGCAGCGCAGTTGGGGCAGTACGTGAGTGCGCACCTCGAGCACACATGCACGCAGCAGGCGAAGCAAATGATCTTGGTCTTGACGTCCTTGCTCCTGGGACAGACGCGGCACCTCTGCCTCTTGACCGGGGTTTCCCGCGGCTCGTCGCAGCGGGAATCGGGAGCGGAGAAGGCTTCTCCTTCTCATTCTCGCCTTCCTCCTCGCGTTCCTCGTCGTCGCCTGGCCTCGAGCAACGGGAGAACGAGCGCTTTGCCCGGACGCTCGAGGAACAGCCTTCGTTTGTTGAGTTTGCCCGACATCCAGTCCGGGTGGATCTCCCTCCAGAGGACGAACGCGTTGTAGGCCGCCACATCCACCATGTTGTGGAAAAGGGCCACGGGCCACCTAGAAGTCTTTCTCCTGCAGCTGTACGTCCCCACAACCTTGTCTAGGTTGTCGACGCCTCCCTTGGTGCGATTGTAATGCAGCACCATTGAGGGTTTCACGGGCCCGCCGCCGCCGTCGGGGTTGCTGCTCGGCTCCAGCAGCGACCCGGAGGGCCCGACGTAGCGGGGAGAGGTAGTGAGGAGCACCACGTTCTTGTTCTTGTTCGCCACGTAGGACAGGACGACCGCGTTGGGCGACCAGCCGTCCGGGCCGACGCGGAGCACCGTGGCCTCGGCGGAGCCGACAGCCCTGCCCTTGACGCAGCGCAGCGCAGCTCTCTGGGGATCTCGGGCCTGTTGGCTTGGAGGGTGCCCAGCATTGTGTGGCCTCTTTCGCGAGAAAGCCTCGTCGCGAGCTCGCGCGACCTGAAGAACTTGTCGCAGGTGACGTTGCGTCCAGGCACCAGTCCCTCGGTGAGGTCCATGACCACTCGAGCGGCCAGGTTCTTTTCGGGAGGACCGAGCTTGTCGGGCTTGCCGGCGTACACCTGCATTTTCCACGCGTAGCTGGACCGGGCGTCGCACGTGACCCATATCTTGATCCCGTACCTGGCCGGTTTGCTGGGCATGTACTGCCTGAACGGACACCTTCCTGTGGGTGATACAACAAGAAACCAAGAGAGAGTTCAGAAGGTGTCCGAGTTTCACAAACACGCAGGCAGAAAACCAAATAAAAGTACACAAAAAAATACAAAAAATACAAAAATAATAAGCAGCCCCACGTAGGCTCGGAACTCGGCGCGGCCCATGGGCTTCCAACCGTCGATGGCGGTGCGGCGCCTGGACGCTTCCAGGTTGGTCATCGTGACCACGGCGTCCTCTATCTCGGGCGGAAAGTACGCCATGAACGTGGACGCCTCGTCTCGGACCGCGGCTAGAGCCTCTTCGGTGGGGCCTCCTCGCTGCTCGAGGTCGCGGGGTTTGGGATAAATCGACTTGCTCGTCCTCTTCTTCTTCTTCTTCTTCTTCATCGTGGTAATTGTCATCGCTGTCATCGCCGTCACCTTCGTGGCAATCGCCTACAGCTTCGTCGTAATCTACGTCGTCGTCTTCACCGTAATTATCATCGCGACCATCATCACCACCATCCTCAGTGCCCCCCATAGCATCCTCGTCACGAAGCTCGGCTTCAGAGTGCTCGTTGTCATCTTGCGACTCTTTTTCCGAGTCATCTTCCGAGTCATCACCCTGGTAATTTTGCGATGAGATTTCAAAGCCGGATGCTTGCGCCTCGGCCCAAACAAAGGCAATTTTCTCGTCATTTTCAACCTCATCAGTTAGATGGACACTGACTTCTTCTTCTTCTTCTTCTTCATTTGTCTTTCTGGAGAAGGTTTCGTGTTCGGACCTGTCTATTACGTGACCACCGGCGACCGTGTTGTCTTCTGCGTCTTTGCTGGCTAGGCCTTGATAATGAAACGTAGCGGGTCATAATAGAGTAGCAGGAGCAGCAGCAGCAGCAGCAGTGCACGATGCGCCTAAGTTTCTTCCGCTGAAGGAGCCGCGGTTTCCCTAAGAGGTTTGCGACGCTGACACAGATGTTGATGCCGTTGATGCTGCTACGCCTCGATCCCTCCTCGCCACCCACGGCCTGGTGCGGGACATGTCCTTGTCGGTGGTGTGCGCTCTTTCTGTCTTTCTGGCTGGCAATTTGTCCGCAACCCCGACACGCTTAGTAACTCGTATATCGCTACCTTTACCGATGTTGCGGTGGGGTATTTCGCTACCCCACGTTACTCGCATCGGGGTATTTCGCTACCCCTGTCTCATCACCTCGGGGGTATTTGCCGAACCCTTAGTAGCCACAATGGGGGGTATTTCGTTACCCCTATCTCATCACCTCGGGGGTATTAGCCAACCCCTTCGTAGCCACAATGGGGGGTATTTCGCCACCCCAACGCACATTCGTAAGTTACGATGGCAAACACTGGGGTCTGGAGGGACCCCGAACCGCCAGGGCAAACAACTCTCAACTTCACATCATCGTCATCATCATCATCATCATCATCATCATCATCGCCTCCTTCTCGTCCTGCTTCTCCTTGGTCCTTCTGCCCCACGCTTGCGAATGCTCAGCTTTACAGAGGCCGGTATTCGCGCAGGCCTAAGTGGGGACCTCGGACTCTCCCTGCCTCCTAGTCCTCCTACCCCCTTCTGCTCCGTTCTCCTGCTCTGTTCTCCTGCTCCTCAAATGTGAGCACCTTGCCGGATGGGCCCCAGGTTACGCGTAAACCGGCCTAAGTGAGGACCTCGGACTCTCTCTGCCTCCCTGTCCTCTTTCCTCCTTCTGCTCAGTTCTCCTGCGCCTCGCTGTCAGACGCTTAGCTTCGCAGAGGGCAGTGTTCGCGTAAACCGGCTTCCGTGAGGACCTCGGACTATCTCTGCCTCCTAGTCCTCCTACCTCCTTCTGCTCCGTTCTCCTGTTCCTCGCAGGCGAGCGCTCAGGCGGATGGGCCCCGAGTTACGCGTAAACCGGCCTAAGTGGGGACCTCAGGCGCTCTGTGTTCCGTGGGTACTGTGTGACCCCTTAGTAATCACGATGGGGTATTTCACAACCCCAATGCACATTCGTAAGTTACGATGGCAAACACTGGGGTCTGGAGGGACCCCGAACCGCCGGAGGAAACAACTCTCAACTTCACATCATCATCATCATCATCATCATCATCGTCTCCTTTTCGGCAGTGTTCGCGTAAACGGCCCTCAGTGAGGACCTCGGACTCTCCCTGCCTCAGTGTCCTCCTTCTTCGTTCTGCTCCGTTCTCCTGCTCCTCACAGGCGAGCGCTGAGCCGGATGGGCCCCGGGTTACGCGTAAACCGGCCTTCGCGAGGACCGGGGGTGCTCTCTGCTCTGCGATTACTAAGGGGTCAAAGTGTACCCACGATGGGGTATTTCGCACTCCAGTTTCGTGAACACCGCCCTCCAGTTGGACCTTGGGCTCTCCGTTGCTCCTCGTACTCCTTACTCCCTCTACATCGTTCTCAAGTGCCTCGCTAGTGAAAGAGCAGCTGCTTGGCCTGCCTATTATGTGAACACCGCCCTCCAGTTGGACCTGGGGCTCTCCATGCCCCTAGTCCTTCTCGCTCCCTCTCCTTCGTTCTCATGTGCCTCGCTAGTGAAAGAGCAGCTCTGTGGCCTGCCTATTACGCGAACACCGCCCTCCGTTTGGACTTCAGACACTCCTTGCCTCCTCCTCATCCTTGCTCCCTCTACATCGTTCTCAAGCGCCTCGGTAGCATACGCTTAGCTTTGGGGAGGGCGGGTTTTGCGAACACCACCGTCTGTGAGGAACCTAATACCTCCCACACACACACACACACACACAGGAGGCAGTGAGGAGTAGAAGGAGGTTGTTGCTATGCCTGCGTTGCGAAACCAGGGCTCATTGTGTGTGCGCCCGGAGCAGCTACGGGGGAAACACATGGGACAACCAACCAGTTTGGGGCCATGGTTTATTCAACGTGTATTTTCAGTGTGGTTTAACTTGCTAATCTGATCTGAAATACTTTCCTTGAATGTGCCTTAATTTCACCTCTTTTTTCTTTCTTCTTTTCTTAGCTTACTGAAAATGTTGGCGACCAAAGGCCGGATCCAGGGATGTGTGCTGCTTGTGCTACTGGCGTTATGTGGGCAAACTGCTCGCTGTCAACATCGATACAAAGGTAAAGTGCAATCCCAGGGTTGTGTGCTGCTTGCGGTACTCGCTTTATGTGGACAAACTGCTTGCTGTCAACATCAATACAAAGATAACAAAAGAATAGCCTAGTGTAACGTAGTGTTTTATGGGGTTTTTTTTTTTAGAATGATTCAAATGTTACCATCATTTCCCCAACCCCTCAGGCTCTGCGACCCGTGAAGAACTGAGACTCCTTCTGGTCGGTAAAACAGGATCGGGAAAGAGTGCGTTCGGAAACACCATCCTGGGGGATGCGAACGCTTTCAAAGAAGACGTTTCGCCCGAGTCTGTCACCGATGGCTGTCTCAGAAAAGAGGCAGAGGGCAAAGACGGAAGCAATATCGCAGTGATCGACACTCCGGGGCTGTCTTCTGGATGAAATAGATGAAATAGATGAAATGGTGGATTTCAGTGGAGGAAACACTACACCGACGAGATGTATAAGGCGGCCCAGAAGAAACTCGAAGGAGAAAGGCTGAAGAGGAGAAAGGAGGAAGAACACAGAAAAAGGGAAAAAGAGGAGAGGATCGAATTGAAGGAGCGGTGTAAATTCTTCGGCCTCCCTTCCTTGGGATTATTTGGCGCAGGAGCGTACTTTACATCTTATGTTCTCATGGGGCTCAGTGGAGCCCTTGGATATTCTCAGTTAAATTGTACACTGTCAATGTTCGCTTAGCTAAACCCACCCCGTTTCTCCTTGTTAAACTATGAAGGCTGAGTTTCATTTCACTTGTTTTCTAGGATTTCTAGTTCCAATGCAGTCTATGTACTTACTTACTTACTTACTCACTGAATGTTTGCCTATGCTGTAGCTGTTCTATGAAGTCACTATAAAACAACAAAAAAAATAGAAAAAGATGGACTCTGCACCCCTGCGTCGCGACGAGGAGGACCGTTCCTCGGACGGCTCAACTGACAGTTCCTCGGAAGAGGGAGAGATACTTTCCGACGCGGAGTGTGATGCGGCGGCGGCGGGCGAGCGCCAAGACGCCGAGCTTGACGGTTGTGCGTCTTCTTTACTCGTCGATACCGTGAAAACTGCGGTGTGGTGGATGGATGTGATGAAAATCGCCAGAAAATCACAGAGTGTTACAAAGGAGATTGCTGAGATTCGTTTGTCACGAAAGGCTGATTCTTTCAATGTACGCATCCTACGGTGATATTTTTATCATGTATTCACAGCCACCAGAGGCGCTGTACAGCACCGAGCGCCTGAAACACGGACAGTTTGTTGATATTGTAATCAAAAATACAGCCCCGGGGGGGAGGGGGGGCGTTTTAAAAATGCACCCCCCCTATTGCGCATGTCCCTAAATGGTATGGCCTGGATAGGTCATTATTTCCCTCTGTGGCTGCCACTCCCATTTCAATTTTTCTCCTAGTTTCGGGCAGGCTCTATGACGTTCGTCCACAGAACCCCCACACTGCCGCAGCAGTGTGGGGGTTCTGTGCGAGGCCCCCAAGTGCTACGTTTTCTTTCCCGATCCCCTGACGAAACCCATTAGAATCGCTCTGGGGCACTCAACGACCCCAAATGATCGTTCTGGGTTTTTTTTTTCATTTTCATTCACCTGTCTCTACTGAGGGTGGGGTACTCTGGGACCCCCGGGGTCTGGGGCTGCCCCGAAGGGGAGCACAAGGGTTAAGGGCTCTATCTTTATCACCCATAATGCTAAGGGCTTTGATGCTTACATTATTCTCAGCGTTATGGTTAAGCAAGGTTTAAGACCAAACTTGATCATGCAAGGCTCGAAAGTGATCAGCTTTACAGACCCAGAGTTTAATGAGCGCTATATTGACTCCAGCTGCTTTCTCCCTATGCCACTGTCAGCTATACTGAAAACAATGGGTTTTTCAGACAGCATTAAAGGCTTTTTCCCACATTGTTTTAATTCGAAACAAAACCTCAATTATTTATTTATCCTCCCCCCTCCGCCTATAGTCTCGAACACATGACAACACAGGGCAGGCATGAATTTTACAAATGGTATCGTTCAGTCAGTTCCGGCACCTTCAATTTCATGAAAGAGGCCCTTTTATACTGTGAAAATGATGTTGAAATTCTAGCTCGGGGTTGCACATGGAGCATGAGTGGACCGAGTTAAAAGGTACTGATGAGAGTGTAATCAACTTTCTTAAACGGTACGATCCACCAGAGCCTTTGAACCCCCGTCAAGCCCAGCACAGCTGCGTTGTAGCGTTGGGCCTGGTGAGAAAATCAGTTATGTGGATGTTACCTCGTTGTATCCATTTGTAAATAGCACCTGTCGTTACCCCCTAGGTCATCCTCAAATAATCTTTCGAGATTTTCAGGACCCTAAAAACTACTTTGGCTTTATCAAAGCGGCTGTCTACCCACCCAGAGGACTCTATATTCCCGTTTTACCCTATAAAACAAAGTCAGGCAAGCTTCTCTTTATTCATGGGTGGCTGTAGCTCAGGTGGCAGAGCAGGTCAGCCACTAATCAGAAGGTCGGTGGTTCGATCCCAGGCTGCCTCCTGGCTGCATGCCAAATATCCTTGGGCAAGATGTTTGCCTACTGGTGGTGGTCAGAGGGCCCGGTGGCGCCAGTGTCCGGCAGCCTCGCCTCTGTCAGTGCACCCCAGGGCAGCTGTGGCTACAATGTAGCTTGCCATCGCCAGTGTGTGAATGACTGAATGTAGTGTGAAGCGCTTTGGGGTCCTTAGGGACTAGAAAAGCGCTATACAAATGCAGGCCATTTACCATTTATTCTCTGTTGCACTTGTGCTGAAATGAACAATCAAGAGGGGGTGTGTAACCATAGCAACGAAGAGAGAGCTCTCACAGGTGTCTGGACCACTCCTGAATTTAATTCAATTCAATTTTATTTATATAGTGCCAAATCACAACAAAAGTCGCCTCAAGGCGCTTCATAGATACAGAGAAAAACCCAACAATCATATGACCCCCTATGAGCAAGCACAGGAAAAACTCCCTTTTAACTTCCGGCAGAACCAGGCTCAGGGAGGGGCGGGGCCATCTGCTGCGACCGGTTGGGGTGAGAGAAGGAAGACAGGATAAAAGACATGCTGTGGAAGAGAGACAGAGGTTAATAACAGATATGATTCAATGCAGAGAGGTCTATTAATACATAGTGAGTGAGAAAGGTGACTGGAAAGGAAAAACTCAATGCATCATGGGAATGATGGCTCTGCCTCCCATTCTACTTTTAAATACTCTAGGAACAGCAAGTAGGCCTGCAGAGCGAGAGTGAAGTGCTCTAATAGGGTGATATGGTTATACAAGGTCATTAAGATAAGATGGGGCCTGATTATTTAAGACCTTGTATGTGAGGAGCAGGATTTTGAATTCAATTCTGGATTTAACAGGAAGCCAATGAAGGGAAGCCAAAACAGGAGAAATATGCTCTCTCTTTCTAGTCCCTGTCAGTACTCTTGCTGCAGCATTTTGGATTAGCTGAAGGCTTTTCAGTGAGTTTTTAGGACATCCTGATAATAATGAATTGCAGTAGTCCAGCCTGGACTACTGGACTACTAAATGTAAATATTATAAGGAAATGATCAGACAGGAGAGGGTTTTCAGGAAACACTGTTAAATGTTCAGTTTCTATGCCATATGTTAAAACAAGATCTAGAGTGTGATTAAAGTGGTGGGTGGGTTCTTTTACATTTTGAGAAAAGCCAATTGAGTCTAATAACAGATTCAATGCCATGTTGAGGCTGTCATTTTTAGCATCTACATGGATGTTAAAATCACCCACAATAATTATTTTATCTGAGCTCAGAACTAAATCAGGTAAAAAGTCTGAGAAATCAGACAGAAACTCTGTGTAAGGCCCAGGTGGACGATAGATGATAACAAGTAAGACTGGTTTCTGGTCTAGTCTGTCTTGGTCTTTCATTAACTAATAGACTGGTGTGAAAAATTGCTGCCACACCGCCCCCTCGGCCTGTGCTTCGAGATTTCTGGTAGTTAGAATGACTCGGGGGTGTTGATTCAATTAAACTAACATAATCATCCTGCTGCAACCAGGTTTATGTAAGGCAGAGTAAAACAATTTGTTGATCAATTATTAAGTCATGTACTAACAGAGACTTGGAGGAGAGAGACCTAATATTTAATAATCCACATTTCACTGTTTTACTCTTTGGTTCAGATGTGGATACTGTATTGTTCTTTCTTTGTAATTGTTTATGTTTAAGTTGTTTGTTGCTGGTTTTTAGTTTGTTTTTTGTCTTTTTGGGAGCTGACACAGTCTCTATGGAGATGGGTTTTTGGGGGTAGCAGGAGGAGAGAAGCTGCAGAGAGGCGTGTAAGACTGCAACTCGCATTAGAAAAGGGCTATCAAATAAGTTGAATAATTGAGGTATGGCACTTTGAGAAACAGAGTAACACAATATTCACAGACTATGTACATCATTTCCTGCGCAAAAAACAAGAAGCTTCAGGCTACCCATCAGATGTTGTAAGTGAGGAGGCTAAACAGCTTTACATTAAAGACTACCGGGCTAAACAAGGCATCACTTAGCTGCTAAAACCTTGCTACAAGACAAATGGCCAAACTGTGTTTAAACTCCTTTTAGGGAAAATTTGGTCAGAGAAATAATCTCACACAGAGCAAACTCGTGAGTGACCCAGAGGAATTCTTTAACCTCATGTTCTCTCAAAAATACAAAGTGAGCTATTTCTCTTTTGTCAGTGATTATGTGGCTCTTATTCAATGGTGTTATGGTGACCTCTGTACTTCATATGGACGTATGAAACTCTACAGTTGCTTGGATCAGTTGCAGGAAAGAGCTATTTACTACGACACTGACAGCGTTGTTTATCTCACCAAAAAAAACTCTGAACTAGAATTAGGTAGATATTTAGGCGATCTAACAAACGAGTTAGACCAGGATGATTTCATTACAGAGTTTGTTGCAGCTGGACCTAAAAGTTATGGATACATGACCAAAAAAGGTCAAGTTGTTTTGAAAGCAAAAGGGATCACACAAACACATGATGTCTGTGAGAAAGTCAACTTTGAATCTGTAAAGAACCTTGTTTACAATTACATTGATAACTGTGAAGGAGGGTCCTGCTTTAATCGAGTTTGATCACAGACTTCAAGTCCCATTTTCCTGTATGGTTGTTGGGCCTAGCGGTTTGGGAAAAAACTTTTTTCTGAAATGTGTTTTGGAAAACTGTGTTTGGAAAGCTTGTTGACAATGTTGTGTGGGTTTATACATCCTTTCATCCTCTGTATTCTGAGCTTCAAGAGAAAAAATAAAAGCATTAAATTCACTGAAGGTCTCCCTGAATCTTTTGAAGATGAGAGCTTGTTTCCCTCACACCAAAGTCATCTCATTGTACTGGATGATGTTATTTTTCAAGCAGCTAATCATCCAGAAGTGGTCTGGATTTTCACTCAATACAGACACCATAAAAATATGAGTGTGATGATGTTGAGCCAAAATGTGTTTCTACAAGGTAAGCACAGCAGGACGATCAGTCTGAATAGTACTTATATGGTGTTATTTAAAAACCCTCGTGATAAATTACAAGTTAATACACTAGCTAGACAAATATGCCCAGGATGTCTGCAATTCTTCTTGGAGAGTTTTGAAGAAGCCACGAGAGAGCCACATGGATATTTATTGATAGATTCAACCCCCACCTGTCCAGAGCAACTCAGACTGAGATCAGGGATACTTCCCTCAGAACAGTTGTGTGTTTTCTTACCCCGGAAAAAATAAGAGAAACAATGTCTGTAAGATTGAGAAGAAACTTTGCTTTGCTGAAAACACTAACCACAAGCTCCCCTAAAATTCGTAAGGTTATTTTAGAAGAATGCTCACCCGATTTTATTCAGGCTATTTGCGAGATTTGTATGAATCTTTTAAAAGGAAATATTCCAATCACACAATGCCAGCATAAGAAGTTGAAACGACATAAAGAGAAAATCAGACAGATGGTGAGGGAGTCAGGAAGAAAAAGAAGCTAATGACTCAAAAAGGTGGTTTCCTCTTACCACTGCTCACAACAGTGTTACCTATCGTAGCTGATTTAGCTATAGGCGCCATTCGCAAATAAAAATGCAGAAAATGTATCTGATCTCGCCTGAGCAGATCAAACGCTTACAGGAAACGCATGCAAATGCTTCTCGAGCAAGCATCAGAAACAAAGCCGAGGATGACCTGGACAGTCAAATGAGACGTGTATTGGAGACTCAAGGTCTGACCCGCGATGAGAAAATAAAAAAGTATAACATGCTTTTACAAAAGTACCTCGTACTTGAGAGACAGAAATTAGATGAAAGCAAACAAATAACACTAAGGCTCCCCGCGGAGCGTGAGAGATCAGATGACTACCAGCAGGAAGAAAGCGAGGAGGGGGAGCAGATGGGAAGTGTGAATAAGGTTTTACATGATGTTTTAACCAACATAAATCCACGCTCAAAGAGAAACACTGAATATCTAATGCGTAGAATATTAGCATCAAAAGGTCGCAGCAGATGGACTGAGGACGGCGAATTGATGCATAGACAAAACCCAATACCAGGAAGTCATATGCTCGACTTGATGAAGTTTTTAGCAAGCTGTCGGGCCATTGTGAAACCAACAGGGTGGAGTTCACTTGCACGAACTTTGGCGGATCTAAAAATACCCCTATCCACTACTGGAAACTTATCGGCCAGAAGGGAAATAGCAGCGTTAAAAGATTCAAGAGAAACAGGAGAATACCACAGATCATCCGAGGAAGATGTTATTGTTAAGAAAAAAAAGAAGAAAATCAGGGCAATTGCCTTATCACCCATATGGTTAAATTTCTGATGTAATCAAAAACCAAAAATAAAACATTATTATGTTTTTAAAGTTAATTGTCTCTCATGTTTTTATTTTACAAAAAAGCACAATACACCAGTTTTTTCCCCCAGAAACGTTTTTAGTTTTATTGAAATTATTTTTTAGCACAAATGACAATCATTAAAAGCTTTCAGAGAACACAAAGTTTGATTAAAATTGCTAGCTTTACATATTAATACACATCTGATAAATCATTTTACAAAACACGAGACCATGCTATCATTTTTGTTTTTGATTAGAGCTATATAAAGCAAGTACATCATCATAAGTCTTTCCACGCGATTTCTGGGCTAGAAAAAATATACAATGCTGTCCGCATACTGTAGACAGCGTGGCTTGTAGCTGTCTTTGATGGAAAGATACTCGTTTAGCACGCTTTTCCAAAAACGTTACAATGCTTTTGGGGTAAAAAGGATAATCTGGTGGGAATACAAGTTGTGTGAGGTAGAGGGACTCTGAAGCCATTTCAAGTCTCAAGTTGCCATTTATTACCGGTGACAAGGCCTGACTGTCATCTGAAGGATTCATATTGAACATAAACAGAGTATATCCTTGTTCAAACTCCTGTCTGTCAATGCACAAGGACAGATCTTTCAGGTTTCTCCCGGTACAATGACGCCCCCAGAATATTGAGATGGTAATTGGCATTTTGAGGCGCCATGAGGGTGAAAGCATCGTTGGCTCTCGTGAGCTTAACCCTCAAATCCAAACTCTCTTGGCTCTCAGCGAAGGCGGTCGCACTTTTCTCCTCTCCTCCTTACCCTTATCTTCCCTGCTTAGCCTCTGTGTCCTTGTCTGTCTCATGTTCATTACTTTTCCCTGGAACAGTCTCTCACTGTCGTTCTCTAAAACCTAAAAGAGAATTATGGATTTGATCAACTGGTCTCTGAATGCTATTGACACCCTCTTCTCAACGAGAAGTCTGGGCTCGGGAGAGCCCGAGTGCCCCGGAGGGACTTTCCCTGCCGGTTACACGATGGACGGGTGGCAGAAATGGAGGCTCGTGTGCCTGGCGACTGTCGATCGAGGACGCTGAAGATATTTACCTATTCGGAACCATGATAACGGGGTTCTTGCTGATCGGAGCTGGCATGGCCCTGACTTATCATTGAAATAAGAGAGCGGAACCGGCTGTTCAAATCCCCCCAAGGCTGCCCGCTGGAATCGAAGCGACGGGACGAGGCGCGACCTCTCACAACGAACACAGCATGGTTAACACCTTGGAGACGCTTACAGCTGCTGTGAAGGCTCAAAACAACACCATTGAGCGTATGGTGGGATACATCAGAGAGGGCCCTGCTCAAAATGAGACCCTTGAGCGAAAGTTGGATCACATCACAGAACGGATCACTGCAGTTGTGAGGTCTCAGAATCAAAAGAATGACAACACCACGGATCAGAAGTTTGATACCATCATGGGGAGGCTCGCGGCTCTCCAACGGGAGATCGAGAGACCAGCATCAGAGTGTTAAAGATCAGCTTTGAAAATTCTCGTGAGCTGCTCGTTTGGAAAGAAAATCAACAAATTCGGGATCAAATGCAGACACCACCACGGCGCCAGCTGTATAGGCCCAAGGCTGAAGCCGGACAAACACTCCCTGATAACGACTGTGATATGACTATTCTCCCCATCCCATGCAAGGCCACCTGGATTGGCTGGAGGACTGTTTACTTAGCCTGATAGGGCGAAGGACACTGTCTCAGCTGAACTATGGACACGCACACACACACACTTACACTGATAAGCACTCACTCATCTCCCCCCCCCCTTTCCAACGCCTTCGATGCTTGTTGTCCCCTGGGAACACGAGGCGGGTCTGGGCCCGCGCTGTAAAAGAGACGGCGCCGTGGAAGGATTGCTGCTGTGTTGCCTGGGATTACTCCTCATCCCCTACCCAACCCTGTGGCTTGTTATGTCTTAATAATGTTGTGACGTGGACATTCATGTGCTTTTTTGTGCAGAGGAGTTTTTTTGTTTCCTGTTCTCATGCTGTCCTACCATGGAAGCACAGCATGAGTGGAGGTCTCTTTTTTTTCCTCTTGTACCTTCCCGTTGTGTGGACATTTCGGTGTTTTTCTGTAACGCTACCAATCTCCGACTTGTAACCCCATGTAATGTTTGTGTCTTGTGTGTAAGGTCGGGGGGGGGGGGGGGTCCCCATTTCGCAGCAGGGCAACCTGTGTGTGACAAATAAAGGCTTTCATTCATTCATTATTGAGAAATAATCTTTTGCAGAAAAAAATATCTGAGTGTAACGGGCCCATGACGTGGAACTCTCGCGAGCGTTCACTGTACACGGCCCGTCGGACTAATACTCTGTTTGGTCCATTATTTACAACGTGGGAATCGTGTGAGCAAGCAGTATCTTTGTAAAACAGACCTGCACTAAATTGAGTTTTCAGACTTTCTTCTGAGTAATTTAAATACATCTCGATTATAGCCCTATGGGTGAGTTGAGCTGGCTTGTGAAATCAGTCTGTTGCCCAATGTGACGTCACCTTGCGAGAAAATGGTGTTTAAAGGGTAATTTATAATTCCAACATTAGCATCCGCTTCAATATCGCTACCATCTGTCTTTGTTATTTTCAACCTTAAACTCAGCAGTGTGTCATTTAAATCCAGGTAATGCAACCCGTTTCCAGGCACATAAAATTCCAGAGGTCACGATCTGTGAGCGCTGTTACTGGTAAAATTTCTGAATAACATTTGTCCTCGATTGAAAACTGAGTCAGTGGTGCTGTAAACAGATCAAATTCGCTCAAGGTGCATTCGCTTGATCGTTTGTGAAGTAAAGACATTGTTGTTTGTTTCTTAGTTGTTGTTTTTTTAGAAAATATCTTGCTTAGACTTGCGTCCTGTACGTCTTGTACATCCTGTACGTCTGACGGTTTTACCAGTCTGCCTCTTTTTCACCGTTTTCTTCGGCTTTTTAAACTCTGTCAGCCTCCGACCCGGAGGACGTTTTAAGGGTCTACGTGCAATTATGCTCAGCCCCGAGCCCTCTTGCTGTTCTGGTGTGTTCGAATGAGTCAAATTCGAAAGTGAGGAGGTGACAACATCTGAAGCAAAGCCTTTGACAGCAGTTTTCAAATTAGGTTTTGCGATGCTCACACCCCCCTTTATGAACGGGGTTACAAATCTAAACAATTTTGAGAAAATGGATGCTATTCCTCGTCCGTAAATTACAGGCGCACCTGAAAAGCCGGGCACACCATTACCAGCCTGCGTTTCGTAATACCGTATAAATCTATTATTATCCATATTGTTATGAGTTATGGTAGATCCTTGACAGGTCGGAAGTGTAGCTTTACTATCGTTTTACCGTAGGTAAAGTTTACAGGCTCGTTCTGATCGGTTTTGATTTCAATATGGATATTTTCGATGTGTTTGTGAGCCACAGGAATGTAGTCTGGTTTGTTAAAACACAGGGTGATGATATCTCTGTAATTACCTTCTATTTTGACAGTACGCAGTAGGGGGGAGTAGCTATCACCCACGGGCTGTAACGCTGCTATGTCAGAATAACAGAATAGATGATAACACCCTGCCCTTATATCTGCAGGATATGGGGCAAATTTGCGCTCGAATCGCTGCCAGACACCTGCTGGGACACCAAGCATATATGCGAGAGGCGGGAAAAACCTGAGTTGATATATGCCTCCAGATGTGAATTCAAACTTTTTAACAATTGGGTGATATTTTAGATAAATATCCGATTTGATACGCCTGAGGCAGGCTTCAACCTTTGCTCTCAGCGTGTTAGCGTCCTCATAAAAGCCGGCGCGTGTTTTCGTTTTAACCACGTCATCAGGCATCTGCTCAGCATCACCCTTTTTCCTCCATTCAAAATAAGCCTTATCATTCGGGAGATTAAGCCATGTATAGGGATATGAAATTTCAGTGAGAGCCACCTCCCACGCCCCATCAAGATTGAGATGCTGGGCCAAATCAACACGGAAGCAGCTACTGGTGTTATTTTTAAATACATTCAAACTAGCGTTTGATGGTAGCGTGATGTAAAACCCCTGCGACCTGACAGTCATGCTGACCCGTTACCAAGGTTACCAAGGTGAGAGTGAGGTCCGGCGTTTGTTATGTGATGTTTTTAAGCTCACTGGCTTTAACCCAGCTATTAAACTTTTCAGGCCAGTTCCTCCATTTCACCAGGAAATAAATCTGTCCCCTCTGTTTACGTTTTGAGAGAATTTTGTCTATGTGATTGACAGGGGATTTCTTTAAATCACCCCGTAGTTCTTCAGCTAAGACACCTGAGTTAGAAAACACAAACACTGCAGTTGTCTTTACTCGCGAGGGCAGTCATGGACGCATAACCTGCGACCTGCGCCTCATCACTGTCTGCGTTCTTTATTTATACTTGTCTGTATGTCTGTGTGTGTGTGTGTGTGTGTACAAATAGCTTCTTATTCTAAGAACTCTGAGCTGAGGTTCCCCTTTTTCTAAATCTGTATGTTCTTACAGAAAGAGGAAGCTATTAGTTGTTTATTACACAAAAGTACATGTCAAAAGTCACGTAGACATTTGCTTAGTGATCAATAAAAGAATACATTTCATGAAGCTGATCACGTTATATAAAAACAATTTTCCTTTGACAGTGATAGAGCTTGACAAGACCGATTTTCTGCAGCTCATGCTCGTAAAAACTACCAATAATTTCTTCCCCATCGTAATCTTTGATTTTATAAACAGGAGGGTCTCTAGGTATGCATTGGTCAATAGTAAATATGTCACCGGTGAATGTTTGCTCATACTGCTTATCAAACACACCTCTAACTTTAGACAGCCTCACGTGATCTCCCTTTTTAAATTTCATGGGCTTTTTTCTACAACGAGAAGAAGAAGAAGTGCCATATAGGTTTTGAAATACTAACGCTGTGTTGTATGAATTTACTTGATTCGGGGCCATTTTTATGGAACGATGATAACTAGTGTTATAGCTGTGTAATAAATATTGTAACACATCAACATATCTACGTGTATTTGCAGCAGTGAAATACATTTTACTTTTAAGAGTTCTATTAAACCTTTCACAGACTGAGGCTTTTAGATCGCTGCCTGTAGCAAAATGATTTATACCATGCTTTTTCACTAAAGATTGAAAACTGGAATTAAAAATTCCTTACCACTATCTGTTTGTAGCTTTTGAGGAATTTGGCTATCTTTTATGACAGAGTCAAAAGCCTTAGTGACTTGAATGCCTGTTTTGTTTTTCAAGACTCTTGCATAAGCTTTTTTAGAGAAAATATCTATAACTGTAAGTAAATATTGATAGCCATCGTTATGCTCGGATAACGCTCTCATATCACAAAGGTCTGCTTGGTATTGATTAAGAGGTCTGGGGACAAATACGCGATTTAACTTAGACCAAAACTTCTGGTCTCAGATTTGCTTAAAAACCTTTCATCTAATCAGAAATCCCAGTCTTCAATTAATTCAATACAAAATACTACATAGAGTGCACTATACAGGTCATCGGATGTTCAAGATGGGCTTTGCATCTACCAACAACTGCTCACACTGCCAAACCAATTCACCGGACAATTATATCCACGCTCTTTGGTTCTGTCCACCAGTTCAGAAGTTTTGGCGCGAGATATGTGAAGACTTATCAAAGTGTCTGAAATGTAACATTCCAACTTCCCCCTTAGTGTGTTTGTTGGGCAGCTTAGATAATGTCACTTCAGAAAAGAATATAGCCCATATGGTTTTCACTGCCCTATGCATAGCCAAGAAAACAGTCCTCATGAACTGGAAAAATAAAAACAATCTTAATTCTAACCAATATAGAAATTATCTATTAGATTACATTAGTCTTGATACAGCCTCTGCCACCACATCAGATCAATCGCTCTGGGCTCCTCTGATCAGCTCCATCACCTAGTGGAGGTGGGGGGTCATATTTTGGTCTCGTCTTCACTGTTGTGATTGGTGTGGGGGTAGGGTCAGGCTTAGGGCGTCGGGGGGTTCCCCGGGAGCATCTTCCTTGGGGGGCTCAACCCGGGGTAGCGGTCATGGCCAATTAGGGGCTCTGTTGGCTCTTAGGTGACGGCTTCCTCGTGGCTACGTGCAGCGGGGCTAGGGGAGGGTCTGTGCTGACGGACGGGGATTACTGACCTGGTGGCCTGGCTGCCCCTGGGTGGGTCCGGGACGGGCGTGAGGTTCTGGGGGCGCTCCGGCTCTGGCCTGGGGCCCTGGCCGGGCCTCGGGGGCCTGGGTCCTGGTTGGTGTGTTGCCGGGGTTGTGGGCCGGTGGGTATATGGGGGCCTGCCACTGGCGCAGGGTGCCGCCGGTGCGCCGAGCCACCTGGGGGGCTCTTCAACTGGTGGGGGGGGGGGGGGGTTGTCACATCTTGCAGGAGCTTTCCTCTCTCAGGAACTCTCTCAGCAAGAGGGGGAGATACAGGAGAGGTGGAGGAGGATCTCAGCCTGGGCGTCTATTGTCTTATGTAGTCTGGAAGATGACTGGATGATGGGGTGGGTGCAGTTTTCTCTGTTGTGGGGTTGGGTGGACTGCCCCGGGCTCTGTGGGGCCGGGCGGCGCCGCTGCGCTGGGCCCCGGTTCGGATGGGCCTGGGCCCCCCTTCCCTGGCGGGTCGCGGAGTATGGGGTGCCTACTGGGGTCAGCGGGGGAGCTGGCCCCAGGGAGGGGTCACTTGCCCCTCCCTTCCTTCCCTCCCCATCTCCAGCTGCCTCCCTCTTCCCGCTCCACCACAACCACCCACACATGCAGGGCCTTGGAGTAGGGGTGTGTCACCAGGGTGCAGAGGAGGTAACCCCCCCCTCTGTCCCCTTCTGGCTGCCTCTGCCTCAATTTTATCCCGCAACTTAGACATTCACATTACTCACACTCTCATTACACATACATATAGGATCTTGGGGGTGGGCACGCTACACGGAATCCCAATTACCATCAGGGTGTACACCTCACCCCCGGCGTCGTTGCCCACCTCTCAATTTTAAATACACGTAGACATTGAGGGCTAGCAGGAGGGACTATGCGCTTACCTGCTGCTCTCTGGCAGGTAGCTCCATGCCCTCCTGGGTTTTAAATGCACCTTAGAACACACATACATCAACACTACAATGAGCGGGTGGAGGGAGGTTAGGAGTCTTCTCTCACCCTCGTTCTCTGCTTTCTGCTGGAGCAGGGGGGCTAGGAGGAGGAGTTGGCCGTCCGACTGGGATCCGGAATGTGGGGCCTCCCTGCTGCTGCGGAGTCGGGGCGGTCTGCTTCTCCCCACCGCAGGGAAAAGGGTAACACAACCTGGGTCTGGGTGCAGTTCCCCCCTCCAGGGGCAAGGGTACCTAGACCCGGTACGCTTGGGGAGTGTGATTGTGTGTTCTGCGTCTCTTTATGTCTGTCTCCACGTTGGTTGAGTGTGGAGTAAGTGCATATGAGAGCATGAGGGTGGGAATGGATGTTTGTATCTGTGTGTGCCTGTATGTCTGTGTCTATATGTCAGGTTGGGTATCAGATGCCACCTCTCTGAGGACAGCTCAGGCCCTCCAAGGTTTGGAGGCCTATCTCCCCTCACCACTTCCCCTACCGGGGGCGGACTCCCTCAGACATCGGTGCGTTGGTGGTTCTTTGTGTCCGGGGGTGGGCGTCCGGGTACACACCGGCTCACTCCTTGGCGGCTGCTTATCGGGGCCTGGAGCCTGGGGCTCGCTTGGGCCACTTCGGAGGTGGGGTGCCCCCGGCCTCTCGGCCTGGGGCTCAGTCACTCAGGCACAGCTGGCTGCCGGCGGAGCTCACGGGCACGTCACTGCAGCCCCCCCTGGCTTCTGCTCCGTGGCTGCTGGGTGACCCCTTATCTGGGACTCTCCTCAGCTCTTTCTGGGACAGTGGCACGGCTGCCCCTCTGTTGGTCTTCCTTGGTCTCTTGTGTTCTGGGGGCCTCTGGATGTCTGGGGTTTTGATCTCCTCCATACCTGCTTCATGCCCTGGAGGACGGGGCAGTGGCCCCCCACACCCTCTAGCAGATCATTACATGAGGGAACCTTTTAAGAAAACAAGCGCGTCCATGCTCACAGGTGTACACACGGGTGATCACACACACAAACTACACCCTTTTTGGCTCCTACCTCAATGCACACTGTGCTGTCGATCTTACGTGCTGCACAATAATGTTTAATATTTAGTATTTACTGTCATATTCCCATATATCATTGTGATGTGGTTTATTGTATTACTCTCGTTTTCTTCTGCTTGTTTTCTTTTTTCTTTCTCAACAGGTGATCCAGGTGATCGATATATGTATTTTTTTTTTTTTTTTTTTTCTTCTGCTTATTCTGTTGGTTTTTGTTTTTTGCCCTTCTCCCCCGTCCCTCTTCTCAACTGTTTTTCTTTCCCTCTTTCTTTCTCCCTTTTCTTTCCCCCGTCAAGTCTGTCCCGTATTCAGCAAGTGAAAATAAAATAAAGAATAAAAGGTGAATCAAATGGACCATTACGGCAAAGCTGGGATGGTCAATTTGGTAAAGAAAATCCGTTGGGCATCTTTCTTCGCCTTTAGACAATAATTCTGATGGCAAAAGAGCCAAACGGGACAGGCAAAAAAAAAAAAAAAAAACCCAAATACGCGATTTCTCGGAAAGTGCAGGCGTGCAGCTCTGTGCAAGGTGTAAGCATCCTGTTCTGCGAGGAACTGCTGAGCTGTTTGCGCGTTAATCTTTGTACCACTCTCATCCTGTACGCTTTTAATCAATTTTTGCACATCGCAAAAACTACCAGGGTGAGATGGGTCATAATATGCTCGTTTCAATAGAATCTGCTCTGCCATATGTGATCTTTGAAGTTATGTTTAACTATGGTTTTATTTCATGATTGAGCGGTTACTTATTTCATGTAAACGAGTTCACAAAAAATATTTTATTTGATGTAATTAATAACATTACACTTTGATTCTAGTAAAACAAAATAATGAGTTTGATTCTTGCAATGCTTTTCCAAGAAAGTTTTATTTGATGCAACGGTTTTCCAAAACAGTTTTATTTGCTGTAATGAAGAAAAAACAAATACATTTAAAATGGGTAAAAACAACTCCGACCAGTAGGAAAAAAAACCAGACAAAAAAAACCCCAGCAAAGCTAAAAACAAGAAAAACAAAACATTTGAGAAAAATAATAGGCAAGAGAAGAAAAACGATTACTAGGAGAGCCAAAGTGAGTAATTCTCATCTAGTACGTTATGAATCACTGTCCTGGTCACCTCCGTGACGCTGGCGTCAATTTCTTGCAGCGTGGCCTCTGTATCGCGGACATCTCTGAGTTCAAACAGATATGCCTGGGCAATGTCTCTGACTTGAGCTGCTGGTGGTGAAAAACCCTCTAACCGTAAAATTTGTAATAATGTGTTGGTGAAATGTCCATTCCATAGTCTTTTACAGAGTTCATCATAGTACCTGAAAAAGTAATATTTTTCCAGCGGGAAAAGACAAGAATGGTAAATGGCCTGAATTTATATAGCGCTTTACTAGTCCCTGAGGACCCCAAAGCGCTTTACATATCCAGTCATCCACCCACTGGTGATGGCAGCTACATTGTAGCCACAGCTGCCCTGGGGCGCACTGACAGAGGCGAGGCTACCGGCCACCAGTAGGCAAACATGGGGTTAGTATCTTGCCCAAGATACTAACCCCATGTTACCATGGGGTTAGTATACTAACCCCATGTTACCATGGGGTTAGTATACCAAGATACCAAGGATATTTGGCATGCAGCCAGGAGGCAGCCTGGGATCGAACCACCGACCTTCTGATTAGTGGCTGACCTGCTCTGCCACCTGAGCTACAGCCACCCAACTCTTACGCTTGTGTTTGTGTGTTTGTAGCGCTAAGGAGCAACTAAAGTAAGTTATTTCAAACTTATGCACAACTCAACGTGCCTTTGTGTCCAAGTGAAATGTTGGTGGCATTTCTGAGGTGATTCATGTAGTGGACAACATGGCTAAAACAGAGAAGTATTAACTTTGATGGAGATACAGGGGAGAACGCGGCTCGGGGGCATGAACGCAGCTCGGGGGCATGACCACAGCGTGTACAATAGGCCAATCAAGTTTGTGGAGTTTCCATGGACACCGACTCAGAGGTGTTGAAGCCAAAATTCCAGGTGGAATTGTCACAGCATGCCAATCATTAATCAAACAAATTACAGAATCCATGGAAAATTTTGCTAATGATGAAGTGCATTATTTAAGGAAAATGTTCAACTGTGGACCCAACAATAGGTAGCACTGATGAGGCTGCTGGGGTGCAGGGTGAAATTAGCAGGGTGTGTCAAAGAGTGAACAGAACATTGCTAAGTCAGCTGACAGTTCCATAAAATGTGTTTCCTACAGCAGCAAACAGGCTTCAAGAAGTGACAGTAAGGAGAGGTTTCAAGATCTGTGGGCCAGTCGGCCTCTTGTGTAAAGGACACAGTGGTGCTGAAGTCATAGAGGCTGTGGTCAGTACAGTCAGCCCAGATTTCAGTATTCGTGACATGCCTGAGATAAAATGTGACCTCACTCCCCCTTAGTTAAAGGAAATAATGAAAGCGCATCAAAAATCTCCTGACTTAACTCTTTGTGCTTGCATTGAGATGGCTCTCAGGAAGGGATCAGTGCAGCACTGCACCAGTGACAGTGAGGAAAGCTGCTCATCACCGGTTATGGGTCAAAAACTGCTCCAAAATCTAATTACCACCCCCATTCCTTAAAAGTAGGCAAGGCAAGGTGGAACAAATTTCAAGGAAGAGAAAATAGCTTGTGACCCTCCAGGTAACTGCACACAGATAAACTGAGACATATGTGAAGCATACAGTGGGTCTGTGTAATGTTTATTGGGTAGAAACTAGAGCTGGGCGATAACGATAACGATATGTATTGCAAAATAACTTTTTCTCGATAGAAAAATTTAACTATTGCGATAGGCCTCACCGCTCTTGTCCTCTTAAAAAAAAAAAGAACAGCCAATCCAAATTAAGTAGCGCAGAGCCGAACCAATCACAGCTGCAGCGTCACGTCACGTGACTTGTTACATACAGCACAAGTGCCAAGCCGCACATGTGTATTTGTTTGGGAAGCAGCCAGCCGCCGTGTCGCCCGGGTAAAGGATGAAAATCAACCGAGAGCATGACCGAAGGTTACCGAAGAGAAAACAGATGATGGTTCCAATGCCGGAGAGATTGACGAACGGAAGAGCCAAAGAAGTTCCGTATTGTGAAGGTATTTCGGCTATTTCAAGTCTGACAAAAAACAGAGTAGCGCACACTGTAAATTGTGCCGAAAGCACGTCTGGAAATACAATAAAGCGGTGCATGCTCAATCTCTGACTGGAAGCGCTAATTCATCATCCGGCTTTTGTCAGACTAAAGTAACTAGGGGTGGGTTTTTATAATCGATTTATCGATTAAAATCGATTCTGGCTTGGATAACGTAAAATCGATTCATTAATATCCTGAATCGATTTTTTAATATAAATTTATTTTGCCCGAAATGCCAGAATCTCTGGTGAAATCTCACAAAATTTCAACAACCACCAAACAGCTAAGACAGTAAATGAGAGCAGGAACACGGATTCTGCACAAAGACTTAAACACACAGCCCAACCGCGGATCAGAATCAGTGAGATGTTGCCTTTCTCACAGTCGGGGCTGAAAGCCGACAGCTCGCTGATTCTGATCTGTCGGCGGTCCGCGCTTTGTGTTCACGCCCTTTATGCGCTGATTCTAAAGCTGTTAGTTTTATCTCTCTCCAAACAATATTGACCGAACCAGCAGCAAAAGAAGATCCAAACTAGGCTTCACATAAACAATGTCATGAATTCACTCTGACTTTTATTGTTTTGCTTCGACCGCGATGCACAGCTCTCTCTCACGTGCTCGCTCTCTTGTGCGCTCTCTCTCCCTCTCTCTCCGTCTGTCTGTTTTCTGCATTATTCGCTTGCTTGTTACGCACAAGTCTACCGTTGTTTACAGCGCTGTCGGCCGACGTTTTTTTTTTTTCGTTTTATATACTTCCGAAAATAAAACCTAATTTCTGCCGTTCAATACCGAACAAATTTAAACTTTTTAAAATTATGCAAAATGCAAAACGCTCAGCCTTGTCTCTAATAAAACCGCTGTAACTTCGGAGGTAATGTTCATATGTTCATTAATGGTTTTCTTTCGTTTTTGATCTACTGCAGAACATTTTTATAAAATCCCAGAACAGGAAAATCACCTTCATGTTTTTCTGTGTTTTATCCTCAGCTACTTTGACACAAAGGCCTCTGCTGTGATGCTCACACCTTTGATAAAGTCTTGGTGTGTCAGCTTCCTTTTTATAGATACAAAAATATGTAAATGTACTGATCTGAATTATAATATTTCTGACTGTCAAAATTTCCCAGATTCAAATCAAAGTGAATCGAATCGAATTAAATCGAATCGAATCGAATTAAATCGAATCGTGGATCGAATCGATTCGGGACCCTGTGAATCGCAATTGAATCGATTCTAGAAATCAGTGACGATACCCAGCCCTAAAAGTAACTGTTAAACTGTTTGAAAAGCTAAGCTATACAACAAGGAGAGATTGAGAATTTCCTTTTAGTTCTCAGTTTATTTGATATTGACAAAAGTTAGTCAATTTTGTCTGATCTTCTGTAAAACAAACTAAGATTCATTTTTAGAATTAATATTTTGTTTCTAAGTGGAATTGATAATTTAGTCTGTTTTGTTTGTTCTGTTTTGAAACTTAAACGCTTTAGCGGCTGCCTTTTGTGTAGTTTGCAATATTTGCCTTTATTTATCTGAAAAAGTGTCATGTTCCTTAAGTACATCTACCCTGTTGAACTTATTATGGGAAATAAATATTTAAATCAAAACAAGCTGCTGAATATTTCACATTTTACTTGTGAGCAACGGCACATTTAAATCTTACAAATATAGTTGTTTGGCTTATATCGTGATATATATCGTTATCGCCTGAAATGAAAAAAAAAACCATCGTGATATGAAAAAATCTTATATCGCCCAGCTCTAGTAGAAACAGGCTCTAAACCAGGGCTGTTTTATACAATTATATTTGACCCTCGAGATAATTTCATATATCAATTATTAATGGCTCGTGGTATGTGGGAGCCAAATCCTCAGCCCTGCTGAGAATCTGCGCAGTGTTGGAGTTTATTTCGATGGGCACACCATGCAGCCAATCACATGCAAAGACAGATAGGGATCATATCATGCAGGCCAGGCATGCAGAGAGACGGGGGAGCTGGATTTAGAAGCTAGTGTGTTGGGAAAAGTGACGAAGCAAGCGAAAACGTAAAGTGAGCAGCATCTGACTTAATTTCAATGATAGATGGCAAAGCTGAGTGCAGAACTAATCAAAGGAGCTGGATAAAGTGTTACCCGTTTGTATTTTCTGCCATTTTCCATTTTCAGACTTGTCCAAGCCTTAGACCTCATGTGTGTTCTCCCTAGTCGTAGTTAATGCATAAAAATAATGCTTTTAAGAAAACACTGAATAAAATATTGCTTTGTTGAAAAAGAAAATGTACATTTGAAAATGACATAAAATAAAGTATCTACAAAGTGTCTTTGAATGGCAGAGATGTGTGCACGTACCACAGAGCCATGGCTCACTGAGTGTCTAAATGAGTCTCACAGGCCTGAACGCTCACTTGAAGTCGTTTATAATTATTAACTTTTTGGATCTGCTGCTCACCACAAAAAAGCACAAGCATGAATTTGGACTTTTAACTGTGTTTTTATAAGTTTTACAGCTTTTCCTAGTGATAAAAACCTCCTTTATTGCCATTCATACTACACAAAGTCATCAAGCAAATAACAATTAAATGACAGAAAAGTTTGTTTTTCACTTTTTAATCCAGAAATTTCAGGTTTTTTTATTACTACAGTTTAAAAAACAAAAGGAAAAAACTGCAGTCTGGGCAATGAGCTGTCAGGGCTTTTTTTTTTTTTGTAATTTTACACATATTTTTCTTACGATTTAAGTACACAAAACAGTGCCAACAAAGTTCTGTCTTTGTCACAGCAGCTTTTTCTTTATCATGTAGAAAAACAGTTAAATATGTCACTTCTTTACACTGACAGAAAGGGAAGTTTCACTGGTCCAGCCCACTGAAGTTTAAAGTGGGCTGTATGTGGCCTGCCATGTAAAATGAGTCTAAATCTTCATGGTCTGAGAGATGTAGCCCACAAGATTGATTGAGGAATCAGGGCTGGACTAGGGGGAATTCGGCCCTGGCAGTATTGGTCTAGGTGGCTGATCATGATCGCTCCAGAAAAAGAAAGAAATATATAAAAAATAAAATAATATACAGTGGTGTGAAAAAGTGTCACACTTAAATGTTTCAGATCATCACATTTAAATATTACACAACAGCAACACAAGTAAACACAAAATGCACTTTCTAAATGAAAGTGTTTATTATGAAGATAAATTAACTGTGGTGTGTCACAGATCAGAAGATCCTCAAAAGCCAGACATCATCCTAAGAAATGAACAAATGAATTGAGATCTGTCAGTGTGGAAAAGGTTATAAAGCCATGTCTAAAGCTTTGAGACTCCACCAAACCACAGTGAGAGCCATTATCCACAAATGGAAAACAGGGGTGAACCTTCGTAGGAGTGGCTGGCCGTCCAGCCACGACTCATCCAAGAGGTCACCAAACAGCCCAGAACAACATCCAAAGAGCTGCACGACTCACTCGCCTCAGTTAAGGTTCATCACAAGGGGGAAGTAACAAAGTACAAATACTTTGTATTCTACTGTACTAAAGTAGAACTTTAAGGTATCTGTACTTTACTGAAGTACTTTTTCTCAATACATTTTGAAACAAATATCTGTACTTTTGAGTCCTTACATTTTCTCAGTACTTTTGGTTTAACAAATTTGCAGGGTGTTATTGTTTTTGTCACACTGAGCCTTCAGTCCTCTTTGAAATAATCACCAGGGGACGTCACATACAAAGAGATGACATGTGCCATAGAAACGGGTCCAAGTGGGCCGCTGTGTGGTTTTGTTTTTTTGGCACAGCTCAGGAACGACTGCAGGTGTCCATAAGTGACTTCAGCATCTAACGAGCCCTAGATATGAATGAATATGACCAGATGACCAGATGAATATGAATTTCAGCTGGTGATGCTTAAACGTAGAAAAAAGACAGTGTAAACAGCGTCCTGTCAGTGTAGAGCAGGGCATATTACGGCCCGCGGGCCACATCTGGCCCTTTGTGTATCCTTTTCAGGCCCGCGTGAGGTCAATAATAAATTACCACTCGATAGATTATGTAAATATATGTAGTGCGTGCAATACGACGGTGCTGCTTTTATTCTGACAAGTGCTACGCTACTTCCATATTGACGTATCTGCGTGTCGCGAGCTTTGAGTGAAGGTGAACGGCCATAAATGACGTTAGCCTCAAGATGGCAGCACACGCTAAGAAGCGAAAAATTGATAACGAACGGCGCGTTTTTAACAGGACATGGACTACCAAGTACTTGTTCACAGAAATTAAAGGTAAAGCTGTGTGCTTGGTCTGTGGTACACAGATCGCTGTGTTAAAGGATTACAATTTGAATCGCCACTACACGACCAAACATGAGGATAAATACAGAAATCTGTCTGAAAAAGAGCGCGCAAGGGTGTCTGATGCATTGCTAGCAAAACTGCAAACCCAACAAGGACTTTTCACCAAACTTCACACCACCAGGGAGGCTGCCGTTCGGACAAGTTATGTAATATCTCACAAAATCGCCAGGAAAAGTAAGGCCTTTTCTGATGGAAAGTTTATTAAGGAGTGCTTATTGGACTCAGTTGCACTGATATGCCCAGAGAAAAAGGACGCGTTTGAGAACGTCTCACTCTCCCGACGTACTGTGACTGGGCGGGTTGAGGACATCGCTGAGAACTTGGAGCTTCAGCTGAAGAACAGAGCTGCAGACTTTGAATGTTTTTCTCTGGCTTTGGATGAGAGCTGCGATGTGCGTGATACCGCCCAGCTTCTCATCTTCTTACGTGGAATAACTGCAGACTTTCAAGTCACGGAGGAGCTGGCTGCCATGCAGTCAATGAAAGGAACAACAACCGGCAATGACTTATTCATAGAGGTAAATGCATGTTTGGACAAATTAGGACTGAAATGGGACAATCTGGCAGGTGTAAAAACAGATGGTTGTCCAAATCTGACTGGGAAAAATGTAGGACTTTTAAAGAGAATGCAGGATAAAGTGACAGAAATTAATCCTGTGCAGAAATTGACATTTTTGCATTGTATTATACATCAAGAAGTGTTGTGTAAGATAGTGTTAAAGATGGACCACGTTGGTGATGTTGTAACTAAAACAGTTAACTTCATCAGAGCAAGAGCATTAAATCACAGACAATTTATTGCTCTTTTGGAGGAAAATGAGATGGAACATGGTGACATCAGCTACCACTGCTCTGTCAGGTGGCTCAGCCTCAGCAAGGTACTGAAAAGTGTCTGGGATCTGAGAGAACAGCTTCAGGATTTCTGTGTGAAGAAAGGACATGCCGTCCCAGAGCTTTCAGATGAAGATTGTGTGGCAGACCTCGGATTTGCTGCGGATGTGACTGCACTAATGAACCAACTAAATGTCAAACTGCAGTGCAGGGGACTTTTTGTGCATGAGATGTACAGTGCAGTAAAGGCTTTCATGAGGAAGTTGCAGCTCATCTCAAGCCAAGTGACAACACCCACTTGACAACACTAAAGGACGCTCTTCCAAATTCCAATCACCTCCACAAGTACTCAGCCATGTTAGAAGTACTGCATGCAGAGTTTTCAAGGCGATTTCAAGATTTCAAAGCTCTTGAAAATGAAATGGACATGGTTTCTTCTCCCTTCACCTGCAGTGTGGATAATGCTTCAAGTGATGTTCAGATGGAACTCATTGACTTGCAGTCTGACACACTTCTGGCAGAGCACTTCAGGTCAGTCTCACTGCTGGACTTTTATTCCTCCCTCAAAGAAGAGAACTTTCTACACCTGAGGAATCATGCTCAGAGGATTCTAGTCCTCTTTGGATCTACCTATGTATGTGAACAGACATTCTCGGTGATGAAGTTCAACAAATCCAAACACAGGTCCTCTGTCACTGATGACCACCTCTCAGCTGTTCTTCGCACAGCCACCTCAGACATTCAGCCAGATTTCAATGCCCTTGTTCAAAACCAAAACAGGCTGGATTATTCTCACTGAAAAGGAGGAAAACATGACACAAGTCATTGTATTGTTGCATTTCTATAAACTTGTTGTTTGTTGAGTTAAACATGTTAAAATAAAATGACATTGATTCGGTGGTTGTTTTTGTTTTATTTGGAATATGCGCCACAATTTCACATAGCATAGCCCAATATAAATATTTACATTATTTTATTTTTGTTTTATTCTTCTGATTACCAGTACCAGCTATTCGTAATATATAATTGAGTGAATTTTACAATTTAAGAAAGTTAAGCAGACTTGGGTTCAAGATGTCGTTGATGTGGCCCTCTGACGCAACTCGGGTTTCTCATGTGGCCCCTTGTAAAAATTAATTGCCCACCCCTGGTGTAGAGGGTGGAAATCAGCCAGGACAGCTCATGAAATATAATAATAATACATTTTATTTTACAGGTCACTGTACATAGTAGAATAAAAGCAACATAAAAGCAACATAAAAGCAAGCAGTTTACAGAATCATAAAAGCATAAGACATAAACAAATAAAATAGCAGAGTGGAGAGGTTATGTGGGATAAGCTATTTTGTACAAGTGGGTTTTGAGCTTGGACTTAAAGAGTGAGAAGGAAGAGATATTTCTTAAATCAGGAGGTCGGGAATTCCAGAGTCGTGGAGCAGAGCAGCTGAAAGCCCGGCTCCCCATGGTTGCAAGACGGGGGGAAGGGACGGAGAGTGAAAGGGAAGAAGAAGATCTGAGACAACGAGATGGGGCAGTGATCTGAACCAGATCAGAGAGATATGGAGGAGAGAGATGATGAACAGCCTTAAATGTGTACAAGAGTATTTTGAAATTGATGCGATATTTGACCGGGAGCCAATGAAGCTGCTGCAGGACAGGAGTGATGTGGTGGACAGAAGGGGTCCTGGAGATGATACGGGCAGCAGAGTTCTGGACGCGTTGGAGCTTGTGGATGGATTTTTGAGTAAGACCAAAAAGAAGTGAATTACAATAATCAATCCGGGAAGTAACAAGGCTGTGGACAAGAATGGCAGTGGCATGTGGGGTGAGAAAAGGACGGAGATGATTAATGTTGCGCAACTGAAAATATGCAGACCGAGTAACATTATTAATGTGTGAATTGAAAGATAAAGTACTGTTGAGGATGACACCCAAACTTTTCACAGAGGAAGAAATGAAGACCGGTGAGTTATCGATAGTAATAGAGAAACTGTTGGTTCTGGATAATGTTTATTTAGTGCCGACCAAGAGGAGCTCGGATTTATTACTATTGAGTTTGAGAAAATTAGAAGAGAACCATGAATTTAGTTCAGCTAAACAGAGGGTGAGGGAGGATGGGGGAAGAGCAGAATCAGGTTTAGTGGACAGCTGGGTGTCTGCTTACATATTATTGATTTCAGTTGTGTAAATCTACAAGAGCCACTACAGCTGATTTTACTGTTCCCCACCTGCTAAATTACACTGTAAGATAGAAACCCCTGCTGAGCAAAAGGAACAAAGGCTGGTCTCAGTTTTGCCAGAAAACATCTCGATGATCCCCAAGACTTTTGGGAAAATACTCTGTGAACTGTCTCTGCTGCTCGTCTTCAGAAATGACAAGTATCTCAGCCTTCCACACAGCTAGCCTTTCGTTCTCGTCATTCAGATTGTATCATTGACTTTAGGATCTGTTGTTTGATCTTTTCCTTCCATCTCTCCTGGTTTATTTCTCTCCGATCTCACTTGCTACAGTGACTACAATAAAAACATCCCGTTTGTGGAACAGCACATATGTGTCTGATCACTCTGGACTGCATGCTCAATACAAATCTCACCGCCAGTAAGGACCTCAGTCACAAAGAGAAAACCTCAACACATAATATACACAAATCCCAGCTGTCATAATGTGCACCAAATTAATCCTGTTTTTTCTCAGTCCTTACAGCGCTTTCTGTCACCTAGAGCCAGTTAATGTCTCCAGACCAGCCCTAAAGAAGTGCTCCCTGATCTTTGAAAATGAATCCACTGTGAGTGTGTGAACAAATGTCATTGTTTTAAGCCCCACAGATACAATCATAGTCTAACTGTACGATGCAATGTAGTCCAAATAATCCAGCACATATGCAGCAGTTAAGAAAAGAGACAGAGGGGTCAGTGAGCAGGGACCGTTCAAAATGCTACATTTTAGTTTTTATCTTTCGCCAGAATCACACTCTTACTTTTCTGTGTTCATGTATTTTAAGTGAAATTAAAGCTAATTATAGCTTAATGGCAAGAAAGCGAAAGTGGAAAGTGCTAAAAAAAAAAAAGAGAATTATCCTTTTAAGTGAATCTAAATATTTCCCTTCCTCTGTCTAAAAGAAGCTTCATCTCCTCTCTCTGTTTATACCAACTCTATTGTCTGACTGGCTTTTGGAGACTCAGATTTGCAGTTTGCCAAACAGAAAAATCAATATTGTTTTCACTGAATGTTTTCTAACAGTAAATATTTTTCAAACATTTGTTCCCAGTTTCTGTCTTTCCATGTGTTGTCCCTTAATCTGAACTGGAACCCAATGAAGCAGAGTGTGATCACCTCCTACGAGCCATCCTGTCACAGTGAGTGGAAGCTACAGTATCATATACTGGCTCATTGTGATTTACAATGTGAGCTATTCATGGTGGCCTAAAACAAACTGTGTGCTCTTGTTGTTAAAGGGAATCACCCTGCGAAGCCACAAGTCAGCGTCACCTCTGTTTCCTGCTTGTCCAAAGTGAACAGTCATGAAAAGATCAATTCATACAGAAGTGAATTGTAGTGGAAGCAGCAGGATCAGTCATGGACGCACAAATTTTTTTGCAGTCCGTTTTGTGGCACCACAGGGGAGCCTGTAGTGACTGGAGCCCCACTGGATCATCACCAGTAGGAAAAAAAAAAACACCACGCGGAACATTTTTGTAGAATCGTTGCAAATTTTCCAGCACACACTGGATGTGATCTGGGAATGTAGTTTCTTGCAACATGTACTCTTATATTTATGCAATACTTATGTAAGAATGCTGTTTGTTTACTTCAGCTCAGCATTCAGTACAGTTATTCCCTCCAAGCTGATCACCAAACTTGTGGCTCTTAGACTCAGCAACTCCATCTGTATCTGGATCATGGACTTTCTGACCAACAGACCCCAGCATGTTAGGTCAGGCCATAACTGCTCTACCACCATCACACTCAACACTGGCACTTCACAGGGCTGTGTGCTGAGCCCGTTCCTCTATGACTGCAGACCTGGGTATGGATCCAACTCCATCATCAAGTCTGCAGATGACACCACGGTGACTGTCTCATCAGTGGCAACGATGAGACTGGCTACAGGGAAGAGGTAAAGCACCTAGCTGTGTGGTCTGACAATAACCTGCTCCTGAGTACCAGCAAAACCAAAGAGCTCATTGTGGACTTCAGGAGGGAGAACAGAGACCCCCATGTCCCCATCTACATAAATGGCACAGCTGTTGAACGGGTCTCCAGCTTCAAGTTCTAGGGGACCCACATCTCTGAGAATCTGTCCTGGTCAACTAACACCTCCAGCCTGGTCAAGAAGGCCCATCAGCGCCTTTTTTTCTTTACGATACTGAAGAAGAACCACCTGTCTGCTGACATACTGGTTAACTTCTACCGCTGTGTGATAGAGAGCATCCTGACCAACTGTGTCACAGTGTGGTGTGGGAACTGTTCTGTTGCTGACCGCAAGGCACTGCAGCAGGTGGTGAAAGCCGCCCAACGCATCACAGGGACTCCATTTCCTGCCATTGAGGATGTCCACAAGAAGAGATGTCTATGCCAAGCACGCATCATTCTCGGGGACTCCTCTCATCTTGCCTCCAGCTCCTCCCCTCCAGAAGGCGCTACAGGAGCCTTCAGACTGAAATCAGCAGGTTTAGGAACAGCTTCTTCCCCACAGCTGTCACCCTACACTGTTCACTATTGTAGTCTGTTCAGAGAGCTATGCTTCCACTGCTGTAGATATATTCATAGCACTCTGTAGATCTGTTTACCTCACACCGATACATCTGTATATATGTTGCACATCTGTATATTTGCTCTTATTGCACTTACTGATAAGATGCAAACTGTATTTTGTTACCCTGTATTTAGACATGTGTAATGACAGTAAAGTTGAATTCTAAATGCTATCCTAAACATTTAAACAAAAGCAGCTGCACAGCTACAGAAGTTTTTAGAAGTGATTTTTAGAAGGCCAGTAAAGAGAGCATGGAGACAGATGGAGGATGCCAAATCCACTGAATCTACACGCTTCCTGTTTCCACCCCATCCTTCCAGTGCTCTACTATACTCCCTGCTCTCTCTACCACAACTGTCTTTGAACTTGCCTGGGCCAGGTCTGAGTCCAGCTTTGCAACTCCAGCCAGGTCACATGACACAGGGGTTTGCTCTGATGTCAACAGGCAGGTCAGTGGAGCCCTCTGGTGATGGATTTATGCCAGTGAAACAGGAGGAGGCCTGAGAACAGACAGCAGGCTTAACTAGCAGGACAAAGTAGCATGTAGTACTTGAAGGAGTCATCACAGCCAATCAGTTCTCAGGAAAATGGAACATCACATACATTTTCTCTTCTTTGATTTTCATCAATGTATTTCCTTTGAAATTTAAAAAATTATTATTATTTTTTTTAAATATTTCCTTCTGTCAATATTTCTGCCTGATTAGAAGCTCATAGGCAGCTCCTGTCACTCTAAAATAAAATAATGTAAAGGCTGCCCTCTCTGCCATCCCACTAGCTGACCTAACTGACACAAGTAAACTGTGTTAAGATACCCTACATGGACTAAGGTTCTTGGCCACATACATATAGATTTGTGTGGCTGTAGAAATCATGCCATGAAGCTCCCAGCGCACATTTTTGATGCTTCTGTCTGTGGCAGAGGTGGTTTGGAGCTCGGCAGAGCCTTGGTGGCTTTTACTGACTATACACCCCTACCCATTTATTATGAACTAACAGCACAACTGTTTGTGGTTTTTTTCTATATTACACTTGCATGATTTAGATTTATACTTATGTGGCAGCTGTTCACTGGCCTGACAAAGTTATTTTAAATGATATCATGTCATGAATAACACAAGTTATTTTCCATGAAATCTAAAAGTGGTGAAATTCTCAAAAAATGAATGAGACGTGCATGTAATTTGACATATTTTGTTGTTTTGTGTGTGTGTTTGTCTCTATGAAATTTTGACGTGTATCTGAAAAACACAATTTTGAAAACACTGGAAAGACCTCAAGACATTTTTTCTTTTGCTTACTATGTAAACAAAAATTCCCACCAATGCTTTTCAGTGTGAAATTTAGTGTGTAGAGAAAATACCTGTGCCAGGTTGTCTCCATCTAGTGGTGAATAACGCATTACCACTACATCAGGTGAGTTTTTCTCTGTGCACAGTGACACAAAACTCATTTAACAACATAAACTATTTAAAAAATGATGTAGGCAGATCAAGGCAATGTTACAGATTCAGTAAGAACAGAAGTTTATTGCAATCCTTCAAATATGCAGGGCGTCACACTAACACAGCTGCTTGTCCAGCATAGCTCTGTTATTATCAATTTGATTCGAAACGTGTCCAGTTTATTGTCTTAAACTGGCATTAAAGCTTCAATGAACTAAAGTGGTCCCTCTGAGTCAGCACCCAGAAAGCTCGTCTCTTTTAAAAATGTGGCCATAAATACGAGGGCTGCTAAGATCTTAAAACACTGGGGCTAAATCCAGACCTGAAATCTTTGGAAGTTTCACTCAGTAACAGCACCTTTTTAATATTATTGACTATATTTCATAGTCACATTTATATAAAATGTCAAACATTATACGTTAGCTAAAGGTTGAAGTCACAGAGCTATACTGAACAACAATGCAATTTGAGTTTTTCTTGTTTGTACTATATATTTGATTTATTGTAAGCAGTGGGAGTAAAACCTAAAGAAAAAAATAGTAAAAATATGAATGAATCTCTGCTCTTACAGCTTGTGCTTTTATTGTGCCGTGATGTCTCCTTTGAAACTGTCCACTTGCTCGTCTTTTGGATGCTCACCTCTTCTTCACCTTTCCTGTTCCTTTCACTAAACTGCTGCACTCTTGTTCTCTGCTCTCGCCTCCTGTTCTGGTTACAATTAGAATGCAGTCAGCATGTGCCAAATAAACTTGGTCCAAATCGATCATGTTTGATATGATGATGAAGTTTTTTACATCTTATTTATCAACTTATTTGATGCACTGTATCAATCAATTATTAAACAAATATCAGACTGTAGAAAAGCCAATAATAATGCACTGAGCAAGTTCATGCCATAAGAGCTAAATGGCCATAAAAGAAAATCCTGAATGCCTAATACAGGACAGGCCAACATTGAATGCAGCCACAGATCGACATCAGTCAGCTTTCTGCACTTTCCACCTGATCACATCTGTCCTCAAAGTCATGTCATTTCCTCTGTGGTTCATTTATGTTTACTTTTACATTTGCAGTGACAATAAATTTAGTGACATAGTGCACACATTATTTCCTATGGACTGCTGGGTTATCTTGGTTCATTTAAGTTAGTATTTTTAAAGGTGCAGTCAGTCATTTTTTTAGGTTATTTGATAGACAAAAAGGATCTTGTACTCATAAACAAACATAGAATAGTGGATAAAAATGACACATGTTAGTATGTCATTTATAAATACAGATATACGTTCTTAGAAAGAACCACTTCTGAACCTGATCTCCTTACTCCAAGGAGCTTTTGTGAGATATCATTGTGCCAGAGGAGGAGGGCATCCAATACTTCTTTCATTTCACCTGAGTTCGCCTGTGGGAAAGCACAGCGCCGAATACCCTGACTATTTCTTTGAATTCAGGAGTACTAGTGAACTAATCTTGAGTGATTACTGAATTATCTGAATAAAGCTAATGAACCAGTGAAATTCTAAACTCTTAAACATCCCAGAGATATCTGAATTTATGTCTGCACCTTCACACTCCAGATATGAAGGATCATACCTGTTTTACCTCCGGTGTTGTGCCAAAAAGTGATCGTCTGACAAAAACTGATTTCCAATGTCTTTACTTAAATTGGTAAATAGACTTTAGTGAACATGATTTACAAAAGGGTATATATCAAGTTTAATAACGACCCATTTTTTCAAGTATATTTATAACTCTGTGTTATTGTAACTATATTAAAACCAACCCAGTCCTTTTGGGACACTTAAAATATGTTTAGAGAACTATTATTAAATTTGTTGCAATTTCTGCTGTCCTCTTGGCCAGATTACTCTTTAAAAAAGTAATTTTAATGTCAAATGAATAAATACAAAGTAAAAATCACTGCCAAAAAGTGATTGCAGCTTCTACCTTGTGACAGGAATGTTGTTTGTGGCACAAGATGACTCAATATCACTCATGAGGGATACATGTGACATGTTTCACATATTATAGACCAAAAAGTTGTCTATAGCAGTTTAACCCTCCTGTTATGTTGCGGGTCAGATTGAGCCAGAACAGAAGAGATGTCACATGTCATCTGCATCAAGTCAAGTCAAGTCAAGTCAACTTTATTTATATAGCACATTTAAGACATCAAGTGTCGGCCAAAGTGCTGAACAGAGGAATAATATAATAAAAGAATTAAAATAGAAAGAAAACTTTGTAAGACATGTAATATCAGCGAGATCCAAAAGCCTTGGAAAATAAGTAGGTCTTGAGATTTGATTTAAAGATTTCCAAGGATGGAGAGAATTTTATGAAGGGGGGGAGACTATTCCAGAGTCTCGGGGCGGCAATGGAGAAAGCCCTGTCACCTCTAGATTTGAGCTGGGAGCTGATAAAACCATCTGACTGGAGGAGCGCAGAGATCGAGTGGGCAAGTGCAGGCTAAGAAGATCTGAAATGTAACCTGGAGCCAAACCATGGAGGGCTTTAAAAACAAATAATAAAACCTTAAAATCAATTCTATGTTTAACTGGTAGCCAATGTAGAGATGCGAGTACCGGGGTAATATTCTCTCTCTTTCTAGTACCCATCAGGAGCCTTGCGGCTGCATTTTGAACAAGTTGCAGGCGTGACAGGCTTGAGTGACAAATACCTAAATAGAGAGAGTTACAATAGTCAAGACGTGACGATATGAAAGCATGGATAACAGTTTCCAGGTCTTTAGATGACAGGATATTTTTGAGTTTAGAAACACTCCTGAGTTGGAAAAAACTGCCACGAACAACTGAATTTATTTGCTTGTCCAGCTTGAGAGTGGAATCAAAAATGAAACCAAGATTTTTTACATGGGGATGTACATTAGCTGATAATGGGCCCAGATTGTTTCTTATGAGACTAATAGAGTCCTGCTTACCGAAGATTATAATGTCGGTTTTGTCATGATTTAGTTTGAGAAGGTTCAGAGACATCCAGCAATGTATGTCGCTAAGACACTCTGAGACTTTCTGCAGCGTACTATCAGCACCTGGTTTTAGAGAAAGGTAGAACTGTGTATCGTCTGCATAAGAGTGGTAAGAGATCTGGTGTTTCTGAAAAATGGAGCCTAATGGGAGCATGTATAAGGAGAATAAGACCGGACCCAGAATAGAGCCCTGAGGTATTCCACCGGTTAGTGTAGCTGGGGAAGAGTATTTGTTACCCAGCATCACAGAATATGCTCTGCTCTCTAGGTAAGAGGCAAACCATTTTAGAGCAGAACCTTGAATGCCGACACGTCTTTAGACGGTTCAATAGGATTGTGTGGTCAACAGTGTGAAATGCTGCGCTCAGGTCTAAAAGGATTAAAACTGTACTTTTTCCAGAATCAGCAGCTAGAAGCACATCATTGAACACCTTCAGTAGAGCAGACTCTGTGCTGTGGAAGGCCCTGAAACCAGACTGATATTTGTCCAGAATATTATGCGTGTCTAAGAATGAGGATAATTGGTGGAGGACAATCTTCTCAAGAACCTTAGACAAAAATGGCAGCTTAGAGATTGGTCTAAAATTGCCAAGAACTGACGGATCTAAACCAGGGTTTTTTAGAAGCGGCTGGACAACAGCTTGTTTAAACAAGTCAGGAACAGTTCCATATGAGATACTGCCATTTACAATAGCAAGGATGTTGGGGCCGACTGTCTTCAGCACATCTCTGAGAAATGGTGTAGGTAACATATCCAAGGGGCACGTAGTTGGTTTCATGTGCATTATTATATCAGTGAGATGGGATAATGAAACCGGTTTAAATTCTGAAAAAAGGAACGAACATGTAGGTGGTTCAGAGGGGTCTTGGGATGGGAGCGGGATATGTGCTCGGATATCATTAATTTTTTCAGTAAAGAATTTTTGAAAATCCTCAGGCGTGTGTGGGGCAGTCTCAGATATGACTGATGTGGCGGGATGCAAGACAGAGTTAATTGTATTGAATAGAGCTTTAGGATTACCAGACTTCTTGTTAATGATCATGGAGAAATAATTTGCTCTTTCTACCTTGATGGTGCGCTGATAGTTATTTAAGCAATCTCTAAACACTTGATAAGAAACGTGGAGCTTATCTTTCTTCCATTTTCGTTCTGCTTTCCTGCATTCCTGCCTGACAGCACGAGTGACCTTATTTAGCCAAGGCTGAGTTTTAAATTTTTGCCGTCTACATTTTAAAGGAGCAATTGAGTCCATTATGTTGGTACAAGCACAATTAAAACATGCAAGAAGCTCATCAGGACTATTGCTATGAGGAGAACTTTCATCAAAGATGGCTAAAGGAGATGCAGCGAAGGCAGCTGAGAATTGGGGAGCAGTTTCAGGTGTTATAGGGCGTATAAGAGAGGGGGCCTGGGTTTGTTTGGGGGATGAGTGAGGAATTGAAATATTAAACAAAATGAAATTATGGTCAGACGGACACACATCAATCACTTCAACGCCGATCACTGAGAGCCCAGATGACAAGATGAGGTCAAGAGTGTGGCCCTGCTTGTGTGTAGGGCCGTTGACAGACTGGGTCAGGTTAAATGAGTCCAAAAGTTGTAAAAACTCCCTAACCAAAGGTTTAGAGGGGCAACACATATGGATATTGAAGTCACCAAGGATTAGAAGCCTATCAGTGGTTGGTAATGTCACAGATAGAAAATCCGAAAATTCCTTAATGAAGTCTTTGTTAAGGTGAGGAGGCCTATAAACTAGAGCACAGAGTACAGGAGAGCACAGATCCAGCATAAACAGTTGCAGTTCAAAACTGGTGTAGACACTTCTGGGTAGCATTCTACATTTAAAGTTATCTCTGAAGACTGTTGCCAGGCCGCCTCCACGACGGCAGGTCCTAGGTGTGTTGAGGAAGTTACAGTTTTCAGGAGTCAGTTCCACAAAAGCAGCTAGATCATCAGAAGGTAGCCAAGTTTCAGTAATAAAGAGAAAGTCCAAGCCATGAGAAACAAACAGGTCACGGTATATGAAAGTCTTGTTCACCACGGACCTTGCATTGATTAATGCCAATTTAAGTGGTGAAGAATCCGAGACTGAATGTGTGACAGCACCAGAGGGTACAAATTCCAGATGCTGAAAGTTGGTGGTGTTGGCACCTCCTTTTTTCCTGTTCAGTCTAGTTGGGTTATGTCGGAAAGCTGACCAAATAGATGGTATTTGGTGAGAAAGTCCGTTTCCCACAGGATGATTATACACATGCAGATTATGACGGCAGCCCCGGTGAATATAGCGTGGACAGCGAGCTATCCCCAAAGCAACACAGCGCGCATAAGTTTGGGGAGGCAGCCGAGTCCTTGTGTTAAGATGTAGCAGTTCCAGTTTTGAATAGTGCATTCCGTCATTAGCACAAAGGTCCGAGCCTTTAATATGGCTATAAAAAACACTGCATAGTCCAATGATAAAACCAAGCAACAGTAGGCGTATCCATCGTATGGTTAAAAGGGGAATCATAGTTTCTCCATTTGTTCACACAGCCAAGTTAAAACCACGTTAGCCAGCATACCACAGCCACGGATTATAGCCCAGTGCCGGAAAAGTAACTATGATTACCTACCTGGCACTGTGCACAACGTCGGCAGCTTGAGAAGACGGATACTTGATGCGATGACAGGCCGAACAGTAGTACGTGCGGGGGGCAGCGAGGGCTCGCGTTAGGCTGGTGAAACAGGTCCCCAGGAGAGTCGATCACAGAAGAAAAAACAAAAACGATAAAATCCAGGTTTCCAGGGTCAAAAATAAAAGCCGTGCTCGGAGGCTAAGACTGTAAAAATTTAAATAGTTTAGTGAAATATTAAAACAGAGCTACGCACGAAAAACACACACACGGAGAGCAGCGGCAGAAAGACACGCCAGTGTACGCTCACCCGGAAACACCACATCCAGTGGCGTGAAATGGGACAGTCTTATCACTACAGAAAACGAAAAAAAATCAAAATTATAAAAGAAAATTGTAAAATAATCAATGCCAGTGTTTCTGACACTTTTAAATGAGTAAATTTGCCCCGGGTCAAATTAACCCAGAAGCATAATTGGTGTTCCTGGAAACCAACATAACAGGAGAGTTAAATATGATCAACTGGTTTTTGACAAATACCGAAAATTAGTTTATGGCAGATATGACTTTTTGACACAACACCAGCTAACTGACAAGACCTAGTTAAAAGCTGATATTACGGTTGAATATTATTGCACCTAACCTTAGGCTCCAGTATTCTAAAACTCGCACTTCCCCTCTGATAAACCATATGATTATGTAACAAATATGTCAGCTTACCAAAGAACAGAGGACAATTTATTCAGGGTGTGACAGCACTTTACCACCTGTGTCCAACATATAATACAGATTTCTGGACTGGAGCACGTACATCGTTAAAAACTCCAGGACTTCATCACAGCCTCTCTCACATCCGCTTTACATGTGTAGTTTACAGGAAACTTAAATAACACTGGCTGAATATGTTTGTAGCAGGATAAAATTAGGGTCCCTTATATGAATGGGATTTAAACAGGGAGAAAGAAGAAAAATATTGGCATCAGTTACCAACACTTCACTCAATTGAGACTCACTTGTGTTTAACACTGGAATATGTGAACATATTACTTATTGAGTCCTTTCTCAGTCCATGGGTTGTGAAACCGCAACATCCTCCATCCGTAGTAAGAGAAAGCGTCTGTGGCAATAACCAAAATGTCTCCATACAGCCTTTGTGAATAAGAAAATATTTTTTTTTTTAAAAATCTTTTTAAAATGTATAGAGCTAAATATAAAACGTGTCTGTGAGTCCTTCAGTCCAAATACTCGAGGTCGAGAAGAATATTTTAAAACACACCCCTTTAGCTTACATCTTGAAAGTAGTGCAAGCCATATGGGTTTATATTCCAAACAGTGACACACGAACTTGATCACCGAAATCCGCTTAACATGGCTGCTAATTTTCAAGCTTACTAGCTTATTCACGATTAGCACACTAATAATCATCATTAACCACACATCATAACATAACCAAACGATAACATATAGAAAGAAACAATGTACGTATAAAACACAAATTCTTACCTAGCAGGAGAATAAATAATCAGTATTTTAAGGCTACTGCATGTACAGATGTCACTGCTGGCTCACATGAGCTACCTCTGAGAACCCCACAGTTTACTCCCCAGCTGACTGTCGCGAAAGAGTCGTAAATCACTGGCATTGTAAAACTTTAAATTATTCCAGGGCATGTTAAAAACAAAACTCCAAACAGATGGACTGGATATCAAACGGTATCAAACGACTAGATTAACACAGGGTTACAATTACATTCTACCATCGTCACATCGAGAGTTTATTCATTAATCATCAGAGTTCAACAATGTGACATCCAGTTGAAAACAACTTCAGTAACGCCAGCCAAAACAGGCTAACAGTGAATAACAGCACAAAAACAGCCGTGCTTATCGACAGCTCGACATATCACATGTCACATTTTAACTGTCCGTTTTACAGCCTCTTCCAGAAAACGAACGGTACACTATACACATATACAGTATATTGATTTTATTTGGTTTTAGAGTTTAACCTGAAATCTTTTGCTGCTGAGCAGCAGAGCTCCAAAGCGTCCCCTGTAACCATGGTTACGCAGAGGCGTAACAGTGTTCCAACCGTGACGTCACAGAGGAGAACCTATGTCAAACTGATACCTGGATCAGCCTGCAACTTTGATTGGCACTTTTCTGCTGAGATCCGGAGCTCGACGTCCTGGCACCCCGGGATAAGATGAGTTGCTGTGTTTTTCACGGAGAAAAAATAATTAACATGGAATAACGTCAGTCTCCGATGGAAAAAAAAAAGATGCAAGCAAAAGAGGACAGCAGATTGAGAAGAGATTTCTTCAAACGGTAGGGAGCTTCTACCAAGTGATATTTGATAAGGTTAAAACTTCAAGCTTAAATCTAATGTCCAGATTCATGCTAAACTTTTCTGATTACTCTGTGAATCTGTTCATATGTTGCCGTTTTAAGCTATTAATTTCATGGTGACAAATATCTTTGACAAAAAATGCAGGATTAATTAAAAGCTATATATGACTGCTAGGTTAGGACGTGGTTAGGAGCAAATACTTAAGAGAGAGAGAGAGAGATATTTTTGCTCTGATAGAAATCTTTATTAATATTTATGGGAAATGGGCCTCTATTAGATTGTTTGTGGCCAATACAATAAATTGTCTCCTGGCTTTCAGGTCCCCCTGAGCCAAATTTGCAAAAATATCAGATTTTACAATCAAGGAACAAACTAGAGTAAAGAACAAATTGCCTATTAAACAGTAATTTGGAGCAAAGGGGCAACTTCCTCAGAAGCCATTAAAATGATTTGAGAGTAAAGATCATGCATCATCGTGGTAAGAAAAATTATATCTAATGTGTAGCAAAGATACAAGAGGGAGTCATTGAAGTGACAGAACACTGAAGTGACACAAAAGATAATCCTAATTTTACAGTTTTTGCAATTAACAAAAAAAAAAAAAAACAGATTTAAAGTGAAACAAATATTTCCAAATCATGGAATGGTGCTGACATTATCACTCATTCCATATTGTTCCTAAGGTTTTCAGTCTTTTTCTACTTTAACTTTTGAAGTTGCATGTACACATATGCTTTAACTGCATATGTGTACATGCATGTGAACTGATGTGTGCTTGTGTGGGGATTTGAAGTTACGGTGCCTTGAAAAATTATTCATAGTTCTTGAACTTTTACACATTTTGTCACCTTACAACCACAAACAAAATGTGTTTTTTATTGACCTTTTCTATGATAGATTAACACAAAGTAGCACATAATTGTGAAGTGGTATGAAAATAATACATGGTTGTCAAAATTCTAAGCAAATAAATTTGGAAAAGTGTGGCATGCATTTCTATTCAAACCCCTGCTCTTCATAGAGCCACCTTTTGCTACAGTTACACCTGCAAGTCTTTTGGAGTATGTCTCTACCAGCTTTGCACATCTAGAGACTGAAATATTTGCCCATTCTTCATTGTAAAACAGCTCAAGCTCAGACAGATTGGACAGAAAGCGTGTCTGAACAGCAATGTTCAACTCTTGCCAAAGATGCTCAATGGCATTTAGGTCTGAACTTTGACTGACCCTTCTAACACATGGATATTCTTTGATCTAAAGCATTCCATTGAAGCTCCAACTGTATATTTAGGGTCATTGTCTTCCTGGAAGGTACATCTACATCCCAAGCTCAAGTCCTTTGCAGCCTCCAACAGGTTTTCTTCCAGAATTCCGATCTATTTAGCTCCATCCATCTTCCCATCATCTCTGACCAGTTTCTCTGTCCCTGTAGAAGGAAAACATCCCCACAGCATGATGTTGCCACCACCATGTTTCACAATGGGGATGGTACGTTCAGGGTGATGAGCAGTGTTATTTTTCCGCCACGTGTAGCGCTTTTCATATAGGCCAAAAAGTTTAACTTTGGTCTCGTCTGATCAGAGTACCTTCTTCCACATGTTTGCTGTGTCCCCTACATGGTTCCTGGCAAACTGCAGATGGAACTTTTTATGACTTTCGGTCAACATTGGCTTTCTTCTTGCCACTCTTCCATGTAAGCCAGATTTGTGGAGTACACAACTTACAGTTGTCCTGTAGACAGATTCTCCCACCTGAGCTGTGGAATTCTGCAGCTCCTCCAAAGTGACCATGTGCCTCTTGGAAGCTTCTCTGACCAGTGCTCTTCTTGCTCAGTCTGTCAGTTTAGGTGGACGGTCATATCTTGGTAGGTTTGCAGTTGTAGGAAACCTTTTCTATTTTTGGATGATGGATTGAACAGTGCTCCTTGAGATGTTCAAAGCTCAGGATATTTTTTTATAACCTATCCCTGCTTTAAACTTATCTACAACTTTATCACTGACCTGCCAGGTGAGTTCCTTGGTTTTCATGAAGCTGTTTGTTCATTAATGTTCTTTAACAAATTACTGAGGCCGTCACAGAGCAGTTGTATTTATAATGAGACTAAATTACACACAGGTAAACTTAATTTGGTTGCCTTCTAAAGGCAATTGATATCACTGGATTTTGTTTAGGGGTATCAGAGTACAGGGAACTGAATGCTAATCAACATGACACTTTTCAGATTTTATTTGCTTGATATTCTGAAAACCATGTATCATTTTGTCTGTGAAGGTTCTCAGTCATCCAGGTCATCGTAGTCAAAGGAGCTTGCAAAGAAAAGCGTCTGGACTTCTTTAAGTTACTTGAAGACGTTTCATCTCTCATCCGAGAAGCTTCTTCAGTTCTAAGGTCAAATGGTGGGGAGTCCCAGATTTCCCAGACTTGGCTCAGGTGATTAGAGGATCATCAGGGGGTCCTTTTGTCCCTCTGTGGGGGGATACTCCCACTAGGTTTAAATCTGGGACTCCCCACCATTTGACCTTAGAACTGAAGAAGCTTCTCGTTTTTCAAGGTACTGTAGGTCTACATTCTTCTTCTTCTATGGTAGAGCAACCTGGGCAGAGTAAGACCCAGCTTTTAAATGCTGCCATCTGTTAGCACAAATGACTGTAGAAAACATTGGTTATTGCAAAAGGACATTTTTTTTTTGGGGGGGGGGGGGGGGGGGGGGCAGAGATTGGAACTTTACTGATAAATGTGACAACCTATATATGTGATGTCATTACGGGATAATGACATCACATATATTTAGAATTTTACCACCAGTTTTATCCTTTGATCCTTAAATCCATAAATAGGGGTGAAAAGTGACGACTTTTAGTCCAATAATTGCAGCAATTGTGCTTGCAGAATTGAAACATTTGCCAGAGAAGTATTTTGAAACATCTGGATCCTTTTCGGAGTAACTGTTTACAGATTCCAACATGTCTCAGAGAAAACAACCCTACAGATTTCTAAGGTAAGTTTTCTTTCTTTTTTCTGTTGTTCATAAACAGAAAAAAGACTCACACAGACTCAACCTCTACATGGCTGCCTTCTCCTGTAACCCGGCATGTTTCTAGGGTTTGTTTACTTCTTTTTTATGTTGTTCTTTCAGTGTTTGTCTTGAGATAAGGTTTGAAGTGTCTGTGGTGCAGCTGGTCTGGTCTGTCTCGAGACAGTGCAGGCTGCACCCACCTGTAACAGGTGGAGACTCACCAGGAAATTCAGAACTCACAAGTTTTGTCTTTCTAAACTCTTCTGTAGAGGGTTTCTCTGAGAAGCAAGGGGAAGGTAGTGAGGCCTGGGGGAGGTCCACCGATATAAAGAGTGGCCAGGAGGCCTGGTCCAGGTTTTTTCTGCTTTCTTTTGTGGTGATCTTGGCTCAAGAGTTGGGCGTTCGTCTTGTAATCGGAAGATTGCTGTGTCCTTGGGCAAGACACTTCACCCGTTGCCTACTGGTGGTGGTCAGAGGGCCCGGTGGCGCCAGTGTTAGGCAGCCTCGCCTCTGTCAGTGCGCCCCAGGATGGCTGTGGCTACAATGTAGCTTGTCCTAACCAGTGTGTGAATGGGTGGATGACTGAATGTGTAAAGCACTTTGGGGTCCTTAGGGACTAGTAAAATGCCATTTACCATGTTTTTACCATTCTTTTCCACGCCTGGGGGAGGTGCCAACCCGTCATGAGGGCTGGCAAGGCTTTCGGAGCCTGGGGAGCAGACACCCGCACAAAGGGTGGCCAGGCGGCCAGGTCCGGGTTTTTTCTTCTTTCTTTCACACGCCTGGTGGGCGGTGCCACCCGATCACAAGGGCTGGCAAGGCTTTCAGAGCCTAGGGAACGGACACCCGCACAAAGGGTGGCCAGGCGGCCCGGTCCGGGATTTTTCCTCTTTCTTTCACACGCCTGGTGGGCGGTGCCACCCGATCACAAGGGCTGGCAAGGCTTTCGGAGCCTGGGGAGCGGACACCCGCATAAAGGGTTGCCAGGCGGCCCGGTCCGGGTTTTTTCGTCTTTTCTTCTTTCTTTCACACGCCTGGTGGGCGGTGCCACCCGATCACAAGGGCTGGCAAGGCTTTCAGAGCCTAGGGAGCGGACACCCGCACAAAGGGTGGCCAGGCGGCCCGGTCGGGCTTTTTCTTCTTTCTTTCACACGCCTGGTGGGCGGTGCCACCCGATCACAAGGGCTGGCAAGGCTTTCGGAGCCTGGGGAGCGGACACCCGCACAAAGGGTGGCCAGGCGGCCCGGTCCGGGTTTTTTCTTCTTTCTTTCACACGCCTGGTGGGCGGTGCCACCCGATCACAAGGGCTGGCAAGGCTTTCGGAGCCTGGGGAGCGGACACCCGCACAAAGGGTGGCCAGGCGGCCCGGTCCGGGTTTTTTCTTCTTCTCTTCTTTCTTTCACACGCCTGGTGGGCGGTGCCACCCGATCACAAGGGCTGGCAAGGCTTTCGGAGCCTGCGGAGCGGACACCCGCACAAAGGGTGGCCAGGCGGCCCGGTCCGGGTTTTTTCTTCTTTCTTTCACACGCCTGGTGGTCGGTGCCACCCGATCACAAGGGCTGGCAAGGCTTTCGGAGCCTGGGGAGCGGACACCCGCATAAAGGGTGGCCAGGCGGCCTGGTCCGGGTTTTTTCTTCTTTCTTTCACACGCCTGGTGGGCGGTGCCACCCGATCACAAGGGCTGGCAAGGCTTTCGGAGCCTAGGGAGCGGACACCCGCACAAAGGGTGGCCAGGCGGCCCGGTCCGGGTTTTTTCTTCTTTTCTTCTTTCTTTCACACGCCTGGTGGGCGGTGCCACCCGATCACAAGGGCTGGCAAGGCTTTCGGAGCATGGGGAGCGGACACCCGCACAAAGGGTAGCCAGGCGGCCCGGTCCGGGTTTTTTCTTCTTTCTTTCACACGCCTGGTGGGCGGTGCAACCCGATCACAAGGGCTGGCAAGGCTTTCGGAGCCTGGGAAGCGGACACCCGCATAAAGGGTGGCCAGGCGGCCCGGTCCGGGTTTTTTCTTCTTTCTTTTCCACGCCTGGTGGGCGGTGGCACCCGATCACAAGGGCTGGCAAGGCTATCGGAGCCTGGGAAGCGGACACCCGCATAAAGGGTGGCCAGACTGCCCGGTCCGGGTTTTTTCTTCTTTCTTTCACACGCCTGGTGGGCGGTGCCACCCGATCACAAGGGCTGGCAAGGCTTTCGGAGCCTGGGAAGCGGACACCCGCATAAAGGGTGGCCAGGCGGCCCGGTCCGGGTTTTTTCGTCTTTCCTTCTTTCTTTCACACGCCTGGTGGGCGGTGCCACCCGATCACAAGGGCTGGCAAGGCTTTCAGAGCCTACGGAGCGGACACCCGCACAAAGGGTGGCCAGGTGGCCCGGTCCGGGTTTTTTCTTCTTTCTTTCACACGCCTGGTGGGCGGTGCCACCCAATCACAAGGGCTGGCAAGGCTTTCGGAGCCTGGGGAGCGGACACCCGCACAAAGGGTGGCCAGGCGGCCCGGTCCGGGTTTTTTCTTCTTTCTTCTTTCTTTCACACGCCTGGTGGGCGGTGCCACCTGATCACAAGGGCTGGCAAGGCTTTCGGAGCCTGGGGAGCGGACACCCGCACAAAGGGTGGCCAGGCGGCCCGGTCCGGGTTTTTTCTTCTTTCTTTCACACGCCTGGTGGTCGGTGCCACCCGATCACAAGGGCTGGCAAGGCTATCGGAGCCTGGGAAGCGGACACCCGCATAAAGGGTGGCCAGACTGCCCGATCCGGGTTTTTTCTTCTTTCTTTCACACGCCTGGTGGGCGATGCCACCTGATCACAAGGGCTGGCAAGGCTTTCGGAGCCTGGGAAGCGGACACCCGCATAAAGGGTGGCCAGGCGGCCCGGTCCGGGTTTTTTCTTCTTTCCTTCTTTCTTTCACACGCCTGGTGGGCGGTGCCACCCGATCACAAGGGCTGGCAAGGCTTTCAGAGCCTAGGGAGCGGACACCCGCACAAAGGGTGGCCAGGCGGCCCGGTCCGGGTTTTTTCTTCTTTCTTTCACACGCCTGGTGGGCGGTGCCACCCGATCACAAGGGCTGGCAAGGCTTTCGGAGCCTGGGGAGCGGACACCCGCACAAAGGGTGGCCAGGCGGCCCGGTCCGGGTTTTTTTCTTCTTTCTTTCACACGCCTGGTGGGCGGTGCCACCCGATCACAAGGGCTGGCAAGGCTTTCGGAGCCTGGGGAGCGAGACACCCGCACAAAGGGTGGCCAGGCGGCCCGGTCTGGGTTTTTTCTTCTTTCTTTCACACGCCTGGTGGGCGGTGCCACTCGATCACAAGGGCTGGCAAGGCTTTCGGAGCCTGGGGAGCGGACACCCGCACAAAGGGTGGCCAGGCGGCCCGGTCCGGGTTTTTTCTTCTTTCTTTCACACGCCTGGTGGGCGGTGCCACCCGATCACAAGGGCTGGCAAGGCTTTCGGAGCCTGGGGAGCGGACACCCGCACAAAGGGATGGCCAGGCGGCCCGGTCCGGGTTTTTTCTTCTTTCTTCTTTCTTTCACACGCCTGGTGGGCGGTGCCACCTGATCACAAGGGCTGGCAAGGCTTTCGGAGCCTGGGGAGCGGACACCCGCACAAAGGGTGGCCAGGCGGCCCGGTCCGGGTTTTTTCTTCTTTTCTTCTTTCTTTCACACGCCTGGTGGGCGGTGCCACCCGATCACAAGGGCTGGCAAGGTTTTCGGAGCCTGGGGAGCGGACACCCGCACAAAGGGTGGCCAGGCGGCCCGGTCCGGGTTTTTTCTTCTTTCTTTCACACGCCTGGTGGGCGGTGCCACCCGATCACAAGGGCTGGCAAGGCTTTCGGAGCCTGGGGAGTGGACACCCGCACAAAGGGTGGCCAGGCGGCCCGGTCCGGGTTTTTTCTTCTTTCTTTCACACGCCTGGTGGGCGGTGCCACCCGATCACAAGGGCTGGCAAGGCTTTCGGAGCCTGGGGAGCGGACACCCGCACAAAGGGTGGCCAGGCGGCCCGGTCCGGGTTTTTTCTTCTTTCTTTCACACGCCTGGTGGGCGGTGCCACCCGATCACAAGGGCTGGCAAGGCTTTCGGAGCCTGGGGAGCGGACACCCGCACAAAGGGTGGCCAGGCGGCCCGGTCCGGGTTTTTTCTTCTTTCTTTCACACGCCTGGTGGGCGGTGCCACCCGATCACAAGGGCTGGCAAGGCTTTCGGAGCCTGGGGAGCGGACACCCGCACAAAGGGTGGCCAGGCGGCCCGGTCCGGGATTTTTCGTCTTTTCTTTCACACGCCTGGTGGGCGGTGCCACCCGATCACAAGGGCTGGCAAGGCTTTCGGAGCCTGGGGAGCGGACACCCGCATAAAGGGTGGCCAGGCGGCCAGGTCCGGGTTTTTTCTTCTTTCTTCTTTCTTTCACACGCCTGGTGGGCTGGTGCCACCCGATCACAAGGGCTGGCAAGGCTTTCGGAGCCTGGGAGCGGACACCCGCAAAAAGGGTGGCCAGGCGGCCCGGTCCGGGTTTTTTCTTCTTTCTTTTCACACGCCTGGTGGGCGGGTGCCACCCGATCACAAGGGCTGGCAAGGCTTTCGGAGCCTGGGAAGCGGACACCCGCATAAAGGGTGGCCAGGCGGCCCGGTCCGGGTTTTTTCATCTTTCTTCTTTCTTTCACACGCCTGGTGGGCGGTGCCACCCGATCACAAGGGCTGGCAAGGCTTTCGAAGCCTAGGGAGCGGACACCCGCACAAAGGGTGGCCAGGCGGCCCGGTCCGGGTTTTTTCTTCTTTCTTTCACACGCCTGGTGGGCGGTGCCACCCGATCACAAGGGCTGGCAAGGCTTTCGGAGCCTGGGGAGCGGACACCCGCACAAAGGGTGGCCAGGCGGCCCGGTCCGGGTTTTTTCTTCTTTCTTTCACACGCCTGGTGGGCGGTGCCACCCGATCACAAGGGCTGGCAAGGCTTTCGGAGCCTGGGGAGCGGACACCCGCACAAAGGGTGGCCAGGCGGCCCGGTCCGGGTTTTTTCTTCTTTCTTTCACACGCCTGGTGGGCGGTGCCACCCGATCACAAGGGCTGGCAAGGCTTTCGGAGCCTAGGGAGCGGACACCCGCACAAAGGGTGGCCAGGCGGCCCGGTCCGGGTTTTTTCGTCTTTCCTTCTTTCTTTCACACGCCTGGTGGGCGGTGCCACCCGATCACAAGGGCTGGCAAGGCTTTCAGAGCCTACGGAGCGGACACCCGCACAAAGGGTGGCCAGGCGGCCCGGTCCGGGTTTTTTCTTCTTTCTTTCACACGCCTGGTGGGCGGTGCCACCCGATCACAAGGGCTGGCAAGGCTTTCGGAGCCTGGGGAGCGGACACCCTCACAAAGGGTGGCCAGGCGGCCCGGTCCGGGTTTTTTCTTCTTTCTTTCACACGCCTGGTGGGCGGTGCCACCCGATCACAAGGGCTGGCAAGGCTTTCGGAGCCTGGGGAGCGGACACCCGCACAAAGGGTGGCCAGGCGGCCCGGTCCGGGTTTTTTCTTCTTTCTTTCACACGCCTGGTGGGCGGTGCCACCCGATCACAAGGGCTGGCAAGGCTTTCGGAGCCTGGGGAGCGGACACCCGCACAAAGGGTGGCCAGGCGGCCCGGTCCGGGATTTTTCGTCTTTCTTTCACACGCCTGGTGGGCGGTGCCACCCGATCACAAGGGCTGGCAAGGCTTTCGGAGCCTGGGGAGCGGACACCCGCATAAAGGGTGGCCAGGCGGCCCGGTCTGGGTTTTTTCTTCTTTTCTTCTTTCTTTCACACGCCTGGTGGGTGGTGCCACCCGATCACAAGGGCTGGCAAGGCTTTCGGAGCCTAGGGAGCGGACACCCGCACAAAGGGTGGCCAGGCGGCCCGGTCCGGGATTTTTTTCTTCTTTCTTTCACACGCCTGGTGGGCGGTGCCACCCGATCACAAGGGCTGGCAAGGCTTTCGGAGCCTGGGGAGCGGACACCCGCAAAAAGGGTGGCCAGGCGGCCCGGTCCGGGTTTTTTTCTTCTTTCTTTTCACACGCCTGGTGGGCGGTGCCACCCGATCACAAGGGCTGGCAAGGCTTTCGGAGCCTGGGGAGCGGACACCCGCACAAAGGGTGGCCAGGCGGCCCGGTCCGGGTTTTTTCTTCTTTCTTTCACACGCCTGGTGGGCGGTGCCACCCGATCACAAGGGCTGGCAAGGCTTTCGGAGCCTGGGGAGCGGACACCCGCACAAAGGGTGGCCAGGCGGCCCGGTCCGGGTTTTTTTCTTCTTTCTTTCACACGCCTGGTGGGCGGTGCCACCCGATCACAAGGGCTGGCAAGGCTTTCGGAGCCTGGGGAGCGGACACCCGCACAAAGGGTGGCCAGGCGGCCCGGTCCGGGTTTTTTTCTTCTTTCTTTCACACGCCTGGTGGGCGGTGCCACCCGATCACAAGGGCTGGCAAGGCTTTCGGAGCCTGGGGAGCGGACACCCGCACAAAGGGTGGCCAGGCGGCCCGGTCCGGGTTTTTTCTTCTTTCTTTCACACGCCTGGTGGGCGGTGCCACCCGATCACAAGGGCTGGCAAGGCTTTCGGAGCCTGGGGAGCGGACACCCGCACAAAGGGTGGCCAGGCGGCCCGGTCCGGGTTTTTTCTTCTTTCTTTCACACGCCTGGTGGGCGGTGCCACCCGATCACAAGGGCTGGCAAGGCTTTCGGAGCCTGGGGAGCGGACACCCGCACAAAGGGTGGCCAGGCGGCCCGGTCCGGGTTTTTTCTTCTTTCTTTCACACGCCTGGTGGGCGGTTGCCACCCGATCACAAGGGCTGGCAAGGCTTTCGGAGCCTGGGGAGCGGACACCCGCACAAAGGGTGGCCAGGCGGCCCGGTCCGGGTTTTTTTCTTCTTTCTTTCACACGCCTGGTGGGCGGTGCCACCCGATCACAAGGGCTGGCAAGGCTTTCGGAGCCTGGGGAGCGTACACCCGCACAAAGGGTGGCCAGGCGGCCCGGTCCGGGTTTTTTCTTCTTTCTTTCACACGCCTGGTGGGCGGTGCCACCCGATCACAAGGGCTGGCAAGGCTTTCGGAGCCTGGGGAGCGGACACCCGCACAAAGGGTGGCCAGGCGGCCCGGTCCGGGTTTTTTCTTCTTTCTTTCACACGCCTGGTGGGCGGTGCCACCCGATCACAAGGGCTGGCAAGGCTTTCGGAGCCTGGGGAGCGGACACCCGCACAAAGGGTGGCCAGGCGGCCCGGTCCGGGTTTTTTCTTCTTTCTTTCACACGCCTGGTGGGCGGTGCCACCCGATCACAAGGGCTGGCAAGGCTTTCGGAGCCTGGGGAGCGGACACCCGCACAAAGGGTGGCCAGGCGGCCCGGTCCGGGTTTTTTCTTCTTTCTTTCACACGCCTGGTGGGCGGTGCCACCCGATCACAAGGGCTGGCAAGGCTTTCGGAGCCTGGGGAGCGGACACCCGCATAAAGGGTGGCCAGGCGGCCCGGTCCGGGTTTTTTTCTTCTTTCTTTCACACGCCTGGTGGGCGGTGCCACCCGATCACAAGGGCTGGCAAGGCTTTCGGAGCCTGGGGAGCGGACACCCGCATAAAGGGTGGCCAGGCGGCCCGGTCCGGGTTTTTTCTTCTTTCTTTCACACGCCTGGTGGGCGGTGCCACCCGATCACAAGGGCTGGCAAGGCTTTCGGAGCCTGGGGAGCGGACACCCGCACAAAGGGTGGCCAGGCGGCCCGGTCCGGGTTTTTTCTTCTTTCTTTCACACGCCTGGTGGGCGGTGCCACCCGATCACAAGGGCTGGCAAGGCTTTCGGAGCCTAGGGAGCGGACACCCGCACAAAGGGTGGCCAGGCGGCCCGGTCCGGGTTTTTTCTTCTTTCTTTCACACGCCTGGTGGGCGGTGCCACCCGATCACAAGGGCTGGCAAGGCTTTCGGAGCCTGGGGAGCGGACACCCGCACAAAGGGTGGCCAGGCGGCCCGGTCCGGGTTTTTTCTTCTTTCTTTCACACGCCTGGTGGGCGGTGCCACCCGATCACAAGGGCTGGCAAGGCTTTCGGAGCCTGGGGAGCGGACACCCGCACAAAGGGTGGCCAGGCGGCCCGGTCCGGGTTTTTTCTTCTTTCTTTCACACGCCTGGTGGGCGGTGCCACCCGATCACAAGGGCTGGCAAGGCTTTCGGAGCCTGGGGAGCGGACACCCGCACAAAGGGTGGCCAGGCGGCCCGGTCCGGGTTTTTTCTTCTTTCTTTCACACGCCTGGTGGGCGGTGCCACCCGATCACAAGGGCTGGCAAGGCTTTCGGAGCCTGGGGAGCGGACACCCGCACAAAGGGTGGCCAGGCGGCCCGGTCCGGGTTTTTTCTTCTTTCTTTCACACGCCTGGTGGGCGGTGCCACCCGATCACAAGGGCTGGCAAGGCTTTTTGGAGCCTGGGGAGCGGACACCCGCACAAAGGGTGGCCAGGCGGCCCGGTCCGGGTTTTTTTCTTTCTTTCTTTCACACGCCTGGTGGGCGGTGCCACCCGATGACAAGGGCTGGCAAGGCTTTCGGAGCCTGGGGAGCGGACACCCGCACAAAGGGTGGCCAGGCGGCCCGGTCCGGGTTTTTTCTTCTTTCTTTCACACGCCTGGTGGGCGGTGCCACCCGATCACAAGGGCTGGCAAGGCTTTCGGAGCCTGGGGAGCGGACACCCGCACAAAGGGTGGCCAGGCGGCCCGGTCCGGGTTTTTTTCTTCTTTCTTTCACACGCCTGGTGGGCGGTGCCACCCGATCACAAGGGCTGGCAAGGCTTTCGGAGCCTGGGGAGCGGACACCCGCACAAAGGGTGGCCAGGCGGCCCGGTCCGGGTTTTTTGCTTCTTTCTTTCACACGCCTGGTGGGCGGTGCCACCCGATCACAAGGGCTGGCAAGGCTTTCGGAGCCTGGGAGCGGACACCCGCACAAAGGGTGGCCAGGCGGCCCGGTCCGGGTTTTTTCTCTTTCTTCTTCTTTCACACGCCTGGTGGGCGGTGCCACCCGATCACAAGGGCTGGCAAGGCTTTCGGAGCCTGGGGAGCGGACACCCGCACAAAGGGTGGCCAGGCGGCCCGGTCCGGGTTTTTTCTTCTTTCTTTCACACGCCTGGTGGGCGGTGCCACCCGATCACAAGGGCTGGCAAGGCTTTCGGAGCCTGGGGAGCGGACACCCGCACAAAGGGTGGCCAGGCGGCCCGGTCCGGGTTTTTTTCTTCTTTCTTTCACACGCCTGGTGGGCGGTGCCACCCGATCACAAGGGCTGGCAAGGCTTTCGGAGCCTGGGGAGCGGACACCCGCACAAAGGGTGGCCAGGCGGCCCGGTCCGGGTTTTTTCTTCTTTCTTTCACACGCCTGGTGGGCGGTGCCACCCGATCACAAGGGCTGGCAAGGCTTTCGGAGCCTGGGGAGCGGACACCCGCACAAAGGGTGGCCAGGCGGCCCGGTCCGGGTTTTTTTCTTCTTTCTTTCACACGCCTGGTGGGCGGGTGCCACCCGATCACAAGGGCTGGCAAGGCTTTCGGAGCCTGGGGAGCGGACACCCGCACAAAGGGTGGCCAGGCGGCCCGGTCCGGGTTTTTTCTTCTTTCTTTCACACGCCTGGTGGGCGGTGCCACCCGATCACAAGGGCTGGCAAGGCTTTCGGAGCCTGGGGAGCGGACACCCGCACAAAGGGTGGCCAGGCGGCCCGGTCCGGGTTTTTTTCTTCTTTCTTTCACACGCCTGGTGGGCGGTGCCACCCGATCACAAGGGCTGGCAAGGCTTTCGGAGCCTAGGGAGCGGACACCCGCACAAAGGGTGGCCAGGCGGCCCGGTCCGGGTTTTTTTTCTTCTTTCTTTCACACGCCTGGTGGGCGGTGCCACCCGATCACAAGGGCTGGCAAGGCTTTCAGAGCCTAGGGAGCGGACACCCGCACAAAGGGTGGCCAGGCGGCCCGGTCCGGGTTTTTTCTTCTTTCTTTCACACGCCTGGTGGGCGGTGCCACCCGATCACAAGGGCTGGCAAGGCTTTCGGAGCCTAGGGAGCGGACACCCGCACAAAGGGTGGCCAGGCGGCCCGGTCCGGGTTTTTTCTTCTTTCTTTCACACGCCTGGTGGGCGGTGCCACCCGATCACAAGGGCTGGCAAGGCTTTCGGAGCCTGGGGAGCGGACACCCGCACAAAGGGTGGCCAGGCGGCCCGGTCCGGGTTTTTTCTTCTTTCTTTCACACGCCTGGTGGGCGGTGCCACCCGATCACAAGGGCTGGCAAGGCTTTCGGAGCCTGGGGAGCGGACACCCGCACAAAGGGTGGCCAGGCGGCCCGGTCCGGGTTTTTTCTTCTTTCTTTCACACGCCTGGTGGGCGGTGCCACCCGATCACAAGGGCTGGCAAGGCTTTCGGAGCCTGGGGAGCGGACACCCGCACAAAGGGTGGCCAGGCGGCCCGGTCCGGGTTTTTTCTTCTTTCTTTCACACGCCTGGTGGGCGGTGCCACCCGATCACAAGGGCTGGCAAGGCTTTCGGAGCCTGGGGAGCGGACACCCGCACAAAGGGTGGCCAGGCGGCCCGGTCCGGGTTTTTCTGTCTTTTTTTCACACGCCTGGTGGGCGGTGCCACCCGATCACAAGGGCTGGCAAGGCTTTCGGAGCCTAGGGAGCGGACACCCGCACAAAGGGTGGCCAGGCGGCCCGGTCCGGATTTTTTCTTCTTTCTTTCACACGCCTGGTGGGCGGTGCCACCCGATCACAAGGGCTGGCAAGGCTTTCGGAGCCTGGGGAGCGGACACCGCAAAAAGGGTGGCCAGGCGGCCCGGTCCGGGTTTTTTCTTCTTTCTTTCACACGCCTGGTGGGCGGTGCCACCCGATCACAAGGGCTGGCAAGGCTTTCAAAGCCTAGGGAGCGGACACCCGCACAAAGGGTGGCCAGGCGGCCCGGTCCGGGTTTTTTCTTCTTCTTTCTTTCACACGCCTGGTGGGCGGTGCCACCCGATCACAAGGGCTGGCAAGGCTTCGGAGCCTAGGGAGCGGACACCCGCACAAAGGGTGGCCAGGCGGCCCGGTCCGGGTTTTTTCTTCTTTCTTTCACACGCCTGGTGGGCGGTGCCACCCGATCACAAGGGCTGGCAAGGCTTTCAGAGCCTGGGGAGCGGACACCCGCACAAAGGGTGGCCAGGCGGCCCGGTCCGGGTTTTTTCTTCTTTCTTTCACACGCCTGGTGGGCGGTGCCACCCGATCACAAGGGCTGGCAAGGCTTTCGGAGCCTGGGGAGCGGACACCCGCACAAAGGGTGGCCAGGCGGCCCGGTCCGGGTTTTTTCTTCTTTCTTTCACACGCCTGGTGGGCGGTGCCACCCGATCACAAGGGCTGGCAAGGCTTTCGGAGCCTGGGGAGCGGACACCCGCACAAAGGGTGGCCAGGCGGCCCGGTCCGGGTTTTTTTCTTCTTTCTTTCACACGCCTGGTGGGCGGTGCCACCCGATCACAAGGGCTGGCAAGGCTTTCGGAGCCTGGGGAGCGGACACCCGCACAAAGGGTGGCCAGGCGGCCCGGTCCGGGTTTTTTCTTCTTTCTTTCACACGCCTGGTGGGCGGTGCCACCCGATCACAAGGGCTGGCAAGGCTTTCGGAGCCTGGGGAGCGGACACCCGCACAAAGGGTGGCCAGGCGGCCCGGTCCGGGTTTTTTCTTCTTTCTTTCACACGCCTGGTGGGCGGTGCCACCCGATCACAAGGGCTGGCAAGGCTTTCGGAGCTGGGGAGCGGACACCCGCACAAAGGGTGGCCAGGCGGCCCGGTCCGGGTTTTTTCTTCTTTCTTTCACACGCCTGGTGGGCGGTGCCACCCGATCACAAGGGCTGGCAAGGCTTTCGGAGCCTGGGGAGCGGACACCCGCACAAAGGGTGGCCAGGCGGCCCGGTCCGGGTTTTTTCTTCTTTCTTTCACACGCCTGGTGGGCGGTGCCACCCGATCACAAGGGCTGGCAAGGCTTTCGGAGCCTGGGGAGCGGACACCCGCACAAAGGGTGGCCAGGCGGCCCGGTCCGGGTTTTTTTCTTCTTTCTTTCACACGCCTGGTGGGCGGTGCCACCCGATCACAAGGGCTGGCAAGGCTTTCGGAGCCTGGGGAGCGGACACCCGCACAAAGGGTGGCCAGGCGGCCCGGTCCGGGTTTTTTTCTTCTTTCTTTTCACACGCCTGGTGGGCGGTGCCACCCGATCACAAGGGCTGGCAAGGCTTTCGGAGCCTGGGGAGCGGACACCCGCACAAAGGGTGGCCAGGCGGCCCGGTCCGGGTTTTTTCTTCTTCTTTCTTTCACACGCCTGGTGGGCGGTGCCACCCGATCACAAGGGCTGGCAAGGCTTTCGGAGCCTGGGGAGCGGACACCCGCACAAAGGGTGGCCAGGCGGCCCGGTCAGGGTTTTTTCTTCTTTCTTTCACACGCCTGGTGGGCGGTGCCACCCGATCACAAGGGCTGGCAAGGCTTTCAGGAGCCTAGGGAGCGGACACCCGCACAAAGGGTGGCCAGGCGGCCCGGTCCGGGTTTTTTCTTCTTTCTTTCACACGCCTGGTGGGCGGTGCCACCCGATCACAAGGGCTGGCAAGGCTTTCGGAGCCTAGGGAGCGGACACCCGCACAAAGGGTGGCCAGGCGGCCCGGTCCGGGTTTTTTCTTCTTTCTTTCACACGCCTGGTGGGCGGTGCCACCCGATCACAAGGGCTGGCAAGGCTTTCGGAGCCTGGGGAGCGGACACCCGCACAAAGGGTGGCCAGGCGGCCCGGTCCGGGTTTTTTCTTCTTTCTTTCACACGCCTGGTGGGCGGTGCCACCCGATCACAAGGGCTGGCAAGGCTTTCGGAGCCTGGGGAGCGGACACCCGCACAAAGGGTGGCCAGGCGGCCCGGTCCGGGTTTTTTCTTCTTTCTTTCACACGCCTGGTGGGCGGTGCCACCCGATCACAAGGGCTGGCAAGGCTTTCGGAGCCTGGAGAGCGGACACCCGCACAAAGGGTGGCCAGGCGGCCCGGTCCGGGTTTTTTCTTCTTTCTTTCACACGCCTGGTGGGCGGTTGCCACCCGATCACAAGGGCTGGCAAGGCTTTCGGAGCCTGGGGAGCGGACACCCGCACAAAAGGGTGGCCAGGCGGCCCGGTCCGGGTTTTTTTCTTCTTCTTTCACACGCTGGTGGGCGGTGCCACCCGATCACAAGGGCTGGCAAGGCTTTCGGAGCCTGGGGAGCGGACACCCGCACAAAGGGTGGCCAGGCGGCCCGGTCCGGGTTTTTTTCTTCTTTCTTTCACACGCCTGGTGGGCGGTGCCACCCGATCACAAGGGCTGGCAAGGCTTTCGGAGCCTGGGGAGCGGACACCCGCACAAAGGGTGGCCAGGCGGGCCGGGTCCGGGTTTTTTTCTTCTTTCTTTCACACGCCTGGTGGGCTGGTGCCACCCGATCACAAGGGCTGGCAAGGCTTTCGGAGCCTGGGAGCGGACACCCGCACAAAGGGTGGCCAGGCGGCCCGGTCCGGGTTTTTTCTTCTTTCTTTCACACGCCTGGTGGGCGGTGCCACCCGATCACAAGGGCTGGCAAGGCTTTCGGAGCCTGGGAGCGGACACCCGCACAAAGGGTGGCCAGGCGGCCCGGTCCGGGTTTTTTCTTCTTTCTTTCACACGCCTGGTGGGCGGTGCCACCCGATCACAAGGGCTGGCAAGGCTTTCGGAGCCTGGGGAAGCGGACACCCGCACAAAGGGTGGCCAGGCGGCCCGGTCCGGGTTTTTTCCTTCTTTCTTTCACACGCCTGGTGGGCAGGTGCCACCCCGATCACAAAGGGCTGGCAAGGCTTTCGGAGCCTGGGGAGCGGACACCCGCACAAAGGGTGGCCAGGCGGCCCGGTCCGGGTTTTTTCTTCTTTCTTTCACACGCCTGGTGGGCGGTTGCCACCCGATCACAAGGGCTGGCAAGGCTTTCGGAGCCTAGGGAGCGGACACCCGCACAAAGGGTGGCCAGGCGGCCCGGTCCGGGTTTTTTCTTCTTTCTTTCACACGCCTGGTGGGCGGGTGCCACCCGATCACAAGGGCTGGCAAGGCTTTCGGAGCTGGGGAGCGGACACCCGCACAAAGGGTGGCCAGGCGGCCCGGTCCGGGTTTTTTCTTCTTTCTTTCACACGCCTGGTGGGCGGGTGCCACCCGATCACAAGGGCTTGGCAAGGCTTTCGGAGCCTGGGAGCGGACACCCGCACAAAGGGTGGCCAGGCGGCCCGGTCCGGGTTTTTTTCTTCTTTCTTTCACACGCCTGGTGGGCGGTTGCCACCCGATCACAAGGGCTGGCAAGGCCTTTCGGAGCCTAGGGAGCGGACACCCGCACAAAGGGTGGCCAGGCGGCCCGGTCCGGGTTTCTTTCTTCTTTCTTTCACACGCCTGGTGGGCGGTGCCACCCGATCACAAGGGCTGGCAAGGCTTTCGGAGCCTAGGGAGCGGACACCCGCACAAAGGGTGGCCAGGCGGCCCGGTCCGGGTTTTTTCTCTTTCTTCTTCTTTCACACGCTGGTGGGCGGTGCCACCCGATCACAAGGGCTGGCAAGGCTTTCGGAAGCCTAGGGAGCGGACACCCGCACAAAGGGTGGCCAGGCGGCCCGGTCCGGGTTTTTTCTTCTTTCTTTCACACGCCTGGTGGCGGTGCCACCCGATCACAAGGGCTGGCAAGGCTTTCGGAGCCTGGGGAGCGGACACCCGCACAAAGGGTGGCCAGGCGGCCCGGTCCGGGTTTTTTTCTTCTTTCTTTCACACGCCTGGTGGGCGGTTGCCACCCGATCACAAGGGCTGGCAAGGCTTTCGGAGCCTGGGGAGCGGACACCCGCACAAAGGGTGGCCAGGCGGCCCGGTCCGGGTTTTTTCTTCTTTCTTTTCCACACGCCTGGTGGGCGGGTGCCACCCGATCACAGGGCTGGCAAGGCTTTCGGAGCCTGGGGAGCGGACACCCGCACAAAGGGTGGCCAGGCGGCCCGGTCCGGGTTTTTTCTTTCTTTCTTTCACACGCCTGGTGGGCGGTTGCCACCCGATCACAAGGGCTGGCAAGGCTTTCGGAGCCTGGGATGCGGACACCCGCACAAAGGGTGGCCAGGCGGCCCGGTCCGGGTTTTTTCTTCTTTCTTTCACACGCCTGGTGGGCGGTGCCACCCGATCACAAGGGCTGGCAAGGCTTTCGGAGCCTGGGGAGCGGACACCCGCACAAAGGGTGGCCAGGCGGCCCGGTCCGGGTTTTTTCTTCTTTCTTTCACACGCCTGGTGGGCGGTGCCACCCGATCACAAGGGCTGGCAAGGCTTTCGGAGCCTGGGAGCGGACACCCGCACAAAGGGTGGCCAGGCGGCCCGGTCCGGGTTTTTTCTTCTTTCTTTCACACGCCTGGTGGGCGGTGCCACCCGATCACAAGGGCTGGCAAGGCTTTCGGAGCCTGGGGAGCGGACACCCGCACAAAGGGTGGCCAGGCGGCCCGGTCCGGGTTTTTTCTTCTTTCTTTCACACGCCTGGTGGGCGGTGCCACCCGATCACAAGGGCTGGCAAGGCTTTCGGAGCCTGGGCGGACACCCGCACAAAGGGTGGCCAGGCGGCCCGGTCCGGGTTTTTCTTCTTTCTTTCA